>NC_080833.1:22845420-23475920 GCF_030435755.1 Ochotona princeps
TGAATGAGATTTACGTAAGTCCATCTTTTCCCATAATTCTGCCATTCCCCCGCCTCCTCGCCATGACATTAGTCCTTAGGAACAACAGCACCCTGTGTCCTGTACCTCTCAGGGCTGGACTTAATCACCAACCAGTAGGCTGTGTGTCCCTGGGAAAGTGACTCCCCATCTCTGGGTCTTTGCTTTCTGCCTGTAATAGGAGGTGCTGTGCTGGCAGAATTCATGCTCTGATTCTGAGTTGTGTGGTTCCAACAGTGGCCCTTTCTAGCGTCCTTAGTGTGGGAAAAATGTTGTTGGTCCCAGGACAACTGGGTTAGAGCCCAAGAGGTCAAGAGATCACCTTGGTATTTTGGGAAGGGAGGCACAGACACGCTTCCAGCTCTGGTCAGAGAGCAACAATTCAAAGAAGCAAATGCTGGCTTGGGAGAGGGGGGTATCCCCAGGGAGGAGGGGGCCTCTTGCTTCCCAGGGGCCCTCTGGGGGAAGGACTGTTAGCTGTAGTCCAATCTAGGCTATGGAAGGGCAGGGATTGGGCACGTGCCAGGGGACCTGCCCAGCAGCAGCAGCCATGGAGACCGGGGACTGGCGGGAGACACCATTCCGCAGAGGGACTGCAGCCCAAGGCTGGAGTGACCAGACCCTGCCCCTGCCCTCACTCCCTCGAGGCCTCTAGATATTTTCTGCCTCCTGCTGTTTGCCTTGGCCGCCTGCCTGGTCACGGGACCCTAGTGTTCCTTTCCTCCCTGTCCTTGGGGGCCTGAAGGCCACAGTTCCATTGGAAAGACGGGTGTGGCCGATTAAAAGGCGAAGAGGCAGGGTGGACAGTGGGAAGGTGGGAGACCCCAGCCTGGCCCCTTCCTGCTCTGTCTGTGCAGCAGGACTAGTCACCCTGCCCCTGCTGTGCGGGGCATGGCTGTCGCACTCAAGTCCACTCAGGAGGAGGCCGGGCTCCCTCAGCAGGAGGAGGGCACCAGGTCCAACTTCCGACTGGCCCCTGAGAGGCAGGCCAGAAGGCATGGGGCGTGACCTCTGTCTTGCAGACCGGACTGGGTCCTGGGGAGGTGCTGCCTGTGGCCTTTGAGGCCTCTGAGAAGTGGCCCAACATGATCCACGAGCCTCTGGACCAGGGCAACTGTGCGGGGTCCTGGGCTTTCTCCACAGCAGGTGCGTCCAAGGGCAAGGGGCTGGCTGGCCAGAAGGGGGCGCCCGGGGCTCAAGCCTCCCTGACGGCTCCTCTGCCTCCTCCCACCAGCTGTGGCATCTGACCGTGTCTCCATCCATTCTCTGGGACACATGACACCTGTCCTATCGCCCCAGAACCTGCTGTCCTGTGACAGGCACCATCAGCAGGGCTGTCGCGGCGGGCGTCTCGATGGTGCCTGGTGGTTCCTGCGACGCCGAGGGTATGCATTCTGGGCAGAGGTATGGACAGGGCATGCTGTGGGCCATGCTGTACCACCCATTGCCCTTATTCTCTCCTGTCACCTCCTCAGGGTTGTGTCTGACCACTGCTACCCGTTCTCGGGCCGTGAGCAGGATGAGGCTGGCCCCGCCCCTCCCTGCATGATGCACAGCCGCGCCATGGGTCGGGGCAAGCGGCAGGCTACTGCCCGCTGCCCCAACAGCCACGTCCACGCCAACGACATCTACCAGGTCACTCCAGCCTACCGCCTTGGCTCTAATGTAAGTGTGCACATGGGTGAGCAGTCTGAGGGCAGGAGAGGGAGCTGGGGGCTAGCCCAAGGCGGGAGGCGCCCACCCTGATGGATGCTCTGCTCCCCCAACCCCTGGCTTCCAGGAGAAAGAGATCATGAAGGAGCTACTGGAGAACGGCCCTGTGCAAGGTATATTCTCCCCTGGCAGGTGCCCCTCATCCCACCCCACGCCTCTGGAAGCTGGGCCAGCTAGATGCTGGAGACAGGACCACAGCCCAGGGCTCTGTCCAGCATCAAGTAGCAACTCCACTGGGGCTGGGAGCAATAGGGTCACATCTCTCTGCAGGCAGCAGGGCACTGAAACAATCCTGCTTTGCCCTCTGCCCACAGCCCTCATGGAAGTGCACGAGGACTTCTTCCTGTACCAGGGCGGCATCTACAGCCACACGCCCGTGAGCCTCGGGAGGCCTGAGCGCTATCGCCGGCACGGTACCCACTCGGTCAAGATCACAGGGTGAGAACCCCATGGGCAGAATGAGGCTGGGGGTCGCAAAGCTTGCCCCAGGTGGGAGGAGTGCCAGCTTGGAGTCTGCATGGATCCCAAGTCACCCTACAAAGCTGAGAATAACCCCCAACCCCTTCAGAGGACCCTGCCTGGAGCCACCCAGAAGTGGCCTTGTAGGTCACCTAGGAACAGTTCCTTGCACACAGATATAATATGCCCCTGTGAGACCCAGACACAGGTTCAGGAGTTGTTCACCCCATCCTGCCCACCTCAGCACTTGTCCCAACCCTGCCAGCTCACTGAGCAACCTAGGCAGGTCCCTTCCACGGGCCTCAGTTTCCCCAACCTGATATGATGGGAGATGTTGGAGCTGCTGGTTTCAGTGAAATCAGTGAACACCCATCCAACAAAGCAGACTCTGCCTTGGGCCCTTGGGTCCCCAAACAACCATCCCTCTCTGGGTCCCCAGAGTGAGCGACGGCAGGCAGATGTGTGAGGTTGTGCGGAATCCTCCCCAGCATGTTGAGTGCCTGGGCAATGGGCCCTAAGGTCCCTCCTCTCCTCACCTCTTCCTCCATCCCGTCCCTCCCCCATGGAAGGCTTGGGGGTTGTAGTTACAGGAGGGAGGTGCAGAGAGGGACAGAGAATAAGTGCTAGGGGTACGACCAAGGTCTTAAAGACAGCAAGGGCCTGAGAGGGAAGACGCTAGCAGGTGCAGCCCCCGACAGCAGGTGCAGCAGTGCCCACTCCTGCTCTGCCCACAGGTGGGGAGAGGAGACGCTGCCTGATGGAAGGACCCTCAAATATTGGGTGAGTCCCTCGGGGACACGTGGGACCAGATCCCACCTGCAGCCTCCCCTTGTACCCCCTTTCCCTTACTTCTGCCTTATTTGCCTTTTCTTTCCCAGACTGCAGCCAACTCTTGGGGCCCTGCCTGGGGCGAGAGGGGCCACTTCCGCATCCTGAGAGGCACCAACGAGTGTGACATTGAGAGCTTTGTACTGGGCGTCTGGGGCCGCGTGGGCATGGAAGATATGGGGCATCACTGAGGTTCTGGGCACAAGGCCAGGCCTGGATTGGGGTCCCAGGCGAAGGCAGCCAGTGGGAGAGCGCCTCCCCTCGGGGCAGGGGCCAGCCACTTCCACCATGTCCGATGAAGCCCCAGACGCAGGCAGGCGCCAGGGCTTTAATCCCCACAGGTTCCGCTGACGCAGCGCCCCGCCTGGGAGCCGCGGGCAGGGGAGGCTGGCGGAGCCCCCAGACCTCCCAGTGGGAACGGGACAGGACCTGGCTGGGGAGGAGCTGGGCCTACAGATCCCAGGGCCCTGGGATCCTCATCAAGACTACCAAAGCCAGGACTCCCCCAAGTCTCCAGCCCCACCCCACCCCCACTCCACCCTGTAATTCTTACTCTTCAGAGATATTTATTTTTCTTTTCACTGTTTTCAAATAAAGCCAAAGAATTATTGGGGCTGGCGTTGTGGTACATCCAATTAAGTCACTGCCTGCAACGCTGGCATCCCATATGAGCACGGGTTCAAATCTGAGCTGCTCCACTTCCAGTCCAGCTCTCTGCTAATGGCCTGTGGAAGGCAGTGGAGAATGGCCCAAGTGCTTGGGATCCGGCATCCGCATGGGGGATCCGGATGGAGTTCAGGCTCTGGGCTTCCTCCTGGCTCAGGCCTGGCTGTTGTTGCCATTTGAGGAATGAACTAACAGACGGAAGATCTCTCTCTGTGTATTTCTACCTTTCAAATAAATAAATCTTAAAAAAATAAAACAAAACCAAGTATTGATAACTGTAGTATCCTGGGTCCTCGAGGAGTGGTGAGCTGGGCCAGCGGCAGGGCAGGACAGGTTTATAAAGCAGGAAGGATTTTCAGAGGTGCTGCTGGCTGGCAGAGTGGGTGGAGGGGAACTCTCAGCCTCCATTGAGCCCGAATTGTCATCAGTGCCCAGGGCACTGACCCACTTGGAGGCAGAGCATGGGTGGCACGGCCTTTGGCTTTCTGAGAATGAAGCCGTGGGAATCTGCTTCTCAGGTGCTGAAGCAGCACTGCCTGGGCAGGCGGAGGGGGCAGCCCAGCCCACCAATCAGCAGAACCGGTGCCTGTGCCCAGCAGGCAAGGGGGTGCTGGCCCCAACGGCACTGGAGCCTTAGCCTCGGCACATCAGCCTCTCCACATGGCCTTCCCTGTCCTTGGATCAACCTGGGCCTGTGACCACAGCTCTCTCCCCCCAGACTCCCAGCAAAACCAGCCCAGGCAGCAGTCTGGCCATCAAGGCCAACACAGCCTACCCAACCAGCCTCTTCCACAGGCCGTCATCCGTGCCCAGGCAACCCCCTCACTGTGCCTCATGTGTCCTGCTCACATTATTCCCCAGCCTGAGTGTCCTTCCACGCAGTCCGCCCTTTCCGAATGTGATCCAGACAGTACCTGTGCCTGCCAATGTGCCGGTCCAGGGCCCCTGCCCACAAGCAGCGTGGACACACACCTGTCCCAACTCATTTGCTTGATGCCCTTTCACCCACTGCATCACCTCCCTCACTGGGCTGGGGGTCCCAAAGGGCTGGGACTGGGCCTGACTCACTAGAGGCTTCAGGAACCAGCATCCTGGTATGCGGGAGTGATGGTAACCTGTCATGTCACCTCCACTTCCCTTCAAGCCCCTGGCTGCCGGGTGGGTAGGGGCGGGGGGGGGGGGTCGAGGCCCTGCCTTTCCCCAGTGCAAGAGCCAAAGAGGAGGGGCGTCCCGTTCTCCCGCTGGACAGCGCCCCCCCCCCCGCCCCCCCGCCGCGCGCACGCGAGCATCACCTGAAAGGAATGCGGGCGGCGCGATAAGTAGCAGCCATTGTTTGGCTTCCTGTTTGCCGGGACGTCCCGAGCCCGCTCCTCCGGCCGGCCCACCGGTCCCCAAGGAGCAGCGGCCTTGGGATGCTGCCTCTGGGACCGCAGCCCCGTGGAGGGGCGAAGGGTCAGCTCCAGCCCCGGACTCGCCCCTTTGGAAAAAAACCCAGTGCGAGGGCCGCTGGGTCAGGCGAGGCTGGAATTTTCTCCAAGGACCTTGGGCGGAAGCGGCGGGGCGGGAGCAGGGGAGCAGGCCTGCGGCTGGGCTTAGAGCAGAGGTTCTGGCTGGGCCCTGCGCGCCATGTGGGGTTGGCCCAGCCTCGTCCTGGGCCTGGAAGCCCCGTCCTGCAATGGGAGAGGGTACGGAATCCCGGGAGACCCAGAAGGTGCTTGGTTTCCTCCAGCGGATGTGTTTGCAACTAGCAAACCTGGAGTTGTGCGCTTGAGGGGCAGAAGTGGAGAGGTGGCTTAGGGGTTAAGATGCCTTCCTCTCATACGGGAGTTCCTGGGGTTCAAATCTTGACTCCAGACCAGCTTGGATTCCAGCTTCCTGCTGCTCTCCCCCCCTGGGAGGTAGCAGGTGCTGGCCTGAGTCCTTGGGTCCCTGCTGCCCACATAGGAAATCTACACTGAGTTCCTGGTGTTGCTCTGGCGGGTCCTGGCTGTTGTAGGCATTTGTGCAGTGAACCAGAGGGTGGGAGATCTCTGCATTTCTGCCTCTCAAATAAAAATATCTGAACCATAAAAATCCCTCTGCCCGTCCTTGTGGGGCATCCTGGGCTAGTCCCTAACTTTCTCTGGGCCAGGTGGAGGTCTCAGGCAAGCCTAGGTTGTAACCCCTCCTCTGGCTTGCCGCACACCGGCCGCGAGTGACCTCCATTTATCACAGGGGTGAGGAGGGTGCCTACTTCCGGGGGTGGGTGGGAGAATCAGCAGTGACAAGCATGATACCAAGCACATATGTAGTTCAGTGTTTGAGCTTTAATAAGAGCTCACCATGTGGGGCCAGCTGTGGTCATTTCAAGTCCCTGGATTTGATCATTTTAAAGGCTTCTCACTGGAGCTGGACCTTACCGGGTGGGTAGCCCCGGGTTTCTGTCTGCACATTGCTCCGTGTGTTGCATATACAGGATCTTATTTAAGCCTAAACAAAGGCTCCATTTGCTCCTTCCATAGATGGGAGGTCAGAACATAGAGAATGGTGCGCCTGGAGGTTCTATCATTGAGACAAGATTCAAACCCAGGGCATGGCATCCTCATGCTCTGTACAAAGTATGGTGGGTAAGACTAGAGGTGATAGTCCAGTGTCCCTCCCCAAATCCTTCCTCTAGTCTGACAAACTCTTATTCATCCTTCAAAACCCAGATCAAATGTCCCCCTTTCTGGGCACCCATCTTCAAGGATCCCCAGGAACCCCAGCACCGAGGGAGTACCTGTTGAGAACTTCTCTTTCCACAAAGGGGGCAGGGGTGGCAAGGAGTTTTTTTCTTAGCTTTCTCCTTTCCTAACCACCAACTGTGCCATTTGATCCTTCTGGTTCCCTGGGGGTGCTCGGCCAGGTCCCAGGGCACCTGATGCTGATCTCCCAGGGGCTGCTAAGCTGCATCACTCTGTGGGTGCTGATGGCTCACATCTTCCTGGTGTCTTGCCAAACCTCCATCCTTGCCTGGTGCCCATTAAGGAAAGGAATTCATGCCCACTGGGCCTGCCATGGGTCAGGCCTGGGGCTGAGCGCTTCACACGCGCTGGCTCATTTTCTCCTGCCCACGCCCCGGGCAGGAAAGAGATCCCTGGAAAGTCAGCGCCAATCAGCAAAATGATTCCCAGAATCTGCGAGGGGGGACCTCCACATTGTGGGGAGCCAGTGAGTCCGGCCTTAGTAGAGCTGGAACCGATGACCTAGACAACCAGGCTCTGAGATTTCTAGTCTCTCTTTCTCTCTGCCTTCCTTCCTTTCAGGACTAGCTGCCATAAGGACAGGCATGTGGCCACATCTCTTAGTCCAAAGCACTTTCTCAGCTTTTGCTTCAAAACACCTTTGGATTAGCCAGTCTCCCCTGGCTTTGGCAGCCCGTGTTGAGCCAGCATTGCAGAAGGAGGAGGTCCCAGCAGTAGGAGAGGATTGTTGTCTCTGAGTCCTCAAGCCAGTCACCTGTTCCCAGCGGCTGGGGCACCCACAACCTCCACTTCACAGGTGAACAGCACGAGACTCCAGGAGAGCCACACAGCTGACAGAGCTAGACACACATGGTGCCATCTTCCCCCCAAACTCGTGGATCAAGCCAGGCAGAGGTCCTCCCTGCCCCTTTTTCTCCCTGATGACTCACTCCTAGACCCTGGCAGGTGCAATCACCAGGATCCCACTCATCCACAAGATTCCTGGGGCTCTAAGGCTCGCACCTGAGGCAGCATCTTCCCAAACCAAGCCAAGGCTGGGCAGGCCTCCCAGGAGAGCGCCCCACTTCCTGCTCGAGGGGTTCCAGCACCTGGGTCAGGACAGGGTGGTCGGGAGAAGGGGCTGCAGCACTCACAGAACTGAGTCCACTGATGTTCTGCGCTGCAGGCAAGCCTGCCGTTACACCTACTTACAGGGCATGGGAGGCAACCTGGCCACGGACACCTTCTTGGCAAGTGTTGGGAGCAGCATTCCTCAGACTGCGATGTCCCAGCCATTTTTGTACTGTGTTCGGGTGTCCGCACAGCCGCCCAGACAGCTGGAGGGGGAGTCAAAGAAGCAGGAGCTGGGAGGATGGCGGTGGTAAGGGGTGTGCAGCCCTCGGGTGGGCTTGGCCGGGGTTGTGAGGAAGTGCCGAGGCCTGCAGAGTGGGAGCTGACTCACTGGCTCATCCTGGGAAGTCAAGGTCAAGAGCCTCTTTCTTGGATTCCCCCTCCCGTGGCGGTCCCCAGCGGTCACCACCCAGCCTCCGCCCGTTTCCTCCATCGTGGTCCAGCAGGGCCATGTCCACACCCTTCCTCACGTGAGCTTCTCCGGAACAGGGCTTCGCCTCACCCTTTGTGCCCTCCGTGTTACTCAGAACAGCCCTGGGCGTGGAAGAGAGCAGACTGATGGGAGAGCGAAGGAAATGAGTAACTCAGGGAGCCCTGTAGGGTTTATTGGTGTGGCAAGCTCGGCCGCAGTGCCCCCTGGTGGACGATCAACGCCTTGCTGTGTCGCACAAAGTCACCTGTGCAGATGGTGGACCAGAGACTCCGTGGCCTCCTTCACACTCTACATCCCTCTCAGGGTGGAGTCAGAACCGCTCCAGCAAGCCTGAGGCAGGGAGCAAGATGGAAGGGTCAGCGGTGTGACCTCAAAGGCCACTCATTGTGGTCCCAACAATTCACCCCTCACCCATGGGCCAGCCCAGCTGAGAGAGGGTCCAACTTTGGCTTCAAGGTTACCATCACTTCTGGCATGGTCCACCATCAGTGCCTCCAGTCAGGTTGTCTTCCCCCAGTCTGCTTATTTGGAGCCAGACAGACCCAGGCTCAAGTTCAAGCCCAGCCTTGTTGGCTTCCCTGAAGGTCATTTTCCACTCTGAATAGAAGCTCCCCAGTCTGTAGAATTTAAGTAATGATTCTGCTATCCCTACAGGTCAGCAAATGAAGGACTTCTCTAAGAATGAGGAACTCGGAACAGCAAGTTCAACACTGAGAACCAGGGAGGGAAATCTAATAAATGAGAGCAGCCATGTGCGATGTCACCTTGAAGGGCCAGGCTCAGGCAGGCACCATGGTGCAGTGGGACAGCATCCACGGACAGAGTTGAGTGCCATGGCCGCCAAGTCTCTGAGTGTCGTTTAGGGAGAGACAACCCAGACCCCCAGACCAAGCTGTGTTGAGATGGTCATGGTAGAACGGGTGACTGCTGGATTTAGGGGAGCACCTTTCCCCCACAGCAGGGTGGCACTCTGGAGA
Organism: Ochotona princeps; assembly: GCF_030435755.1. NCBI lineage: Eukaryota > Metazoa > Chordata > Mammalia > Lagomorpha > Ochotonidae > Ochotona > Ochotona princeps. The sequence continues at coordinate 22,854,348 of NC_080833.1, forward strand.
CCCAGAATTGGTAGGCTCTCAGCTGGGGGCCCTGAAGCCTGGGCCTGCACCTCAAACGCCCATAGCAGTGAGCCAGGATCAGAAGAGGGAGCGAGGGGTCTCTAGTCAGCATGCATTGAGAGCTCACACTTGCCAAACGGTGTTCAGAATCAGTGACTTTTAAACACATGGGGCCAGCCTGCACCGCTCAGGGTCTCAACAGGAAACAGATGGTGAACTCTAGGAGAACAGGGCAGGGTTTGCTTCCAAAAGGCTTTCAGCAGAGTGGGGCGTGGTGGCTCACAGGAGCTAGCAGCAACAGGGCTGTTACTGGGGAGGCGGGGGGGGGGGGGGGGCGAGCAACAGAGCTCTGGAGGCTTGGGGAAGATGGTGCCCACACTGGCTATCACTGCCCCCTCTCAATCCCCACTGGACTTCCAGACTACCAGCCCACCCCCACACATAGGATGCTGGGGGTGGCTGCAGACAAGCACCTGAATTGTAAACACTTCATTTGTATGTGTACTGGACAGGAAGAACGACACAGAGACAGAGCTTCCATTTACTGGTTCACGCTCCAAATGGCCATGAGAGCCGGGTCTGGGCTAGGCTGCAAACCAGAAGGCAGGATCTCCATCCGGGTCTCCCATGTGGGTGGCAGGCATGGAAGTGCTTGAGCTGTGAGCCGCTGCCTTCCTGGGTGTATCGGCAGGAAGCAGGTGTGGAGGTGGAGCAGCCAGGACTCCTATACGGGATACTGGTGGTCGGAGTTTAATTCACTGTGTCACAATACCAGCCCTGCCCCTATCTCTTAAAGGATCTGTGGTGATAGCTGACTAACTAAAGACCTAACCAGTACACTTGTAACAGGAAACCTCTGGTCAGGTGTGCTGTAGCCTGCTGGGGCGTGAGTCCGGGGATGGAGGACCTCTGTCTGTCTCTCTGTGGCTCTGCGTTTTATTTATTTATTCAAATTTTATTTACATTATGTTTACATAATTGATCAGGGTGGGAAGGGTCGTGGGTCAGGAGAAAGTGAGCAAGACCATTGTTCACACAATTTCTTTTTCTTCTTCATGTATCTGGGGACAGGGATGGTGGTGGTACAAGGGAAGAAATAAAGTCCAGCCTCCCAACCACCTCAGTACCCAGGGATGGGGACTGGCCACCCGATATCAACCCAGAATCCCCCACGTGGAGCATGTTCTAAGGGTTCTGCTCATGTGGTTTTGATAGTTCTGAGATGCTGTTAATATCACTGCTCCAAGGATGAGGAAATACTTCCAAGGGCCACTGGCTGACATATCTTCCAAATCTTCATTCACCTAGAAATTTGCTGTCAAGTTTCACTGGGGTAGTTGATCAATTTGTTCTGCCCTCCTTCCTCTGCAAACCAGTGGGTGCTGTGGCCCAGCCCAACCTTGTCCACCACATGCTCAGCCCTCATGTTCACCCGGGGGAGCTACAATCCAGTTAGAGCCACCCCTCAAAAATTGCCACTGGACCAGCCTCCAAGCTCTGATTCCTGTGCCTGCCAGCATGTGCAGTCTGCCCCACATCCCCATTCAGATCTTTTTTTTTTTTTTTTTAAGATTTATTTATTTTTATTACACAGTCAGATATACAGAGAGGAGGAGAGACAGAGAGGAAGATCTTCAATCGATGATTCACTCCCCAAGTGAGTGCAACGGCTGGTGCTGTGCCAATCCGAAATCGGGAACCAGGAGCCTCTTCCAGGTCTCCCATACAGTTGCAGGGTCCCAAAGTCTTGGACCGTCCTTGACGGCTTTTTCCCAGGCCACAAGCAGGGAGCTGGATGGGAAATGGAACTGTCTGGATTAGAACTGGTGCCCATATGGGATCCTGGCGCGTTCAAGGCGAGGACTTAAGCCACTAGGCCACACCACCGGGCCCCCATTCAGATCTTGTACACATCAATGGGTATTGAAGCCTAACTCAACCAACTGACTCCATCCTATAGAACATGCTCATGCCTGCAGGTGCCACGACCAGTCTAGCCTGTCCCGCCCCCCAGTTCCGGTTCTCATGCTCACCAGTGGGAGTCACAGCCCATCAGAGGGGTGCCCAAAACCTCCACATTGGACCCAATCCCTGTCCTGACTCTTGCACTCTGCAGATGGTTCTACAGTCCAGCTCATCAAGACTTGCCCGAGTCCCAGCACTTGCCAACTGATGCTGTGGCAAAGCTCAGCCCGCCTGCCTTTACTCTGATTCATCCCTGCACAGTGAATACGATCGATTAGCCCAGCCTGGCTCTCCCCCTAACCCAGTTCACATGTAGACCAACAGGTGTTATAGCCCTGCCCAGGTTGGTCTGCCCCCAGTCCCAGCTCTCATGCTCAGCAGTAGTAGCAATAGGAGCAGTGGTGTTATGAACTAGCCCAGCCTGGCCCGCCCCCAGATCTGATGGCTCTTTTAAATAAATAAAACTCATAAGAATTTGCACCACAAATATCCTATCTTAAAATGCCTGAAGTTCTTTTTATTTATTTGAAAGACAGAGAGAAAGAGAGAGAGATCTTTCATCTGCTAGTTTATTCCTCAAATGTCTGCAACAGCCAGAGCTGCCCTGGGCAGAAGCCAGGAGGTGTGATCACAGTCTAGGTCTCCCACAGGGTGACTGGGACCCATATACCTAAGCAGCCCCCTGCTGTCTCCCAAGATGTGCATTAGTAGGAAACTAGATTGGAAATGGAGGAGACCCTAAAAACTTTTCAAAGAATCAGTACTGGGGGGAGGGGGGACGTAATAGCTCAACTGGTTAACTCTCTACTTACAAGTACCAGTTTAAGTCCTGGCTGCTCTACTTCCCACCCAGCTCCCTGCTTATAGCCTGACAAAAGCAGTGGAGTGGCCCAAAGCCTTGGGATCCTGCACCCATATGAGAGACCCAGAAGTAGCTCTAGGCTCCCACCTTCGGATCTGCCTAGTTGTGGCTGTTGTGACCATTTGGGGAATGACTCAGCAGATGGAAGATCTTTCTGTCTCTTCTCTCTGTAAATTTGCCTTCCCAGTAGAAATTGATCATAATCTACAATGCCAGTTTCACATATGGACGTTGGTTCAAGCCCAGGCTGCCCCACCTCCAGTATAACTGCTATTGGGTCTAGAAAAGTAATGAGAGGATGACCCAAGTGACTGGGTCCTTGTCATTCACGTGAGCTAACCAGATGGAATTCCTGACTCCTGCCCGGCTCTGGCTTAGTCCTGGCTGCCGTGGCCATTTAGAGAATGAACAGGGATGGAAGGCTCTTCCCTCTGCCCTCTCTGAGCCTGTCAGTGTCTATCTCTCTCCCCCTTTCTTGATAACTCTGCCTTTCAAATAAATCAATAAATATCTTAAAAAAAACACAATAGTATTCAGTCACATTCTCTAATCTCAATATAATAGAATTAGGAATCAATAATAAGAAGTTAGCCAAAGAAATCCAATAGATTTGGTGATTTAAAAGCTCATTTCTGAATAATTCATAGGGAAAGCAGAAAATGAGAGAGGAAATTACAAGATATTTAAAACTGAGTAATAATAAGCTAAAGTGGAACTTGGAGGAAAAATTATAGCCTTAAATGCATTTATTAAGAACAGGAACTGATAACCAGTGAGTTCAGTATCTAACGCAGGATGCTGGAAAGAGACAGCCAGAAGGCCCAGAAGGGCACAAATGATCCCGAGAGAGCAGAAAACAACGAGACGCTGAGTCGTGCCTTTTCAAAGCCTTGATAAAGTCATCACTGGCACAGAATACATAACACGGAGAACAAAGGATGTGACTGGAGATGTAATCACCGTGCTATAAAAGTCGCTAGGAACCACCGTGGGGACCTCTGGTTCTGGCATGGCATCAGGCCAACAGGATTTAAAAAGCCCAAGAAACAAACTCCGAAGGATAAAGCCGCTTGCAAGGAGAAGAGCAGAACAATAACGTTATTCGACGTGGGAGATTCAGGCGAGCACAGACTGTACTAGAAAGACAACATTTAAGGTCAGATTTCAAAACTGAGCCAGATAAGACTAAAATGCCATGAAACCCCGTAGTGACAGGCAGGAAGCCTGGACCAGCGTTCACAGACATGATAAGCATTCCAGAAGAGTGTATTGACAAACGTCAGAGTTGTTCATTGAAGTGTGTAGATTAAACATTTAAGAATGACTAATGCAAGGATGGAAAGTGAAGGGGTTTTAAAAATCCATGGAAAATGCATATCATGAAAAAGCTATGCAAGGATTTTGAAATTTTTGACACCAACATAAACTTGCCTTTCAATTTTACTTTTCCATACATGTTTTCAAATACCCTCCTAGAAAGTGTTCCCAAACCTGTTGAGAGGAAACAAACAGCAATGAAAAAAACACAGTCCAGCAGGCAGGAGATGACAAACAAAGAACAAAGCATACATTGGTGGGGGTGCCAGTTCCCAAGACAGCTCCTGAGATCCCGGCCTGCTGGGACCCATGACTGCACGTCTTCTCCCATGGTGGGTTTTCTGGAGGGGGTAACTTGTTTTTGTAGGATAGGATCAGGCAGAGGGGATGATGGTATGTCTCTGCCCAGCAGAGCCAGCTTCTTGGGCAATGTTGTCACAAGAGTTCTATGCTGGTGCCAGCGTTGTGGTACAGTGGGTCAAGCCAGCACCTCCCATGACGCCCCTCTACTTCCGCGCCAGATTCCCGCTAATGAGCATAGGAAAGCAGAGGATGATCCAGGTGTCACCCATGTGGGAGACGTGTGTGGAGCGTTGGGTTCCTAGGTTCAGCCTGGTTCCCCATCGGCTGTAGTGACCACTTGGGGAGTGAACTGGCAGGTGGTTCATTCCATTCCTCTCTTTGTCTCTGCTACTCCTTTCAGCTAAATAAATCAATCTTTTTTAAAATGAAGGGTCTGTGCTTGGTGTACCACTCTGCTTTTACTGACTTGAAGTTCTGAATATATCATTTTAATAAGGGAGCACTCTCAAATCCCAATCACGTAGCCAGTCCTGTGCTCAGGATCCAGCTATAAATAGGGTTATCAGGCAAAATGCAGAAATTGCAGCCCAATCTGAATCTAAATAACAGTGAATTATATTTTAGTGTGTCTCTCGTACAAATATTGAAGTTTAAGGGGCCAGCATTGTGGACTCTGCCTGTGACTCTGGCATCACTTGTGGGCACCAGTTCAAGTCTCAGCTGCTCCACTTCTGATGCGGTTCCCTGCTAATCCACCTGGGAAATCAATAGAAGATGGTTCAAGTGTTTGGGTCTCTGCACCAATTTGGAGACACAGATAAAGCTCTTGGCTTTGGCTGGGCTCAGCTTTGGCTGTTATGGTTATCAGGGGAGTGAGCCAGCAGATGGAAGATATCTTTCCATCACTCTGATTTTACAAATAAACAAATGAATATTTCTTTTTTTCTTTTAAAGCAGATCAGTATCTAAGCCAGAATACCACTTACTTAGACATTTCGGCGAGCCTGGGCATCCTGTGTCAGTATTGGCTAACTCTGGTGGTCCTTGGCTTCCATCCTGGTTTTATGCTGTCCTCTCTCTGTCTTGGATCTCATTCTGGGGACACCGTGTACTGCACAGCCCTGTGGAGAGGCCCATGAGGGGAGGAACCAGCCATGTGAGTGAACTTGAAAGCAGATCTTAGCAGATCCTTCAGGAAGCTGTGGCTTTGGCCAAGAGCTTGGTCGAAACCTTCACAAGCATCTGCACCTGAACTGTGTACCACATGTCTCCCAGCTCCCAGGCCCCAAGAGACTGTGTAAGAAGACAAATGTCTGTTTTGAGCTGCTCTGTTTGAGGGTAATTTGGTACCCAGTAATAGACCACTACATTACTGAAAGATGGTGGAAATCAACTTTAAAATACAGACGATCATGAAGCGCGTCAATGGGCCAATCTCACCACGTCAAGGTGAACGGAAACACACAATCCAGGAAGGCGTTATGCATAAGAGACACATCTAAAACAAAAATATAAACACAATGAAGCAAAGATGTGGAAGATACCCCAGATACCACGGACCCCGTCCATTGGCTGGCCAGCAGAGGGCGCTAACCCCTTTGTGCTCTGCCACAGGGTCCCCATATTGGTCAGTTAGCAGGCAAGAGTCTGTTGAGTCCAAGAAGGTTCAAATGCTCCTTACTTCTCAGAAAGTGCAAGGATTAGACCCAAGACATGAGCATGGTCAGGACTCAGCCAGACAGGAAATCGCCTGTCCCTTGGTCAGTGACTGGGAAAGGTGTGTTTGTGGGGTCCTGGTCTATAGACTGAGACACAGGAGGGAATCTTCTGGAAAGGACTGCTCGTTTCTTGTTTCAGTCTGGTCCAGGGACACAACCACTGCCTGACCATGCAGCAACCTTTTTACTATGTTGACTTCTAAGCAAAACCACAATGGCCCACAAGCCAATGCTGATGAAACAGAGACACAGGGTGCACCTGTTCCCCCAATGGCATCACAGGCAATTCAATAATGCCAGTAACAGCCTTATTGTTTAAAGAAAACACTCCCCCCCCGCCCCGTGTGTTCCATCCTGGTGGCTGGCCTTGGTTAGCTTAAAGGACACATCAGGAAAACACTCAGCAAAGAGACCTGGGGTCACTTCACACACATCAGCCAGAACAGACTCGAAGCCATGACACATAAGGAAAATGCTATGCAGAAAGTACGATTGAGAACCCCTTTGAAGCTGGCAGTACAACCTTGCAAGGATGGCTGTGCCTTGCTTCATAACAGAGTCACATCCATTGCAAGATGAAACTATGGTAAAAGTAGAAAAGGCTGTTAATGCTCTCAACCCTTCGCCTAATGTCCCAGCTCAGCACCACAGGGTCATGTGGTCACCGTGGGATGTCAGCTGTGGCTTCTTGCCCAGCCTTGCTAGAGAGATTCACATTGCACCTAATGAGCGCAGGAAAAGAATGAAGTCCAAAAACTTAAGAGTACAGCTTCCCCCGAATGACCATCCTTTCACACCCTTGCAAAATAACAACATTATCAATCACTGCATGACAGGACCGTGTGTACAGAACGGAGTCAGCAACCCTTTCCTGTGAAGGGACAGAGCAAGAGTCGTTGACCTTGCAGGCGGTGCAGTCCATCTCAGCCATCACACTTGGCCACCACAGTGCAAAGGCAGCCGCACACAAAAGGATGGGCACGTGCCAACACGGCTTTCCAGAGACAAAACATGGCCAAATTTGGCGCCGGGATTGCATTGTGATGATCGCTGATATCAAACAAACCTTGGGACAATTGCCCAGAGGATGGCTTTGAGCTGTCCCCTCTGCCTCGTCACTAACTGGAACAGCCAATCAGCAGCTTGCACTGTGACTGGAAAACACTGCAGAGGAGCCTGCTGGGATCATCAGAGACCTGAATTCTTTTTGTGCAATAGGAACATTTACAAAAGTTGGTCTCGTATCGAGTCACGAAGCAAGTCTTTTACAGAGGAAGAAATTGATATTGTCTAAGTCACTTTGTTGGGACCACAATAAAGCAAGAAAACCAGAACAAAAAGATAACCTTATTTGAAAGTTAAAATCATCTTTTCAAATATTTACTAGAGCAGGGCCAGCATTGTGGCAAAGAGGGTGAGGCCACCATCTGCAGTGCCAGCATTCCATATGGGAGCGCCAGATGGAGACCTGGCTATTTCACTTCCTGTGCAGCTCCCTACTAACGTGCCTGGGAAAGCAGTAGGAATATGGCCCAAGTGCATAGACCTCTGCTATCCTCAGGGGAGAGCTGAAGACAGCCTCAGGCTTCTGGCTTCGGAATGGCTCAGCGCTAGCTTTTGTGGCCATTTGGGGAGTGGACCAGTGGTTGGAAGATCCATCTCTCATCTTTGTCACTCTGCCTTTCAAATAAATAAGATAAATTTCTCTCCCCACTGCTTTTAAAAGAACTTCCAGGAAAAAAAGAAAAACCAATTTTTTTTTTTTAAGGCAAAGAAAGATACCAATTCCCAGGGATTGGCTGACAATGAAAATACCACAATATAGTGTACGTGCCGGGATCCCACATGGGCACTTGTTCATGTCCCAGTGTCTTAACTTCCCATCTAGCTTCCTGCTTGTGGCCTGGAAAGCAGTAGAGGATGGCCCAAGGCCCTCGGACCCTGTACTCACATGGGAGACTCGACAGAAGCTCCTGGTCCCTGGCTTCAGATTGGATCAGCTCGGCTTGGCTCTGTCCATTGCAGCATCTTGGAGAGTGAACCAGTGGATAAAAAATTGTTCTCTTTCTGTATTGTAGAGAGAATCTATAAATCTGCTTTTCCAATAAAAGAAAAATTATGAATAGGGGTGAGTGCTTGGGCTAGTGGTGAAGATGCTTGTATTCTTAGGGGAATCGCTGGATTTGAATTCCATCTCTGCTCCTGATTCAAGCTTTCCACTCATGTGCACCCTGGGAGGCAGGCAGTGATGGCTCAAGTAGCTGGGTCCAGGAGGAGACGCGAACTGAGTTTCTGGCTGCAGGTTTCAGACTGGCCCAGCTCCGGCTGCTGTGGGTACACAGAGGATGAATCAGCAGGTGGCAGCTTGCACAGTCTATCTTCCTGTCTGCCTCTCACATGCATGCATTAAAACAGCAGTTTTTAAAAGTATAGAACAACCGCATGCAAATAAATGTAAATATATGGATGAATGCCTACAAAAATATAGCTTTTCAAAACTGGAAATGGAAATGAGAGATAAATAATAAAATGAAAGGAATGATTATTCCGGTTTTCTATTTCTGTCTTCAAAGTCTCTCTTGGATCTGTAGCTATTGTGGTCTCTTCATTCTTTACATGTATTTATCTGTGCCTTTCATTGTTTACATTTTTAAAAAGGTACATATAGCTATGTATTTCAAAGTCTTCCATGTGCTGGTTCACCTCCACAAATAAGAACAATGGCCATGGTTGGGCCACGTCAAAGCCAGCAGCCTAGACCTCCATTCAGGTCTCCCACCTGGCTCTCTGGGGCCCAAGCACATGAGCCAACTTGCACTGCCTTCCCAGGAACATAAACAGAGAGAAGGATGGTGCTCTGAAGCAGGATGCCAGCCTGCCAGGTGGCATCTTAACCTATTTCACAATACCCGCCTCCCCTACCCATCTTTGTGTTGTTTTTTTTTTTTTTTTCAATCAGCCTCACAGGTTTGACTGTTCATTAAGTTCTTTCAATCAACTTTTGATTTCATTTATCCTCCCAATTACATCTTGGTTTACAACTTTTGCTGTTCATTTCTCCTGTTCTACTTTAGATTTATCCTAGGATTCTTAGTTCTTAAGACTAAGTAAGACAGAGACTATTTTTTTACTTATTTTTTTAAATTTTTATTTTTGATGATGATTACATAGTTGATCAGGGTTGGAAGGGTTGAGGATCAGGAGAAAGTGGGCAAGACCATTGTTTACACAATTTCTTTTTCTTCTTCATGTATCTGGGGAGGGGAGGATACAATGGGAGAGACCACACCCAGCCTCCCCAATACATGATGTCATCCAGGGTCCCCATTGTGGAGCATGTTCGAAGGGGTCTGTTCAAGTGATTTTGATAATTCTGAGATGTTGTTGATATCACTGCTCCAAGGATGAGGAAATACTTCCAAGGTCCATTGGCTGTCATAGTCCACCTCTGAGTCTCCATTCGTCCAGAAATTTGCTATCAAGTTTCACTAGGGTAGTTGATCAATTTGTTCTGCAAACCAATGGGTGCGGTGGCCCAGCCCAACCCTGTTCACCACATGCTCAGCTCTCATGTACACCAGGGGGAGCTACAATCCAGTTAGAACCACCCCTCAAAAATCGCCACTGGACTAACCAATGCCTGCCAGCATGTGCAGTGGACTGATCCAGTCTGCCCCACATTCCATTCAGATCTTGTACACATCAATGGGTATTGAAGCCTAACTCAACCCAACTGTCTCCACCCTATAGACCACACTCATGCCCACCAGGTACCACCACCTGTCTAGCCTGTCCCGCCCCCCAGTTCCGGTTCTCATGCTCACCAGTGGGAGTCACAGCCCATCAGAGGGGTGCCCAAAACCTCCACATTGGACCCAATCCCTGTCCTGGCTCTTGCACTCTGCAGATGGTTCTACAGTTTAGCTAATCAAGACTTGCCCGAGTCCCAGCACTTACCAACTGATGCTGTGGCAAAGCTCAGCCCGCCTGCCTTTACTCTGACTCGTCCCTGCACGGTGAATACAATCGATTAGCCCAGCCTGACTTTCCCCCTAACCCAGTTCACATGTAGGCCAACAGGTGTTATAGCCCAAGACAGAAACTATTTTCAGCACCCTGCTCAAAATCAACTGTGCCCCCAACAATTCCACCTTCATCACTATAGATGAGTTTTGCCTGTTTCTGAATTTTGTACAAATGGAATGATAGAGTATCATCTGTTTCTGGCTTCTTTCACTCAACAGTATTTCTCCGAGGCTCTTCTGTGCTGCTCTCTGTTCCAGCAGCTGCGTCCGTGTGCTTGTGTGTGATGTGTGTTAGTGTGTAGCCTCTCACTGTACAGATACACGGCAGCCAGTGCATCCATTCAGCTGTTGTTCAACATCTAAGTTCTTTTCAGATGTGTGCTTTTAAGTTTCTACAAAAGAGAATTGCTTATCTCTGTTTAATCAATTCTAGCCTTAACTGATCTGAACCAAGAGCAGTGTGTATGAGTTCTGAAACTAAGGGGACAGCGTCGTGACGTAATGGGTTAAGCCACATGTGACATAGGCCATCCCAAATGGGTGCCAGGTGGAGTCCCAGCCGCCCCACTTCTGTTCCACCTCCCTGGGACAGTAGTGAAAGCTCGCTCAAGTCTTTGGATCCCTGCTGATCTTGTGAGAATCTCAGAAGAAGCTCCAGGTCCCAGGCTCCTGGTTTTTGCCTGGCCCAGCTCTAGCTATTAAGGTCTTTTAGGGAGTGAATCAGTGAACAAAGGGCATCTCTCTTTCCAGCTCTCCCTCTCTGTCTCTATATCTTTCAAATAAAGAAATAGTTTTTTTTTCAAAGGGAAGAAATGAAGTCTACCTTTCAGGCTTGGTGTGTGGCAGTGTTTGTAAGTGTTTCACACGTCCTTAAGAAGTGTTGAGTGCCAAGTTCTCTTTGCTTCAGAAAATCAAGCTTATTAATTATGTTAACTCCTGTACATCTTTGCTGATTGCTGGCTGATGAGTCAGTAATAAGAAGAGGTATTTGAACATTTGCAATTGGAACTGCATATTGTCAATTTATGACTACTACTGATGTGTCTAACGTTGTCTTTAACATTTTCGTTATTTCACTTGCCCAGCTGTGATCTTCTTTCTCTCCATTCTTGCCTTTAAATAGCAGACTGAAGTGTATTGTATTCCTTTATCTGTTCCTTTGTTTTTCCTATTGAGAGAAAGAGCTCCTACCCACCAGCCCACTCCCTAATGCTTTCATGGCCAGGGCTGGGCCAAGGCTAAAGCTGGCAGGTGTCCTAAGAGGGTGGCAGGAGCTTCTTGAGTCTCAGGCTGGCCTCCCAGGGACTGCATGAGCAGGAGCCAGGAGCTGGACCTGAAAACTGATCTCAGGTGCTCTAAGTAGGAGCACAGGTGTCCTAAGGAAACACCACCCCTCTTTCTTGTCTTAGTCCACACCATCTGTCTCCTGCTTGGAGACTGAAGCACTGGCCCTGTTCCTGTTCTTGGAGTGACTCCCTGTGAAATTTTACCCTGCATGCTGAACACAGCCCAAGCTTCATATCCCACCCAATCCTTCTTCCAAACAGCGCAAGGACCAAGTATGACTCTGACGCCTGGCTCTTTCCTGTTTGCTAAATTTCATTGTAATCCTATTTTCAAAGACTTATTTATTTATTTGAAAGGCAGCACCTGGGAATGGCACACAATAATATGATGACCCCTTAGAGACCCTGATGGGGGGGACAAGTGTTCCAAGGGTGTTACTTACATGGTTTTGATAGTTCTGAAACACTGTCGGTTTTGTTGTTCCAAGGTTGAAAAAACCTTCCAAGGTCTACTGACTAATAAAGTCCACCTTAGTGCATCCGCAGACCCAGACACTCACTGCAAAGCTTAGCCAGGAGAGTGGTTCAACCTGTTCTGATGTGGCACTCAACATCCTCTGCTGGCCTAGATGAGCTGGCTGTCATGTTCCCCGTGTGCATCTGGGCATGCTGTTCACTACACAGGCATCACAACTGAGGAGGCCCAATCCCAATACATGTACTCCAAGGTCAGACCATATGTCTTATGATTCTTCCCTGTGGCCAGGATTTGAGTCCAATGGTCTAGTTGGGGAGTCCCTCGAGAAACCTTTCCTGTGGTGACGTTGGATTTGACACTTCTGAGCATCAGCTTGTGCAAGGTCCAGTTCAGTATGTCATAGCTGTAGCCAGAGCACATAGCAGTGGGTGCAGTTACCTGGTCAGTTCCACCCCCAGCCCCATCTCTAATGAGAACCAGTTGGTGCTGTGACCTAGCCTAGCCCAGCACACATCCCATCCAGCACCCATTGGTGTTGCGGCTTAACTTATCCCATCCCACTCCCAGACCTGGCCCACACATATTCCAACAGGTGCTGCTGCCTATCCAGCCTGACCCTCCCCCGGCCCTGGTTCTAATGCTCACCAGTGAGAGCTACAGACTAGCAGGAAAGTATCTACAGTTCCCCTATCATGATCACTCCTAGCTCCGGGTCTGTGCTTGCCACAGGTACTGTGGTCCAGCCTGACATGAACTGCACCCAGTCCCAGCACTCGCCAGAGGATGCTGCTTCAATGCTCCCACTCCCACACATCCGCAAATCCCCTTCCCAGGCAATTGGCAGTGCCCCCATTGCAAGCAGTCCTTGGGGTAAACTTCCAACAACCAGGCAGTGTGGGGCCATCACTGCTCCACTTCCTATCCAGCTCCCTGTTAATGTGCCTGGGAAAGCAGCAGACGATGGCCTAAATTCTTGGGCGTCAGCACCCACATGGGAGACCTGGAAGCAGCTCCAGGTTCCTGGCTTTGGATTAGCTCAGCTCTGGTCACTATAGCTATTTGGGGGAGTGAACCAGTAGATGGGTGATTCTGTCTCTCCTTCTCTGTAAAATCTGCCTTTCGAATAATCATAATCAGAATCAGAAATGTCACCAAATCTTGCTCCCCATTTCCCTCAACAATATTTGGGTTAAAGATGGCACAATATTGATTTTGATGAGATCACTCTCATTCACATTTTGTCAGTTTCATGTGCACTTCGTGTGCTTAATTCTATGCAATCACCTTTAGGATGTGTTGTGATCACAGAATACAGACAGCTCCCTCACTGGAACAGGCTGTGCCTTTGCAGAATAACTACTTCCCTCCTCCCCCATGTCTCAGCCCCTGGCAGCCATCGAGCTATTTTCTAACTCTACAGCTTTTATCAATTCAAGAATGTTGTCGAAGACAATGAAAAAGGCAGAGCAATGGACACAGGCCCTGTTGTAAAAGGCGAATATGGCAGCTCATTTGGTGCTGTAGCAGAACAGAACTAACTGGACAACTACCCCCAGGTAAATGATGACAGCAAAAAAATCTCAGTGAATGGAGCCAATGGACGCTGGGAGGGTGACATCATCCTCAGACCGGTGAAGTCATCAGCATTTCAGAACTATCCAAACCACTTGGGCATACCCTCGGAATATGTACACATTGAGACTCTGGGTTGATATGAGGTGGCGGTTCCTCATCCCTGGGTACTGGAACACGTGGAAAGTCATGAGTGGTTTCCCTCTTTGTCTCTCTCCTTCCCTCAGGAACAACAAGAAGAAATAGCAAATTTGGAAGCAATGAGTACACCCAATTTTCCCTAAACCTCAATCTTTCCCATCCTGATCCACAATACAATCATCATAAAAAATAAAATTTATACATTAAAAAAAGTGTTGTAGAGGGGCTGGTGTCCAATGCAGCGTGTTAAGCCCTTGCCTATGATACTGGTACTGCACATCAAAGGGCTTGTTTGAATCCCAGCTGCTCTGTTTCTAACCCAGCTCCCTCTAACACATCTGGGAAAGCAGCAGTGGGTGACCCAAGCGCCTGGGCCCCTGCAACTTACATGGAAGACTCAGGTGCAGTGGCAAGCTACTGCCTTGCCTTAGTCCTGACAGTTCTGGCCATCTGGGACATAAACCACTGTATGGGAGATCTCTCTCTCTCTCGCTCGCGCTCTCTCTCTCTCTCTCTCTCTCTCTCTGTAACAGCCTTCCAAGTAAATAAATAAATCTTGCAAAAACAAACTGTGTTATAGATGGAATCCCATAGCAAGGCATCTCTTAACACTGGTTTTTGGTTCTTTTCCGCTGCGTAAAATTCCCTTTGAGATCTGAGTTTCTGCGTGTTTTTATGGTTGTTTAATTTTCACTGCTGAGCAGTATTTGGAGGTGTAGATGTATCATGGTTTGTCTAATCATTTAACCGTTGAGGATATTTGTCATTTCCCTGTTCTAACCATTGCAGACAAAGCTGCTCTCAACATTCTTGCACTGATTTCATACGAGTGTACATTTTCACATTCCTGGAATTAAAATCCAAGATTGCAATGGCTGGATCACAGCCCTGTGTTCTTTCTTTTTTTTTTTTAAAGATTTATTTATTTTTATGGAAGGGCAGATATATAGAGAGGAGGAGAGACAGAGAGGAAGATCTTCCATCCATTGATTCACTCACCAAGTGACCTCAATGGTTGGAGCTAAGCCGATCTGAAGCCAGGAGCCCGAAGCTCCTTCTGGGTCTCCCACATGGGTGCAGGGTCCCAAAGCTTTGGGCTGTCCTTGACTGCTTTCCCAGGTCACAAGTATGGAGCTGGATGGGAAGCAGAGCCACCAGGATTAGAACCACTGCCCATATAGGATTCTAGAACATTCAAGGTGAGGACTTTAGCCGCTAGGCTACTATGCCAGGCCCAGCCTTGTGTTCTTTTAACTTGCAAATGACATTAAACCTCATTTTTATATGATAGCTTCTTCTGTGTGTCCATATCCAAGTTGATAGTTTCATTGGGAATTTTGAAGGAATTACTCTCCTATCTTAGTTGCAACGTCTTAATCAGAAATTTGCCAACTGCTTGATTACAGCTCCTTTGTATGGCATCTACCTTTTCCCTCTGGTTGTCAGCTGTAGTTTGATGTTCCTAGGGGAAGGTGGTTGTGCTGGCTTTTCACCAGTCTCCCATTCCACTGCATTCTTCTCTTCCTGCAGCTCTATGTTTTAACATGTTAGAGCCCATCGTTCCAGCCTCCATATCCCTGTTTCTCCTATTTTTCCTTTTCTGCACTCTGGCTAATTTCTGGAGCACTTTTTTCCAACTCATTGATTCTCTCTTCATCTATATCTAATCTACCATGCTTTCCAGCTCTTTCTTATGTGAAATAGAGCACATAAATAGAAAAGTCCAAGTGCAATTGCATGGCAATAATAATAATAAACACCTGTGCAAATCCCAATCAATCATAAAGTGGAAGGCAGTCAGCTCTCCCCGAGTCTCCCTGTAACCACTCCATCATAACGTTTTTCTTTTCTCCCACAGAGGAATCTAGTTGCCTGGATTGATGGTAGTACCACACAGTACGCATTTTTTACTCTATGTTGTGTTTCTAAAATTTACTTTTATTATTGTAGATTATTAAAATTTATTTTTGTTAATTCCTGTTGAAACAACAGGCTTGATATGAGGGACTTTAGGTTGAGCTGGGCTCCGTCTTAGATGAGGTATCCCAACCCTGACTCATGAGAAAACTATATCCTGCTTGGCAAGAACTTTGGAACCCATGGCTAGGCTGGTCAAACACGAGTAGAACAAAAATGAGCTTCATCTGGTTCAGCAACAACAGCTTACAAAATTAGTGACTTTTATCCCTAGGGAAGTTCCACTTTAGATCAACTCCCCTGAGCTCCTCCCAGTTTGAGGTTTTTGCCTTTGTAAACCCTGCTTTCCTGTAGTTCAAGGTAGAAAGGTCTTTGGGGCATGAGTGTACGTTCCATCTCTGGCAATAGAGGACTTTCAGATCTTACTAGCGTGTGGTGCTCCCCTGTACCAGCTTGCTTGGGTACAACACTATTACCCTGCTGTATGACTGTCACACGTTCTCCCATGTTGGACTCTATTTCCATCTTGTGGTTATTACGATGTTATTTCTAATCTTCTATTTAATTCAGTCACTGAATTTTCTTTTTATTTTAAATTTCAGCATGAGATTTTTATTGGCTCTATTTAATTTTTTCCACATCTGCCTGATCACTTTTGGTAGTCTCTAGCTGCTTGTTAAGTTTTATAGTTTTACAGTATTCTCATTAAAACATTTGATATACGATTATTTTATATTCTGTACCCAATCAAATATCTGAAGTCCTAGGTATCTGAGTTTATTGTTTGTTTATTTGTTTGTTTGTTACATCTACCTAATTCTCAGTCATGGTGGCTTGGTTCCTTAGGAATTCTGTGAAAAAAATGTTATGAGCATGGAATTCTTTTTTTCCCACATGGAAAACTGATTTCCTACCACCATTTCTTGGAGGAAACTGGTTTAAGTGTCACCTTTGCCCTGTGTAACCTGCAAGTCCTCACAGAACTGGTCCTGAACGCTCAGTTCTGCCCCCACTGCTTATTTATACACAGGGGCACCTCCAAAGTCCCATGGAAAAGCCCCACATTTTTACATCACAAAAACCCTGAAGCCGTGCACGGTTGTTTCCTAATGTACATTCTCTGTAACCTTGTTGAAGATGCTTCATCTTCACTTCTCATAACTGCAACAGATTACCTGAAGCCTGGGACTTCATAAAGAGAACAGCTTCATTTCACTCACAGTTTGAGAGGTTCACATTCAAGATCAAGTGTCCCTGTTGATTTGGCCTCCGACTAGGGCAGTGGCGGACAATGGCCAAGCAGGGATAGGGGGAGGATCCCACATGGTGAGGCAGCAAAGTGGCCGGGCCCCACTCAGGCTTACAAGGAGGCCTGTCTGAAGACTCCCCCTCTGGAGGATATGACACAGTGACCTGAGACCCTCCTCGGTCCACTTCTAAGCACCATAATTGTATTACACTCTACTTGCTCACCATTGGTTCATGACTTTGGAGGTTAAACATCTGCGTGAGTTTGGGGGCCAAATAATGTTTAAGGCAGAGTGCCAGTCCATCAGTCCATGACAATCCCCACCCCCTCCTTATTGGTTACATACGAAATCTGGATAAGCAGCCAGTGAGTTTCCCTTCGTTCACTGTTTTCAGGACTGCCTTGGCTGCTTATTCTTGGCTATTTATTCTTTAAAGACAAACCATCCTTACATTATTCTTCAGGATAAGCTGGACATGTTTCCCCAAACATTACTTTTTAAAGGCCTTTGTTAATTTTTAAAGCTCTCTATTGAAATACAGCTCACTATCCAGTGTAATTTTATGGGCAACTGACATCTTTATTTTGAAATATTTATTTATTGTTAGTGGAAAGTCAGATCTACAGAGAGAAGAAAAGACAGAGAGAAGAATCCTCCATCCACTGGTTCACTCCCCAAGTATCCAAAACAGTCGGAGCTGAGCTGAACTGAAGCCAGGAACACGGAGCCTTTCCCACACAGGTGCAGTGGCCCAAGACTTTGGGCCGTCCCCAGCTGCTTTCCCAGGCCACAAGCAGGGAGTTGGATGGGAAATGGAGCAGCTAGGACATGAACTGGCACCCATACAGGATCCTGGCACGTTCAAGGCAAGGACTTTAGCCACTAGGCTACCATGCCAGGACCAGCAACTGACATCCTTACATCAAGTCTTGTCTTCTCCAAGAAAGTCCTACCTCTCCTCTTGTCTAAGTCTCTCAAACAAGTTTCAGAATTTTCTCCATAAAAATCTTATGCATCTCTTAGACATGGTGCTTTATGCTTCTATAAATGGCATTTAAAAAATAATTTGTTGTTAGTATTTGGAAGTGAGATGGTGGGACTATAAAGGGTGTGAATAATCTGCTACTGTTCACACTCAGGCCGTCCACTCTTGGGTGCCACAGGAACGCTGCAGAGTGGGGGAGAGAGGACTGAAGGAATGAAGTGCAGGTAGCGAGCCTGCGTAACTGCCCGAGACGCCAAGCGCAGGGAACACGCGTGCAGCTGCTCGCCACCCAGGAGATGCTGGCTTTATTCCACTTCAGGACAGTCAGCAAAGTTGCCTTATGCTCCAGGGGGGGAGACGCTAGCTCTGAATTTGAGAGGTGGTTGGCATAGGTCTTTTTTTTTTAATAGTTATTTATTTTTATTGGAAAGGCAGATATACAGAGTGAAGGAGAGACAGAGAGAAAGATCTTCCATCTGCTGGTTCACTTCCTAACTAGGCACAATGATCAATGCTGAGCCAATCTGAAGCCAGAAGCCAGGAGCTTCTTCTGAGTCTCCCACATACAGGGTCTCAAGGCCTTGGCCCATCCTCTTTTGCTTTCCCAGGCCACACACAGGGAGCTGGAAGGGAAGTGGAGCTGCTGGTTTATGAACCGATGCCCATATGGGATGCTGGCACTTGCAAGGTGGGAACTTTAGCCACTAGGCTACTGTGCTGGACCCAGAAGAGAGCTTTTTAAAAAATGATGAAAAATACACATGAAGGGGCCAACCGTCTGATCTAACAGTCAAGCCACAGATTGGAACATGCAAGTCCTATATCAAAGTGTCACCCTCTTATTGATATACCTTGACTTATCTATTTGTATTTAGTTTGATAATAATGTCTTCAGTACATGTGCATCAGTGTCCATAATTGAAACTAACCTAAGGTTTTCTTGCTTCAGTGCATCCTAATCTAGGCTGGGCACCAAGACTATACCAGCCACACAGATCAGCGGATACTCTTCCCTGCTCTCCTGTTATTTAAAGCAACCTGTGTAAGGTGTAACTGTCTGCTCCTTAGGTGTGTAACACAGCCCAAGGTACCTGACCATCGTGGCTCTGTGCAGCTTCCTCAGACCTCTCCCTGTGACAACCAAGGCTGGCTCAGAGTTCTCCACACCCAGTTCTCTGGTCCGTGGGAGGTTCTGTCTTCCAGAAGTTTCTATAACTTCTGCTCTCAGGCCATTCCCCGACACCACAGCCAGCTGTGCTGGGACACCAAGAGTGAACTGGACAAGCCCAGCTGTGGCTTCAAGCCCACTCCCCATGGGGCAGGGCCGGAGTGCCTGCTTCCCTGGGCAGCAGGGAGGTCAGGCGACAGAGCCCTTGGCACTCGCTCTTAGCTAAGGCCTCGTGCTCCATGTCATCAACAATAAAGGTGATGTTTCGGGGGCAGGCATTTGGCCTGGTCACTGAGACACTAACTGAGACACGCATACCCCACATCAAGGTACAGGAGTCTGTTTCCCACTTCTGGCTCCTGACGCCACAGCTTCCGGCTAACGTGAACCCTCAGAAGTAGTGGCAACGACTCAGGTGATTGGGCTCCTGCCAGCCCCATGGGAAAGCTGAATGAAGCTGCCCATTCCTGGCTTTGGTCCGTTACCCTCTGGCCAGCGTTGAGTGGTAGGTGATAAGCCTCTGTTGTTTTATGATTTGTTTTGCTTTTAATATAAGTTAGGAAAATCTGTAATTACAAACCATAAAAGATATTGCTAAAACCAAACTTGCAAACTTGCAGAGATGGCCTAGGGCTGGAATAGTTCAAGAAAAATATCTTCGGTGAATACTAATAATGTAACAAAAAATATGGTAAAAATTAAGATGCAAGAGGCCAGTATTGTAGGGCAACAAGTTAAATCATCCTACGTCAGCACTGGTTCAACTCCCAGATGCTCCACTTCCAAACTGAAGTTACCAAGCAAGTAGGAGAAATACAAGAGGTTTTCACCCGTGCAGGGATTCAGCCAGCTCTTGCTCCATGCATCCCTTCTGCACTTGTGATCGGAAGATGTAAAGCAGCAATACAGAGACAAAACCCAAGAAAGAGCCTAATGACTAGGAATGCCGTGCTCACTTCGGCAGCACATACACTAACAATCACCAGGAATCCCAGGGACCCCTAGAGCCATCAGTCAGAATTAGAACAGGAAGTTGGAGGTTTTGAGGGAACATCTCCAAGAGGAGAATGGGCTTCATTCAGCAGATAATATAATTAAGAAGCTGGGAGATTTTAATGACCCAATGGAAAAGGCATATGTTTCTTCCCTCCTGAAGAAAAGAAAAAAGCCATTAGAAATTCCAGAACAAAAAAATGTATAATAAAGTCACAGTCCAAGTAAGAAGCCAATTAAGATCTAACATAATTTTTTGAGTATCTGAAGGAGGGTAGGAGAATAACTTGAACTTGAAACCTGTAAGATTGCCCTTCAGAAAGCATCTAAATCATAGGACAATAGTTCTTTCTGTGAGTCTTAGACGGCTATGTGGCTCTGCAGGGAACAACACTTACATCATTGATAGCATGTTAAAAATACTGATTTTTTTCAGTATTAGAAATTCAGATAGACAAAACAGGAGGCTAGAGATTCCAATCATGAGCAAGAACTAGATTCGAGTGTAGCAGTGTAGAGAGCGGAGCCAGTGATGACTGATAAAGAATATCTCATCCTCCATGGCAGGCGTCAAGAAATATTACACAAGGGGGCCCATGATGGATCAACTGGCTAATCCTCCACCTGCGAGCACCAGCATCCCATATGGCACTGTTTCATGTTCCAGCTCTTTCACTTTCCATCCAGCTCCCTGCTTGTGACCTGGGAAAGCAGAAATGGATGGCCCAAAATCTTGGTACCCTGCACCCGGCTCCTGGCTCAGCTCTGGCCGTAGTGGCTGTTTGGAGAGTGAACCAGCTGGTGGAAGATCTTCTGTCTCTCCTCTGTAAATCTGCCTTCTTAATAAAAAGAAATACAATTTTTAAAAATTACACAAAATTGATCGCACAAGAAACAATTGTTGGGAGAACTTTAATCTGACCAAACTTTAGAGGAAGATTACTTTTTTGAACTTCTCATCTTTCTCTGCTTTTAAAAAATATTTATTTCTTTATTTGTTTGAGCCATTTTTTATTTAATTTTATTGGAAAGGCAGATTTACAGATAGAAGGAGAGACAGAAAAATCTTCCATTTGTTGGTTCATTCCCCAAATGGCTGCCATGGCCACAGCTGAGCTGACCCAAAGCCAGGGGCCAGGAGCTTCTTCCAGGTCTCCCACACAGGTTGTAAGGATTTGAACCATCCTGTGCTTGCTTTTCCAGGCCACAGAGAGCTGGATGGAAAGTGGAGCAGGGCCCGACGGCGTGGTCTAGCGGCTAAAGTCCTCGCCTTGAAAGCCCCGGGATCCCATATGGGCGCCGGTTCTAATCCCGGCAGCTCCACTTCCCATCCAGCTCCCTGCCTGTGGCCTGGGAAAGCAGTTGAGGACGGCCCAATGCATTGGGACACTGCACCCGCGTGGGAGACCTGGAAGAGGTTCCTGGTTCCCGGCTTCGGATTGGTGCGCATCGGCCCGTTGCGGCTCACTTGGGGAGTGAAACATCGGACGGAAGATCTTCCTCTCTGTCTCTCCTCTGTATATATCTGGCTGTAATAAAATGAATAAATCTTTAAAAAAAAAAAAAAAAAAAGAAAGTGGAGCAGCTGGAACACAAACTGGCACCCATATGGGATCTTAGCACATGCAAGGCAAGGATTTAGCCACTAAGCCATTGCACCAGGCCCTTTTTTATTTATTTGAAATGCTGAATTACAGAAATAGGAAGAGAGGTAGAAAGAGAGTTTGCTATCCTCTGGTTCACTTTCCAAATGATTGTAAAAGATCAGGGCTACACCAGACCAAAGCCAGGAGCAGGGAAACTGCCTGTGTCTTCCATGTGAGTGGCAGGGGCCTAAACACTTGAGCCATCTTCTGCTGCTTTCCCAAGCACTTTAGCAGGGAGCTGGATTGAAAACGGAGTAGCCAGGACTAGAACTGGTGACCATATGGGATGTTCGCATTATAGGCTGCAGCTTAACGTGCTGCGCCACCACACCAGCCCCTAAATGTGTCATTTTTCCTGACAGGAGCCATGCCAGACACTGTCAATTCACCGATAACACCTCATCTCCCTCCTCTGGCCCTTTATATTCAAGAAGGTCTCAGCAGAAATAGCTATCAGGGAGAAACTTTATTTCTCATCCTTCCTTGCAGCTACAGATGACCAGTTGTCCAAATTCAGGCTGGCTGAATGCAAGCAGAAGTGTCTGTCTTTTCACTACCATATTTGCCTTGAATAACAACAGCTCACGCTTAGGTATGTGCTAACTGGGTGTGTGCCTATTAGCTAACTGTTGCTACTATAATCAATTGCTATATGCTTATTTGCCAAACAGCTATGTGTTTCACAGCTTAACAACAGCACTTCCTTTGTCCTCTTATAACTCTGGAGGTAGGACACTTGCAGCGGATGCATGAGCCGGGCCTGAATCACCCTGGAGCCTTGGGAAGCCTTTACCCCGACCCCTCATGGTTTCTGGTGGCCACATGCTTTGCTCAGCACAGGATTCCTTCCCCTGGCCCCCGCAGTCTCGTGTTTCTAAGATCACAACTCCTACCACCCCTCTGACTTCTGCCTCCCTCTCACAAGCTCCCTTGGGATCGTATTGGATCCGTCTGGGCAAGCCAGGCCCCCAGCTTCATAGCAAAATTCTGAATGTCAGAGTTTCTGCAAAGTTCTTCCTGCTGTATGATGTTACATTCACAGGTCCTAGTGGCTAGGACACAGATGTCTTTGGAGGCACATTGGTTTCCCTACTTGATACTCAATAGTATCTTAAGTCCATGTTATGGATGACTAAACCACAGCACCCACATGTTAAGCAGTAGGGCCAGAATCACATGACCGCTAAGTGACAGACTCATGATTTATGTATTTTAAAAAAAATTTTTTTTGTAATTGGAAAGACAGATGTACAGAGTGAAGCAGAGACAGAGAGAAAAGATCCTCCATCCAATGATTCACTTCCTAAGTAGACACAATGGTCAATGCTGAGCCAATCTGAAGCCAGGAGCCAGGCACTTCTTCTGGGTCTCCCACAAACAGGGTCCCAAGGCCTTGGCCTGTCCTCTTTTGCTTTCCCAGGCCACACACAGGGAGCTGGAAGGGAAGTGGAGCAGCCGGGATATGAACTGGCACCCATACGGGATACCAGCATATGCAAGGCAAGGACTTTAGCCACTAGGCTACCATGTTGGGCTTATGATGTGTGTATTATTTTTAATATTTATTTGAAAGTCAGGTTTACAGAGCAAGAAGAAGAGACAGAAAGAGAAAGAGATCTTCTATCTGCTGATTGACTCCCCAGAGGCCACAACAGCAGGACTTGGCCAGGGGGAAGCCATGAACTTCTTCCGGGTATCCCATGCGCATGCAAAAAATAAAATAGAGTGAAGCACCAGCGGGGCTGCATTCCTCCTGGGGGCTCTGGGGTCTTCTATTTCTCGTTCTTTCCAGGATGCCCCCCGTGGCCCAGCTGCTGGCCCTGCTGGCGGTGCCTCCCTCTGACCTCTGCTTCCATTACCTTCTCTCTCCAACCCCCAGCCGCCTGCTGATAAGGGTTCCTGTGGGTACCAGGAGCCCAGCTAGCTAATCCAGGACAACCTTCCCATCGCAGGATTTTCTTGCCACGTGCTGTGGTTTGGATGTGGTTTGTGTGTTCCCCGGGAGCTTGTGTAGCAGAGTTTCACCTCCGTGGGGACAATCAGGAGGACAGCCACTTGACTGACCTCGCCATGATGCTGGAGCCTGGGGGAGGGGCTCAGGACTGGACAAGGTCACCAGGGCAGTGGCTCCATGACTGAATCCCGGCCACTTTATAAGGACACACACCTGCCATCCTCATCGCTGCTTGCCATCACCTGCAGGCCCTTCAACCCCTAGAACTGTCAGCCCAACAAGCCCCTTTAGAAAGTTCACCTGGCTCTGTATTCTGCTCCAGTAAGGAAAATGGGCCAGTTCTTGTAACATGTTCCCGGTTTTAGGGCTTAGGATGCAAATCTCTTGGGGGGACCATTATCAGCCTAGAAGAGAGGCGAGGGAAAGGAACCAGGTGAGACCACCAGTAGTGAGAGGCAGAGTGGATGATGGTCCAACCCAGGGCGTTGTGCCCCCTCCCCACCCTGTGCTCCTGACGGCCCCTGTATACTGCAGTTCCACGTTTTGTAGGGTTCCCATGGTGTCTCTGGGTTCACGTGCAGTAGCATTGTCAGTCCTGCTGCCACTGCCTCACCTCCCTTGGCTCCAGACCCCTAACACATCCCAGGGTCCAGGAGGGTCTGCAGCCCACCCACAAGTCCTCCAGTGCTTGCTGAGTTCTGGGTAGGACAGCTGGAAGGCTGCTGTTTCCAGCTCCTTCTCCTTGGCCCTAACCCCTCTCCTTGGCTGTGCTCTTGCTTTTATTGTCACTGTGGATGCCTAGCCCTGAACCCCACCTCTCTCTGGTCCCTTCAAGTCCCCCCAGACCTGATATGGGGCCATCCTGGGCAGAAGAAGCAGAAAATCCTGGAGCTAGAGGACCCGAGGCCTGTGGGGCCCTCCCCAGGACATGAGCATTTTGCCAGAAGTTCCCAGAAGTCAGTGCTGTTGGGTTCAAGAACCACGAAACCACAACTGCCTCGGTGGCCTCCCTGGACTCGGTCCTCAGAGCCCCTCCTCTGGGCCCACAGGTGTTCCTGTGCCCCAGCCTTTCCTGGTCTCCATTCACCCCTGCTCAGCCCTGATTTCTCCCATCTGCAATCCCACTGTACTGCAGCAGCATTAGCAAGTTGAAAACCCAATTACATTTCAATTACTCTAGTCCAAGCCAGACAGAGGTTACTGTAAGTCATACTGGGATTGGGAGAAAGGGGGAGGTAGCCCCTCGGGCCAGGGCCCTAGGCTGACACATGAAGATGGATGTGACAGGGACCTGTGGCTTGGAGGCTCCAGATTAGATCAACACAGCAGGGAACGGCTGGTTCCAGGGAAGAGGTCATCTGGGCCTTGGATGACAGACATCATGGGCAGAGCCAAGGCCTCAGGTCAGCCATGCCCAGGCAGAGAAGGCACCAGTCCAAGGGCCCAGGTCCCTGGTTCCACCCCCTGAGCACAGGCCTTTTGCCCAGAGTTCTCAGGAACCAATGCTGTCAGGGCCAGGGACCCAACAATTGCAGTTTCCTGTGATCTTCCCCTCCCAAAATTCCTCAAAGCATGTGCCCAGGGGTGTCTCTCATGCCAAACTAGGCCCAGAGGGACATAGGGTCCCAGGGGCTTCCTTGCCTGACCAGGGCCTGGCCAAAGGTGTCACTGTCAGCATCCAGGTTCCTGTAAGCAGTTCTCTTTGGGAGATAAAGTAAGGGAAGGAAATTATACAAAATTAGACCTGGCGGGGGGATGAGCAGCCAAGATTCTTCTGTAATGATCTGGGGAGATCTGGAGCCCTTTGCTCACTCCACCCCAGGGTGCCTGGGAGAGCCTGAATTACAAAGCTTGGCACCCTGGGCTGTATTCTAAGCCAGAGCTGTACTGGGCTCAGTGGGTGCCCACGCTCATGCACTCATACACGTGCATTCGTGGATCTACACCTTCCGCGTCACTGGCTGCACCCTGCTTGCTGCAGCCATCCTTCGAGCATCCCTGCATTATCTGCCACCCATCCCCCTCATGCTCAGCCCCCTCCCCAGCTCCTCCATGCAGTACTAGGTGGTGGTGGTGGTGGTGGATGTGAGAGGATGAGTCATCGCGTGGGAGCAGATGTACCGATTTCCACCACTCACACACTCCCAGAGCGCTGGACACAAAGGCAGACCACACTCACATTCCCACACGCACAGGAACACACACCAGGAGGCTAATGCTGCTCACAGCCAGAGTGGCACACTCAGACACACCCTGCACACACATTCCTTACAGGCACAGATACCAAATCCAGATAAACACATTCCACCAGGGTGAGCCCCGGCCACCAACCCAGAGCCTTGTCCCCTCTCCACAGGCACAGCCAGAAAGCTGTAAACATACACAGCCACACCATGGAGTCCTTCTCAACCCTCACGTGGACACACACACACACACACACACACACACACACACACACACCAGCCCTCCTCTCTCGAGTCCCCTCCTCCATCCTCCTGCCCCCGCCATCACCCAGGGTAGGCAGGACTGGGTTTTGGAGGCACAGGTGTGACTCAGGTTTAACTTCAGCTCTCCAGCTCTGCAGAGGGAAGAGTCACGGGCATTGGCCCTGGCCCCCTAGCTCCCCTCCCAAACCCTGTATGCCTAACAAGGAAGGAGAGTGGGTGAGGGGGCTTCAGTGTGTTAGCCAAGATTGCCCCGAGGCATGGGACAACTAGGGCGATTACCTGATGCCTGGCAGGTCACCCTTCACCTACCTGTGATCCTCAGAGGGGCCCAGCCTAGACACCTTTGCACCTGCTATTTCCTCTCCCTTGTATATCATTCCTCAGATACTTAGCATCATCTTAGTCTTAGGCTTCAGGAGCCTGACCTGGTGCCCTGGCTGGATCATTCTGCCCCTCCATGCCCCACAGTTCCAGGCCTGGTTCCTGGCTCTACTGGGTGCCTGGCTGTGCACCTGCTTCTCCCTAGCAGCCTTCTGCAGGGCAGGGTGCCTCGGCCTGCTGCCGGAGGCTGGGATAATCTCAGAGGAGCACAGGTTTGAACTCCAGCTCTGCCTATGACCGACCCATTCGAGTCCATAAAATGGAGCCAAAAACCACTGCTCCCCCTCCCCCAGGTGGATTTGAAGATGGGCTGAGACCAGTGCGCTACACAAACCGCAACTGCGGTTCGGTACCTGGCACACAGGCTTAGCAAATATTTGCGAAGTTAATGAGCCATTCCATCTCTCCCGTCTCCTGTCTCTGCCTCGCGTCCTTGTCTCCGCAGGGGGAAAGTAGGGATGAAGCAGGATTCGAGGCAGGTGTAAGTGTGGACTGAAACCAGTGCGCAGGGCTGTGTGGCGTGGTTGGGAGCCAGCTGTTGTTGAAGGGCAGTTAGGAGCCCTGTGGATGGCAGCATGGGCGCCCTCTCACCCCCGTGACCCACCTGTGCCATCGTCCTCGTCAGCCAGGTGAGGTGGCAGGGAGAGGAGAGGCCGGTGTCCTCCTCTGTCCTGGGGCCTTAGAAGCAGCTCGGGGCACTCCGGCACCCATTAGGCACGCCCTCAATGTCCAGTGGTCACGGGCATAAATGTTGAATGAAGGCACACGGGGGTGAATGAACGCATAGACGCATGAATGGAGGTGGGATGCAAGTGCGAAGAAGGGGGCGGCGAAGAGGGATGAGCGGCGTCCCTCCGCCCTCCAGGTCTCGGGGCCGGGAAACACGGAACCGAGGCCGGCTGGGGGCTCCCCTCCCCGCGGCGCACAGCCCGGCGGAGCCCGCGCGAGCCACAGCCGGCGCTGCTGTCCGGAGAACCGAGGCAGCACAGCCTGAGGAGGGGGCTGCCCTGGCCCCTCCTCCCGTCACGGTCCCCAAGGGTCCAGCCTCTCCCGCGGGAAGGCGAAGTCCCCAGCGTGAGGTCCGGAGACTAGCGGCGGAGAGCGCCCGGGTCCGGAAGCCAACAGGTGCGGGGGCATTGGGAGACCCCCGAGGCCGGGATGGGGGGATCCAAGGGACCTGATTAGGGGGAGTCAGGGGTCTGGAGGGGTAACCTGGGTTCTGGAGACTGAGCCCCTCGCCGGCCCTGGCTTCCTCTCGAAGGGCTCCTACGGAACCCTCCTGGCTGTCCTACGCCGCAGCCCCCCGCAGCCCGCGAGGTGCCGGGGGGAGGGGGTGTCCCGCGGAAGAATCAGGTCCCGAGGTGGGAGTGCAACCGCAGGCCCTCGGCCGGGTGGGGAGGCGTCCAAGTCGCCTGCGCCTGGGGTCTCTTGGGAGCGTCAAGTATGCCTGGCGCGTCCGGGGTCGTCCTGGCCCAGTCGGAGAGGGAGGGGTCTGAAGGTGGGAGGAGGGAGGCGCCGGGAGCGAGGCCGGATTTATGAATGGAAGTGGCAGATGATCGGCCCAGCGGCCCCTGGCGGCTGCGAAGGAGCATCGCGGCCGAAGGGACTCCCTGGGTGCCCCGGGAGGGGGGGGGGCGTGCAGAAGGCGGCTCTGCTGGGTCTGGCTCAGGCAGTGGCTCTGGAAAGGGTGGTCAGTCCCTACAACCCCCCACTCCGCACTCCTTCCTATGTGTGCACGCACACGTTCACCGGGGAGGGTCCCGGGTTCTGGTGGGCATGGCCTGGGTCTCCAACACCTCTTCGGACCCCACAGCCCACCCTGCCCTCCACCGGGACCAGAAATGACTGGATATGAACTGACTGGATAAAGAGCGGGTGCAAGAGGGATGACTTCCCCTCGCAGCTTGGGCGGGCTGGCGAATTCAGACAGACCTGGCTCAGTCGCTGTGACCTTGAGCAGGTAGCACTCCTCTCTGAGCTTGCATCTCTCTGCAAAAGCAGGACTCGCTGCTCCCAGCAGCTGCTGGTGGTGAAGCCCGCCTCCCCAGCCGTGCCCTGGGTTCCTCCCTGCGGCCCCGTGAGGTAGGTACTTCAGGGGACAGATGGAGAAAGAGAGGCAGAGTGCAGCCAGGTACAAGAGCCACTTGTGAAGCTGGGGTACCTTCCTCCTCGTGTCGTACGGCTATGAGAATGAAGGCAAAGCTTATGGGTGAAGCACCTGGCACCTCTCTAGTGCCCCTCCTGTCCCTCTCACTGTCCTTCCTAAAGGAGGCGTAGAGGCTGGGACTCCAAGGACTGGCTGGCCTGGGCCCCCCTCCCTCCACAGCACCCACGATGTTCCTCGGCTGCAGCAGCCCCTGAATTCATGGAACCCTCGGCTGCCCCGGGGGCCCAGACTGGGGTTCCCTCTGGCGGGGGGCAGGTGACCCCTGGGCCTCCAGACTATGAGGATGAGTTTCTCCGCTACCTGTGGCGTGACTACCTGTACCCGAAGCAATACGAGTGGGTTCTCATCGCTGCCTATGTGGCCGTGTTCCTGGTGGCTCTGGTGGGCAACACGCTGGGTAAGTCTAGGCCTCGCCCTTGCCTGCACCTGCCTACCTCCTGCGGGCTATGTGGCATCCAGGGAGGGGTCTCAGTTGGGGGGGACTTCCTGCCCCTCATTCTGGCCACACCCCCACAGTCTGTCTGGCCGTGTGGCGGAACCACCACATGAGGACGGTCACCAACTACTTCATCGTCAACCTGTCCCTGGCTGATGTGTTGGTGACGGCAATCTGCCTGCCGGCCAGCCTCCTGGTGGATATCACTGAGTCCTGGCTCTTTGGCCACACCCTCTGCAAGGTCATCCCCTATCTACAGGTGAGCATGCCCAGGCACCTTGCACGAGCATGCCATACTTGGACCAAGTTCTCTGCCTTCTGGTGATCCCAGTGACCCTCAGACCTGCCTTTCAGTGGCTTAGGACCCTGGCGATGCCATCCCCTACAGCCAGGAAGGGCAGGCCATCAGGATGGCACCAGGGCCCAGACCCACACAGACCCAGGCCCACATACTCATGCAGCAATCTCATCCTGGTCCCACTCTTGGACTTACACAGGTACCCCTAGGGATGTGGCATGCAGTGGAGGAGACACAGAAGCCTACAGTGATACACACTCATATGCACATACATGTACACACATGCACACATGTGTATACACACCATTACCCTTAATCCCAAGGACAGAAGGGAGGACCCCCAAGGGTAACGGCCCCTCTCCGCCTCCATGACTGGTCCTTCTCCCCCGAGCAGTAAGAACCACCGTGACCAGATGGGTGAGTGGGGCAGAAGGAGAGCCTCTCCCTAGTGTCCTTGGCACTCTGCCTGCTGCCCGAGGGCACCTCTGGAGGCAGTGCCCACCCACATGCTGGCCCAGATGTATCTCTGCTCCCCTAAGGGAGGAATGTTGTCCAGGGAAGACAGAGGTGTTTCCTGCATATCCCACTGTTCAGAGGTTAACCAGTGACCAGTCTGTCCTGCACCTAGCAGTCTGTCATCACCGGGCTCTAACCCACCCCCTAACTCACCTCCCCCTTTCCCAGACACACACACACACACACACACACACACACACACACACATACACCATGTCCCTGGCGACCTGGGGACTGACCCTGTGTCCCCATGTGGCAGGCCGTGTCCGTGTCAGTGGTGGTTTTGACTCTGAGCTCTATCGCCCTGGACCGCTGGTATGCCATCTGCCACCCGCTGCTGTTCAAGAGCACCGCCCGGCGTGCCCGTGGCTCCATCCTGGGCATATGGGCTGTGTCACTGGCTGTCATGGTGCCCCAGGCTGCTGTCATGGAGTGTAGCAGCGTGCTGCCCGAGTTGGCCAACCGTACTCGGCTCTTCTCCGTGTGTGATGAACACTGGGCAGGTAATAGTGGGCGCCCCTGGCAGGCATCCCTGAAGTGGGCACCCTGGAATGCCTCTAGGGTGGGCTCTCAATTTGGAGCATTGCCAGGGGGTGGGGTGGGTCCAAGAGGACACCTCCTTTGATAGACATCTGCTGAAGTCTCTCCAGGATGGGCACTGCCAGGTGGGGCGGATCTGGGGTCTCTGCACTCCCTGATGCCTGTGGTAGGGATGGGGAAGCCCTAGGCCTCGCCTGGCTAACCAGGACAGCCTGGGACTCCCAACCTTGGCCTGACCCTTGCATCCCTTGGCCCCTGCAGATGATCTGTACCCCAAGATCTACCACAGCTGCTTCTTCATTGTCACCTACCTGGCCCCACTGGGCCTCATGGCCATGGCCTATTTCCAGATCTTCCGCAAACTCTGGGGCCGCCAGGTGAGTGCATGCTGCGGAGGTGGTGGGGGGTTGGAGCTTCTGATCTGAGGGCACGGACAGATCTCTGCCTTCACAACCTGCCATCCAGGTATAGCTAGACAAGGCCAAGTCCTAGGGATGTGTCACAAACTCAAGGCCAAAAGTGTCCACATCCACCTTGAAGCAATCAGTAGCTTGGCCTCATACACTCTTGACCACCATATCTCCTCTTCTTCATATGTGGAGATCGGGCCTGAAAGAAGCAAGGCAGTTTCCCCCAGACCACTCAGCAGGTGTGTGATCAATCAGGAAGAAACCAATAGGAGAAAACCGAGATCTGCACAGGTACAGGGCTGTTGAGTAGCATAGTAATGACGGTAACTTGGACTGCTAGCCACATCAGGTGCTTGGCATCTAAGTCGTAACAACCAGCTACCAAGGGAAGCAGTCCTGCCCACGCCACATGCATGAGCGTGTGCACACACACACACCAACCTGGGGCAGCCACCTGCCAAGGTAAGGGAGTGGCAGAGCCTCTTGGTCCCAGGGCTATTTTCCTCCTGCCATTAAGGACCAGCCCATGGCAGCTTCCGTGGGTGGCCTTTGTGGGGAAGGGGATGTTCAGAGGTTCTTGACACTAGTGGGACAGAGTCCTGGCTCCATCTCTGGGTGGTGACAGGGCACCAGGCTGTCCCAGGGATGTTCCCACTCCGGGAGCATCAGGAGACGAAGTAGTCAGCTCCAGGCCCTACCTTGGATGAGCACACAGCACACTGAGGTTCTTCCTGCTCAGCCAGCTGCATAGTCCACCAGCATGTGCCACCTGCTTCACACACTCGCCCCCCTCCTCCTGTCAGGTGGATGGGAAACCAGTGCTCTGCAAGATCACATGCCTCACCACGCCTGAGCTGGCCTAGACCCAAGTTCCCCAGAGCATCCAGCCATGGGACAGAATGCAAAGGAGCCTATGGCTGCTCTGCAAACTCAGGGCCACCCCAGGGCATTACGGGCACCAGCCCAGGTGGGGCCCGTGCTCTGAGGCCCAAGCCATTCCATCCTGTTGACTCCTTGACTAGGCCTCCCCACAGTCAGGGGTTGGCACAATTCACCCCTACCCCCACCCCAAAGAAGGAGGATGGAGGAGCAGCTAGGAGGCCGGTCAGAGCCCAGGTGGTGACCGGGGCTTTGTTAAAGGCCCGCACCCCTCCCAGACTCAACAGCTGCACCTGTTAACAGAGGACCAGTGATATCAAGAGCAGGTGGCCCATGGGTTCATGCCGATGGCCACTGGTGTGCACTGGGATCAGGAATGCCCAGCTCCATCTCTCTGACCACCCCGTACTTCAGTGGAGAGGGCCCAGCAGAGTGCCCTCTCGGGAACTGAGCCCCTGCCGCTGTATGCTGCACAGATCCCTGGCACCACCTCAGCTCTGGTGCGCAACTGGAAGCGGCCCTCAGACCAGCTGGACAGCCAGGGCCCAGGCCTGGGCTTGGAGCCCCAGCCCCGGGCCCGCGCCTTCCTGGCTGAGGTGAAGCAGATGCGAGCCCGGAGGAAGACGGCCAAGATGCTGATGGTGGTACTTCTGGTCTTTGCCCTCTGCTACCTGCCCATCAGCGTCCTCAATGTCCTCAAGAGGTGAGAGCCCCAGGGAGGACTGTGGCGATCAGAGGAGGGAGCTCCACTTGTCACCCTGGGGTCTTGGGGCCAGATGCGGAGCCTGGATCTGCTCATCCATAAAATGAGATAGCACCTGTCCCACCCTCTCAGGGCCCCTGCACACATTCACGCATCACCAGGCAGTGAGTGCGCAAGACCAGGTCCCTTCCTTCCTGGTAGTTACATCAGCTGGGAGGGAAGAAGAAATTGGTGTGGCGGGGAGGAAACCCATGGCAGTGTTAAGACAGTAGTGGCTGCTATGAAGAAACATGAGCTGGAAAAAGAAGTGTGGGAGGGTTATGTTTCAGAAATAACAGCTTTTTCCATATATATTAGAGCTTGTGCTTGGCCACTTGGCCACTCTGGCTATCACAGTGTCGCTTGACATCTCAGCCTCGGCTTCTGTCAGTGGAAGTTGGGTGACATCTGACTCACAATCATCCTGTGAGGATGGATGGAAAGATGGATGGGCGTGGGAGCAGGGCACACTTCTGTGCCTGAGAACAGGGAAGCCAAGGCAAGGGCCACCTGCTGGACAGAGTGAGCAGTGGGAGCGCCTGCACTTGGCCTTGTGAGTTGTGTGAGCACATGAAGTCACAGACACAGAGAGATAGGCACACACAGAGACATAGATACATAGATACATACACTCAGACACATGCACACACAGCCATACAGACTCACAGCCATACACAAACATACAGACATGCACACACATACAGACATGGAGACACACAGCCATACACAGAAACACACCAACATATACATACACACACATAAAGACACAGACATGCACACACGTACAGTCACATGAATTTTTGACCATCCTGCATCATGGCCCTAGGGTGTTCGGGATGTTCCGCCAAGCCAGTGACCGAGAGGCTGTCTATGCCTGCTTCACATTCTCCCACTGGCTAGTTTATGCCAACAGCGCCGCCAACCCCATCATCTACAACTTCCTCAGTGGTGAGTAGGCTGGACATGCTCAGTGTGCCCAAGCATGGGCAACAGTGCTCGGGACAGTGTTCTCCCTCTCCCGAATCCAAGGACCAAAGGATGGCAGAGAGGACAGACCTGCTCTGAGAACCCTGGTCTTTGTGTCACAGGGCCAGTAGCCAGGGGACAGCTTGGCAGAAGCCAGGGATGGAGGGAGAGGCAGCTGAGCCTGTATGGGAGACACAGCACAGGCAGAGCCATCCATCTTCCCCAGGGGGCTATTTACCCCAGAGCATCCAGGGGTCACGGCCAGGGTCACAGGCAGCCCAGGCCCTGGACATAGCCTCCCCGACCCAGCCAAAGTCATACCAACAGAGTGGCCAGAACCTTGGAGGCTGTCCTGGATCCAACTGACTCTTCTCCCTCTTCCTTCTGAAGGCCAGTTTCCCCAGACCCCACTCCCACCTCAGGCTTCCCCTTTGTTGTTTCCAGGTCCCTACCCCTTCCCCTACCTCTCAGGCTCAGGGTGGCTCAGCTCAGCAGCAGTTGTACCTCGCCAGACCTGACTGTGGTCTGGACTTCAAAAGCTACTCCAGCTGAGCATCATAGCTTAGACACCGATCTCTAAGAATCAGTTAAAAGGTTAAAGAAGGAATAACGGTCAATGGCCTACCTCCCAATCAGATTCAGGTTATTCTCAACAAAGGCTGCCCAGCTGCAGTCCAGCTCGGAGGAGGGGACAGAACAGGAGAGGAAGCACTGGGGGGAGGAGAGGGCAGACAGCCTTCTGACACCTATGCCTTTGAATAGCCCATCTCCACTGAGCACTTGTAGGGCACCAGAGAGGCTGGCCGACTAATGACACATTGTGGACAAGGTAGGGCCAATTCCAGCCCAGCCTGTTCTCTGGCATTCTAGGACCGCGCAAAGTGGTGTGGCACTCCCTCCTTCCCCTTTAAGAGAAGGGTTTGCAATTAGAACAGGATCAGGTTGCTGGCTGGGTGGCCTTGGACAAGCTTCTATATCCCTCTGTGGCTCATCCATGAACTGAAGATAAAGGATTGCAATCTCTCCTGGTGTTGGGATGCTCTGGGGGACAGGGGCTGAGGCACCAGGCCCATGCACAGTGACTGCCACATCCACGGGCTGCTGCTGCTGGAGTCTCCAACATCCCAAGGGAGAGCTGGGAAAAGCCTAGCAACAGCGAGAGCTCCAAGACCCTCCACCTACAGGGTTGGTGAGGGCAGAAGTGACCGGAGGCCCCTGAGCTAGAAAACCAGGCTCTGAGCCTGAGCACAAAGAATCAGATTACAGTTGCATTTCTCAATGAGGTGGGGGGGGGGGGATGTCTGTTGGTGGGTGGGTTGTCTGTTGCCCTAGGCCTATATTCCCACACATTCCACAACAGTGCCCAAGTCTCCTAGGGGAGGGCACAGAGGGGGGAGGGCAGGAGGGGGGGTTCCATAGCCACTCCCCCTTCCTTCAGGCAGCTTGGCTGGAGATGCGTGGGTGTCCCTGGGCTCAAGGCCTCTTCTGGCTGCATCTGTCTCTTTATTGCTGTGTCTTTTGTTTCTCAACCAAGGCAAATTCCGGGAGCAGTTTAAGGCTGCCTTCTCCTGCTGCCTGCCAGACTTGGGGACCCGCTCCTCTGCCAGCCACAAGTCTTTGTCCTTGCAGAGCCGGTGCTCCGTCTCCAAAATCTCGGAGCACGTGGTGCTCACCAGTGTCACCACGGTGCTGCCTTGAATGGGGCCTGTCCTGGCAGCTCCTGAGGGACCCGCCCCTGCCGCTGGTGGAGGCAGCGAGAGGCTGGGGAGAAGGGGGTTTTCCAGTCCTGGTTTCCTGCCTGTGTGCCTCTGGGAAAATCACCCCCCCTCTCTGAGCCTGTGTGCCCTACACAGGGTTGATGCGAGGATTACGCATGTCCCAGAAAGCAGAAACCTCTCTGTAAAGTGTGAAGTGTCATGGGCATGATTCTTGTACTTCCCACCCATGGCTATACCCCCAGTGTCACTTCCCCCTCCCCCAGCATCATCCTGCTGCAGCTTAGTCTTTACCACCCCTCACCGCCCCCCAACAAGTACAGCCTTCCCTGGAGTCCGTTCCTTACAGCCCAGGGCTGCACTGGGCCCCAGTACTACCTGGGCACAGCCCCTTTCTGGTGTCACCCTGAGCGCCCCCAGCACAGCTTCACCCTTACCAGGTGCCAAATGCAGGCACCACAGACTGGACCTTGTTAGCTTTGTGGTGTGATAAAACTCTTCAAGCGGCCATTTGGCAGAGAGGACAGCAGCCCAGGGCAATTGTAATTAAAAGCCTGGCACTGAATGTTCCCTTTCTTTGTCATTGCACAAGATCTTCCGCGTAAGGTTAAGAGGAAAGTGCGGAAGCTGGAGGAGGGGAAAAGACATAGCAGCGGCCATGGAATGCTATTCTCTGCTGACCCCTCCAGATCCCAGCTGAACTCACAGGCAGGCCTGGAAGTGCTCATGGCACAATGCCAAGCCTCTGGTTCCTGGGACATTGAGCACTGGCATGCCTGTCTGCCCAGGGTCCAGTGGTTTATGGAAGGTACCCAGGACAGAGGCTGGGGGGGTGGGCAGTTAGGGAGGCTCAGCAGGTTAGGGGACTGATTTACCATTCTCTTCACCTTCTTGGAAATCTCTGGGGTATTTTTTTCTTGTGTGAACTCAGGATGAGACAAAAAAGCCGCAGACTTGGCCAGACGTGCTCTGTCTGCCACTGAGATGATTACAGGGTTGCCAGAGGCCCTGCTCCTGTGGCCAGAGCAGTCCGGCGTGCCACTAGCTCTGCTTCACCTACTCCAAGGAGCTAGGAGTGCCTTCTGACTTCACCTGGCAGGAAGGGTCCAGCTCAGGAGAGTTCAGATGCTGCACTCTTCTCCCCATGCACCTGCTTTGCCTGCAGCAGATGCATGGGGGCAAGGTCTCTGTCACCCACTCCCCACAGGCCAGCAGCTGCCAGAAGGGACAGGCTGTCCACACCCCCATTGGCCTTGGCCTCCAAAGCTGTTCACAATACTCCCAAGCCAGCCCAGAGGTGCAGTGTGTGAAATGAGGCAGCTTAAGGCTGACAAGAGGTCCAGGGCTCCTAAGTCCAGCTAAGCACCAAGGCAAGGGACAATGGTTGGCACCTTTCTAAAGATGGGCATGGCTATACCCTAGCTCCTTGGAAACCAAGCAGTAGCTCTGTCCTGCAGTTAGTCAAGGGCAACCCATCTGTAAGTCTCAGAAACTGGAAAAAATGCAGGGGAGGAGACCAGGATGCCCAGCAGTGGCACTCGGCGAGGGGGGGAGCCCACCAGGGGAGATGCAGAGGCCAGCCTGACCCTCTGCACAGGGCTGGTGTGCAGAAAGGGGTGTGGTATATCACAGAGGGTCCAAGGGACCAAGCCTGAGCCAACAGCACTGTTTTCAAGGTGGCAGGATTTAGAATCATTAAGCAAAAGGCATGTCAATCGAGAAGCAAATGGACTACTGGAAAGACCTCAGCTTGGTTTTTTAAATAGAGTTCTCAATTTATTTAATGTGAAAGGCCAAGAATCAGAGAGACCGAAAAGCCAGAGACCTTCCATCCACTGGTGTTCACTCTCCCAAGGCCTGCAGTGGCCAGGGCTGGGCCATGCTGATGTCAGGAACCTGGACCTCAATGAGAGTCTCCAGATGGGTGGTGGGGACCCAAACACTTGAGCCAACATCACCTGCTGCCTCCCAGATGTGCAACAGCAGGCAGTTGGAACTGGAAGTGGAGTCACAATTGGAACTCAGGCACTACTATTGGGATGACGAAGGGCATCCCACATGGTGTGCCAAATACCCACCCCAGAACTGAATTCTACTGCTGGAGGCAGCAGCATCTAGTCTCAAAGGGGCCCTCAGGGGGCTTTTAGCTCTGGCTAAAGCCTGGCCTCTGATGACTGCCTTCCAGCTGATTCTAGACTCCAGCACTCCAACAGCCCAGAGGAAAGCGGCTGCGCCAGCGACTTGCCTACTGGGCCTCCCTGACCTGCCAAACAGCTGCAACCACTTCCCCAGCTACACAGTGCAGGGAGAACCTGGCTTAGGATACAGAGCTTTTATCTTCATCTCCAAAAGCCCAAGGATAATCACACCATTACCTGCGATAAGGCCCCCCTGCAAACGGGCATGGCTAGTGTCTTCAGTTTTTGATTGAAATTTTGTCAGCTCGTTATAGCTGCTCTGAGGAGACTGGGTGTCATGCTGATCTAGAGATCTGACTGGCAGGTACAGATGTCTGTGCTTAATAAAAATGGGAGGTTAGGACTCCGTAAATGGAGTTTGTCTGGAAGTTAAAACTAAGGCCGGGGAGGATACAAAGGCCATGTTGTGAAGAGACGGGATAGCTGCCTCCAACCCAGAAGACCACCCCTAACCCTGCCATGAACCCCACAGAGCTGAACTCCCGATCGTCCTGAGTTGAACCTGGCAGGGCTCCCTGCCAGACGCCCGACACTGCAGCTTCGCGCTGGCAAATGACCACAGGAGGCCAGGCCTGCTGCTCCCCACTGCGTTCTGCATGGCTAAGTACATCCTATGGACTTAAGCATTCATGGACTGGGCAAGTGTAGCTGAGAAGTCACAGTGGAAAATGTGGAACTTGGAGTTTCATCCTTTTATTGACGCTTACAGTTTCATTGGACTTTTGGCCCCAAATGAAAAAACTAGAAACAAACAAACAAAAAAGCATTGGCAGTGGGAGGTGACAACTGCCCCCCGGGGAATAAAGCCTGCAGGAAAGGGAGAGGTCCAATCCACAAGGAGCACAGCCCGGCCAAAGGTGTGCAGAGCAACCTGTTCTTGCTCCCAGGGCAGCAACAGCCCCAAGGCAGCTAGAAGGTTGACTCACAGGGACCTGTGGGGGTGCGACAGTGCAAGCCACTGGTCCCATGATCATGCCGGATCAACTCCACTTTGGCAAAACTGGACTCATCTGACAGGACGGTCTAGGGGAAGAAACAGGTAGTAGTGCTAAGAGACCAGTGCACTTACCCTGGCATCAGGGTGTGGAAGGGAAAGCCAGAGCCCAAGCCCAGCTGGCCACATACCAACTACACTGCAGTGGCTGCAGCTCCTGCTCCTGGGGCCAGGCTGTGCCACTCAACTGCTCAGACCTTCTTCAGTTTTCTCCTAAGTCAGGTCCTTAACTGTGTGGCCTCAACCTAGGTTCCCCACTATTTGGTGGACACACAGGACTCTTTCGCCTCTCTGAGTGTGCTGCATCAGCAAAGGAGAATCTTTTTCTAGGAGGGGCAGGAAAAGAGAAGAGGCCCACATCCTTCCCCCTGCTCTAAGGAGCCAGAAGAGGCCCCCAGGGCAATCCACGCGGCAGACACGCTGGGTCAGAGCATCCGTGAGGCTGTCATGGTAACAAAGTCCTCAAAGCTGAGCCGGATGTTGCCCTGTACGGCGGTGTCCTTCTCCCGGAAGGCCTCAGTCAGCACCTGCAGCTGGGTGCACACCTGGATGAAGCGGTCAAGCTGCATGGCAGGACTGGCAGAACGCGGGCAGTAGCGGGAGACCAGAAGCTGGGTGAATTGGGGGCTCAGGTTGTAGCCCATCTGGGAGAGAGCTGGAGAAGGACACATGGAACACAGAGAAACCTGCCGTGAGGCAAGCAGCTCAGGGGACACACAGGAGCTCCCAGGACAAAGGACAGAGGAGCCCTAACGCTCTGCCCCAGGTATTAGGAGCTCCTAGGTGGGGCTCTAGGTGGGCGCTCCCACAGCCAGAAGGCCACAGCCCTCTTCCTCCACATTCCCTGTGGTTTGTTCCACCGGAGCTCATACAGCCCATAGGTGATAAGGTCCTGTTGTCACCTGACTCCACATTAAAAAGAGGTCTAAGTCCTCTAGGTCCACCTCACTGCAGGTGGGCATTAAGGCAGCTGCCGCAGCACAGAGGTTCTGAGGGCCTATTCTGCAGTCAATTCCTGGGCAAGCTGCTCAGCCTCACTGCCTCTCTCTTACCCTGAAGTGTGGATGATGCTCAGCTTGGCAGGTGCCAGCGAGGATTAGTGGAGGGATCATTAAAACAAGTAACCCAGGGCCTGGCAATCAGTGACTGCTACTTGGATAAAATCAGCACCAGGTCCCCACAGAAGAGGCTGCTCCCCATCCTCCACCAGGATGCTAACTTGCTCCCCATCCCTGCCACAGACCCACCCAGGCTAAAACCTCCCCATCGGGGGCCCTTGGGCAAGTCACCTACACTAAGTCTCAGCTTCTCACGTACAGAAGGGAGCAGCAAGGAACCCTTCATCACAGGGTCCAGAAATACTAAATGGTAGCCATAGCTAGTACACGGGAATCAATTATATAAATCTACTCAAATGTTTATGACAAAGCAGTGCATAAACAGCAGCTGTGGTAAGCTTCACCCTTACCAACACCCAGAACAGAAACTGGCACAAGAGTGGGCAGAGAGTACCAGTCATCTTCTCTCCCTTCAACCAGGGGCAGGTGCAGAGTGCTCACCTCCACTCAGAGCTCCCTGGTGTGACCAAAGTCCACTCCAGGCAGTTCCTTCCCGCTCCCAGGAGGCAATGCTCCCTGTTGGCTTCCTATAACCCCACCAGCCACCTGTCCTCTCACCCATGGGCCTGAGCCCAAGCCACAGGCTCCAGTCCTGCAGCTGCACTGGAATCACACCTGCAGCTGCGGCCTCAGATCAACTTACCCATATGCTTTTAAGGTGCTGGGTCTCTGAGTTGGCAAGGAGATGCTTTTGGCAGAAGTGACAACAGAACCTATGTTTCTGGGCAGGGCTTGTTCCATTCCATCAGCTGCATACTGCAGGGGATGGAGCCACCCCAGCCATACACACTGACTAGTACCCTGGGGTACCAGGTTTCCACCCCAAGGCTCCCAGAGATTGAAGCTGTTACCCTACAATGGGGAGTTTAAGTGTTTCTCTGCCCTGGATCTTGGCTTGGTGCCACAGCCAGATCACAGAAAGGGTGGCAGCAGTGGGTCAGCCCTGAGGACAGCATTGTGGCATGCAGGTGGACACATGGCATCTGTGGAATGAGAGGGACATGTTTTGCTCTCCCCACCATGCCCTGCCCCGGTCCCCACCTTGCTGCAGCTCTGTGTAGCTGATGGAGCCGGAGTGGTCACGGTCATACTGCTGGAAGAGGTTCTTCCACTGCTGGATGAACTTCCACAAGGCCGAGAATCCGTAGACATCAATGCGGCCTGACTTGGTCTTGTCAAACATGTCTGAGGGAGAGGAGGACAGGAAGGCTTCAAGACGGCAGGGTGGGGGCATGGCCAAAGGTTCTCAGGAGCCACGGACACGGCCCTTCCCCCAGGCTAGTTTAAGAAACTACATCACAGGCCAAGGGTCCCATCTGTATCAGGTGCAGCAGCTTCCTCCACTGGACACCACCCCAGCCCCACCCCATCCAAAACTGTACTTTCCCCACAGGCTTGGCAGTTGAGCCCCAGGCCCTTGGTCCCATTCTACAGAAGGGAAAACTGAGACACCTTTACCACAGTAGGGTTAACTTGAGACAGGGCCAAGAAGAATTCTCAGTCTTGAACCCAGCTTCCTCCCTGAAAGCCTCGCTGGCCAAAATCTGCGTCCTGGGAATGTCTACCAGCAGGTGGCTCTGGCCCTGCCCAAGCCCAGAGAGCAGGCCTGGAACTCACTGATCATCATGAGACATGTCTCGTCATTGAATGAGGACCAGTTGGAGTTGACCAGCGCCTGCTTTAGCTCCTTGATGGAGATGTAACCACTGTGATCGGAGTCCACTGACTGGAACCAGGAGTAGGCCTCAGGATCCACACCGGGAGGGGCACCGCCTGGAAGAGAGGACAGCACTGGGGCACCGCCCATGTGAACAGGCAGCCCTCAGGGCCTTCCTGGCCCCGGGATCACCCTTACCCACCTCGCCTGCAAAGGCTCCCTGCCCTGCCTCTTGTCAGTTGCCAGCCTTCTGCATGGACAAACGTGCATTTGCAGCTGGTATGTATACCAAGGCTCCCTTAGACTTCTGTACAGTCACTTCTCTATTCAACTTGTTGTTGCTAAGGAACAGGGTCCTACCAGTCCCTTCCAGCACATCAGGAACTGCCAGGAGAAGGTAAGCTAGGGACGGGGAAAGGATGGTGGAGGCAGTGAAGCAGCAGCACCCCGTCTACCAGAGGAAAAGGCCCAAGTGAAGTGGTCCTGCTATAGCCCCATCCCCGAGCTGACAGGCCACATCCAAGGCCCCTTCAGACAGGAAATCATCAAAGACAGCCAGGGACAGCTGGGCAGCCATGCAGAGCCAGCGACCCACGCTCCATGGTGTGGCCTGCCTGATGTTCCAGGATGGGAAAATCCAGGTTCCACTCACCCTCCCAAATCAGCAGTGCCATGGAGGTGAGGGGACAAGGCCCACTGCTCCAGGCACAAGTGCTGTGTCAGCTGTGGTCTGTGAGGAGAAGAGCTCAGGTTTGGAATTAAACACCTGTGATCTTTACTCACTTGTGTGATATTAGGCAAAGTGCATACTTTCCCGAGTACTGACTGCTCATTGCCAAACAGAACCACTTCCCAAGGCTGGTGTGAAGATTCAATGAGGCAACAGGAAAAGGCCAAGACCACGTGTGGTCTTCACAGAGGACAGCCTCATTACACAGAGCTGAGGTGGGGAGAACAGCATGTGGCAAAGTGTGAAGGTAGCCAGTGGGGGTTCCAGCACCCCAAGGAGGCTTGGCTTGAGAGGTGATTACAGTGGAGGAGGTTAGAGGCCTTGTAGGCCCTCTGCTGAGAACAGCACGGCAGTAAATGGTCACATCCTTTACATTTGGATTTAGTGGGGTGGGGCCTCAGACCTCACAGGTAACTTCATGGCAGGTGCTTTAAGAAAGGCTGCTGTGGGGGGCCCAGCAGCGTGGACTAGTGGCTAAAGTCCTCGCCTTGAACGTGCCAGGATCCCATATGGGCGCCGGTTCTAATCCTGGCAGCTCCACTTCCCATCCAGCTCCCTGCTTGTGGCCTGGGAAAGCAGTTGAGGATGGCCCAAAGCCTTGGAACCCTGCACCCATGAGGGAGACCCGGAAGAGGTTCCTGGTTCCTGGCTTCAGATCGGCGCAGCACCGGCCCGTTGCGCTCACTTGGGGAGTGAATCATTGGACGGAAGATCTTTCTCTCTGTCTCTCCTCCTCTCTGTATATCTGACTTTGTAATAAAAATAAATACATCTTAAAAAAAAAAAAAAGAAAGGCTGCTGTGGGATGGAGTGAGGGGGGAAAGCAGCAACAGCAGGACCAGGAACCAGCTCAGTCTGAGAAGTAGCCACCCTCTCCTCGCCAGCGCTGGAAATCACCTTTGGCCTCAGGGTCGGAGACTGCTTTGCTACAGTGACTGCACGGAGGCTCAAGGACAAGATTTTAAAGGGATGAGGAAACCCACCCTGAAGTTGCTGAGCCAATGGCCAGACGCTCTAGGCACCAACAAGATAAATGCCACCAGCTTGCGGAGCTTGGCCAGCAGCTGAGCATCTCTCTCTGGGCCCCTGCCTGGGTGCACAGAGGGCTATGCTACTTTCTGGAGGCCCTTCGGGTGCACTAGGACTTGGAGCTCCCAGGCTCACCTGAGAAGGAGCTAGCCGAAATGAGCGGGGGATGCCAGGGCAGGGACAGACACTAGCTTCCCCTCACCTCTGTCTGAGCTGCCTGGAAGTCTCCACTGTGACCTGAGCCCTGGCCCTGCCATCCTGCCATCCTGCCCAGGACCTCCCTTGTCTCCTCCTTGCCCTCAGTTTCCCACCTGCCTTTCTCCGCATCTCACAGTGCCAATGCCCTGGCTGTGCCCAACATCACATCAGATGTCAAGTCCCTCTTTGCTGAGAGCTCTGGTGCAGTGCTGTTGATTAAGTACTTCCTACGGGCCAAAGAGTGCCCAGGGCTGACCTGCACGTTCTCACTCAATCCTTGTCAACAACCCTGTGAGGTGGCAGCACTGCCCCATCTTACACGAGGATGTTAGGCTCACAGTCATCTGGTCAGGTCTGATGTCAAAGGCCAGGATTCCCATGATGACACTGTGCTGTCTTTCTGCAGCCAGCAGTCAGGTGCCCCCACCCCTGGAGGGAACTCCCCTCGGGCAGGTTAGCTGTTAAATACCCTTCGCTCCACAGCAGCATCCACTCCCATGCTACTGATGGCGGGCTTGACCAGGCGATGTGCTTCAGCCAAATGCCTGTGAGCAGACAAGACGCCTGGTGTGTCAGAGCAGGACTTTCAGTGGGCATGAGCCTTCCCACCTGCTTCCTGCTCTACCCTGTCACAAGGACAACATGCCAAACGGGGCTGCTCCTTCCACCTGGTACAGAAGGAAAAGACACGGAGAAGTTCAGCAGCCAACTGCAGCTGCCGACACGCATGCAGCACACATGTACAAGCAAACAACAGAAAAGTAATGCTGCTGCAACTCAGACTCCTTGTTCTGCTGACATGAGTTGATGCTGAAAGAATAATGCCATGCTAAATTTTTGGTAATAAAGAGATGTTTAAAATTAAAAAAAAAAAAAAAAATAATGCCATGGCGTCAGGGACCAGGGTGCCTGCATACTCACAGGATGGCCAGGGGTTGGCTCTGGACCATGCAGAACCAGGTCAGAGGCACCCTACTTACCCTGTCCATAAGCCCCGGGCTGCTGGGCTCCATAGGCGCTTGGAGGTGGTGGCCCATAGGGGCCTCCTGGGGCTGCCCCACCATAGGGTCCTCCAGGTGGGACGCCCCCTGGGGTGGGGTGTCCATAGGGCCCTCCACCAGCTGGTGGTCCATATGGCCCTCCAGGAGCAGGACCCCCATAACCACCCCCAGGGGGCAGCCCACTGCCATACTGTCCTCCACCGTGGGGGGGTCCAGAGTAGTAGCCACCTGGAGGGGCTCCGGGCGCTTGTCCTGCAGCTCCTGGGCAGCCCTGCGGAAAGAAGTACCAGTCAGAAGGAACATGCCAGACCTAAGCAGTGGGCAGTACTGCATAGCTTTAAAGCACTTCCACGGCCATCCTTGCTCAGACAGGCCACGATCCCACTGACCTTACAACCCCACAGCTCAAGGAGGCAGCCCAAGCCTGCTAAAGGAGCTAGGA
This sequence comes from Ochotona princeps, assembly GCF_030435755.1. NCBI lineage: Eukaryota > Metazoa > Chordata > Mammalia > Lagomorpha > Ochotonidae > Ochotona > Ochotona princeps. The sequence continues at coordinate 22,898,792 of NC_080833.1, forward strand.
GTTATACGGGGCCACAGCACTGATGGCCTCCTGCCTGACTCCCCTCTCCGGCACACCGAGGGCTTCATAAGGACCGGGATGTCCAATTCGCCACTTTTGCCCCAGCTCCCAGCACAGGAAGGCTGTCTGCTTTGTGTTCATTGCTGGAAGAGCTAATGCATCAGACAGAATTCCCAATGTTCACCCCGAGGCATCCCCATCTCTGTCTGCAGAATTTACAGCACAGATAGGCTCTGCCACACATCCTCATCAATCACAAATGATGTTTCCATGGCACAGATTCCTCTGAGCACAACTTCCTCACCCCACTTCACCTCACAGAGCAAAAACGTTTCCCTAGCCACACTGCCTGTGAGACAAGCAGGGTAATGGATTCCTAAGGCAGTGGTTAACCAGCACAATGGCTAAAAGGACCAGTTCAAGGGGTCAGGACTGTAAAGGGGGTTAAATCACTGCCTCCGACAGAAGCCTCCTATGTGAGAGCAGGCTGGGGTTCCCCGGCCGCTCCAACTCTGACCCAGCTCCCTGTTCATGTGCCTGGGACCGCAGCAGAGGATGGCCCAGGGAGCTGGAGCCCTGCCTTCAGCCTGGCCTGGTCCAAGCTGCTCTTGCAGCTATTTGGGCAGTCAATTAGCAGACAGAAGAACTTTGCCATTCTGTCTTTTAAATGAGCACAGAAATTAAAAAAAAATAAAGCTCAAGTTCAAACCTTGTTGTCCCTGTGTGTCAGCATCTTCTACTGTGAAGTGGAATTAATAACAAACAGTGCCTGTCTGGGGCTGCTATGTGAGTGAGTCAGAAGCAGTGGTGGGAGGCACTGTGATACGGGACCAGGCACAGCGCAGGCACTCAGTGCCCATCAACCACCAGTGACAACAGCAAAGGTCACACACGGCCTGCTGGTCACAGCTCCCAGGTCTCCCGGCTCCATGTCCGGAGCAACTGTGCACTGCAGGGTACGTGGGGCCTTTCCTCTCATGTCCACCTTCTCTGCCCCTGGCTGGGGCTCCCTGGGGCTCAGTGTCTCTGCTACCACCACCTTCAGAGGCCAGCACTGAACCAAGCAGATGAACGAGCTGGAGGCAGTGAGGGCAGATGGCCCAGCTTGAGGTCCATGTCACCAAGACACGTTCAGATCAATCACCAGGAGACCCACTGATCTAGGACGGACAGTTGGGGCTCTCTCCTTTTAGCTTGTTTCCAAGATAGTGCACCTCAGGCTTAAGGCCAGATTCACGCCTCATTGAAAGGGAGCAGAGAGGGCACGGGCATCATGGGACCTTCTGCCTCTGGAAGCTGCCACAGCCAACTGGCACACAGTGAAGTCACGGTTTCGATTCAAAGCTGATCTCCCCAGACACGAACTTAATCTGAGCCAGCTTCCAGCTTCCTCACAAACAAACAGTACCCTCTCCACCTGATGGCAAGAAATGAACTCAGCCAAAGTCTGCACTTTACATGTTAACTAAATAACTCCTCCGTGAAGTAAGATAAATATAACCAATAGAAGAAAGCTGATCCAGCTGAAGCAAACTGAGGGTACCAGGGCCCTGACAAGGGTTCTGCTTCCCCTGCTAGGTCTAGGGGGCTCTGAAGGATGCCACAGTGATCCAAAAACACAGAAAACCACTGACACAAGAAATACACATCTTCCGGGCTGGCACAATAGCGTAGAGGTTAAGATCCTCGCCTTGCACGCACAGGGATCCCATATGGGCACCGGTTCTAATCTCGGCGGCCCTGCTTCTCATCCAGCTTCCTGCCTGTGGCCTGGGAATGCAGTTGAGGACGGCCCAAGACTTTGGGACCCTGCACCCACGTGGGAGACTGGGAATCTCCCGGCTTCAGATTGGCTCAGCTCCAGCTGTTGCGGCCGCTTGGGGAGTCAACCATTAGACGGAAGATCTTCCTCTCTGTCTTTCCTCTCTGTGTATCCACCTTTCCAATAAAATAAATAAATAAATCTTAAAAAGAAAAAAAAAGAAATACACATCTTCCAACAGTGAGCACACCGACTCATAGCTGCCAGCGTTAACAGTATACATTATCAACAGGGCCCTGGGATAGGGGTGGGGGGTGGCTGCTAAAGCAGAGTGAAACATGCTGAAGGAGCTCCCAGTTAATACAAGGGCCCTGGACACACTCTCTCTCTTTTTTTTAAAGAATTTATTTTTATTGGAAAGGCAGATACACAGAGAGGAGGAGAGACAGAGAGAAAGGTCTTCCGTCCAATGATTCACTCCCCAAGTGGCCGCAACAGACGGTGCTGTGCCAACCCGAAACCAGGAGCCAGGAACTTCTTCCAGGTCTCCCACATAGGTGCAGGGTCCCAAGGCTTTGGGCCGTCCTCAACTGCTTTCCCAGGCCACAAGCAGGGAGCTGGATGGGAAGTGGAGCTGCCGGGATTAGAATTGGCGCCCATATGGGATCCTGGCGCATTCAAGGCGAGGACTTTAGCCGCTAGGCCACGCTGCTGTGACCAGGACACACTCTCCTTAGCATCTAATAAAATAGTACACACAGAGAGAGGTATTTAACACAGATACACCAGCCACTTAGGGGACCACAAAGCCAAGGAGAAAATCAGGGGAGGGACCCGGCCAAGTCACACTGAACTGGAAGCAGAGACAGGGCTGGGGCTAGTCCCCAACACCAGACCCCCACCAAGTGGTGCCCTTGGTATTCCATCACTGAGCTGCTAACTTTAGGCAATAGCGCTGAGGATCCCAGAATGAAAAAAAAAAGGGTGGGGGGAACCCTGCAGGTCTGGGCATCACCCAAAGCTCTGGCCGGAAACAAGCCAGGAGGAACTGGCCCCTTACAAGCCCTGGGAACTCTGTAGATGACAGAGCACCCACAGCACGACTTTCCCATGTGGGATGCAATTCCAGGTGCTGCAGGCAGGCCCTCTGCCTTCCTGCTGTCACATCCCAGGAGTATGCTGGGTCGGCTGCGAGCTGGCAGTAGCTCATGCCCTGCACTGAAGTTTCCAGGAAGGCAGGCATTGTAGCACAGCACGTTAAGCCGCTGCCTGAAATGCTGGCATATCATATGAGCGCCAGTCCAAGCTTTAGCTGCTCCACTTCTGATCCAGCTCCAATATCTTGAGGAAACAGGGGATGATGGCCCAAATGCCTGAGCTGCTCACTCACACGGGAGACCCGGATGGAGTTCCAGGTTCCTGGCTCTGGCATGCTCCAACCTGAGCCATCACAGGCATTTGGGGAGTGAACCAGCAGATAGATGATCTCTCCCTCTCGACAGCTCTGCCTTTAAAACACATACATACATACACAGAAAAAATAAGCCCACAAATAGCTGAAAGTACTTCTACCTACAGAAGCACAACTGGCACAACGTGGCCTACAATCTCCCTACTGAAAAGGTGAAGACATCAGTAGGCCTATTTCTCAGATAAAGAAGCAGGTGGGGCCAGCACTGTGCTCTAGAAGGCTAAGCCTCCTCCTGCAGGGTTGGCAGCCCAAATGGGCACTGGTTCATGTCCCGGCCGTTCCATTTCCAATTCAGCTCTCTACTTGTTAAGCAGAGAAGGATAGCCCAAATCATTGGGTCCCTGCATCCACATGGGAGACCTGGAAGAAGCTCCTGGCTTCCAAAAAGCTCAGCTTCAGCCAATGCAAGTATATGGTGTGAACCAGCAGATGCAAGATCTCCCTCTGTCTCTCCTTTCTGTAACTCTGCCTTTCAAAAAAATAAAATAAACCTTTTTTTTAAAAAAATGAAAGAAAGAAAAGAAATGGACAGTTATTGAACGTTCTCATTCAGCAGATTCTGAGCACAGCAATGCTGTGCACAAAACCAAGCAGGTCCTTGTCCTCCGGGGAGCCCACGGGTAATTATGATGCAATCAGTGGCATTAGCAAACCTGCTTACACACCACGAAGGAAGTGTGGACACAGGAATTCAGCTTGTTTGCCGAATGCATAAATGAGCAACCAGATGAATAATGCATGAAGTGAGTCAAGGACTGATTCCTGGAAGGGGCAGCAGTGACTCTGGGAGTTGGTCCTTGAAGGGTGCACAGGCATTCCCCAAAAGATGGGGAGGGAGCGGCACTCCCCACGAAGAGAAGACCAAGGCACAGGCTTAGGGGCATGCACAGAGCAGTCAGCAACAAGCTCAAGGGCAGAAGCAAGAACCCCATGAGGGTCAGAGGTCTCCATGTGGCCCTGGCCAGGCAGTCTCTGCTGCATTCCAGGCCGCAGTGAGAGTGGCTTCTGCCCACAGTCCCCCACCCACCAGTGCCTTCCCAGGACCCCAATCATCCCAGTATGCCAGGACCCAGCATAATGCCTGGCACCCACAGGTCTCCACAATATATCTGAACAAATGCACACAACACTAAAGAGTTCGGGCTCCATGGAGAGTTTCAGACAGGGAGGGGACCGCGATCGGGGCCTTGTGGCGGTGCAAGATGAGCCCCTGGGGGGAGGCAGCAGCCCAGGCGCTGGGCAGGCAGGTCCTGACCCAGACAGTAGGCGTGGGGCTGGAACAACGGGCTGGATTCTGAAGCTATTTCAGAGATAGACTAGACATGACCTGGCAACTAATTAGATTAGCAGAGATGGAGGGGGAGTGGAGGGAGGGAAGTATCTACAATGACTCAGGTCTCTAGCTTACACAAGATCCAGCAGGGACAGCCACCAAGCTAGGCGATATCAGGGCTGGGGAGGAAGTTGGGGGAGACAGTGAGAGAGTCCCCAGGGCCACTGACTTGTTAGCAAAAGTCTGAGTCAACCAAGACAACCAAGGCCTTACACCAACCCAGGCTGCCAACCCTTCCGAGTCTTTCCAACAGTATTTCATATTAACACAAGACTGTGGAAGGAGAAAGCATGCGTTCAGTAGCCACGACTTCCAAAGCATCCTAGAAAAACTCTGTAGGTCTTTAGCTGATTCCCAATGAGCTACGTCTGGTATACTGGCGCAAGGACTCTGCCAGTGATCCTGGCTCAGTCAGTTCACCGATCCTCTGTCCTGGGAGCTAGTGTTATTATTCCCACTTAACAGAAGAGAAAGTGAAGGTGCGGAGAGTTGACTGAAGGGTCCGACATTTCACAGTAAGAGTATGGGAGAGCGGGGATTCCAAACGGGGTCTTCAGGACCCTACTGCACACCCCCTTCTGTCCATTCAGTGAGTATGCAGCCTGTGTGGGCGCCAGGGGCTGTAGTTCATGAAATTGCACAGAAGTGGCAGGGAAAGGCAAGGCTGCAGTAGGTGGTGGCTCCATGCCCAGAAGCCAGGGAGTCTCAGAACGCTGACTTACACTCTGCCCCAGCACCTCACCAGTTTGACAAACTCTCAAAGAATTTTCTGTCCATTCTCTGGGGGGATCATGGAATCCCTGGGATCTCCATTTGCACTCCAGCAAACAGTGGGGCATGCACTGCTTCCAGACCCTTCTGGTTTCTTTCAGCACCAAGGCCTCCTCCTTCTGCCCCCAAGACCCTGGTGAAAGCCAGAGATATCACAGTCCATGCCAAGTCCGAAGGAGGGAGGGAGGAAGGGAAGGAAACGACAAGGCCGAGACAGTCTGTGCCCCCAAGATTATCATGTTAGGGCCTGCTGAAGAGGCAGGAGTCCAAGCTAAGAGGACACAAGGTTCAGGCATGCACCAGCAGAGCCTCCTCAAGTATTTACAAGACAGAACCACAATCAATACACAACAAGCTCAGAATGTCCCAAGATTTGAGTGGCCGCCGCCACTGTACCAGCTCCTGCTTCATCTCTCCGGCCTGCACACCTTCTTCCCAAAGTTATTTATCTCTCTCTTCCGCCTCAGGGAGCGGGACCTTCTTCACCCAGTGCCCTCCCAGACCCTCGGTTAGGCACCCTTACTTACCTCCCCTCAAGAGCTTCAAAATTCCCCCCATGTGCAGCAGCACAAATGTGACGAACCCTCTCACCCACTCCCTTGGTCTGCTCGGGATGAAGCAGCCTTCCCCAGAAGCACATGAGCTCCGGGGGCATCTGCTGAGTGTTGCCCTTTCCAGTCTTGTATCATATCTCTTTTCCTTCTCATCACAACTACACTGGCCTCCTTCAAGTCCCTCCCAACTCTCAGGCTCTGACCTGCTGCCTGGTTTTTGTGCAGTAGTTCCTCTCCTGGGATACAATTTTGCCTTCACCCAGCTGCCTCCTACTGGTAAGGCAATTCTGGGCTTAAGCACCATCTAAGAATTCTCTCTAGGGCCAGCATGGTGGCACCGTGGGCTAGGCCCAGCATTGGCATCCTGTATCAAAATGCAGGTTCCACTCTTTCCAGCCAGCACCAAGCGATGGGTATCTCTCAGGACAACTGGCACAAGCACCGCAAGACTGGGCACAAGAGAAAGTCCTGCCACAAGAAGTGCAAGTATGAGCTGTGCACTAAGATCGGCCTCTGCCACAGTCATACAGTGCACAAGGGGTGGCAACAAGAAGTACTGGGCCCTGAGGCTGGATGTGGGCAACTTCTTCTGGGGCTCCGACTTGTACTCACAAAACCAGGCTCATCGAGGTCATCTACAATGCTTGCTACAAGTACTGGGAGTCTCACTAAGCACTGCCCCTGGGCCGCAAGGAGGGGGCCAAGCTGACTCCTGAGGGGGAGGAGTCTCAAACAAAAAGAGGAAATACGATGAAAGGAAAAAGACCACCAAGATCAGCAGTCCTCTGGAGGAGCAGTTCCAGCAGGGAAGGCTGCTTGGCTGCATTGTATCAGGCCGCGGTCAGCGTGGCCAAGCAGATGGCTTTGTGCTAGAGGGCAAGGAACTAGAGTTCTACCTAAGGAAAATCAAAGCCCGGAAGGGAGTAATAAAGGTGGTTATTCTTTTTTTTTTTTTAAAGATTTATTCATTTTATTACAGCCAGATATACACAGAGGAGGAGAAACAGAGAGGAAGATCTTCCGTCCGATGATTCACTCCCCAAGTGAGCCGCAAAGGGCCGATGCGCACCGATCCGAAGCCGGGAACCTGGAACCTCTTCCGGGTCTCCCACGCGGGTGCAGTGTCCCAATGCATTGGGCCATCCTCAACTGCTTTCCCAGGCCACAAGCAGGGAGCTGGATGGGAAGTGGAGCTGCTGGGATTAGAACTGGCGCCCATATGGGATCCCGGGGCTTTCAAGGCGGGACTTTAGCCGCTGGGCCACGCCGCCGGGCCCGGAGGTGGTTATTCTTAACAACAACAACAAAAAAAGCAGGTTCCAGTCCTAGCTGCTCCATTTGTGATCTGCCTGGGAAAGCAGTGGAAGGCAGCCCAAGTGCTTGGGTCCCTACCACCCAAGAATTTTATTTCTTTTTCAAAGACAAAGAAAAGCTTTGCTGGGCACATTATTCTGGGTCGACAATTTTTTCATCTTAGAATATGGAATATGTAGCTCCATTCTCTTTTGGCCTGCAGAGTGTCCTATGACAGACCAGCTGTGACTCTGATTGCCACTCCTCTATACGGCAATTGATTTTTTTCCCACATGCATATGTAAGGATCTTTTCCTTATGTTCGATTAGAGAGAGTTTGATTATCATATGTTGTGGTGAAGATTACTTTTGGTCTACCCTGTTGTGAGTTCTGTGCCCCTCCTGGATGTTGTTTCCTAATTCTTTCTCCATATTAGGGAAGTTTTCATTTATTATTTCTTTGAATACAGCTTTAAACCAAGCTTCTCTTTCTGAACCTTCTGGAACTCCCATAACTCTTATAACATCCACCAAAACCAAAGGCAAATGTGAAGAGCATCCCAGTAAAATAACAACAGAAGACTAAATCAAACAATGAACAACCCACTGCTAAAAGGACAGGGCCAAATTACCACCTATTCATATTAACACTGAATGCAAATGGCTTAAACCCATCAAACTTCATAGATCAGCAGACTGGATTAAAAAATACAAAACTCATCTATTTGTTGCCTACAGGAGATACATCTCACCAACAAAGATCAGCGGAAAGCATATCTCATGAATTTTGATGTTTTTGTTTTTAGTTTCATTTCTTCCAAAGTTTTTTTTCATATTTTTCTCATATTTCTTCACTAACTCGTAGATCATAGTTACATCATTTTCTTCAAGAAGGTTCTTGATTTTTTTTTCAGTTCTCCAGAAACCCATTAATCATTCAGTAACATGTTATTTAACTTCCTGGCATTGTAAGTTTCTATTTTTCTTCCTGTTGATTTTGTTTGTGGCTTTTCATTTAAGGGGATGTATAGTAACTGTGTAATGGAGACTATCATATCCAGATGTGAGGATACAATGCCGTATGCATCTCTACTATCACTTCAAAGATGGACTCCCAATGAAACTGTTAACTCTATCTTTACAATAGGATGCTGGACTCTGCCACTGCCCATGCCCGCAATGATGGACATATGACTGCTTATGAAGAACTATACTATTGTAATAATATAGGGGAAATCAATGGCGGGGAAGGCGGCTTGGGAAGGGGGTAAGGGAAATCCCAGAGCCGATGAACTGCATCATAAAATAATATAAAAAATGGGAAAAAATCCTCTTAAAAAAACAAACAACTCCTCGCACCCCTAGGCCCATTTAGGTATGCCTAGCACCTGCACATCCACCTAACCACAATCACCCAGTTCCCGATCTGCGTATCTGCAATCCGCTCCCACTAGGAGCGTTTCCAGACACAGCTCCCTGATTTCACTCTGGGAAGAGCCCAGGCAGCATGGCAGCAGAACAGCACCTGTGGCACAGACAGCTGCCGCCACACCCTGGCATCACTGGGCACCAACAGTGCACCAAGTCCCCCGCAGGCTTCAGCACAGTTCCCCCTGGCCCCAGCCTTCTGACAGGAACCACCACAGTTACAGGAAGATGCTGAGGCTTGGAGGCCTGAGCTTGCGTAAGGCACATGGCAGTTGGGATTCTAGCCCATCCCTGCCTAACCTATCATAGCTTCTTAGACTCATACAAAATTATCCCTAAAGCTCATTAAAATGCAGCTGCCTGGGCCATGTCTAGGCCCCAAGCAAGCCTGAGAGGGGACCCCAAAAGTACGCTTTGAACAGGCTCTCACTTACGACCGACCTCTGAGCATCAGTGTGTGATGGCTGTGCTTCTCCAAACTGTGTCACTCAGGAATCCTAAAGTCCCCAAAACAACGACCAGTCATTACAAGGAAAAAGGGGAGGCAGTTAAACCTTGGTTCAGACACCTGTATGGAAGTGCCTGGCTCCAGTCTTGGCCACTCAGGTTGGCCTCCAGTTTTCTGCTGACGCACAACCTGGGAGGTACCTGGGGCCCTGCCACACCCCTGGGAGATTCCTGATTGAATTCTGGAACTTCTGAGTATCTAGCTTTGGCCTGGCCTATCCCAGACTGCTGTGGGCACTAGCGGAAGGTGAGCCCGCATCAGGTAGAAAATGTCTCTTTCTTTCTGCCTTTGCAATGAACTGAAAATAATGTTAAAAACCGACAGAGGATCCTGACATTCTTACTTGACCCTAGGGTCCTCCTCTATTACACTCGCAACACAGCAAAGGAACACAGTCCGGCCAACACGGCTGCGTCATCACACGTCCTCCTGATCCCAGCCCTCATCGGCTTCTCTCCTTCCTACTTCTGCCAGCCAGGCACTGGGCGCAGGGAGAAGCTATGTTCTAGCACTGGCCTCTGCCAAGCCACTCAACTTATTTTCCCTCAGCTGTAAAGGGAGGGAAGGGTGGTAATAGCCCCTGCTTGCCTTCAGGGCCTCCATGGCTGTGTAAGCCACAAAGGGATGCACACCCTGTAGTGTCCCTGACTATATCTTCTGGCATGCGACGAAACTACACTCACGTGCTCCCTAACATTCCTGCTGCTTCCTGCATGGGGGTTTTCATCTCCTCCACTGCAGAGTGGTCCTGGGCAAAGAAAGCCAGGATCCCTCTCTGGACTTTCTCTGTAAAGTGAGGGGCCAGAAGTCCAGTAAGGAAGCAAAGCACCCAACAGCAGCACGCTTTGCAAGCACCATCCCACGCTCTTGCTAACAGCTGGATGACCAGACCCCACTATCCGGTGCTATTTCAGAGAAGGCCCCTTTGGCTCAGACAGGCAACATTCTTGCGCTCAAGGGCTCAAAATTACTGCTGGAGTCGGGTGCAAACCCACCGCTGACTCCAAACTGTTTTCATCCATCCGCCATTCTGTCACTCAAAAAAGGGTTCTGGTGACAGGGTCGCCTTGCTGGGGCGCTGCAGGGGGAGTGTAGGTGCGGGGGAGGCAAGCGCAGACCTCAGCAGGGCTACCTAAACCGCCCCGCCCAGTGACTTTGGCGTTGCCCTCTCGCTCTGTGAAATCCAGGTGCTGCACAGTGGTCAAACTAGCTCAGCCGCAGATTCCCGCGTGCTCTGGACGCAGTGCGCGTAGGTGGATCCGGGAACCCGCGTTGGGAGCCCACGCCCCCAATGATACCAACGGAAACAGCGCTCCCAACGTCTGGTGGAGGCTGAGGAGCCCACGCCCCCAATGATACCAACGGAAACAGCGCTCCCAACGTCTGGTGGAGGTTGAGGAGCCCAGGTCCCCCGCGAAAGCCGGGGCGGAGAAGCAGGGCGCAAAGCCCAGGCGGGGTTCACGGTCCCCCAAGTTATCGGGGCGCCGGGGGGTACGTCAGACCAGCGCGACAAGACATCCCAAAACACGCAGTCCCGCGTGACGTGAGCGGGCGCGACCGACGATCCCCTTCCCCTGCTGACAGCGTGGAAGGGACGCGGTGAAAGCGGAGAGGAAGCAGAACCGGGAGGACCCCGGATTTGGGTTTGTCACTTCCCGAACCTAGATCGACAGGCCCCCTCACACACTCACCTGCCCGTACGGATAGCTGGCCATGGCGCTTCCAACGTCACCCGCCGGTGATGGGCGGGGTTTCCTGCTGTCAAACCCGCCCTTCGCCCGGACCTGGAGGGCGAGCCCGCTTCTGACTGGACTCCCGCAGTAGTCAATCCTAAACCGTGACGGCCGACGGAAGTGACGCCAAGAGTGGGGGCCACTGCCTGACGAACCCAAGACACTAAGGGCAAGGTGGAGGTTTCCGGAAGCCCGGGTGGGTGCCGTGGCGCGTGTGTTCTTCCCTTTTTTGACTTGGAGTCAATTCCAAGGATGGTTAAGCCCGAGTGTTTCCTGAGAAATCTGGTTCGTGCGTAGCTGAGGTGGCCATATTATAACCTGGCAAAGGGGGACGCATGATAGTGACGTACTTATCGTCACTCCAGGTTTCCGCCCAGGAGGTCCAGGTCTGTTGCCGTGACAACAGGGAACTGAGTGAGGCCTCCTGAAAGGGATACGGGCGATGGCGGAAGTACTTGTGACAGTTGACGTGAAGTGGGATGTAAATCCGTGGGCAAGTTGTTTCAGCACTCTAAGTCTCAGGGTTCTCAGCTGCCAAAAACACGCTAATTTGGGAGTTGTGCTTCTTGCTCCATACGTTGGCCACACTTGTGCTCGAGCCCCGCTTTCCCCTGGGCTGACCACCCTGCTAGCTCCAGCTCCGAAGCGTAGAGTTGAAATCAAAATGGAGTAAACATGGCTCATTGCAAACTGCAATTCTTTTTGTACCTGCTTTACTTGCTTGGCTAAGAAATTGCGTGAGCTTGCAGGCCTAATGTGACCATTAGTGCCAACGCGACCTTTAATGCTAATGGCCCCAGTCCCCATAAATCAAGGCCCCAGCCTTATTTACCAATAAATAATTCAAGATCGGGGTCTGCTTATCACAGGTGGCGCCAAGGTTGGAGTCCAGACCTGAGGAGAGCAGGCAGGGGCTGGCAAGCCAAGATAAGCAAGGAATGCGTGACCCTTTCTCACTCACCTTTCGAGCTGTTGTAAATTGTGCCCCCCTTGAAGCTGTGTCAAACTGCCCTATAAAAATTTTGTAAATTTACTGCTCAGGGCCGCACTCAAGTAAGTAGTGTTGGTCCTGGCTGGTCAGTCGGTCAGTTGCTTTGCCTCTCATTTATAATAAAACTTTGTTGTGACTGTCACTGGTGAATGTAACATTCTGTTTTAGCGATCGAGTGGATACAACAGAAGTTAGTCACTCTAGTTGTCCCTTTGCACTGCCACTGTGCCAGAACCCAGCCTGCTTTGTCTCCCCTTAGACTCACTCCTCCACACCTCAGAAAATACCCATCTCCCAGTCTCAGGGCAGAAACCCAGGATACTCTTCAGTGTGCTGTTTCTCCACACACCCCTCACGTTTGTGTGCTCCAGATAACATGCACGTCGCACTGTGACCCGTCCACAACACCAGCATCTGCACACGGATTACTGTGACAGCCTCACCTCCAAGCTCCACCCTTCCCTGCTTCATTATCCATGGGGCGGCCAGAGAGACGTTCTTAAAATAAAAATCAGATGGGGGCCGGTGTGGTGGTTCCAGCATCTCATTAGGGTTTCTTGTTCAAGTTCTGGCTGCTGCAGTTCTGATCCAGCTTGCTGTTTATGACATGAAAGAATAGTGGAGGATGGCTCAAGTCCTTAGGCCCTAGCACCCATGTGGGAGACTCGGAAGAAGCTCCTGGCTCTGGTTTCAGATCAGATCAGCTTTGACTATTGCAACCAATTGCAGAGTGAACCAGCAGATGGAAGACCTTTGTCTATCCTGTCTCTGTAACTGCCTTTCTAATAAAAATAGATCTTTTGGGGGTCCAGTGTGGTAGCCTAGTGGCTAAAGTCCTCACCTTGCACACGCCAGGATTCCATAAGGGCACTGGTACTAATCCCAGCAGCCCCGCTTCCCATCCACCTCCATGCCTGTGGCCTGGGGAAGCAGTCAAGGACAGCCCAAAGCCTTGGGACCCTGCACCCACATGAGACACCCCGGGGGAAGCTCCTGGCTTCAGATCAGCTCAGCTCCAGCTGCTGAGGCCACTTGTGAGTGAACCAGTGGAGGAAAGATCTTCCTCTCTGTCTCCTCCCCTCTGTATATCTGCCTTTCCAGTAAAATAAAAAAATCTTTTTAAAAATCGGTCTTTCTTTAAAAATGAAAAGCAGATCATGTCATTCTCTGGCTTAAACTCCTCCTGGGGCTTGGTTCATAAAATCTGAACTCCTAGGAAACAAAAAAAAAAAAGAAGAAGAAGAAGTCTGAGCTCCCAACTCTCATGCCCCTCCTTGACCTGGGCCCTGCCCTTACCTCCCATCTCACTTCCTGCGTGGCTGCCTACCTGTGCTCACCGCCCAGTTGGCCCCGTTACTGTGGAATGACTGAACTCATGCCGGATATCTGGCTTCACTCTTCCCTCTGTCTGAGATCCCTTTTTCCCTGGACTACTGGTGGGCTTCATCTTGTCACCCAGGTCTCAGTTAAAATGTCACCTGCCGTGCACGTTTCCCACAGCACACATACTAACATTGGAGGGATACAGAGAAGAGTGGCACGGCCTCTGCACAGGAATGATGTGCTAATGTGTGAAGCCTTTCAATTTCCTCTAAAGAAAATGCAAAAACTAAAAGGACACCTCACTCTTATACAAGACCGTGATTACTGGAAGCTGGGAGGGAAGGTGGGAGACAGAAGGATGTTGGGACAGCAGGTACCAAATTAGAGTTGTGTGGGAGGGATGAGTTCCTGGTACCATACAGCACAGTGGGGAGACGACAGGTCACCATAACCTTGTAGATACTGTGAACAAAGGAAAGAAACTCTCAGTCTCTGATCATAAAGTAATGAAAAGGAAGGGGAAATGTTGATTGCCTTAATTTGATTGGTACACTTTGTATACAGCAGAATGTCACACTGTAGCCCAAACAAATTTCATACAATTATTGTTAATTTAAAAAAAAAATGTGACAACCAAATATCCCCCCCTAGGGGCAGGGATGCTCCTTGGCATCACATTTCTACACACTGCCTTCCTACACACACATTTCACTGTAACATTTTTTTTTTTTTTTTCTGTCCACCAAACTGTATGTTGCTTTATTCTCTGATCATAAACATTCTAATTATTGTGAGTTTTAAAATATATCTTTTTTTTTTTTTTAAAAAAAACATATATATCTTTACATAGTTAACTATAGTTGAAGGAAAAACAAGAAAGAGAAAAAAAAAAAGGTTCAGGGGGATAGGGAGGTGGGCAATGCTATTATGTCCATATTGTTTCCATCATGTATCTGAGGTAAAAGGGGATATTGAGGGAGAAGCCCCACCCGGTTTCCCGCCCACCCCAAGTCCCGGATGTGGGGCATGCTCTGAGATATGTGCTCAAGTGGAGTTAATAGTTCTCCAGTTATGAGTCACTGCCAGTTTCGCTCGATGAGGTGGTCCACTGATTGATATGGTCCATCATGAAGTCTCCATTTGTCCCATATTTCACTGCCAACATGTAGCTGAGATGAATGATTGTCCTATTCTGTCTTCTGTCTTTTCTTGGTTAGAATTCTGAGTCCAGCAGTTCAAGTGGGGAGATCTCCAAAGATACTTTGAGGTATTCCCAGATTAGTTGCTTGTATGTTCTAGCAAGCACAGGGCCCGGCACAGTCCATCACCCTAATCAGCTGGTGGTTGCAATTGCTGTGTTGGTTCTGTTTTCAGTCCCGAGTTGCACTGGAACCAATGGGTGTTGCAGTCCAGTCTGGTTCGGCCCTTACATCAACCAGTGGGAGCTGCAGCCTAGTTGGGGCGACCCACAATAACCCCCACCAGGCCGCCCCCTACCCTGGTTTGCCAGTATGTGTAGCAGAAGACCAATCTGTCCCCCATCCCATTTGGCTCTGGTACTTGTCGATGGGTATTGAAGCTTAGTTTTATCTAACCAACTCAACCATCCAGCCCTCACAGATATTGTTGAGTACCTCTCTATCTAGCCATCCCAGCCCCCATCCTAGTTTTCATGCCCTCCCACGGGAATAGTGACCCAAGAAGGGGGAACCCACTTTTTCCCTCCCAGGTCTCTCTGTCCCGGTTTATGCACTCTTTAGGTGGTCCTGTGATTTGACTCGACAGAATTAGTCCCCAGTGCCAGCTTCTGCCAGCTGATGCTGTGGCCCTGATCTAGTCCACATGCAGCGCACAGGTGTTGTAGCCTTGCTTAGTCGTGTCTGTCTCTATCCCAGCCAACACTCTCCAGTGGGAGTGGTTGTCCAGCGAGGGGACCAGCCCCTTAGCCCCCCCGCCAGCTCTGCCCCTCCCTTCCTGGATCTCACGTGTGCTGGATGGGTGCTGCATTCATATCCAGTACAGGCAACCACGCCCTGGCGTTCCGTAATGTGTACTGGTTTTGTCGCAACCAAACCCGGCCCATTCCACACTCTGTTCTGGTGATCGGATTTGCCAGAGGATGACATGAACTGATTCAGCCTGGTCTGCTCCTGACCCATGCCGAATGCATGCCAGTGGGAAACTTTCCATGGCCTATTCTGGGCTGTTTCCAATCATGCTTCTCGCGCTTACCTGCAGGGACTGTGTCCTGCCAGAGGAGTTCACTGTAACATTTTTTCATAATATTTTTCACCACTTGAATTATTTTTTTAGGATCTAGAGGTATATAGTAAGGTTTCCATGTATCTTATAGGATTTCTCTTTTTAAATTTCTCTGTCCCCAGCACCTAGCATAGCACCTGACACGAATTTAACAGACACCAGTGGACAGTAGTATTGCCATGTGTTGAATGCTTATTAGTAATCAGATGTCGTGCTAAGTACAACATGTTGTTTCGCCAGTCTTTGGTGACAGATGCCGTCACCCATTTATAGCGAGGAATTGAGGCTCTGAGAAGTGAAATGATTCCTTCATAGAAAAAAGATAAATGACGAAGCCAGGATCTAAACACAGGTCTAGGGGCTGGGGTTGTGGCAAAGCATGTTAAGTTGTTACCTGTGATGCTAGTATCCTATACCAGTACACTGGTTCCAGTCTGAACTGCTTAGCTTCTGATCCAGCTCTCTGCTAATGTACCTGGGAAAGCAGCAGAAAATGGCCCAATTGCTTGGGTCCATGAACCTAAGTGGGAGACCCAGAAGAAGTTCCTGGCTCCAGGCACTGCCCTGGTCAGCCTGATCTAGCCCCAGCTGTTATAACCGTTTGGAGAGTGAACCAGTGGACAGACAATCTTTCTGTCTTTCCCTTTCTTCTATCACTCTGCCTTTCAAATAAATTAAATAAATCTTTTTAAAAAAATGTTAAAAAGAGAGCCTGGTGTAGTAATCTAGCAGCTAAAGTCCTCGCCTTGAAGCCACCGGGATCCCATAAGGGTGCCGATTCTAATCCTGGCGGCCCCACTTCCCATCCAGCTCCCTATTTACAGCCTGGGAAAGCAGTCAGGGACAGCCCAGAGCCTTGGGACCCTGCACTTGTGTGGGAGACCTGGTAGAGGCTCCTGGCTCCTGGCTTCAGATCAGCTCAGCTTCAGCTGTTGCAGTCACCTGGGGAGTGAATCAGCGGACAGAAGATCTTCTTTGTCTCTCCTCTTCTCTGTATATCTGACTTCCCAATAAAAACAAATAAAAATCTTTAATTTAAAAAAAATTAAAATGATTTATTGTTTAAAAGTTCTATTTTAACTATCACTATTTAATAGGAACTTGTGCCTTTCTTACTGTTATAAACCCCTCCTAGTCCCGGCACTGTGGATGGATCTGGATTGTAATTCAAACGGAAGCGCTGATGAGCAGCTGAAGGTCGTGAGGCCATCTTCCGGGAGAGAGCACAGGGATGCCTGGCCTGCAACCTGGGCTTGTCACCCTCGTGATCTCACAGCGGTACTAGCCCCTTGATAGCCACCACCGCAGGTGCTGAGGAATCAACTCCTACAGGGTCTTCGCCCTTACCCCTGCCTCCCCCAGCTGAGGATCCTTCCGGGCACATTCTGCAGGAGGTTTGTGCTGCTCGGGAGATGTCCAGGTCTTCTCTCAGCCAGCCAAAGAGCCGGGCCAAGCCCAACATCCAGGGCTGTGTCTCAGGTGCCCCAGCAGGCCCAGGTGTGTTTGTTTTGGAGGAGGTTGGCTGCAAGAGATCAGAGACTTCCAAAGACTGAACAAACAATCAAGTGTTTTTCTCAATCTCAACTACCTGAGGCAGACAGAGGTGGGCGGGAGAGGCCTGTTGTTATTTCCATTTCAGCCAAAAGGGGGTGAACTTGGACCCCAGCCCTTTGGAGAGCACAGAGCACTGTTCCTGGGTTTGTGGCAGCCCTGGATTTGACCTTCTTGAGAGGGGCCCATCCGCTGGAAAATACCAGCTTCCCTAGAAACACAGCCCACAGCCTCATGGCTTGGAGCCAAGCTCCCTCCCGTCTGACTTCCTGACAAAGAATACCAACATCCCCCTAGTTACTGTGGAATTGATTCTCTTTGATTCCAACTAGACCTAGTGCTGAAATTCAAAATGGGGTGGAGGCGATCTCTGACATTTCCATACAGACCACTGGAACAGTGATTTGGCCACACGCCCCTTCTGTTGTGGGGTCAACAGGGGAGTGCTTTGAGGCAGACTCTGTATCGACTCTTCCGGACAGAAAGCTCTGGTCACACAGGGGGTTAAGAGACCATGTGTGAAGAAAGACTAATTAAATTCTGTTGAATAGCTGGGTGGCAGGGGAAAATATTATGACAAAGGAGATTTGAATTCCAGAAGGCATCACATTTTGGATTTTCCTCTTATAAATATGCAAGCGGCTTTTTTTTTTTTCCATTTCACAGAGCAGGAGGTTTCTCAAAAGGCTTTCTGGCCCATCCTGCACCCTGGCCGCTGCTGAGCTCTCCTTAGGCAAAACTGACTCCACACACCTTGGTGTAAAACCTGCCAGGAGCCTCCCACTGAGTCTCTCCCAATCATGTTCCACAGTCCAGCCTCATTGCCCTGTGTCCTGCCACTCAGCCTGCTGTGCCCAATCATCTCTGGCCCTTAGTACATGCTGTTCCCTCTGCCCAGATCGATTGCTGTCTAGACACAGCTGGATCCCCCAGCTGTGCACCTGTTAACTGTCCCTTCCTCCCACTTCACTGGAATTACTGGTGGAGCAGCCTGTTCCACCTGTAGATCCTGTGGGGGCAGGGACTGTGTCTGTCTGGATTCCCCCAGCCTAGCATGGTTTGCGGCACAAGGGAGAGAAAGGAAATGGATGTATCTGCTTGGACTCCACCCATCTAAATCACCTGTGTGTTGCCTTAGAAGCCTGGCATAGACTGTGGAATAAAGACAGGAGGACGGCGTGGTGGGAGCGTGAAAAGAGTTGCCCAAGAGGAGTGGGCGGCACGTGCCCCTCCTTCCCTCTGGTTTACCAGCTCCTGGGCTGATGAGCAAGAGCCGCAGATTTTCTTTTTCTTTCTTTCTTTTTTTTTTTTTTTTTTTTTTTTTTTTTGCTGACCACGGAAGAAGAGACTATAAAATTCAACTTTCCATCTGGTTCTTCATGGTCCAAGAAAATACAGCAATTTCCAGCTCCAGGGAAATGAGCACTCAAATCATGAAAGCTGAAACACAGCCTGTGGTTGAACTGCCCCAGAGGAGTGCACATTTGTGTCGGGAAGGGAAGTGAAGGAAGCATCATTTACTCTGGAAGGATCCATTCCCTGGTGACCCTCCCAAGGGGAGGCGGGTGGCGTTTCTACATGGCCAGTCGCCCCCTGGCCTTCAAAGCCCACCTGCTCCCTGTGTCAGCTGCTCCTTGCTTTCTCTCACTCCCTCTCTCCGGGCGCCAGAGTGCTCCTGCACAGGAGGCAGGCGAGCCAACAGCACTCCACAGCCTGCCTGGAAGCGGAGGCTGGCCTTCCGATGGGAGTGCTTTAACATCTGTCCACATGCACTGTCCAAACCCTGACTGCACTTCAATGCAAAGATAATGCATTTGTTTTTTAATGTTTTCTGTGAGAACCAGGGTTGACTGAACATTTCCGGTGATCGGCATGGGTGACCCTCAGGCATGCCCGGGAGCCCAAGGATGTGGGCACACCTCTACTTCTGGCAGGAAAGAACTAGGGCAAAGCTCCAGAGAAGCTGCCCGGAGGCTGGCCTTGCTGGTATTCGGGGGACCAAGCCAAGGAGGCCATTTTTAGCAATGGGCTGGAATTATCAGGTCTAAAGAGCTCTGACAGGCGATCTCAAGACCTTGGGCACTTTGTATAAGCATCTAGACTTTGGGTGCATTTTTAAGCCTGCTGTGAGATCCCTTTGAAGTGTATCCATCTTAGGGTGGGGTGGGGTGGGGTGGTGGAAGCCTTCCAGAAAGCTAGGGCCAGTCTGAAAAAGCTTTCTGTGGTAACCCCCTGGTGTGCCCAGTTGCTTTCCCAGAGGGCAACAGGACCACCTGTGCAGGTCATCTGAGAAGGAAGACGCTTGTGGGTGAGAGAGAATGGCTTGCGCTGTTCAATTCCCCGCCCTCTACTTTCCCCACAGGGTATAGGAGATGTTGGCTCAATCATCACACTTGTAGGAGACTGGAGCTCTAAGCTAGGCGTGTCTCACCCCGTGGCCTCCTTTGCACTGGCACTGCCAGCCTGCTCCTGAAAGTCTGGCTAAGACATGCAAGAAGTGCCCCCCCATCGCACCCCATGCATTAGGATGACATGGAAGAGCAGAAGGTGCAGTTCGCAGGCCTGAGGCGGCTGGTGGAGAGCTGCTGACCAGGCAGGAAGCGTTTCCTGGCCACCCAGGTGGGGCTGTGGCCCGTCTGTCCTGGGGTTTGCACAGTCTCAGTCCTCTAATGGCAGGATTACTGGAGCGTCAAGGAGCCTGCCTTCTTACAGGGGCTTCCAGGCAGACAGGCACACCCTTGTGCTAGAAAGTGGGAGGGGATGTGTAGAGCCATGGAGCTTCAGGAACGTGGGTGGGGCCCCAACACTGGCTTCTTTAGGGAAGCACAGAGGGAGAGGCCTTTAGGAACTGCAAGTACAGTCTTTCAATCTGTAGGTTTCTTCTTTTTTTTTTTTTTAATTCACTTATGTATATGAAAAGCAGAGCAACAGGGAGAGGAGATAAGAGGAGGAAGAGGAGGAGGAGGAGGAGAAAGAGATCTTTCATTCACCAGCTCACTTCCCAAATGGCTGTAATAGCCAGGTCTTGGCCAGGCCAAAGCCAAGAATCAGGAACTTCTGGGTTTCCCATGTGGGTGCAGGGACCCAAGCAGGCGGGCCATCTTCCACTGCCTTTCTAGGTGCATTAGCAGGAAGCCAACTGGAAGCAGAACAGCCAGGACTGGAACTGGCACTCCGACATGGGCCAGCTTTGCAGACAGTGGCTCAATGTAATGTGCCACAACACCAGCCCCTCAGACCCACTTCCAGTCCACTCAGGAGGAGAGACTGAGCCTCAGAATAGAGAGAAGTGTGCCATGGAAGACAGTACAGGAAGTCCCAAGGGATACGGCAGAAGCTTCCGGCAAGGGCAGCTGAGCCCTGTGCGCCAGCTGCCACAATTCCACTGGACAACACAGGGCCTCCAGTGAGAGCAAGAGGACAGTGAGGTGAGGCAGAGGCTCCACTGGACGTGGGTTTTCAGACTCTTTGGTTTATTTATTGTCTTTAAAAAAATATTAACAGCCATTAAAAACAACAATGACGACGAAACATTCACAACCCATCTGAGAGTCCGGGAGTCCCTCATCCCATGCCAGGTGGCACTTTCAGCCAAAAGGTCCCTTCATGTTTTTCATGGGTGGGTACTGCTGCTCCATGGGCATGGCACCAAAGCAGTCCGAGGGGTTACAGTGGCCTGCCTTGCCTGGCTGGCCCATGGGACCTGGGGGGCCAGGAACGCCAGGAATGCCCTGCTGGCCCATGGGTCCTGTGGCACCCATCTTGCCATATCCTGGAGGCCCTTGAGGACCTGGGGAGATAAGAGTCACAAAAGGAAGATCAGGAGAGTTCAGTCCTCGGACGAGATGGCGATGTGGGAGACTGAAGCCGCAGAGTGCTGCCTAGCTCCCCGCTTACACATTCTCGCAGGCACCTGATATTCACGTGGACTTAGCAACAGTACTACCCCACTGGCTGGTTTGAGGGAGAGCTCTGCACAACCCCCTGAGCAAGGAATTGTTGCCTCATCTTGCAGCTGAAGCCTAGGACTAAGAGAGCACACACATCTGGGACGTGGTGGAACTGGATCAGAGCCCCAGGGTGGGGGTTAAGGGGTAGGCTCTAGTCTTTCTTTTCCAGGCCATGATGCAGCAGTGAGGCGTGCATCCGTCAGAGCACACCCTGGGTGGCTAGAGGGCCCCTTCACGGTTATATGGCTGTCAAAATGTGCCAGGCTCACGCAGGCAGTGCCTCCACACTGTGTTGGGGCTGGCTCCACCTGACTCAGAGATGGGAACTGTGTCTTCCGTGTCCCCCCACCCCCGCACCAGCAGGGAATCCTATACTTGGGAAGGTCATTGCAAATGTGGAGTTGGTGGGGTTGGCCACCAGCAATACCCAACCACATCCTGGGGTGCCAAGTTCTTTTTCATACCTGGAGGGCCTGGCAGGCCATTTTCTCCTGCAATGCCAACACCAATGTCCCCCTTTTCACCTTTGGTCCCTGGCAATCCTGGAACAAAAGAAAGCAGTTACAGAGGACGTATGGCACAGCCAGCCAGGCTACTTGGGTCACATACACACACATGCGCACACACACGTATACATATACACGTGTATACATACACACCTGCATGCACACACACAGAGCTTCTTATTCACAACAGACCCAGCTGTGGCCAGCTCAGGCGGGCCAAGCTACCTCTCATTCCTGGCAGGCCCTGCCGTCCTTCTCTACCAATCTGCCCGGGGAGCCCGGGGGATCCTGGGGCGCCTGGCCGGCCTGGGGCGCCGTCCTTTCCAGGGGGCCCTGGCCGGCCGGGAGCTGCCACCATCTCCATGGGGAACTGCAGCCTGGAGGTGTAGTAAGCCATCCTCTCTGTAAGAAATGACAAGAATGGGGCATGCGAGGTGCCCCTGGGGTTCAGCTGGGCGCAGCCTTTGTTTAGAGGGCATGGGAGCAAGCAATGTGAGGATCACAGGAAGTGGGGGGGCCCTGCCCTGGCCTCCACTGTCCTTCCCACCAAGCTCTCTGAGATGCATAGATCTGACCTCTCAACCCGTGTCTTCTGCCCCAGGCTCCACCAGCTCACTGCTGGCTTCAGAACCAGGCCCAGATCCCTAGCTTGGCATTCAGGATCTGCCTTCCAAGCAAGAAGCCCAGCCCCTGTGAGAAAACATCCATACTTCCCACCCCACCTCCCAACAGCCCCTAACGCATCACTGTCAAATGGGCAAGGAGAAAAGCTTAAACCACCCCAGGCAGCTCACAGCTGCTGCTGCTGGCCCCTCTCTGTAGTACTTGCTTCACGCCAACTCGTTTGAGACCAATTTTCCTGTCTGCCTCTTTTACTCAAGTAGGAGTTTTAGGGAGGGAAAGAGGGAATCATTTCATCTTGAAACCGCACAGGTGGCAGGGAAGGTGTGATGGATAATTAAACATGCACCCGTAAACTCCTGTGCCTGTGAGGGGGAGGGGGTGGAAGTGGGGGCCATAACTTTATGAGGAGGAAGAAGAGGAGGAGGCTAGGGCTGGGTGTGTGTGTGTGTGTCGGGGGAGGGAGGCTGCCAGCACCACAGCCTCCCAGTCGGCTCAGCCAATTACCATCAAGCATTTTCACAATCTCTTGTCTGATGAACCTCTTGATTTCGTCGTAATTCACCATGTCTCCCTGGGGGCGGGGGGGAAAGAGCGGGTAACCTGCCTCAAGGATCCTTCCGAGCCTGGCCCTTCGCTTCTGGGAACAGACTGGATGAAAGCAAAGCGTGCAAGGGGGAGGCCAAGGTCCCGGGAGCACC
The DNA here is from genome assembly GCF_030435755.1 of Ochotona princeps. NCBI lineage: Eukaryota > Metazoa > Chordata > Mammalia > Lagomorpha > Ochotonidae > Ochotona > Ochotona princeps. The sequence continues at coordinate 22,921,550 of NC_080833.1, forward strand.
TGGAGTCTTCATGGCCCGCAGTGGTGTCGCACATTTTGCTCCACCCTTTAACCCACCCCCCTGCCCTGAATGCCAGCAGCAGTTTCTAAAGTGACCCTCCCACCCCCAGCCACCTTAGATCACACGTAGCTTTTGGTGCAGTGCCCGTGGCTACCAGCCTTTTCTCTTACCATGGAACCAGGCACGCCGGGCAGCCCAGGGCTCCCGGCCGGTCCCGGAGACCCGGGGTGGCCTCTCTCCCCAGCAGGCCCCGGCGGTCCCACAGGCCCCATGGAGCCGCTCTTGCCAGGCCCACCAGGCATGCCAGCTCGCCCCTTCTCTCCTGCTTGACCTTTCTGTCCAGCGGGTCCTGGATCACCCTGCAGGGACGGAAGTCACAGTTCAGCATTACTACGTACAGCCAAGGCCACTTCACGGCCTCCTCAACGCCACTTTCCCTCTCAGCTGCCCCTTCCTGCCCACGCCCTGCAGCCCCCTCAGCTGTCTCTAAGACTGTGGCCCCAGCATTCCACTGGTCACTAAACCTCTACATTGGTTCTTCCGTCATCCACCATGTTACCCCACTTGGAGATCCTGGGGCTCAGTGCAAAAGACTCATTCCCTGGCCAGGCATTTGAGACATTTCATGACATGGTCCCTCAGTCTTGCCTCCCTGCCCCTCCACTTCCAGCCATACCTCCTTGGTCATTACTCTTGGAGGGCACCATGACCATGCAGTCCTAGGTCTCCCTGCCTGAATCACCCTGCCTCCTCACTTAGGCCCAATGTGCTCCTCCCTGTCAGGTGACATGCTCTGCACAGCCTCCCACTGCCCAGGCTTGCTAGACTAGTGCAGCCTTCCTCCCACCCCACACTGCCACATTTCCTCGGCGGCCCTGAAATTTGCCATCCTCTAGTGGGAGTGGAGGGAGCCCCATTCACTCAAGGCCCGGAACATGAGCAAGAGTGACTTGTAAAACGAAAGCCGTGAATGAAGTGCCAGTAATGTGGTGCAGCGGGTTAATCCGCAAACGATGCCAGCTCCCATGTGAGCCCCAGTTCCAGCATGCACTGCTCTACTTCCCACCTAACTCCCTGCTATGCTGGAGTAGCAAAAAGTGAGGGGTATGCTTGGGCCCCTGCCACCCACATGGGGGACCTGCATGGAGCTCCAGGCTCCTGGCTTCAACCTGGACCAGCTCCAGCCATTGTGGCCATTTGGGGAGTAGACCGGCAGATAAAAGATACCTCTCACTCTCACTCTCTCTCTGTCATTCTGCCTTTCAAATCAATGAATCTTTTTTTGCAACTAAATGAATATTCAAAGACATGAGTGAGTGAACTGGTGAGGCCCACACTCCTGACCCCAGCTAACAACCCTGGATGACCCCCCCGGAGAAGTCCTGTCAACTTCGCCCTGTCCTCTCTGGGTCTCATCTCGGTGGTGAAAGCCAGGACTTGGCTTTGGGCTTCTCCCAGACACAGCCATCGCCTACTCACCTTAGGACCAGGGGGTCCATAGAGTCCCTGTTTTCCAGGGGGTCCCTAGAAAAAAGCACAGGTCAGAGGTCAAGTGTGCAGAGCATCTCCCAGGCTTCTTAAGGAGCTCGGTGCAGTAAACAGGCCACCTCCCCTCTCAGTCACAGGTCCCCAGCCCAGGCCCAGCTGGCCTCCCTGAGAGAACAGTAGCCTTCTTTGCCCGCAGCAGGGCTGGCAGGTGGCAGGAAGAGTGCTGTCCCCTGGCACGACCTGGTGGGTTACACTGGCTGGGTCGCTCCTTCCAGATGAGGAGTGGAGTCAGGAGCAGGTAGTCAGTGTGCAGCATGCTGCGGGGCCTCAGAAGGGCTGGTGCTCACAGTTCAGTATCATTATCAGCTCTTGTGAGCCAGGTCAAACCCTGTGAGCAGCGTGAGGTAAGCCTGACTTCAGCCCACCCCTCTCCCAGAGCGGCAAGGGTTAGCAGCTTCCTGTGTGTTTGGTCGGTCTATAACCTGGAAGGGAACAGATTCTAAATGAAGGAGGAGGCAGGGAGGAGCCCAGCACACACAAACCTCTTTGCCATCCGCACCATCTGTCCCAGGCTCGCCCTGGAGAGAAGAGAGAGAGAGAGAGAGAGAGAGAGAGAGAGCCAGAAGATGTGATGAGTTCCAACCAGCCTGGCCTCACTTTGCCTGCAGGATGTGTCCAGTGCCCACTCTGTCCCAAGGCCACGACCCTCCAGCCCTCACCCTGTGGCCCTCTGTGCCCCTTACGCCCCACTCCAGCCCACAGTGACTGCTCTCTGCTGCTCTGGCCCGTCCCCTTGAACTCTAGATGGGAAGAACAGACTGCGTCCTGAGCACGCAGGTGAGGAGGGAGGCAGGGACAGGGACAGAGGGACCTGCACACAGCATCAGTGAGTGGCAGCTGTGAGATCAGCTCTTCTGGGAAAACGGGCCCATGGGTCCCCTAGCACACCAGCTGGAGTCTACCACCCGCTCCCAGGCCACCAGCTGAGGGCACTGCTACTGCATCCCAGGAGCCTTCGTTGGTGGAAATCAGGCCAGCGTGGGCGCTGAGAGGCCTGGCTCCCTGCCTCAGCTGTTCCCAGGAGACTTTGTATCCCTCAGACAGGCAGTGGGTTCCAGCTGAGGGAGTTTGCCTGCCAGGAACTTTGGAAAGAGAGGCTAAGGCCCCAAGTTCTGGAGTTGGGTGGCTGGGGATGGAGCCACAGCTCTTCTACCCACCAGCCATGTGACTCTGGGCAATCCAGTAGCCTTGCTGATTCCTGTAAACCGGGCACAGCTTGGGCTCTTAGCTGGCGTTGGGGCCCAGATCCAGATGAGATGCCTGTCACGCACTGAGCCCCCCAGGTGCTCAGCCCTCACTTGATGATGGTCAGCATTGCTGTGAGCCTGCAGCCTGAGCTCGTAGGGCCTCACTTTCCATATATAATGTGACCCTCCTGCCCTGGCTTAACTGGCAAAGCCACCTGATCATCTGCGCTGGGCTGTGACCGTCAGATGTGGAATCTTACCGGGGGCCCAGGGTGTCCAGGTGGGCCAGGCTGGCCCGGGAGGCCCATGAGGCCCCTTTCTCCAGTGGCTCCCCGGTCTCCTTTCAGGCCCTGGAAAAAGAGGTAGTGATGAAGAACAGCAGAGGGGAGAATGGACACCCCATCACCGTGTGCAAGAGCCCGCATCTCATACCAGCTTCCAGGCCCCACAAGAGGAGGCGGTCCTGCCTGAACTCTTGGCAAGACCCTGGGGTGACTTAGAAGGAACATTCTTTGGAGCCAGGCGAGGGTGTGCCAGGGAAGGAGACAGCGGAGACCTCCTGCTCTGCGCCTCTCACCAGAGCAGGACCAAGCACCTGGGAGGCAGCAGGGTGGAAGCTATCACTCACCATTGCAGATATTCCAGCTGGACCAGGCTGGCCCGGAGGTCCCGGAGGCCCCTAGAGAGAATGTGCAGTCAGCGGGCTGGAGCTGGGCCCTAAGCATCAGCCCCCAGGGGGGCAGTGGCCCCAGCAATGGCAGGGCAGCACTCTAAAGTTGCCTGCTCTATTTGCTTCCTAAAACCCTCCCTCTACCTTCAGCTGTTGTATTGGATCTGTTGCATTGTAGCTGTTGCCAGACCACTGGCCAGAGCTGAGGCCTGCCCCCTCAGCCTGTGTGCAGAGCATCTCAGCTACAGCCTGAGGTCAAGCACCAAGGGCAAAGGTCTGACAACGTTAGCTACCATCACCCTGCCCCCTGGCCTCTGCTTCCTACAGGAAGATGAGGCGGTGAGGGTCTGCAGGAACCCAGCACCAGTCACAGCATTCATGTGGATCCTGCAGGCAGGCAGTCCCTGGCCCCTCAGGAGTGCCAATCCCTGCTGATCTTGGACTGCACCTGACATGGCCTTCTCTGTTACAATGGCCACATCTTTGCCTAGGAGCCACAGTTTAGATTCCACCTCCCTGCTCACAGTGCCACCCTCTCTGACCCCAGGACACTCTGGTGTCTCTTAGAGCACTTCCCTCTACGCTCCCAGGTGGAAAGATCCAGAAGCCAAGGCTGCTGTCCTATTCACCTTTAAGTCTCCTGGGAGGAGACTGCCTAGCACTGTGCCTGTCACACAGTAGTGGGAGAAGGGAAGAGCTCAGGGATCAGACCTGCCCATGATCAAAGGCGTCACATGGCAGTCATGTCTATTACTGTCAAGGATAGTTGGTGGGAAACTCATTATTGCTTACCAGCCATCCTCTCCCAGCCCCGACCTCAGGACACACACCTGCTTATGCACCTGGACGTCCAAGGCAAACGCAGGCCTCGTCCTGCTTCTTTTCTTCCCACCCCTCTGCCCCATCCACACCCAGTCCAGGGCCCAGCAAGTCCTCCTCTGCCTGACGCATTGCAGATCTGTCCTGGCCTCTCCTTTCCGCTACAGCCCCCGCCTATGGCTTCCACCTCCACACTTCTAGCCACACTGCCTCCACAGCTGGCCACACTACAGTCTTTTCTGAGCTCGGCTTCCCCTCCCCACCCACATCTGAGCCATGCTGAGCCTCATCATGGGGTCCCTCAGACAGCTGTGCATTCCCAAGCTGCCTGAGCCTTACCACGTCTGCGTGGCCCTTTGGCCTGGGACTCTCCTCCCATCCCTTCACCTCCCAACACACTGCTCAGTCCCTGGCTGCTTCTTTCATCCCATCCTCAGTTCAAACGCCACTTCTCCCACAGTAAGCATTCCCTAAAGTTACCTCCCAGCCCCTCCCTGCCACATCTCACCACTGCCTGATGTGCTCGCGGGGATTTGTTTGTTGGGCTTGCACGGGAGCTCAGGGACAGCAGGGGCCCTTGTCTACCTTGCTGGCTGTGGTTACCCCCATGTGTGGAATAGGGCCTGGGGTAAAGCGGGTGCTCAGTGGCCACCTGTTGACTGCATGACCTTCATCTGAGAAGTGTACACCAACGTGCCCAGGGTGCAGGAAGTGGTGAGGGCCATGGGGGCTACTCAGCTGAGTGACCCTGAGCTCCTTCTAGCTCTGTGTGGTGAGAGCAGCTCCTATGAGAACTGTTGGGAGATCACCACCAGCCCACCCCACCAATGGCAGCCACCAGAACAGCTTTACTCACAACGTGGCCAGGGGGTCCGGGTCTTCCTTGGGGTCCCATAGCACCTGGCTCACCCTGCAGGAGCCAGAAAAAAAGGAAGAAATGAAATAAAATTGGAGCCACTTGCTCACTCATGGCTGCTCCACTAAAGAGAACTGGGCAGGGCAGGTGGGAACAAACGCCATTGGCCAGAAGAGCTGGGCGAGGTTCAAGGTGCGCAGTATTGGGAGAAAGTTCCTGCTAGGAGGCCCAGGAGAGAATGCAGCTGGTTGGCCAGCGAGCAGGAGGAAGCAGCTGCGTCTGAGACCCGGCAGGACCAGGGCAGCCCCAAGAAGCCTGCGTACCTCAGCACCAGGACGGCCACTGCTGCCAGGGGGACCTGGTTTGCCGCAGTCGCCCTGGAAGAGAGAGGCAGTGAAGCTCACTACATTTCCACATGGTTCTCCCAACCCAAGTCCGTCCCATGACACATGGGCCCTGCCATCTGCCCTGGCCTTGGCCAGATACTCTCTGAGCTGGTGGGCCAGTGTGCCAGGCCTGGTGGCCTCCAGTCTCCTGGCTGCCATGACAGCACCCCAACCAAAGGTCAGTGGCTCCACCCAGATCAGTTCCATGCTGTGTGCCTGGGTTCAGGTCACAAAGAGAGCAGATTTTAAAATAATAATAAAACAAAATAAAAAATAACTGCTTGGCCCATGTCTGCAGGCCTTACCTTAGGTCCAGGGAGGCCGGGATGTCCAGGTTTCCCTTTGAATCCCTGGAGAAGGAAAAACAGAATGAGGTCAAGCCCCTCACCCCAGCCTGGGCTCCTGTCTGTGTCTCCTCTCTCCAGTCTGGTCTGGGTTTCATCCACACCCCATTCCCCAGGCAGTGGCTATTTAGCTGGGAGCCTCCCAGATTCTGTCCCTTCCTCAGTTTAACTTACCGGGGGGCCCATGAGTCCAGGGGAACCAGCAGGGCCGGGCTCTCCCTAGGGAAAGAAAGCAGTGGCACTCAGTCAGGAGTTTAGCTCACAGCCTGCACTGACTCCCTCCCCATGGATCTCTTCCTTTGTCTAGCTCCTCCCAGCTGGCTCAGTGGGCCGGGCTGTCCCCTGACTGGCTCGGGCCCTAACCGAACCTCTGCACCTTGCTTCTCCTCCTCAGGGTAGCGAAGGGCATTGACCTTTATGCCCTACCCTTGCCAGGCCTCTACTCTTTCCAGATTCCCTGGCAAGATGAGACCCAAGGAGCCAGGACTGGCTCTAAGCCTCCACGTCTATAGTTGGATTCTTCCTGAAACCCAGCCTGGTCTTCAGTTGCCCAAGGATTTGGATGGAAAACTCAGTCTTGTCACTTGGTTAGTGCGGGAAGTCCAGCTTGCCCAGCCTGCTCAGGGCCACTAGGGGAACAAGGGTGCTGGGGAAGAGGGAACACAGATCAGGGGAAGGCATGGGTGCCCCTCCATGGGGCCAGGGGACACTTTGGCTTCCTTCCTCTGATGTCTGCTTTCGGGGAAGGAAACAGAGGGGGTTGCTGGCCCTCCAGGGCCCACCATCTCACCCTCAAGCCTGGCTTGCCGTCCTTCCCGTCCAGGCCATCCAGGCCAGCAGGTCCCTGGGGACAGGAAAGCAGCAGTTCCACAGACTGCACTGGGCTGCCCCTCAATGCCACCCCTCACCCAGCGCCTGCTCCTACCATGCACACACATGCACATGCATGTATATACACACCTGTAGGACACACCTCACATGCCCATTGGGATCCCACACTCACCTGGATCCCGGGAGGTCCTGGCGGCCCAGGGGAACCAGGCATGCCTGACGGGCCTCGCATCCCTTCGCTGCCCTGGAAGCCAGACCCCAGTAAGGACAGTAGGGCCTGGTCTCTCTCTCTGAAGGCCAGGCCCTGGGCCAAGGGTCCTGGAAACCCTGGATGTTAGAATAGTCAGCCTACACGGACGTCTCCACTAGGGTGTTCCCCCACCTTGCCCCTGTTCTCTGTGGGAAGCACAGAGACCTGAGCCAGTATCCTCATCAGGGTGGGCCAGGAGTTGGTCCAGCACTGCTCAGAAGACTGCAAGCACATGACCAGTTCTCAGGGGTCCCCACAGGCATGTGGGCAAGAGCCCCTGGGACAAAAGGTAGGATGGTGCCTGTGCTTGGGACTTGCAGTCTCATGATGACCGAGACCAATGACAATGCCACAGTTCATGGGTATAGCGGGAGGGCAGCAGAACAAGCTGGCGCTCTGGCTAGGGTCAGGGAAAACGCCTTGAGGAGCAGTTGCCAGATGCTAGACTCTGAAGGATGCCTGTGCTTGGACAGATGCAGGGGAAAAGGAGGCACCCAAGGGAAGCCAACAGCAAGGCAAGATTTAGAAGTGGCCACGTGCCTGGCCTGGGTGTTGGAGACCATGTGACAGGCAGGGTAGGTGAAGAGGCTGGAGTCAGAGCCTTGCCCAGGCAGGGCCCTGAATGCCGTGTTTCCTGGCTGTGCTTCATTGCATCCCAGGGCTTCCTCAGCAGGGGCCTTGGAGCTGGACATGGGAAGTGGGGACCAGGGGGTAGGACTCCGGGACCCCTAACCTGTCATAACCAGAGCAGCTGCTCCTGCCTCTGTCAGATGCACTGAGGCTTTGTACGAATCTGGCCCAGGCTATGGTGGCCTTGGGGAATGAGCCAGCAGGTGAAAACTATCTCTCTATAACTCTGCCTTTCAAAAAAAAATAAAAATGTTCTTTCTCTTTCTCTCTTCCTTCCCTTTTTTCCTTCCTTTCTTCTCTCTCTTTTAAGAAAAAAGGCTCAAGGGGAGGGGCTGACATTATGGCATAACACGCCACCCCAGAGACATTGGCATCCCATGTGGGCACTGGTTCGAGTCCTGGCAGCTCCACTTCTGATCAAGTTCCCTGCTAATGTGCCTGGGAAAGCAGCAGAGGATAACCCAAGTGCTTGGGCCCCAGCACCCACATGAAAGACCCAGAGTAAGCTCCTGGCTTCTGGCTTTGTCCTGGCCCACCCCAGCCATAGTGACCACCTGGGAAGTGACTCAGTGGACGGATCGATATGTGTCTCTCCCTCTCTATAACTCTGCCTTTCAAATAAATAAATACTTAAAAACAGAACAAAATAAAAGGCTCAGGAACCACAACACAAAGTCTGAAAAGTCATGCTATAGGCACTAGAGAGCCACGGAAAGTTTAAGGCAGAGGAGTGAGGGAGGGAACAGGTGCGTGACTTGGACTGATTACTGGAGGAGACAGAAGAGAGGCTGGGGGAGAGCGGTTCTGCTTCATTCCCCCAGTGGGAAGAAGGTGGCTGTCCCGGGTCAGAGGCTGTGGGGTGGCAGACAGGAAGGGATCTCCAGCTTTAGACCTGGCCAAAAGGGGAAGGCTCTGCGGGCAGTGCAATGCCATCACACACCAGGAGGGGTCAGCACAGCCCTAGTCAAGGGCAGCCCCCACCGGGTGTCTAGAGGAGAACCCACTGCCTGCACCCGCCTGCCACTGGGGGTCTTATGCATGTACCAGCTGGAGGAGCTGGCATGTCGGGGGGGAGGGCAGGGGGTGCAGCTGCTTGGATCCTGCAAGCAAAGGAAGGGAGCTGGCAGCCTCCACAGTCACTCCTGCATGGTTTCTAGTCTCTGGCCTGCTTTTCCCCAGATCCTCAGTCCCTCCACCCTCTACCAGTCTTGGACTTCCCCCAAGGCCTGGCAATGAGATGGGGCCAGTATGGGGGCTGTGGGGCTCAGGTCAGTGGCTTGGTATTACCTAGAGTGCTGCTCACCTTCTCCGCTTGGGGGCCTGGTGGGCCAGGGGCTCCAACTTTGCCGGGGAATCCTGGGGGACCCTGTGTCAACAAAGCAGCCAGCAGGAATCACAGCAGGGCTGGGATGGGGGTGGGCCTTCTTCCTACCCTGCTCTATTATGATCACAAGGCATTGGGAGTTGCTAGAAACATCCCTCCTGCTCCCCACCCCCGGAACACAGCATCAGCCTGTCCACAGGGCCCACCCAGGAGAGCCTGCTCTCTAGGTCCTGGCTCTTGGAATGGGGCCTGACCACCCAGGCTGTTCGTCCCTTCCTGGGCCCATCCTTGCTTAGCTCAGTCATGTCAGGCCTGCCCATCCTGAGGAGACATCAGATGGAGACTGCCTGGGGTTGTACTCACCGGTGGTCCTGGAAAACCTGGCTGGCCTTGGAACCCCTGGGGGAGAAGCAAGGGACAGTGCTATGTCACCCCTCCCTGCCTGGCTGCCCAGGGAAGGGTGGAGGGGAAGCAGGGTGGCAGGATACAGCAGCCGCAAGCCACAGGGCCTTGGTGTGCATGGAGGCGCAAGAGGGCAGTCAGGCAAGGCCCTGGGCGTGATGTGGGGGCAGAGCTGGGGACCACCAAGGAGGGGGACTCTGCCCAGATCTCAGTCTCACTCACCTGGTCGCCCTTCTGGCCTGAAGTCCCTTGGGGTCCACGCTCTCCTCGGGGCCCCTGTCACTCAGAGAACAGTACAGGTGGAACTCAGTCCTCCCTGTCCCCAGACCCAGGGCAGGATGGGAGGCCCCCGCGTTCACCCTGTCCCCTCCCTCTCACTCACCACTGGGCCTTGGGGACCAGGTAGGCCTTCAGATCCTGGTGGGCCCTGGGGATACAAAGGAACAGACTCAGTCGCTCTGACTTGGGGAGATGAGGACTGGAGGGGGAGAGGGCGGGGGGCAGGACAGGGGACAGGCCCAGAGCAGGTGCCATGGAGGCCCCATCAGCTGGCAGGCCTCCCTCTCCTTCCTGAACAGCCCAACCCCGGCCTCCTAACTGGTCCTGCCCCCTCCTCCTGGCTCACTTCCAGCCAGCCAGCAGGTGGCTGCTGAACACAGCTCAATGATGTCACCGCCCTGCTCACAAACCTTCCATGGCTCCCGCGTTCACAGCAAGAGGGGCACGCCCTCCACCAGTGCTGGTTTTTTGAGGGGCCCTGTCGTTTGGCACCAACCACCCTTGCCCACCTCCCCCTCCCCCTCTCTTCTTGTCTGCCTTGTTCACTGCCCGCTGCTCTCTGTGCACTTGGTGTAGGGCCTTTACACAGCTCTGCCCTGCACCTGGGAACCCCACCATGCCGCACCTCTTCCAGGTGAGCACATCTGTGTGTAGATGGCTGTCCCCGCAGTGCTCTGCCCATGGCCTCTTCCTCTGGGCTCCCTTGCACCCTCCATGCAGAACTCAGCCCAACCACCTCTGCAGAGAAGCCTTCCTGGACCCTCCTCTGAGGGGTAGCCTGCACAAGCTCCTGCCCCTTAGCCTGCTCAGTCGTCTCTGCGATCTTAGCTCCTGTCATGCTGGGTTTTTGCTCATGCCTCTGACATCTTCCTCCCTCAAGGCAGAGCCTGTAGTGGCCTCAGAGGGCAGCCTGGTGCCCTGTGGTCCCTGAGAGCTTGTCTGTCCCTAGATCAATGAATGCAAAGGGCCCCGATGCCCCACAGAGGCCTGGCTGAAGTTGGTGAGCGTGCAGAGGCAGGCAGGGCTGGCTGCCATGTCTGAGGCATCACCAGACAGACGTGGCTGAGTCCAGGTCCCTCCATTGACTGCCTCAAGTTTCACGTGGGAGTCACGGTGTCCTCCTCTTCTCATAACACACCCGGCTCCTGGACATGGCTGGCCAGGGACCTGGCACACCCTGGCCCTGGGTTGGGGCTGTCTGCCTTTGCCTTGATGGGTGGGGGAGGGAGGAGGGAGAGAAGGCAGGGAGGAGGGAGAAGAAGGGAGAGGAGGGGGGAGGAAGGAGGGGTGGAAAGGAAAGAGGAGGGGGAGGAAGAGGAAGGAGAAGAGGAAGGGCAGGGAAGGAGAAGAGGAAGAGGAGAAAGGGGAGAAGAGGGAGGAAGAGGCAGGGGAGGGAGGGGAGGGAGAGGAGGGAGGAGGTAAAGGAGGAGGGATGAGAGGAAGGGAAGGAGGAGGGGGCCCAGGGAGAGGAGGAGGTGGAGGAGAGAGAGAGGAGGGGAAGATGGTGGGAGGAGAGAGGAGAGGAGGAAGAGGGGTTCCTCTGCCAGCTAACTGGTCCACCTCCAGTGCCCAGGATGCCTGCTGGGATGCTCTGCTCTGCCGAGACACAGCTGGAGTGACTCGGGGCAGGAGCAGCAGGGGTCACGGATTCCGCCTTCACAGGCTGCTAGAAAATTCTCCCTGGCCACTGTGTGGGTGGTGGGGTGCAGGGCGGGGGTGCAGCAGCAGCAGCTCTCTTTGAAGCCCTCCCTCCCTCTGTCCCGTCCATCCCCAGGGCTGTGGGCTGCCACTCACCGGCTCCCCCTTCTCGCCCGCAGGCCCGCTGTGGCCGCGCTCTCCCTTGATGCCCTGACAAGCGGCAGAGAGAGCAGAATTAGCCTGTGGCCCGCCTGTCGCGGTGCTAATGCGAGGGGTGGAGACTGCAACTGGCACCCAGACTGGCACTTGGAGGCAGATGGCACTGAGGAAGCCAGCTGGGGAGGTGGTACTGGGTGACTGTGACCCTCAGTGGGAGGTGGGGACACGCCCACTGGTGTGGCTTGCTGTGCAAGGTGGCCCCTCCCAGCTCTCCAGGACGGCAGGAACTTGAAGGGTATTCTGTGAATCTACCCCACCCTCAAGGCAAAATGGGGGAGAGGGTTGGCAAGCCAAGCTGTACTGCCAAGGGGGCTGCAGTGGGGGCTACAGGGATGGGCCAGGCAGAGGCAGGGGCTGCAATGCTGGCAGAGGGGAGCATGCTCAGAAATACCCAGCCTGGCCTGTCCTGACCACTGGCCCACCGCACCAGTACCCCTACTCCGATTCAGGTTCCCCCTTTACTCACAGGCAGTCCTGGGGGGCCCATGGCCCCTGGGTAACCAGGTTGTCCTGGAGGACCCTGCAAATACAGACAAACATGATGGGTCAGCACCCCACCATCTCTGCTCTGCACTCTCTAGGAACAGAGAATGGTGGAGGCCAGAACATCTGTACCTGCCAACTGGCAGGTGTCCCCCCAACCTCCCAAGGACAGCCACCACTTGGGGACCTATGCCCCAGCCCCAGGTTCTCTTGGTGGTGACCAAGACCTGGCACTGGGTGACAAGCCCCATGCTAGCCAAGACCCAGGGATGGAGCCCAGGGGGCAGGGCCAGCGGTGCCAGGGGGCAGGGAGAGGCACTGGTGAGAACCCCGCAGACCTCTTCTTACCGGTTCCCCCTTGTCTCCCGACAAGCCCCTGAGGCCTCGCTCTCCTTGAAGGCCCTTGGAGAGAATAATCATAAGAATCCACCAGGGAGTACACTTCCCCCAGCCCACGGTCTCTGCTGCCATCCTAGGTCCCAGGCTGGGTGACCCAGGAGCTGCGCTATGGATGAGGGCGACTATGGGAGGAGGAAACCCCCAACAGAAAGGTTGTGTCCCAGGGGTGAGAGAGGTGACTCCCAGAGGGCACATTCAGGTGACTGTCACCCGTAGGCCTCACCAAGGCAACTGCACGTGCTCCTCCTGAGCGCCACCCAGAGTGACCCCCTCCCCCAACACGCAGAATGGCACCAGAGCCCAGCACTTACCTGTCCACCCCTCCCAGCCACCCCAAACTGCCTCATTTTAAAGATGCGGGAAGAGATACAGGAGGGCTCCCTCCAGAACCTTCCCTGTCACTTGAGCAACACTACTGTTGCTCAACTCCAGAGTCCCCGCCCATCAGCCCCTCACAACACAACCTTCTCTGCCCCCTTCTCCCTCGGTCCCTCCGGAGACAACGCCCAGAGCTCGCCACCACAGGAGACAGATGGCTAGACGGACAGATGGCCCCTTCACCCAAGCAAGCAGAAACATACAAGGCCCCGGCCAGAGATGAGGACATGGGGACAGATGGGGCTGTGACAAGGAGGAGCCCTGCTCCCAGAGCTATCACCAGGCTTGGGAGGAGAGGAGTCAGGCCCCTGGGGAACACAAACTCTGACAAACAGTAGGTTAGTTTCCGTGACCCAGGAGGGAGCAACAGTGAGGACGGGGGATGACTTAAACACACCTGTGACAATGATGATGGCAGAGTAATTAACGACACCTGGCAGAAGGAGCAGGCCAAGGACCAGAGCCCCGCGACACCCAGAAACCTACGCAGCTGGTACTGTGTGCCCAGGCTTGGAGCAGACTGGGACAGACGCCAAGGAAGAGGAGAGGCAGGGGAGGAAGCTGAGGGCTTCCTATAGGATGATGGGAAAGGTGTAGGCACGGCTGCCTTTAAATCCCTGGGGTGCCTCTGGACAGCCCTGCCAAGCAGCAGGGCAGCCAACCTGTGCCAGCCTGCAATGTGAAGCCCTACGGCCTTGGCATCTCCACTGGGCTCTGAGCCAGAGCCTGGCAGGGCCCCAAGAACTACTTTCAGCAAATCTTCCGTCCACACGGCAGGTGGTGGAGAAAGCAGGAGGCAGAAGGGAGAAGGGAGGAATAAAGGGGGCTCCTGGAGGCACCGGCTTAAAATAAGAAGGTGAAAGAGCTCAGGGGACCCGGGGGGAGGGATCCAGGATTGTGTGCAGGAGAGAAGGCAGGGAACAAGCGGGGGGTGGGGGAATGGTAAAAGAGGGAAGATGAGAGAAGAAGAAGAAAGCAGGGGTGAAGCAGAGGGAGAGCTGTGATGGAGTCGGGAAGACGTCCAAGCCGCTGGCCCCTGGGGAAGCTGTGTCGTTAGCTACCGTGCCTGAAGGGTGACACAAACACGGAGGAGGGAGGCAAGCACGAGGCACAGAGACCTGGCTGGCAGGGAAGGGGTGGGGGCCACTGTAGGTTCTTACAGGCAATCCGGGGGAGCCAACAGCACCAGGAAAACCTGGGGGGCCCTGATGGGAAAAATAGGCAGGTCACATCTCATACACACAGTCACACCACACTGGGGCAGCCTGGGGACATGGGCAGTGGCAGGGGTGTGTGTGGGGGGGATACTGTTCAGGTGTGGTCGCAGCCTAGAGGACAGCTGTCCCTGCGCTTGGCTCCTCCAGCCATGGGCGGACATGTGAATCCGCCACTGAAGCAGAAAGTCCTTCCGGAATCCACCTGGCATCTTGGTGAGAACAGAAGAAAGCCTCTTTCTCTTTTTGCTTCACGTGTCCTGCCTACCTCTGACCCCCAGTACACTCACCTCCTGACCCCCTGGAAGTGAGTAGCTCTCACCAGCCACACATTTTCAGTTCTTCCTATCCTTCCGGGTCGCTTTTGATTGCCTATCACATCAATACCACAGGGCACTCTAGAGTAGATACTGCTGGCCCAGGTTTTGGAGTCTTGCTCCAGCTTCAGCCCCAAGAGCAAAGAAGGGCCGCTCCACCTTAGCCCCCGACTGACCTCTGTTGTGACTGATGCCGCAGGGTTAGGCAGGGTTCTGACTAGAGCACCACAAGCTTCCCCCTGCTCCACCCCACTATGGTCAAGGGCTTGGTGTATGTGTGTGCGTGTGTGTGTGTGTGTTGCACTGGGGTCCAGCATGGAGCAGGAGAGTATCTGTGTGCATCTGAGGACCTCCCCTGAGCAGGGCGGCTCCAGAGCATTCCCTGGGCTGGTGGTGGGAAACCACAGGTTCCCTGGATAGGCTAGAGGGTGAGGGATGGGCAGTGTGGGTTGCCTCTCTCTACCCAGCCTGTGTGCTGGAGTATACAACAGCAGAAGGGTTGTGAGCCCAGCAGCCCCATTCAAGAGCAGCTCCCATGATCTGGGGCATCACAGGTACTTACAATAGGGCCTGGAGGACCAGGGGCGCCCCTCATGCCCGGTGGACCCTGCAAAGGAAATCGGGGGAAATGCGTGGAGATGCCGGGGCCTGCCTCCCTGCTGTCTCAAGAGACCCACTCCACAGCCTGTCCCTCCAGCAGATGTTTTCAACAAAGCAGCTGTTGGGATCCAGGCACCAGTGCGGGTGTTGGGTACTTAGCAGTGCACATGCCTTGTAGCACCTGCATTTTGGGGCAAGGTAGGCACAGGAGCTAAGAGTGGGTGCTCCCTGGGTGTCCGTGGGGTACTCCTGAACAAAGCAGACATGCAGGATGTGGGAGGAGGCTGAAGGTTCTGGAGCTGGAGGCTTCCATTTTGAAGAAGCTAGTCCAGGAGGGCCTCCAGAAAGAGTGTTTAAGCTGTGAGCTACAGGATAGACATGGCCCTGGAATAAGGGACCCAGGCAGAGCAGGTGACTAGGCCTAGGGAGGAATAGTCCTCTACCAACCCCCAACCCACCCAGCCCGTGAGCACTGGACCCAGGAGGCTATGAGAGCCTCCCAAGCCCCCGGATGTCTTCTCCAAGGCAGAACCCCAGCTCCATGCAGGGCCCTGGTCCTACCTCTTCTCCTCTCTGGCCTGGCAGTCCGGGAGGCCCAGGTAGGCCAGGGCTCCCAGCACAGCCGGGCTCTCCCTCACCATTGTCTCCCTGGAGAGGGAACAAGGTGATGAGAGGAGGCAGCCAGGAACGCCCCCCCCCCCCAAAGCGCAGGTCCAGGGGGCAAGTCCAGGGGGCTCCACTCACCCTGGCTTCCTCGGCTCGGGGTCTCTCCCGTTCTGAGAAGCACTGGGGGTGGGGGACAAGAGGGGCTCAGTCAGGTAAGGCAATCAGCAGAAGCGCCCCCCCCCCCCAATACACACACACACACACACACACAGCACAGCCCCTACCCGGGCACAGTTATCCAGGCCTGGCACACCAGGGATGCCCTGGTCTCCCTTCTCTCCTTTCTCCAGGAAGGACACCGAGTGGGCCACCTGGGCCTGGGCGCAGTTCCCACAGATGCTCTGAGGAGGCAAAGGGGAGGATGGTGGGGTGGAGGGGGAAGACTGCCAGTCGGGGCCAAATGGGAAAACCCCATTCCGAGCAAGTGGAGCCGAGACACCCTGGCCGCCAGCTGTCCTCCGCCCCAGCTGCACCCCCCGCAGCAGCTTTGTTCCGTCCTCAGGGGACCCACTCCCCATCATTGCTTTTGAGTTGTCTCCAGAAAGAAGCTCTAGCAGGGCCAAGCTGGAGCCACTTTCCAGACAGGCGTGTGGGCGGAGGCGGAGGGGCCTGCAGAGGGACCATCTGTCCCGGCTGTTCCCGCAGTCTGCACCCACTGCCAGGACAAGGCACGAGGGTGGCGGCTGAGAAGGCTGGCTCCAAACCCGGCTGCTCGGCCCAACGGAGCAGAGAAAGCAGCTGGTGAAGGAGCCAGGCCCTCGCCAGGCACCCTTGGCTCACAGCAGACCTCATCACTACTGGACAGTCTTGGTGCTTGGGCCCCACACAGAAGGGCCTCCTCTTGTCCAGGGGTTTTCGTCTTCTTCAGGCCACAGATCTCTCTGAGATTTTATCAAAGCTACAGGTCCTCTCCCCAGGAGCTAGAAAAATCCTGCCAATAATTGCAGGGGGGTGGTGGGCTTGGAGTCTCTCTGTGTCCCAGTGAGGTGTGCAAGGCCCCTCCAGGCAGGAGCCCCTGTTCTGACCTTCACTGTTGGATGCAACACCCGAAGGCCATGGTCACTGAGTAGGCACAGCACCAGGAGGCTAGGCCTCACAGCTGTGGCCAAGGCGCCGGGGTAGGGATCTTAGGAGCACGGTGCAGAGCAGTAAGCTGACACAGAAAAGGGAGCATTGCTCTGGGTTGGTGGGAGCTGGGAGCAGCCTGGTCTATGGATGCTGTGGTGACAGGGACTTCTGGTCAGCAGCCCCTAGGCTGGTATCCAGCCCTTCCCCAGCATCTGCCCGGTGCCCGTTTGGAGCTATCTGTGGGGGTCATGGTTAAGAAATTAGAGAATGAAATGTCACAAGAAGTGCTGAATCCTGGATTTGTGGCCACACAGTCACCGCCCAGGGGCAGGACTGGGTTGGGGGAGGTGCAGCTGGCAGAAAGAAACCACAGGGAGAATGTTGGGGTTTGCTGGTCACAAGCTCTCAGCAATCCCCACTCTCATCACAGCTGGGGTGTTGACCCTACCTGCCGTTCCGGCTGCTCCCCGATGCAACTGGGATGGGGCAGAGGGATGTCCTAGCGGGTACCAGTGCCAGCTGAGGGGGGTGCTCTGGAGGTCAAGGCCTGGGTGGGCCCAGGTGGATGCTGAGCGCAGAGCCCAGCAGACAGCCCAGGGAGTAACTGTGCCCCCCACCCCCACAGTAAGGAAGCCAGACCCAATGACTGTCCTGCATGACTGTTTGTGGGCACTGGCCCAGGCTGACTCCCACCAGGCCCCGCATCCTCTTTCTTGCACCACTAGAACAGCTCTCATGTCCTTCCTGGGTTCTTTCTGGATTGGCCAGCAAGGGGCTGCAGCCTCCTACCGGGCCCCACCCAGCCTCATCATCACTATCATAACCCCCACCACTTCCCTCTACTGTCTCCACTCTGCTTTGGGTCCTGCCCTGGTCTGACCCTGGAGCTCCAGGGCCTCACTGCCAGCTGTTGCAGGTGGGCTCGGGGTTGGCCTCTGCCAATAGCACCCTCCACGTGGGTACCTTCTCAGGATTCCGTTAGGCACTCATTTAGCAAATGTTGCCCAGGAGTCTGTTATGAGCAAGGTAGCAGCTAGGCCATCGAAGGCAAATGCGTGGATCACACATTCCCTACAAACAGCCAACCAGCCAAGCTCTCTGCTGCTTGCACACGCTCTCTTTCTCTGCAAGATGTGTGCAGGTGAGCACTTCCAATGAGTCTCCCAAGGAGCCGTCCCCACAGCTCCCAGCCCCTCCCTGTACCCTCTTACCTTAAGGAGGTGCTGCTCGATGGGGAGGGACCCCTGCAAGAGACAGAGGTGGGGGTGACAGTGGGTGTGGGATGGGCAATCAGGGGCAGACTTGGGGAGCATTATGTCACCTTGGCTTCTCCCAGCTGTGGGAGGGGGAGGGCATGGAACCCCCCCACCCCCACTGCCAGTCAGCTCAGCCCCTGGACAGGGGAAGGAGATGAATGGATACCCACCAACTCCGCCGTGAGCCCAGGCTGTCCTGGCAGACCGTTATTCCCAGGCACTCCCTGCAGCCAGGAAGAGACAACAGTCAGTGGGCCCCTCTCTCCAGCCTGCCGGTCACCTGCTCCCTTGTTGTCATCCCTCCCACCTCTTTCTCTTGTCCTGCTCAGCCAAGCCCTGGTGGCCACAAGCCTGGCCTCTCTTCTGAGCTTGGAAGCCTCCAGACCATTTGTGCAGTCAACAGGAGTGACCCCAGTAGAGGAGAATGTATTCCCCACAAGGCAGGGTGGGCTGGGAATTGGGGAGGGGCCCCTTCCATGTGGTTAGCTTATTTCTCTCTGTGCTAAGTAGCTTTCTGTATTTTCTCCTGCAATCACTGTGACTATCTTGGTGGTATTAATCTCACTCAGAGAGGGTAAACAACCTACCAAAAGGCCACCAGTAAAGCAAGGCACAGAGCTGAAATCCACAAGGACCGTGGGCTTCCAGCCCCTCTCATGACCACATAACAACAAATCCAGCCTTATTCCTCCAAAGACATCCCCAGATCGTGAATGGGCACAGCAGGGTGCGTGTTTGTGGCTCAGACCCACCCAGTTGCAGACCCAGTGAGCTAACTTCGGGCAGATTATTTGGGGGAGAGAAAACTCCAGGCCTTCCCCCACCCCATTTCCTTATCTGCCAGGCAGGGAGGTTTTTTGGTCAAACTTCCAGGAGACAGCAGCTAGGAGCACTTTCCAGTGGCCCTGGCCAATTCACTGTGTGCATCTGCATATTAAACCCTCCAGAGAGGCAAGCAGTGGGAGTCCCCACTTGAACCACCCCCACGGGAGGGAGTGTGTATTAAGTACGCATTGGGTGAATGCTCCACTGCTCAGCATGCTCCTCCCTGCACGGGATCTCCTTGGCCCGTTGCTGCGCCTGAGCCACCCTCTCTCCCTCGTGCAGGGAGGCTCCTCCAGGCCCGGGTGTGCCGGGAGCCAGCCCTCCCCTGCTCGCCCAGTGTCCCCCCACCCTCCTGTGCGAGCCCTCGGGGCTGACAACAGTGCCTGGCACAGGGACCATGCCTTGCGTGCCGACTATCATTAGGCCCCTAAATTATTATGGGTGAATCATAGGGTTGCCTTGCCCTGCTCTATTCAAGCCTGGTTCTTGGTAATGCTTTCCTGACCTCACAGAGCCAAGTGCTCTACCACAGAACTAGAGAGCAGCCTGCAATTACCACCAGGCCCAACTGCCTAGCAGCTATGGAGTCCCAAGCAGATTTCTTAACCTCCATGGCCTTGGTTTCTGAATCTGTGAAATGGGTCAACCTGAAATGAGATAACCAGGTACTAGGTGAGCCCGTGCTGTGCATGCCTGAGCCTGTGCTGCATTCACAGAGCAGAGCTGCTGAGTGTCCCTGTACCATGTTTGGCCTGGAGCTGGTGGCAGCCTGGGCTTGGGCTCAGGAACTGGTACCAGAAGAGGACTCTGATGCTTGGGGCCAGCCTCAGCAATCACTCTTTTCTGCCTTATGCCCCAAGTCTGTCTTGGCAGGGGTCATAGCACATCAGCTCTCCCTGTGAATGGGGTGCTTTGAAATGTTCAACTTTCCCCCCACCCCATGCTTCCCAACCCCCCACCTCCACATTGGGCTCTTGATGGAGCTTTCCATCAGCCATAGCGGTTTCCTATCCCACCCATCCATCTCCTTCATTAGGATCCTGGTGGAGCTTCCCTTTAGCCATAGTGGCTCCCTCACCAAGGGCAGATGCCCAGGCCAGGCAGGGGAGGTGTGCTGGGGTGCAGAGGAGAAAGACAAAACGCATCAGATCCTGGGGGCAGGGGAGGAACCTGTAAGAAGCTCCCATGTGACTTTGCCCTACTTTCCCAGGTGGGAGTCCCTCATGTAGGAGCTGAGAGCCCCAGGTCCACAAGCTTCCTGCTGGGCCTCCCAGGACCTCCTGCTTAACTAAGGAGCCCAGATGCACCGAGAGGGTAAGTGACTTGCCCAGCATCACAGAGCCAGCCTATGGAAGGCATACTCCATGACAGGGCCACACACACCCATGCCAGCTCCGGAAGCTCTCCCCTCACCATCTCAGGCCTTTTCCAGGCCTTGGCACCTGCCGCTTCCCCATCCAAGTTGCTCTCCGTCTCTGGTTCACTCCCATTTTCTTTAAGTTTTGAGTCCAGTGTCACCTCCCTTTCAGCACTTTTTTTCCCTGTCCCCCACCATGTTCTACCCCACCCACCACACCCCTGCTCAGCACCCTGCAAGGTCCCACAGCCTATTTTCTTATCTGGTTGATCACCTGTCTCTCTTACCGGAATACAAACCCCGCAAGGGCATGGAGCTTTATTTTGGTGCAATGCTGTCCTCCCCAGCACCAAAACCAGTGCTTGGAAAACAGCATATGTGCAAAAACATGTTGTGTGAATGAACGTCAAACACTGCTTCCAAACGGCGGAGGCTTGAGCCATGTGAGGGATTTGATCTGATTCAGATCTTGGCTTCCTGACACCTGACTGGAGCCCAAGCTTGGCATCCACTGGTGGGGTGCCCGGGCTATCACACAACAGGGATGCCCTCAAAACAAGTGCGGGGACCAGTGGGCCCCCTCCATGCCATTCCAGAAGACAGGGGCATTCAGGAGAATGGCTGGGACCACCATGCCCACATGGTCCTCCTGCCACTTGAACCCTTCATTCTCTTCTCCCCTTACCTGTAGCCCAGGTGCTCCAGGTGGCCCTGGTGGTCCGGGAACACCTGGAGGACCCTGAGAGAGAGAGAAACAAGAAAGAATCAGAACTGGGGGAGCAGGGAGAGCTGTGCCCCATTGCTGGGGGGCCACAGTGGCAGGTGGGCAAGCCTCAGGGTGCTGGCAGACAAGAGGGGAGGCAAGGAGACAAGCGACACACCTGCGGGCCCGGCTGCCAGGAGTTGCCCATCCAAAGTCCTGGAGCGCCCTGGGTGAGAGGTCAGGGAAGGTGGGGGTTGCAAAAGAAGGGGACAGGTTACAGGCAACATCCACACACCAAGCACAGGGCTGCGTGGGGAGGCAGCTGGCTGGGACCCTTGCGGGGGGGGGGGGGGGGACACCAGGTGAAGCTGGAAGCCACGCCCCTCACCCCTTCACTTTTCCTGCTGTGGGGAGGGAGCAGGCTCTGGGCACCACTTACCGGCATGCCAGAGAAGACGGGTTCACCTCGGTAAGGGCAGGAACACTCCCCTGGCTCACCCTGAAGAGACAAGAGTGCCCTGTGAGAGTTGGGCAGGGTCCCGAGCTCCCCAGGAGATCAATAGAAGAGGGAGGGGCCAGGGTTTAGCTGCACGATTTGCCTCCTCCCGGGACAACCCACGTGGCCTGTCTGAACCTCAGCCTCCTTGTTGGGGAAAATCAAAAATCCTAATTTGTCCTGCACAGGAGATGCTGCCACCCAGCAAGGACTCCACAAACCCCAGTGGCTGCTGCTACTGCTGTGGTCACTGTCACTGTCCAGCAGCAGCCTTGCTGTGACTGAGCAGGGGTTCATGGTTGCGGCTCCGGGCCTGCCGTAGCCTCACCTCTCTGGTCCAGCTGGGCTTCCAGGCCCTCCGCTCTTAACCTCTCCTGTCCATCTTTGCCTTCTCCCTGTTGGATCCTCCCAACTCACTTCCAAGCCCCATCCTCTGACTCCGCCCCCATTGGAAAAATGTAGCTGCCACTCAGGGCCTTGGGGTTCTCTGGTCTCCAGCCATCCCAGTTAAGTCCTGGGTCAGCAACTAGGAGGTATGAGGAGTACTGAGGGACCCTGGAATTGGGGGAGCAGGTGGGTGGCACTGAGACTAGGATGCCCCCTAGCTTCCGCTATGCAGGGTCCGGGTAACTCTACATGCAGGGCTTTCCCTATAAGCTGTAGGCCCTGCTAACTATTGCCCCCTAGGAACTGGTCACCAGGCTCTTTGGACGGGTACCTTCTCTCCTTGAGATCCTTTCTCGCCCTGCAGGGAAGAAACATGAGGCAGTGAGAAGAGAAGTGTGCAGCCGAGCCAGCCTTGCCCTCCTACCATCCCATGGTACCAGACTCACCGGTGTCCCTCTGACTCCCGGACTGCCCATCTGTCCTTGCAGCCCATCACGGCCCTGAAGGGAGAGAGCCAGAGTCAGCAGGTGGGAGGCTGACCGGCAGCCAAGCCACGGGGCCTGCCCACAGGAGGGGTCAGGAACAGCATGTGCAGCACCACCCCCATCCCCATGCCCACCTTCTAGAGGGGACAAGGCAGGCACAGGAGGCAAGGAGAGGAGGAGGAGGAAGAGAGCACCAGAGGGGCCATGTGTCTGGTCAGGATCACTAGCAGGTCCCCACTCCCAGCCTGCAGGGTGGCCTTGACTCAGAGCTGGAGGGGAGGCCACAAGATGCCCCATAGCACCACTGCACACAGGCCAGGCCCACCTCAAGACTCCGAGCTCTCCTTTCTTCAGTGGGTAACATCATATGTCACCATGAGTGAAAGGACTGGTTTTTTCTTTTTTTTTTTTTTCCCAGTGACCTCTTTAACAACATTTATTTATTTGAAAGGCAGAGTGACAGAGGGAGAGGTTGGGGGGAAGGAGAGAGAGAGAATCTTCTATTCCCTGGTTCACCCCTCAGATGGCAACAATAGCCTGGCCTATCCCGGGCCAAAGGCAGCAGCTTGGAGCAACTCCACATGCATGTCAGGGGCCCAAGCACTTGGCCCGTCTTCGCTGCTTTCCCAGGTGCCTTAGGCAGTAGCTGTATTGAGAAATGGAGCAGCCAGGACTCGAACCAGCATTCATTCAGGACAGCACATTACAACGCTGGCCTCTGGACTGCTTATTTGCTGAATGGGGAACTGGAGGCTCTGAGGAACTGCCACTTGCTTGAGGTCACATACCTAGGGAGGGCACTCCTGGGGGGGACTGGCATGGTGGCAGAGGCATGGGGCCACTCAGGCTGCCTTCCCGTGGGGCCCTCCACCTGCTTGCAGGGACTCCGTGTCTCTGCCTTTCCCTCCTGAGCCTCCCGGGACATGCAGAGGGCTGACTGTCCAGCTCTACAGGCCCTCAGCCTGGCTGTGCAGGCTTGGGCCAGGCCCATGCCCTATGGGCTGTGGTGCAGCCTCGCAAGGAATCCTTCAGCAATTCCCAAACTGGAAGGAGCAATTCTCCAGGGATCCACCGAGACCGGAAAGCACACAGTTCACTGGGCTATTTTCAACATTGCCAAAAGCCCAAGAAAAATTATACCTTTGCCCACGACCCAGCATGGCACAGCCTAGCTGAAAGGTAGCATTTCTTTGATTTAGGCTAAAATTATATCATCTCACAAAATTCTAGTGGGTTCACACCGAGCAGAAGCTGACTATTATGCAGGTCTTTGATGACTAAAATGAGAAAATGCACTTATTATTATTTAATCTATGCAATTTGTTCAATAGACACATCTTTGAAAGCCAAGAGCTGTTGTCTTGGGCCTTGCCGCCTAGCGTTCCTGCAGTGTGGAATGTTCTTGTGGCAGCTCAGAGTTTGAGGGTCCCTAAAAGCTCCAGGTCTGAAGGTAGGGGAGGGCCTGGGGTCAGACAGGCTGGGGTGCAGGTTCTTGGCTCCACCCCGCTCATTCTCTGGCCTGCTTCTTCTTATCTAGGAAACAGGGACGATAATAGCTATTGCCTTACTGGGTTGTCCTGAGGAAGAAGTGACTTTCTGTGTTTAGAGCTTAGCACAGGATCTCAGTACATGACAGCTCAAAAAAAAAGAAAAATTGAGTAGTCATTTAGCACAGCGGCTAAGAGACTGGTATGTCTCATGGGATGCCTAGGCTCAATCCCTGGCTCCTACTCTTGACTCCTGATTCCAACCAATGCATCCAAGTTTTCCAGGGCATGATACAGGGTGGAGGGTAGCAGTGACGGCCCAAGTAACTCAGCTCCTGCTCCCCAAGTGGAGACCTGGATTGGATTCTTAACTCCCAGCTTTGGCCTTTGGGGCGCAAGCCAGGGGATGGGAGTTCTCTGTCTTATTGTCTGTCTGTCCTTGTCAGCCTTCAAAATAAATAAAAACACTTATAAAAATAATGGTGTGGGGATGGTGCCATGGCTTTATAGGTTAATTCTCTGTCTGCGGTGCCAGTATCTCATATGGGCACTGGTTCAAATCCCGGCTATTTCGATTCCAATCTAACTCCTTGATTGTGGCCTTGGAAAGCAGTGGAGGATGGCTCAAGTCCTTGGGCCTTTGCACCCAAATGGGAGACCCAAAAGAATGTCCTGGCTCCCAGTTTTGGACCAGCTCAGCTCTGGCTGTTGCAGCCATTTGAGAAGTGAACCAGTGGATAGAAAATCTCTGTCTCTCCTCTTTCTCTGTAACTCTGCCTTTCAAATGATAAATAATCTTGAAAAACAACTAAACAAACAAACCCAACGCATTCATTTTTACCATCAACCCAGCATTCCTTGCAAAAGCAAGGCTTTGCTCCTAACAGGCTGGGCTGTCCGAGGCCTCTCTCCTCCTTCCATCCCCCACTCTGCTGGGAAAGGTTCTGTCAGTCCCTCGCCCTCTTCCCAGCAGCAAGGTCCCTGGTCCCAGCAACGCCCCCAGCATGGCTCACAGACAGGACTCTTACCGGAGGCCCGGAGACACTGGCACCAGGAGGTCCCGCTGGGCCAATGGAGCCTTTCACCCCCGGAGCTCCCTGGAGGAGAGAGGGCAGCAAGGTGGCAGGGGAACAATTGGCAGCTGGCTCCAGGCCAGCGGGTGAGACACATCAGGGCAGCCCTCTGAGTGGTGCCACTCAGCCCCAGAGACCAAGTGCCCATGGTGACGGAGACTCACCTGGTCACCCTTCTCTCCTGCGGGGCCAGCTGGACCCTGAGGTCCTGGAAGGCCCTGCGAAAGACAGCACAGGTAGTCATCCGTTATCCTGGAGCAGCCCCTTCCCTAGGCTGTCTCCGCCGGACACTAGGCAGACATACCTGAATGCCGGGTAAGCCCTGGACTCCAGGCTCCCCCTGCAAGTCAGAAAAGGCACCCTGGGGTATATGGCACCCAAGCCAGCCTCCCTGACTTGCTCTACCCCACCACAGATCTGGTCCACTTGCCCAAATTGTAGGGGGGTCACTCCAGAAGACCCTGAGTGGCAGAGAGGTACAAGTCCCAGCCAAGGTCCTAACAAAGGCAGCGCTGGCCAGGGTTGCTGCTGACCCCACTCCCAGAGCCACGGCCACAGGCATCCAAGGCAGGCAGAGCCCTATGGTTTTGGATGGGCAGGCAGCTTGTGATGGCAACACCGGGCATGGGCAGCCTAAGCAAGGACTGGACACTCACCTGGGGCCCCTGTACTCCCATTCCTGGAGGACCAGGCTCCCCCTGAAGAAACAGAAGGATAATTTCTCATAGAGACACCCTACCCCCTTTCCCTCTTCCATACCTGCCCCCATTTCCCACCTGACTCTAGACGTCTCCCCACCTCGCCTAGCTGCAGTCCAGGTCCCCCCAGCCTCATGCATACCTGTGTGCCCTTCAGACCTGGGGGTCCTGGGACTCCTGGTAGACCAGGCTGGCCCTAAGAGGTACAAGGGATGGATCCTTGGAGTTCCCATGGCAGGGTAGGGCAATGGGAGTCAGCATACAGGCAGAGGAGGAGCAGGGGCAGGCAGTCTGCACTCACCGCTTTGCCCGGCTGGCCCACGCCTTCTGGGCCCTGCTCTCCTTTAGGGCCAGGCCTTCCAGGCAGCCCCACCATGTCGGTCATCGCCCCCTGCAGGCTGGGACAGGCAGTGCAGCCATCACCCTGGTCAGAGATGGACACAGCCAGTAGTTGGTCAACACCCAGAGAGGCAAGGCACAAGGCAGGTCGTTGTTCCCCCACTGAGAGCTCTGTCCACCCCCTCTGCCCCATCTCAGCCTGGAGGAGCTGAGGCTCACTCCATGAGCCCTACCCTCATTGCCTCTCCACTGTACCACCCTCATCTGACCTCAACTGACCTTTTCTCCTTTTGGCCCTGCAGGACCCCGAACCCCAGGTTCTCCCGACAGTCCTGGCTGTCCCACGGTGCCCGGCATTCCAGGGTCTCCAGGACTTCCAGCGTCACCCTGCAAGGAGCAGGGTTCAATGGGTGCAGAGGCAGCCCAGCGCCCCCTGGGATCCATAGACACCCCCAGCCTCTCCTAGCCAGGATGAGGATGGGGGCTAGGAAGGGAGTGGAAAGGGAACACAGGACATCAGAAAAAAAAGGCCTCCCTGCCCACACGGCCCTCATAAGGACCCCTTACCTTCTGCCCCTTCAGTCCTCGCTCACCAGCCTTGCCCTGAGAAGAAAAGAATTGCCACCCTCCATTCGCTGACATTGGATACTCCAAAGTGCCCCCATGCAGTGTCAGACACAGCGTCCTGCCACAAACACAGCAGAGCTCGGCACCCAGGCTCCCAAAGCAACCTGTGCAGGTTAGAAGAGGAGACCTGGCAAGCTACCTTTTCTAGCTCTGTACCTTAGTTTGTGCATCCCTCCAATGGGGACTACAAAAACCAGATAAGCAGGGACCCCCTGGGAAGCTTACAAAATAGGACGAACTCAGGCAAGATAGACCTGGGGGGTGCTGACCCCTTTGCTTGGGTTCTGCCCACCCAACAGCCAGGGTGTTCTTTGCTCTCTCCAGCCATGCCAGTCTCTACACCCAGAGGCCCCAGAACATACCTGCCTGCCTGGCAGGCCGAAACCTGGAGGCCCAGGCTCTCCCTTTTCTCCAGTCGGGCCGGGCAAGGCCACCACGTGGCCATTCCCATCCTGAGTCATGGACAGGCCTGAGCACAGCTCACAGGGCTCCCCCTGGGGAGCAAGGGCACCAGGTTAGGGGGTCCCCCCTGACCACCAGGGCACAAGGGCCAGGCTTGAGATCTGGGGCTGGGAGTGTGGCTGCCTCCGCAGCAAGTGAGAGAGTATCTTAGCAGGGACTGGGAGAGAGTAGGGACAAACCAAAGAGCGGGGGAGGCATCCTAAGGGCCCTTGACCCCAGGGCCCAGGCAGTGACAAGTCCAAGGGTAAGGACACAAGGTGGATGTCTGTCCAGGACATACCCCTAACTCACCTTTGCTCCTTTGGCACCTGCTGGTCCCACCGGCCCTGGCAGCCCCTGAGTGATAAGGAGCCACATGTGATACACAGCGTCTTCTGGGCCCATCAGCTCCCACCTGTCCACCCCTTACCCACACTTACCGGATTGCCTGCTGGTCCTGTCTCCCCCAGATTACCCTAGAATGGAGCAGAGAATACAAAATCAGAGAAGGCAGGGAGGGGCCTGGGCACTAAAACAATCCTGAATCCATAATTAAAAGGGAGCCCCCCTGGGATGCCTGCACTGCACCCTCCTTCCCTGGCTAGCAAGACTGAAGTCCAGGGAAGGAAAAATAACTTTTCCCCAAGGCCCCTAAGGTAGCCTACAGTCAGTCCCGGAATACCAGCCCCATGATCACACTGCCCCAGCGCACAGAGCTCCACAGTACCCCTCCTCCCCCTCATGGCTGGTCCCCACCTTCCCGCCCTGAGGGCTGAGCTAGGCACCAGCCACCAGCACCCATAGACACGCCTAAAGGGAGCTTATACACTTTAGAACCTTCAAAAACACTGACTCCCAACAGCGAGGAAGGACAGAAAGCAAGGGATGAGACAGAGTGAGTGGGCGAAGCCATTTCCCAGGGTGGCCTGGGAAATGTTGCCCGAGATCGTTATCAGAAGGATGAGATTAAGGTCAGATGATGAAAGAACCGGCGGGGGAGGAGGGTGTAGGGAGAAAATATTCTAGATGTTTCTAGCAGGGAGCACAGGGGCAGACCATAAGAGATGGCCCTGTCTTGACAGAAGGAGTCCTAATGCCAGGGAGCGAGAGGAGAGCGGGAACAGGGATTGGAAAAGGCAGAAACCAGGTCTCCCAGCGCCCCTGAGACCCAGCCACACAGCACAGCACACATCCAAGTTCCAGAGGGTTCTGAGCAGGGAAAATATGTCATCTGAGTGTTCTCCACAAAGCCACAGTAACTACTCGATGACAAATGGGACTGTGGGAGGATGGTAGCTGGGCAGATGCCATTTCCAGCAACAGAGAAGACTGGAAGGAGGGGGGGGTGCCGGGAGTGTGCGTACCAGCTTCATTCACCACCCAGCCAGTGTGCTTTGCCTGTCAGAACTAGGCCTGGGCACAGTCTCTGTGCTGCCCACACCAGGGCACCAGGGCGCCCAGAGGACACCGCACCCCAGAGTTCAACGCTGTCATGTTTGGCGCCATCACAAGCAACGCTACCCAGGGCACTAAGATTGAGTGACCCTGGCCCAGGGGTGACGATGACACACTGGAGTCAGACTTCCTGGGCTCAGATCCCAGTTCCCCAGCCCAACATGCGTGTGGCTCTGAGAGATCAGCCCTTGTGCACGGGAGTCTCCTGTCTCGTCTGCAGAACGGAACAATGGAGCACCTATCCCAGAATGTGTGGGGAGGAGGCAACGAGTTCACTCACGACAAGCCTTGGAGCAGGGCCCGGAGCATAATAAGCAATAGAGAAGTATTAAATGGTATTTTACTATCAGGTAGTCTTGAATGTGCTTAATAGTTTTAGATGATCATTAAATTAAAAGTACAACACGAAGGAATTCTCCCGGAGAGCATGTGGGCTCTTGGAAATAAATTATTGGACTCCGTCAGCAAAACATAGGTAAATTTATTTCCCTGTGAATTTATAGTTTGATCTCTATTCCTGCCAAGGCCATCCCACCTGCCTCCCTGCTAAGAAGCCCTGACCTCTGACCCCGGGCTCACCTTCTCTCCTTTCAGCCCTGCAGGCCCGGGAGCACCAGCTTTGCCCTGAAACAATCAGCCAAGACAGGGTTACAGCCCCTCCCGGCCCCAGCCCCTGGCCCAGAGAAACAGAAAGGCAAGACAGGATCAGGGGGATTAGGAATCTCCCAGGCCTGCAGGTAGCTGGGCAGTTTCCAGGCACTAGCAGGTGCTAAGAGGAAATCCCAGGGCTCAAGGCCTGGCGCATCATTCTGGGCCCAGGCAGGGGTGAGGGGACCAGGGTGCAGGCTTGGGATATCTGCCTCATTTTGGCCTCCCTCCGGGTCCCTGCCCTGAGACATGAAGAACCAGGAAGATTACTGGGGCATCCAGGCCAGACTGCACAAGGCAAGAAGGGGAGCACTCACCGGTAGGCCAGCGGAGCCTGCATCCCTAAGATGCTGGGCTTCTACGACAGAGCTGCAGGCCAGGCAGGGCTCTCCCTGTAGAAGGGGCAGGTGGGGTCAGCAAGGTTCCTGGGCTGGGGGGTGGCAGAGGAGCCAAGCCAGGGACAGGGGCTCCCTTACCTTCTCTCCTTTGATGCCTTGGATGCCAGGATCCCCCTGTAGGGAAAAAAAAGGTTTATGTGCTGAGATGAGACTTGTCATGGGGCAGCCCAGGCTCCCTGTGCATGGGCAGGGACAGCCTTGTGACACCCCACAACTCCCACCAACAGCCAGGGGTCCCCGGGTTCCAGGCCAGTACACCAGAGGCAGGCAACCCAGGGGAACAAATGTGGCAGATGGGGCCAAGGTGGCACCCACATCCCAGCTCTGCTTTTGACCCCAACTTCTTGCTAATGAGCACCCCGGAGGTGACGGCCAAGTAGTTAGGCCCCTGACACGCACATGGGAGACCTGGACGGATTTTCAGGTTCCTGGCTTCAGCCTGGCCTGGCCCTAGGTTGGGGGATGGCATTTGGGGATGCTGTGACCAGTGGAAAGATGTGACTATCTCTGTCTCTCTTTTATATAAATAAGAAGGTAAGCCTCCCCAGTAGAGAGTATCCAAACATACCCGATCACCTTTCTGTCCAGCAGATCTCAGGCCCTCCTGAAAGAAAAGCTCTGTGAGCAAGTGGGGTGGGGAGCCCAGGCTGGGACCCCACTGGTCCTGCCCATTCCTCCAGCCACACACCAGACCCAGGGCACAGCCCCCACTCACAATAAGAGCCAGCTCCACCCCAGCATGCCCAAAAGGCATCCTGGAGTCTGGGAGAGCCTTAGGAGGTTGTCATGGAGACCTAGCATGGCACTCTAGCCCAGCCCTGAACTCTATGGTCCACACACCCCAGCCTGACCCTCTGCCCATAATCTCCATGACCACAAAGTTCTTAGTTCCTCTCAATGATTGTGCTCCTGGGATTGCTTGGTTGGCTTGGAGGCAGGGGTGGGGTGGTGGTGTTCCTGGGCACTCACCCCAGCTGGAGCTGGATCACCTGGTTCTCCCTTGGGTCCTGGCTTTCCAGGCAGGCCCACGAAGTTCTGGAAGCCTTCCGGCAGCGTTGGGCACACCTCACAGGGCTCCCCCTAGCAGAGGGGGAACTATTAGCGAGCACACAGGGTAGGCTGAGGCCCAGAGATGGCGAGCGGTGCTCTGGACCCTGGGGTGCCGCTGCCCTCCCCCAACAGCAAAGTGGACTGCCAGACACTGTAGAATGCCAAATACCACACACCTGCCTCCCAGCAGCCAGCCCTAAGTGACTGCATCCATGGGCAGACTGGGAACTTGGGCCCAGAGCTGATGGACTTGTCCCATTCATAAACCATGTGTGTGGTATAGGCAGGATTCGAACCCAGCCAACCTCAATCACATACACCATCCATGGGCATATCAAAGGGGTGAGGTCCCCTGCCCCCCACCTGGGAAAAGGTCCAGCATCCCTTCAGTGACCCCTGCAGAGAGGAGGGTCACTCCCACTCCCACCCCATCTAGGGCAACCAGGCCTAGGACTCACCTTGTCGCCCTTCGTTCCTGGCACCCCAGGCTTCCCCTGCAGGAGAAGAAGCAGCTGACATGAGCGCCAGGGAGAGGGGCTGAGGGCCGAAAGAGGCCCAAGGCCTGAGGTCACCTTTCTCCAGAGTTCTTGGAGGAGTGGACCGGGGCCTGGTAGGTAGTGATCCCCCACCCCCCATCGGCCAGGTAGGGGATTACTCACAGGTTTCCCACTGGGGCCTTCCTTTCCAGGCGTGCCAGGGCTGCCCTGCAGTGAGAAGGCAAGTGAGGCAGGAGGCCTGGCCAAAGTGACTGCCACACCTTCCCCCACCCAACCCCTCTCTGCAGTTAGGACAGTCCCTGCCATGCCCCCGGTCTCCATTCACTCTGTTAATCTTTCCTTTCTGTGGTCTGTCCCCTTCTGGGTCTAACCTGATTCTCTTGGCTTGCAAAGAAAGGGAGAAAGCTACAGTCTCTGCATCCCCTTTCCCTGCGGCTCCACGTTGGAAATAATCAGATGGACGTGGATGATGCCACGGCTTCCTGTTCCCCGAGGCACAAGAGCCAAAGATGAACTAGGACCCTCCAGTGAAGGCCACCTGGTCCTGACTAGCCTGGGCCTGCCCTGCCCCACCTCAGCAAGCATGGGGACAACAGGGACCTAACCTGGCATGAGCCCAGATGCCCCTACCAGCCAAGCCAGTCCCACCCGCTCCTCTTTCCTGCGAAGCAGACAGCCTCATGCCCATCCCCAACCTGTGCTTACCTTGTTCCCCTTAGGGCCTGCTGGGCCACCTGGATCCCCCTGAGGGCAGAATTGGGGTCAGGGATCGTTGCTGAGAGACCTCGCCCTGGGGTTCAGTGAGCACTTCTACCCCAAGCCTGCCTCCAGCCTCATTTCCCAGCCCTGGCCAGAGGAGAATTGGAGGGGAGGCAAATGGGTACTCACCGGGGTCCCAGGCAGTCCTATCCCAGGGGGCCCAGGGAGACCAGGAGGTCCCGGCTCTCCTGCCAGCCCCTCAGGCCCCACAAAACCAGGATCTCCCTGGATCAAACATAAGTGTGTCAGGTAAGAGCTGTGATCGCATCCCGGCCCCAGATCCTGCATACCACAAACATTTGCTATTCACCTTCTGCCCTTTGGGTCCAATGACACAGATCTCTCCTGGCCGGCCCTGTGTGGAACAAGGCAGGTGTAAGAATGACCCTAGGGTCCAGCATCTCCCTCCCTACTGGGGACAGGAAAACACCTCCATGTGCCCCTCTTACTGCCCCTCCCCCAAGTCCCAAGGATATCAAGTGTCAGCCAGCAGGCGGCGGGAGACAGCGGCTCTGAGGCCAGGACTAGGGAGCCTGGGTCCAGGGCCTTTTCTGTCTCCTCATCACCATGTTCTAGTGGCTTTGTGCTTCGGGGGCTCAGCCCCTCCCCTCCCCAGGCCTCTCTTCTGAGCAAGCTAGGGGATGGGTCCCCGGGACTCAACCCCAGCCTAGAGAAGGGTCCCCAGCACCTACATCTCGGCCTGGCTTGCCGGGCAGGCCCTTGATGCCTCCATCACCCTTCTCACCTTTCTGACCCTGGACAGGGAAGAAACAGAGAGACTGGGGTGGAGGGAAGGGACTGGAAGTGGCGGGGCGCTGTGTCGGGGTGTGAGGGGCAGCTGGTCTCCACCTCTCCCAAGGCTGAATGGCTTCAGTCACTACAAGAGGGTAGACAGCAGACACAACTCCCCAAACAGCCACTCTGGGAGTCGGTGGAATTCACATCCCTCTAGGTCCAGAGATACTGGGACAACGCAGGATGATCAGGAGGGCACAGAGAAGGGCAATGCCACTTTGCCATAGACCTCCCACTCTCCAGGAAGTGCAAGGATACCCCCCTCCTCATGCCCATCAGGCCCCCCTACCGCCCTGGCCTCCATCGCTCCCATCCCAGGCCTGTTACCTTCTGGCCTGTTGATCCTGGGGGTCCTAAGGGCCCCTGAGAGGAGACACAAAGAAGGAGTGAAGAAAAGCAAGGACAAGGCCAGGCCAGTATCCTGTCCCCTGTTCCGTGCCTGGTGCACAATCACCCTGCCTCCTGTCCCATGTCCCACATCCCCTGCCCCTTGTCCCCTGTCCCCTGGCTGGGGTACACTCACCCTACCTGCTGACATCTGCCCCCTGGCTGGTGCACACTCACCAAGGCTCCTGCTGTGCCCTTCTCTCCCTTTGGGCCTTCTGAACACTGCACAGGGAGACAGGCATTGAGAGGAGGCAGGGCACGCTGCGGGCTGTCAAGGGGTGGTCCCCTACTGGCCCCAAAGCACCAACTTCTCCAGATCTTACCTGAAGCGGGGCATCTGGGGAGACTCGAACACAGTCATTGCCCTGGAGGTGGAGAACTAGCTTCAGGGCTGGGGCCACCCAGAGATGTCCCCTAGACCTGTGGTTACAAGGGACCCTAAAAACAAGGCCTTCTGCACAGTAACCCCTTCAAAGACTCTGCACTTATCCCTCCACCCAACCCCCGGGTGCAGTCCAGGAGGTTCCCTGTAGGCGGTGGCACTTACCCGTGCTCCCTTCTCTCCCTTGGGGCCTGAGGGGCCTGGTGGGCCCTGTTCACCTTTCCCTCCCTTGGAGCCAGAGGGACCAAGAGTGACCTGAGGGGACAGAGAAGAGAGCGTTACCCCTCAGGAAGGGAGAGGAAACCAAGGGCTCAGAGAAGGTAAGCAGTTAGCAGCGCAACACAGCAGGATGGCAGGACCACCAGCCTGAATCACAGCCCGTGTTCTGCATCCCAGGCCAACCTGCCTACTTATTCACTCCACAGGCTATCAAACTCGCTGGGCCTCTACCCTGCTTTCTTTAACCTGCCTAGTTTGGGTTAGCTCCTTCCCCCACACCACACTCCCACCCTAGCTGAAGCTAGGACAACACTGCTGCTCGGTTGCCAAGGTAACCCCTCACCTCTGGGGTCCATCAGATGTCTTATCAGATTTGAGCTGAATCAAAAGAGGGGTAAGTAGTGGAGAGGTTACTTCCTGCTGTCCCCCAAAATCAAGGGCCAAGGGGAGCTAGGGCTGCACCCAGGCTGTGGGAGAGTGGTGACTCATGCTGCCCACAAATAAGGTACAGCTGGGGGCCAGCTGGGCTCCTGCCGGCTTCTCCTTTCCCTTCTCTTCCTGGACCCTAAGAGAGAGCTTGAGCCTGGCCTGTCTGCTCTAGTCCCACTTGTCAACTTGGCCATGGGTGCCTGCACTGCACCATATGACCTGAGCCCACCCTCCTGCCCCTGCCCTGCTCTCCAGCCTGCAAGATGACTTAAGAGGCTGTCACAGCACAGCAGGACTCAGATCGTGTAGAAGTGCAAAGCCAGGCCAGCAACCAAGGGCCTGACCCCTTGGACACTCCCCCAACCCCATAGCCGCTTCCTATGCCCACCCTGGGTCCCAGTGCTTTGCCCAGATCGCGGGACTCTGCAAGGAAGGGAGTAACAGCAGGCCCAGCTCCGGGAGACGGGCAGAGAAGGAATTAGGGAATGCACAAAGACTGGCTTGTCCTCAACCAGGAAGCTGCCCAGCCAACTCCTGGCAACACCCACTCCCAGCCCTTGCCCACCCCACACGGCACACAAGTTCTACTCACTCACATTTGTCTCTCCTACAGCAGGGATGCAGGGTGGGCACTGAAAGGCAAGGAGTCCAGAGGGTCAGTACTCAGCCCTGGACCCTTCTCCACTCCACCCACACACATGAGCACACAGGTATGCACACGTGTATACCAAGCATACACGTGTGCTCACCAAGTACACATGCGTGCACACCTCCAGCAAGAGGACGTCTTACTTGTTCTGGGTGGGAATGGAGAGAAACATGAAGATGGGCATCCCAAAAACCATGCTTGCCCCTCCCTTCCCACCAGCTCAGACCTAAGGCTACACAGACAAAAATAGCAGAGAAGATTCCAGATCATATAGCATGTCAGGGTCAAGGGAGACTCAGAACTTAGGGGGCCCCTGGCCAAGGCCCCCGTAATGTCCAGGGACATTTGCTGCTAATTCAGCAAGTGTATCCCCAGGGCTACTACCCCACACCCCAAGGAGAGAAAGTGGGCAGTCAGGGCCGGGCGCTGGACCCCAGGAAAGAGTAAGAGCTGTGTAAGTCATCCAGCTCCCATGCCCAGCCTCTGTGCCTCAATGTCTTGTCCAAAGAGCTTGTACTGACATCATCTCAACCAAGGAAGACTTTTGCCAGTCCTGATGCCCACTCACCTCATCAGCTGAGGTCTCCCGATGGACCTGGGAAGTGGGGAGGGACCAGAACTCAGGGACCAAAGTCTACTTCCCACACTGTTCCTAAGAACGGGCACGGGTGTGCTATAGAATGCCTGCCCAACCTCTGCCCCACTCTCACCACCCCCGTCTCACAGCCAGCACCTACTCAGGTCCTAAGCTCTGTCCAGGAATGGAGACAGGCAGGAAGAGAATAGAGGTGGGGTGTGTTCTTCCGGGCGGTTACAGAGGGCATGGAGGGCAGACTGAGGGCACTACAGGCTCCTCCCCCGACCCACCACTCTACCTTGGTTTCCATGTCTGTCTTCTGGCGGATTCTTCCCATCACCTGAGCATCCACCTAGGTAGATGGAGCAAAGGAAAACCCTTGGCAAGGGGGCAAATCTGGGACCCATGCTGGCACCCAGGTGGGGGCATAGATTCCATGAGCTCCCTTAACCTAGAATCTGATGCCTGCCAGGGCTTTGAGGGCCTGCTCAAGCCCCTTGGGCCTCTCTCTCCACCGGCACCCCTTCTCTTCCTCAACCCATGTGATGTCGGAGAAAACAAGACCAGGAATCAATGGGATCTGTGTTCCTGCAGCCAGAGCTGGGCACGGTGCCTAGGAGGGCAGGGACACTGCCCGGCCAGGGGGTGGGTCTGAGGGAAGAACTGGGCTTCTCTGCCACCTTGGAAGAACCTGGGAGGGCAGCTGGCCATGGTGCTGCGCAGAGAAACAGCTTGGCCTTGGGCTGAGCGGGACTGGGTCCTGCAGCAGGAGCCAGCCCTGGGGGAAGAAGCAGCAGAACTTAGTCTCTGATCCCAGGGTGGCCCTGTCTCGGAGAAACTGGCTAGGGGAGCAGGCCTGGCCCTACACTCATCAGAATGTTCTGGATGGCGTTGGAGAGGGCCTGGACAGTACCAGAGCTCTACGGCCCTGTCCATGCCAACAGTATGCAGGTACAGGGTCACACATGGAGTTGTGTCTAAGCCTCTTCTGGGATGATACAAAAAGGTGGGGCTTCCTGTGCCCTTCCTGCCTGGGCACATGACCACCTGACTCTGGAGGCAGACCTCTGTCGGGCCAGGGGAAGAGCAGAGTCACCTGTGCCCTTCTTGTGCCCACATCTGCCTGCCCTGCCCACCTACCTTGCTGTGCTGAGGCTCCTCCAGGCAGAAGCAGCGGGTGTAGACCTTGCCTTCTGTCTGCGGGTTGATCTCAATGAGCTCGTTACTCTGGGTGTCTCGACGGGCCTTGGAGCTCTCTGGGGGGCACTGTTTGGTACAAGGAAAGGGCTGGGGTCAGATTCACCCCAAGACCTCCAGACACCCCTTCCAGAACCACCACGACCATCCTAGCACACCCTGAGCAGTGCCTTGAGGCCTTCCCCTGCTGTCCCCTGCCCACCTGCACCAGAGCCGCACCACTCACCCCTGCGGGTAGGATCTCACAGCAGCCCTCCTCCAGCACAAGCTCCGGGTCACAGTAAATGTGCGCCTGCTGAAGGTCAAACTGCAGGGGACACACGAGTCACTTTCCCTTTTTCTTAAGATTTACTTTATTTCTTTTTAAAGATTTATTCATTTTATTACAGCCAGATATACACAGAGGAGGAGAGACAGAGAGGAAGATCTTCCATCCGATGATTCACTCCCCAAGTGAGCCACAACGGGCCGATGCGCACTGATCCGAAGCCAGGAACCTGGAACCTCTTCCAGGTCTCCCACGTGGGTGCAGTGTCCCAATGCATTGGGCCGTCCTCAACTGCTTTCCCAGGCCACAAGCAGGGAGCTGGATGGGAAGTGGAGCTGCCGGGATTAGAACCGGCGCCCATATGGGATCCCGGGGCTTTCAAGGCGAAGACTTTAGCCACTAGGCCACGCTGCCGGGCCCGATTTACTTAATTTCTTTGAAAGGAAGTTATATGGAAGCTCTTTCCCTCTCTCTGTAAATTTGCCTTTCAAATAAATAAGTCTCTTTTTTTTAATCTAAAGAAACACAGCTCCCATTAAAACCAGGACAAATGCACATATGCTACAGGGAAAAGAAGGGGAAATTCAGAGGAGAGGGAGGGACTGGGCCTGGAAGGGCAGGTGACATGCAAGAAAAGATGTTCTGAGTTGGGGGTAACAGCAGAGCCAGTGGCATGGAGGTGTGGAGGGACCAGAGGATGACTGCAGCGGACTTGACCAGAGACAAAAAGAGAGACATAGAGAGACTCCCATGGGACCAGATCATGGTGGGCCTCAAATGCCAGGTTAGTACATTTAGGCTGGATATGGGGGCCAGTGGGGAGCCAAGAAGGATTCTAAGGAGAAAGCCTGGTGACCTATGGACTCCAGGGAGCTCATTCAGGCTCCCAAAGGTAGGAGCAGAGGCCCAGACCCCAGTTCGCACTCACCGAGACAGGTTTGCCCTGCTCAGAATCCAAACCCAGGAACACGTGGCCCAGGGGCCGCACAGGTCGCCGGGGTCCCAGGGGCTGGGAGGAGGCGGAGACACAGTCCACATGTACGGAGGCCACACGTCCAGCCACACTTAGCATCAACTTGTGCCAGCGCAGGTCAAAGAGCTGGGGCACTGGGAAGATGCAGGACACAAAGTCGCCATCCTGGCCCTGGGCCCGGAGCTCCAGGCTCTGCTCTTGGCTGTTGACTTCCAGGGAAATCTGCATGGAATTGGAAGAGAAGACATTGGGACAGAGATTCAGATTGAGGGCCAAGTCAAGGGCCCTCCCTGGGGTCAGGTGGGCTGGGGGTAGCCTTGGGCACTGGAATGGAATAGGGCAGTTGCAGAAATCACAGCTGGAAAGGAAGTAGGGCAGTGAGGGAGACAGTGGGACTCACCTGCGGGTATCCCTCTCCATCGGTCACTTGAAACAAGTACCATGTGTTCTGCGGGCTGTTCTTCTTCAGCAGTAGGGTCAGTACCAGGGCGAACTCCTCTGGGAATCCCCGAGGGAACACTCGGCTGGAAATGGAGCCAAGAGGGCACCTTGAGGCGCAGGTTGGGCTGGGGGTTGTGAGGGTCCCCAGCTGCTGCACATTGTGGGCTCTCAGGACCACAGAGCCCATCAACCATCCATCCTCCCACCCCACCCCCAGGTGCACACAGGCTCAAACTTCCAAACACGGATGAACTCTTCCCACATGCTGAGTTGCTGGGCAAGCTGAGGCAGTGAGATCCCAGTGGCCATCCCCGGGTCTTTACCGCGTGGGCTGGGTCAGTGGGGTCGCCCCCAGGCGCAGGATGAGAGGCCCCTTGGGGTTGCGGATCTTCTTGATGGCAGATGTCTTCATGAGGTTGAGTCGGCGGATGAGGTTGAAGCCTTTAGGAGAGACATAAGATGAAAAGCCCACCCAGCTGGGCAGGTGAGGAGAGCTCAGAGACTGCAGAGAAAGGGGCCCCTGACAGGATGGGGCGGGCACTCACCAGTCACATTGGCAGACAGATCACTGCTGTGTTCCAACTTGAGTCCCTCTTGCTGTGAAGGTGGGCACTGCCTCTCTGCAAGAGGATCTGGCAATGAGATATTCAGGGAACTCCAGCCACGATCCCTGCTCAGCTGAGCTCTGCGGAAACCCAGTGTCTCCTCCTGCTGGGGACCTGTGGCCAGGTCTGGCCTCAAGGCCACCCTCCGCACTTGCCTTCTGATCCCTGATGCCCCCCTTGGTTGGGGGAACCAGGAGGAAATCCTGAGCATAAAGACAGGAAGACTGAGGCCCAAGACCATGAAATAAGTCAACAGCGGAGCAGGATCAGAACTCCAGCAACTCAGATGATCCAACACTCCAATCAACGCTGAACCAGCAAATCATAGAAGACACCTTGGGCAGCCCTGGAGCATCCAGCAGAACTGTATGTGTGGGCATGCTTCCACCACCATACCTGGTCACGTGTGCTCTGTGTTCGACACATAGAACAGCAGGTTGCATATCCCACATGTCCATGAGCTGCAGATACCCATGCCACAAGGCACTGCCACACACTGCTGGTACACACGTTCTTAGCTATGACTGGGTGTACCATTTTCCACAATCAAAGCTGACAAGCAGGCCAGATAAAGTCTAGGCCAACAAGCCAGCTTTCCATCTAAGCCATTATCTTGCGGAATCCTGGGGAGAGACTGTGTGTCTGAGTGGGCCAAGGGCTCCTAGGCACGTTCGGAAGCCCCCAGGGCTCCAGGCAGGGTATTCTAGGGTAGTAAGAGAAAGGGAAAGCTTAATTCAGGTCCCCAAAGCCCTGAACCCTCCTCTCCCTGGGACTGGCAGAACGGAAGTGTTGAGCAGGAGACCCTGCAGAAGGACTCCAAGAAGCCATCCTACAGTGCAGGATAAGATGGCAGAGACAGCCCCTGGAAGCTGGCATCTCACATTCTGGCCAGTCTGGTCTCTGGGTCCAGAACTGTGACCCCCCCCAGAGCCTCCCTCCCCCAGGTCCGGCCAGAAAGAGCATCCCTTTCTTCAGCAGCACAGCAGGGATGGGTGAGTCACCCCTTGGCCCCGGGCCCAGATTCCTTGCAGATGTGGAAATTCTCTGCCCCCACCCCTCCCCCCAGGACCTGGTGCGGGAGAGGAGAGCACGCTTCATGAGCACACACGCAGAGATGCGTATGTGCGCACATGTTCTGGCACACAGCCGGTGGTCACGTCCATCCCCAGCAGGCACGCATACCTCTCACTTCAGCATCCAGGGCTTTCTGCCCCACCCCTCTCTTTGGTTGGATCAGGGCTGTAGAAGCTCTGCTCCTGCATGGATGGGCAGGGTGCTACCCAGACGAGAGGGCACACAAACAAGGCCAGATGAGCTGCCCAATCAACTTTCCCTGGCTTTGGGCCCTCAAAGAGTGCACCCTCTGGGTCCAGTGCAGTAGCCTAGTGGCTAAAGGCCTTGCCTTGCATGTTCCAGGATCCCATATGGGTGCCAGTTCTAATCCCAGCAGCCCCACTTCCTATCCAGCTCCCTACTTGTGGTCTGGGAAAGCAGTCGAGAATGACCCAAAGCTTTGGGACCCTGCACCCACGTGGGAGACCCAGAAGAAGCTCCTGGCTCCTGGCTTCAGATCAGCTCAGCTCTGGCTGTTGCAGCCGCTTGGGGAGATCTTCCTGTCTGTCTCTCCTCCAATAAATAAAATAAAATAAAATAAAATAAAACTTTAAAAAAAAATCTGTATCCTTTGGTTAGAGGTCAGGCTCCAATGTAGAGGATCTAAGGCCTCGAGCATCTTCCATGATGCAGTGGCCTTGGGCACAAGAGGCTGCTGCTGCTCTTCCCCCGCCCCATGGGCCATCGCAGCAACCCTTGTGTGCAGGTTACAGAGCAGGGTGAGAGCTCTTCTCCCACAGGTAGGAACAGGGGCGTATGTGCCGATAGAATCTATAGTGCAAACATAGCCACGCTTAGAGGCAAAAGCATGCATATGCACACACACTCTCAGCTCATCTCCCACAGATGCAAACACCGTTGGTTACCCTGGGCCTAGCCACTAGACTCCTGCCTAAGGGCAGGTGCATGGTCACAGGTGCACAAGGGACTCCAGCATCTCCAGGAACCAGCGCTGGGCCTGCGGGTCCCTGACCCTCCGATGCCACCTCACCTGTGTTTGCCCCATGGCTGAAGGTGACCCAGAGACTGAGCAGCCATAGGCCAGGAGTCCAAGATGTCCACATCTTGATCCAGAGTGATCAACCACAGCACCTGCAAACCAGAGACCGGGAAGGCAGACTCCTGAGTTCACACAGCACGCTCCACATGTGGGCGAGTAGCAGTCAACTCCTGGGGCTCAGGCACTGGCACTGAGGTGGCAGGAGGTCCTGGCAGGCCAGCAGCCTCTCCCCAGGGGCCCAACCACAGACTCTGGGCTAGGATTTGCGCGGGGGCGATATTAAAAATATTTAACCACCGGTATGGCACAGGCATGGACCAGCTATGGAAAATGTTGGCCAGAGCTTCCAGACAAGGGCCAGGCAGCACCTGACTGTGCAAGTGGTCAGTTACTGGATGAAGGAGAGATCTAGAGAATTCTGGCAGTCCAGGAAAGTTCAAGCTAGCCATGGAGCGGTAGGCACAAGTTACTTATCAGGACACTTGGAAGCATCTCAGTATTTTAGTAGCTCACATTCTGTGCTGGCATATACCAGCCTCGCACCCTGGTTCATTGCACCCAGCTTAGCCAGGCACCCGCAAGGACAGGGGCTGGCAACCAGGCTGACTGCATGTGGGCCCAGAAGCTTCTCCCATGCATACAGTGTGCGAGAGAGCAGGTTGCCAGAGTTCACAATCTTGCCAGCCCTCCCCGCTGACTGATGCTCGTCTTTTAGTTTTATGAAGTCCTGATGGATGGGCCTAGATAAATCAATGCAGGCTCAGCAAGCGGTCAGCAGCACCCATTCATCATCTGTCCTCCCTCAGGACAGGCAACTCAGACTCACATGCAGAGTCGTGTGTGTGTGTATATGTGTGTGTGTCACACCTAGTGACACAGGAACATATCAGTGTGTGCATAAAATCCCACACGCACACAGGCATGCTCACAGACACGCTCACCACTTTGCTCAACCACACACACACACACACACACACACAGCTGATGATACCCCATACCCCGCCAACACCTTCCTAGGGGGAAGTTCTTACATGAGTCTGACCTCATTCCTTTCAACTGTAAATGCAATTCTATTCCCCCATCCATAGTCATGAGGACAGAGGGACCCTTTATCCCAGTAGGTCTGGAGTAAGGACTTCGCCCCCTCTCTGAGACAGAGCTGTGTGCCCTTACACTGTTCTCCCCCATCCTGAAAGTGTGTGTTTCCCAGGTTTCAAACCCCATCTTGGTTGTCCCCTCCTGCCAGCCAATGGAAGAGCAGCCAGCTCCGGGTAACATGTGGGTGCCTGCCAGACTGTGAGCACCAATGTGCTGTTCTAGGCTCCCCGTCCCTGACCTCCACTGTCCAGGCAGGCCTCAGCCAGAGAGAAGGAAGGGCTAGAGGGAGACCAGCTACCGAGGAGACCGCTTTGGGGGCAGGGAGAGTCAGAGCCAGGACGAAGTTTAGAGCTCATCCCATTACAGAGCAGATGACCGGGGCCCAGAGAGGGGAGACATGCTGCCTCAGGTCACACAGCAGGTCCGGAGCAGCCCCAAGCCCCCACAGGCAGGCCACTCCACCCCCACTTACCCGTGGTCGGGGATGCCCTCACCTCCCTGAGCAATCCGGGCAGCCTCAGGCGGGCAGCCAGCCAGCCAGCCTGAGCATGCAGTGCCTGGCTTCTGCAGGCCCCCCCTAGGGGGTCCTCGATCTCTCCCTGCCAGCCGGGGGTCCCCAGCTTCCTGCGTGCCAGGAGCTCCCTGGAAATGAGAGCTGCCGCCGCCGGGGCGCACGCCTGCCTGCCTGCCTGCCTGGGACTGCGGCCACTCCGGGCCCCGGGTTGGGGAAGAGGGGCGGTTCTAGGGGGCTGGGGGCCTGCCAGGGCGCCTAATGGAACACAGCTGGGCCGGCCTGCCAGGCCGGAGGAGGCGGGAGGCCGGGAGGGGCCTCGGCAGCAGCAGGGGCGGCCGGAGCGCTGGACCCGCCGCCCAGTCCCGCTCCTGGCCTGGCCAGGTGCCCAGGCCCGCCCCTGCCGCTTGGCTGCCAGGTGAGCGAGCAGCGCGGCGCGCTAGGCTCTAGGCGGGACCCTGCGTGCCTGGAGCTGCCCCGGAAGGGGGTTCCTGCGCGGGGCTCCCCCTTTTCCCCTTCCTTGGCTGGGGGAGGCGGATAGGGACCCTCCTCTTCCCCAGGATCCATGGAACTCGTGACGTGGCTGCCAACCGAGGCGCAGTGGTCAGCTTTTTCCAGTTCCTCGGCCTAGCATTCCCGGGCAGCCTGAACCTCTCTGTCTGCACCAGGGATGGGGGTGGGGGAGAAACTTAAATGAAGCCTTCGTGCTGAGGCCTGCTGCCCAGAGAAGTGTCCCCAAGCAAAAGACTTGACTTCAGAAGGGCTCAAACGCCTGAGCCAGCTTCCAGCCTAACTAGCCTTTCTCATCTGTGGGCTGGGGTCACCATGGTCTCGCTGGGCATGAGCAGACAGCGCCTGAGGGTACCCAGAAGCCGGCTCTGGAAATGCTGGCTGCGAGGTTCATTCTGGTTGTGATCTCAGGAGGGGCGTGGGGAGAGGATGGGGCAGGGCCGGGCTGAGCCGGAGGTTGCCTTCTATTCAGAGTCCAGGCCTGCAAGTATTGGTACAGGAAGGAAGGGTGGGTTTTCCAGAGAGGAAACTGCAGGTGATGCCCAGAGGCAGGGGCTTGACTGAAGTGACACCCTGCCCCCACCAGGGCTTCCCCCTTGAAGCCTCCAAGGCTGAGGCACCCCAGCAAAGCTGGAATCAGGGGTCACCAGGGCAGCCAGAGTGCTGTCATTGCTGGGGGAATGGGGAGGGCTGTGGTGGGGGGGAAGGGGAGTGCTTCCTGTCGCCCAGCCCTTTGGCTCCAGTTAACTCAAATGGGGTCCAGGGGCAGGACTGGGGTTTCCTCCTCCAGATCCAGAAGCGCTGAGTCAGTGGAAACCCCAACCATGCCACTGCCACGGAGGCACCCCACTGTGGTCCCTGCTCAGAGCCGACCCAGATGCTGTTGTGGCTGCGGTGGTGGGGCCTGGGAAATGCTGAGCTCAGCAGGCAGGAAGTGCAGGGGGGTGGGGCTTTGGGGGCACTTGCGACAAATAGGAGACACTAGGTCAGGCTGGGTCCTCAAAACTTCACACGTGTGATTTTTCCATCTTCCACCTCACTCCCACCACAGGAGACAGACTTCCGTGCATGCCCCCACCTCAGTGGTGGGGAAGCGCAGGGTGGCACAGTTGCCATCACGTACAGTCCAGGTCTGGTAGCC
The DNA here is from genome assembly GCF_030435755.1 of Ochotona princeps. NCBI lineage: Eukaryota > Metazoa > Chordata > Mammalia > Lagomorpha > Ochotonidae > Ochotona > Ochotona princeps. The sequence goes on from NC_080833.1 coordinate 22,965,334, forward strand.
TGCTACACTATTCTGGCCTCCTGCACGCTTCTGCGCACTCACATGTCACAATAGGGCACTTGGCTGGGCCACCATAGCCAGAGCCACAGGCACCTCGAACAGGGAGTCCAGGTGCCTGCCCCAGCACCCAGGGTGATCATGAGAGCAGACACGCCTAGGACACACACTCTGTCCAGATGCAATATCACAGATGTAGTCTAGAAAGGAGCCCTTGTCGCTTCCTCCCTCAGCCACACCTGCATTGCCCCAGGAGCCGGTGGCCAAGTGCATTCTAACTGCATTTGGCTGTGCAGGCTTTCCCTGTACAGAGGCACCCATGTTCACACAGACCCACCTGACTCTAAAACCATTTCCATACAGACACATGCAGTACACACTACTCCCTATGCACACATATGCACGACAGGTCACATGTAGGAGCCCGGGGGTGCTGCAGAAGGAAACCTCTCGCTCAACTCACTGCAGGTTCTCTAATGTGCACACGTGATCACATGAGTATACAGTCAGACATGCACACAAAACATAGCTGTGTCTCTGCAGGCATAATTAGTCGCTTACAGAAGCGCCTGCAGCCACAAGTGGTCACATGCACTCAGCTCTGCACCCACAGTCACAGGGTTACAGGTCCCTGTGCGCAGTGAGGCTGATGCACTTATATGCATTTAGCCTTGGGAAGCCTTACATGCCAGCAAGCTGGGTATCCCGTGGGGCTGGGCTGAATGCCCTCACCCCAGATGGCATCGGCACGAGGTAATCAGTGCTGCTAATCGCCGCCAGCTGCCCTGGAGCCTGCCTGTCGCTACCGGGTGGGGCTACGGGAGCCTCCTGGGCCCGGATAATGTGCCCAGATGTTGGCAGTGCCCAGGGCCTCCCATCACCCTCACTGCCCACTGGGGAATCCCCATCTGGCAGGAGCAGCCCCTGGGCCCAGGGAGGCCAAGAAACTAAGGCCAATGAGCCAGGCTAGGCCCAGGAGCCCCCACGCAGGTAAGCCAAGGGGGTAAGTGCTGAAGCCTTGCGGGATAAACATGGAACCTATGCATGTCCATGCACACCCAGGCCCTGGCATGCAAGCACATAGATATGCACACACATGCAGACATCACTTGATCCGTTATTTTGCACAGATCTGCTCTTCCTGGACTTCCTCATGCTGGTAAGTGTCACCCTAACTTATCCAGGTGCTTGGGCCAAGCCCTCAGTTGGACTCCTTGTCCCCACTTTGAGTTGTCCTGTCCATCCTGTCCCCAGTCCACGTTTATTCACCTCTCCCCATTCTCCCCCCAGCCTCCCCAGCCACCACCCTGGTCCAAGCCTATGTCATCTCCCCACCCCCGCTGTTCCCCACCTGGCAGCCACAGAAGCATTTTTCAGCCTGGATCAGCTCACATCTCTCCCCTTCTTCAAGCCTTCATTTCTTGTTAGACCTAGAATAAAACTCAAAACCTTCCCCTGACTTTGCCGGGTTCTTCAGAGTCTGGCCTCTGCTTCCTGTTCAGGTGCCTCACCCCAAAACCTGTGTCTGCCCCTGACTTTATCACGTTGGTTCTCCCCATTTTACATCAACTCTTTCCTCTGCCTGGGAGGATTTGTCCTTTTCAGATCCAAGATCCACCTGCTGAGTCACCTCCTCCGGGGGACCTGCCCTGATTATCTGTCATTTCCCTGGAAACTGGTGTCTCTAATGCTGCTTCCATGTCTCTCTGTGCCTCCCTCACACCTCTAGGTGGCTCCCTCAGTTGGCCCTGTCTCAGACCCCGCATAGCCATGATAGATAGATAGGTTTTATTTTTTTTATTGGAAAGTCAGATGTGCAGAGAGGAGGAGAGACAGAGAGGAAGATCTTCCATCTCCTGGTTCACTCCCCAAGCAGCCACAATGGCTGTAGCCGAGCCAATCTGAAGCCCGGAGCCAGGAGCCAGGAGCCTCTTCTGGGTCTCCCACGTGGGTGCAGGGTCCCAAGGTTTTGGGCCATCTTGACTGCTTTCCCAGGCAACAAGCAGGAAGCTGGATGGAAAGCAGGGCTGCCGGGATTAGAACTGGCACCCATATGGGATACTGGCACATGCAAGGCAAGGATTTTAGCTGCTAGGCTACTGCGCTGGGCCCCACAGCTGTTATCTTTCTCTACTAATGAACACTGAGCTTGGCGAGTGAGTTAGTCTACCATGATTATCGTGACCAGCCCACCTGGCACCACACAGGCACCCACCAGGGACTGAGTGGCTGAGTGTGTGCAAGCAACCGCCAGGCTCTGACAAGCTGGCATGTACCTGCTGGAGGTATGACAAAGCAGCACACACGTGTACACACATGTCCATATATGCACACACATATGTACATATGCAGCTTCTGCAACATGGATGGGAGACAGAGACCCCAGGACCAGCTCTCTCTGCCTCCTCTGGCCTCTCTGGGCATCTCCATGCTGTCTCTGGCTGGGTGTCACATTACTCTGCTTCTCCAGCTCTCTGCGCTTGTTCGCAGCACTGCCCTGCCCTCCTGCTCTCTCACCTTTCTCCATCCCCAACTCTCCTGTGTCCTTCAGGCTGAGGCTCAGGGGCTCTAACCCTGCATCTCCTGTGTCGCCGGTGCCTAGCTCTGCCTGTTTCACACTCTCTGCATCTTTATGCTCCTATCTCTTATCTCTGGCATCCCTGCCACCATTTGGCCTCGCCTTGTCTGTCTCTATTTCTGTTTTGGGTTTTCTCTCTCTCTGACTCTCCATCTTTCCTTCTCTCTCCATCCTCCTCATTGCCCTAAATCAGCCTTGCCTCTGCGTCTCCACGGCCTTCACCATCCCTCTGGCAGGGAGCTCAGTGTTTCACCTCTGGCTGGCAGCTTTATGGCCCTGGTGAGAGGGCTAGCCAGCCACTCTGCTAGGTCCCACTTGCTCTGCGGGGCCTTGGCCAGCTCCTCAGACACATGAGCCTGGCAACGTCCCCCAACACCTAGGCCCAGTCAGGACATCCTACTTCAAGCAGCTCGTGTTACCAGGCACTGCTAGGTCTGACCACCCTGGAGCAGCAGGGCGGGTGAGCCCAGCCCCTGCCGGCACAGCTGTGGATGCAGCAATGGCCAGGGGTTGGATGCGGGGGAAGGGATGCTGGATTCAGCTCAGGTGCCCCGAGCTCTACCCACCTGTTCCGAACAGTTCACAGAGAGGGGCAGATTTCAGGCTGACTGTGCGGTTCTTGAACTGTAAGGTAAGCAGAGGTCCCAGCTTATCTCACTGGCCAGCTGCGTTAAAGCACCTGGCCAGATTACCCCAGTGGTTCTCAACTGGGGCCAGGTTTGTTCCCCTAGACAACACCTGGCACCATTTTTTTTTTTTTAAAAGATTCATTTATTTGAAAGTCAATAGGAGATAAGAAAGATCTTCCATTCACTGCCTCACTCCCCAAATGCCTGCTACAGTCAGGTTAGGTCACACCAAAACCAGCAGCCTGCAGTTCCATCAGGTTCTCTCACTTGTACAGGGGCCCAAGTACTTGGACTGTCCTCTGCTGCCTCCCCAGGCACATTAGCAGGGATCTGGATGGAAATGGAACAGCTGGGACTCACACTATGACATGGGATTTGTTTTGGGGGGTTCTTTTTTTAGATTTATTTATTTTTATTGGAAAGGCAGATATATACATAGCGAGAAGGAGAGACAGAGAAATATCTTCTGTCCGATGATTCACTCCCCAAGTAACCACAACGGCTGGTGCTGAGCCAATTCGAAGCCAGGAACCAGGAGCCTCTTCTGGATCTGCCACATGGGTGCAGGGTCCCAAGGGTTTGGGCCATCCTCCACTGCCTTCCCAGGCCACACGCAGGGAGCTGGATGGGAAGTGGAACTGCCGGGATTAGAACCAGCACCCATATGGGATCCCAGCACGTTCAAGGCGAGGGTTTTAGCCGCCAGGCCACGGCATTGGGCCCATGACATGGGATTTGTGTTTTGCAGGCCACAGCTGAACCTGCAGCTCTAGAAGGCTCGCTTCTGGGGACATTTTTGATTGGCACAACAGAGGAGGGCAGTGACGCTAGCATCCAGCAGGTGGAGGTCAGGAGTGTGGCTACACGTCATGCAGTACGCAGGATAGTCTCCTCCCAATAGACAGCACCTGCTGGCAGGTGTCAGTAGTGCTGTGCCCCAGGGGACAGTCTGTTCCTGCAAATCCCCTCTTTCATTCCGTGGCATCCAGTGCACCCTCTGATCAGAGCAGTGCATCCCCAGAAGACTCAAGACAACACAATTTGATCCCAGCTCCACCTGACCCTGGCCAACAGTAGCCCATATGGATGGAACCCGTCATCCATGAAGCAACCCATTGTAATTTGAAAACCACAGGAGACCAGACACTATGACACTCCAATTCTAGGGATGGGGACCCAGGCAAAGAGAAGGTGAGGAGTCAGCTCAAGGTCACACCATGGGCGCAGCTGGAGGCTAGACTGAAATTGGGCATTTGAAGCAGATCTACAAGATGGAGTCCCCTCCAGAAAGGAGCTTGCATGACAGGTGCTGGCCAAGCTTTTTTCCCATTCTCAGCCTCCTCCTTCATCTGTCAGAGGGATCCACACCCTCATTTACCTCCACAACAGTTCTAGGGGGTGAGGTCCTGGCTTCCACTTTGCTTCACGAAGATACAAGATTAAAGTTTCAGGGATGGTGCTGTGGTGTGCCAGATCAGGCTGCCACTGCAATGCCAGCATCCCTAAGGGCACCAAATCAAGTCCTGACTGCTGCACTTCTGATCCAGCTCCTTGCTAATGAACCTGGGAAAGCAACAGAGGAGGCCAAGTGCTTGGGTCCCTGCACCCATGTGGGAGACCGGGCTGTTGGGGCCAATTAGGGAGCAAACCAACAGATGAAAGATCTCTCTAACGCTGCCTTCCAGATCTGGAAAAAAAAAAAAAAGGCCTGCACGTATGCATGCCAGGATCCCATATGGGTGCCAATTCATGTCCCAGCTCTACTTCCCATCCAGCTCCCTGCTTGTTTCCTGGGAATATAGCAGAGGATGGACCAGGGCCTTGGAACCCTGCATCGCATGGGAGACCTGGAAAAAACTCCTGGCTCCTGGCTTCGAGTCAACTCAGCTCCGGCCATTACTGCAACTTGGAGAGTGAACCAGCAGATGGAAGATCTTTCTGTCTCTCCTTCTCTCTGTAAGCCTGTCTTTCCAATGAAAATAAAATAAATCTTTAAAAATTATATATCGGGTCTTGGTGCCACAGTGCAAGGGAGTAACAAGCAGATATTTGCATTCAGTTCTGCCTGACCCCAGTCCCAGAATCTCAATCATGTAACCTGCAGCCCCCAGGTACCATCAAGCAGGAGGGTGAGAATTCTGAAACTAGGAAGACTTCGCACATGCTGAAGGTGGGGCCCCAGTCCAGAGTTTCCGCTTCCGTGATTTGCTTTTCTAGCAAATTCCTGGGTGCTGCTGCTCAGTACACCAAGAGAGTGCACTGAGGAAACCTGTCAGTAGAGGCTATACCTGCACCTGGGTTTGAGTCCTGGCACTTGCTCTCACCCACCTGAGAACAACACTTAACTTCCTGTGAAAGCCAAGGTAACAGCAATTATCAGTCAAGTAGAGATGCTGCAAGGACTCAAGGAGATACTAAGGAAGGGAAAGCCCCTCTCATGATGCTGGTCCTTCATGAACAGCCCCAAGTGTTTGCCAAGCACCAGGACCACAGATTCTCCCAACTGCCCAGTCCCCAGATGGAAAGTCTCCCAGAGACAGTGACTTTTCTTCTACGTGCTGGTCATCAGGACTGCACAGAGAGGGCACAGGGAGGATATCTGGAAATGAACATACAGAGACAGCAGGAGGCAGCCCTCCAGCCTCCAGGGTCTCCCCGGGGCCTTCCGGCCCATGGCATAGTACCTCCTGGGGCAGGAGCAAGGGTGGTGCAGAGGCAGTGTGAGGGAGCTCCAGGCTGGCCTGACCTCCCACCTTGCTCCTTGCTCTGCCCCATTCCCAGTGACCCCAGCCTTTCAGGACAAGATCTGACCTTGCCAGGACTGATGACGTGGTTTGTGCCCCCATCCCCACAAGTCACTCTGGCTGCCAATCCACTCAAGCCAGTTCTGCTGGTCTGTGTTAAGCTCAACTATGGGCGTCTTGGAGCTTTATTTTCTTCACCTGCAAAATTCAGTTGCAAGCTTAACCTAGTGACTGGGTGACAGCTCCAGCCCTGGGGTAACTAGGTTCAAATCCTACCTCCACTTCCTAGTTGGGCAAGTCATTTAGCAAATTAACTCCACTTTCTGGAGCGAGCTTGTCTGCTGGTTGTAAAATGGACCTGTCACTGCCCCCCAGCAGCCTCAAGGGTCACCTGAGCAGTGGCTGGGATGCGGCCTAGCGGCCAAGCTTCTGGTTACAAGACTTGCATCCCATATATCCCATATATCCGAGTACATGGGTTTGAGTAGCAGCTCCGCTCTCAAGTTCAGCTTCCTGTCAGTGCACACCCTGGTAGGTAGGTAGGAGTAATGGCTCAAGAAGTTGAATCCCTGCCACCCATATGGAAGATCTGGGTTGAGTTCTGGGCTCTCAGCTTGAGCTATGCCCGGCCCCGGCTCCTGCGGTTAATGGGGGAGTGAACCAGTGGAGAGGAGCTCTGTCTGCCTCTTAAACCAACAAAGTGCTGAGTAGGGTTTCTGGAACTCCAAAAATGCCAGATTCCAGACATAAAACGAGTATGTGCAACCCTCTCTACCACAAAACTACCAAGCTTTTGGCTAGCTTCCTGGCCTCCTCCTAGTCCCAGGAGTTAGCTTTGAGGCTGTCTGCCCTCCCATTTGGAGCAGAGGAGGCATTCGGGAAGGGTCTCCCCAAAGCAGTGGATCTGAGCAGGTGGAGGAGAAAGGGGGTGCACTTGCTTATTTGTTTGAGTGTCTTCATGCCATGCTAGAACTGAAACCCCTGAAGGAGCCGCTTTTGCAGCCCCTCCAAGAGCAGATGTCTTGCAAATCTTCACTTCCTGCACCTAAGAGGGACCCACAGCTGGGCTCTGTGAGGTGCACCCCATGGAGTCTTCCAGTGGAGACCAGGTGAGGAGAGCAGATCATTCAGGGACTCCCAGGTCGGTCTGTTGCATGCAAGAACTTCAGCCAGTTGGGCTCATAAATTCTTCGAATCCTGGAACTTCTGGGTGGAGAGAAACTTTGGCTGCTCCACAACTCCGCCTCCTCCTGGCAGGAGAGACCAGACAAGCAGGCTAGGAAGAGGGGTGGAGAAGTGGGCTAGGAAGGGAAATCTGGGTGAGAACCTGACTTTTCCGCCTAGGTAGAAAATAAGATCTTAAGATCAGACAGGGTTGGACTGCTACTTGCTGGCTTTGTCTTACACACATTCCTGTACCTTGCTGAGTGACAGTTTCCATATCTAGAAAATGGGGTGAGCATAATCATACCTGACCCCACAGAACTGGTGTGGGGATTAAATGAGATAATATATGAGATTGTGCTAAACCCCCAGTAAATACCCAGAGATGATTTATTAATGGGATTGATTTGAGAAGGCGAGTGAATGAGCCAGGATACCTGTGTCCATTCCCCCATTTCACGTAGCTTTAAGAGGTTGGTGTCCACCACCACCACCCCTATCGAGCCTGCCGGCTGGTCCAGCAAACATACCCACCATCCTCCTTGTGTCACTAGCCCTCCTCTGTACAACCTGCAGGGAGGCAGCCCAGTGATGGGGGCTGAGGCTAGGAATCTTCTGGGCTGCAGGCATCATTCTCCGCTTCCATCCTTGACAACAGAAAGCAGTTCCGCAGAAGTGAAGCAGGGCTGACCTCTGAATCCAGCGTGGTCCCCTGCACACTTTCTTGTGTGATGGACCTCCATCCTCTGTTTGGACTCACTTTTCCCATCCACAGAATGGGGGTATAGAACTTGTAAGATCCATGTCAGGGTTTTTGGCTACTCTGAGCTGAGTCTCTGCCCAGAAGCCAAGATCAGTCCAGTGAGATGGGCGGGGCTCGCCATGGGCAGGTGTGGACGTGACTGTTCCACCAGACACAAAAACAACAGCACAAATCAGGCCAAGGAACTCCTAATCCTTCCCGGCTGTGGCTGCTACCGCTCTCCCGGCCGGGTAGGGGGCACAGCCAGCCAAGAGCACAGATGTGGGCCAGCAGACTCCGAGTGATCCCTGGCCATCGGGCCCAAGGGGAATGCCCTCCCAGCAGGGTGACTCAGCCCTCCCTGACCCCCTCCTGGGTGGGCAGGTTCTGGTGCCTAAGTCTATTTTTAGAGTGGCTGGAGGCCTGGGCGCTGAGCTGCAAGCAACTGGGAGGGAGGGGTCTCTTAGGGTCCTAATTGTCTGATCAGCTACCCTTCCCCACCCCATCTCGGGGGCTCCAGTTCCAGGCCCTCCAGCTGCGCACCCAGAGAAGGATGAGGGTGCAGGAGTGTGTGGCAACGTCCCAGAGGACGTGTCTCCTCCTCCATTCCCAGCAAGGCCTGGCAGTTCCAGGGATCTGGGCGAGGCCTCCCAAGAAACGACCGCTATTAAGTGTAGCCAGGAGCCTCCCGCAGCTGGGTCTGTCTGCCCACTGGACTGTTGCAAGCCAGGTCGGCAGGCCCCGGCTCCCGCGACGCGACTGGCTAGGATGGGAGACCAGACCAAGCTGCCAGGTTCGCAGAGCCCGATGCCACCCAGCCCCAGGCCATGCTTCCAGCCTTGGGTTTCCGCCTCCGGGAGTCCTCCGGGAGTCCTCCGGGAGATCTGCACCCCTTCCCTGGCTCCGCTCAGCCCTTTCCAACCTTTGATGCTACCCTAGGTTCCAAAGGGCAGCCTGTTTTGGGGGGCTGGGACAGAAGTGGGAAGAATGGTGACCCCCGCCCCCGCCATGCATGGGGTTCGGGAGCAGAGCAGCGTGGGCATCCTTGGTGAAGAGCCTCCAGGCTGCAGGAAGCTGTGGGAGGAACGTGGCATTGAAAGAATTCTGCATAGGGGTACACGAAGAGGCCCAAGCAGGTATCTAGCAGTGTATCAAGATTGATGCAACTGCCACTGAGCCCGAGGCTGAGACTATGGGCCTAGGGGAGGGAGCAGTACCTTCTGGCCCAAAATCTAGGTGCTATCCTGGCGAGGTTGGAGAAGCAGGATTTGGGGAGACCCAAGTCCAGATCCAGGCATCTAGGGGTGAAGGCACAGCTGGGTCACCCGGCACCAGCCCTCCATCTAGTGGGAAATTTGGGAATCGCGGGACACAGGGGCTGGGGGAGGGATGGGGACCTGGCTCACTGAGCTGTTCCTCCCCTGAGCGTCCCGCTGGCGCCTCCTACACAACCCATCCCGCCCAGTGTGCAAGCGTCCCAGATGGAAACGGGCGTCGCCCTAGTGCCTGTCCTTCCCTGTTCCCCACCTCCCAGTTCTTTCTTCCTCTCATGAATAGCCCTGGAACCTGGTCCCCGAAACACCTGCCAACAGCTCTCCCTGTCTCCAAAGTTGTTCCTTCTGCTGCCTAGCCAAGCGGTACTTCTAACACAGAAATCTGGCTGTGCCACCTATGGAAATATTTCAGTGGCTTCGCACTGTCCAGAGAAACCCCAGACCTTGACTTGCTGCTGATGAGGCTCTTGAGCTACCGGACCCACCCTGGCCTCCTCCCTGCTGTCTCTGAGGCTCCGTCCCTAAGCCCTCACGGTACCTGAGCCCCAGGTGCACAGCAGTTACTGCTCATCCCTGGTACACCCATGTGCCCCTCAGTGCGTCTGCAGCCTGGCTCCCTAACCACCTACTCGCTCCAGCGGCAGGACATTTTATTGAGACACTCAGCGCTTTTGTGCCCTTGTATTTCCCCCTCCCACTTCCAAGCTGGCCGCCAAGCACTTTGATTTTCTCAGCCTCAGGGAAATGGATAGGACTGCACACAGAAGCTGCTTGAAGTCCAACGGCACAGCTGGACTCATGAAGAAGCTGCTCTTTTGGAAGCAAAGGTGCCCGGGTGCTCCCAGAGGCCCCAAGAGAGGAGAGGACAGAGAAAGGAGAGCTGGCAGCTACCTGTGGAGGAAGTGGGGGCCTGTCAGGTGTGTACCTTCCTAGCCCCTGCAGAGGATGGGAGCTGGAGGGATGAGGGCCAATACAGCTGGGGAGAAGAGAGCCCAGGACACAGGAACCTCAAGGGGTTATGGGACCTGGGGTTAGGTGTTAGGTGTAGCTATATGGCCAATGTGGGAGAGGACAGGAGGCCCCTCCCCCATGCTTAGGTGCAGGGGAGGGGCCCAGCAATGGCTGAGATGGAAAAGGCTTGGAGTGAGTCAGATCAGAGATGGTTAAAAGAGAATACAGAAACAGGATACATCCTGTCTGCATGCCAAGAGTCCTACCTGCCACACCTATCTGGGTGCATCTCGGAGACCAAGGGTGCCTCGTTCAGAAGTGAAAGCCTCAGGACTCCAGCGTGGGGCCTGGCACATGGGTATATGCTCAGAAAATGTTTGCTGAATTCACTTGTCATCAATTGCTCCGGGAACCTGTCTACAACCTAAGTCTGCTTCAGCACCTCCTCTGCCTCGCCTAGCTCCGACCTCAGTAAGTAGAATGAAATGCAAGCCCATACCATGGCCCATCAGGCCCAGGGAGGTCAGCGCAGGCCTCCCTCCAGCCTCCCCTCTGTAGCCTCTGCTTGCTGCCCTCACCTCTCTCCACAAGCCACACTACTTGTAATTCCTTGAACTTGCCAAGTTGCCTCATGCCTCCTCCCTTGGCTCAGGAGGCACCCTTGCCCAGCATGACCTTTCTCTGCTACTGACCTTCCCATTTGGTCCCCCAGGTTCAGCGCAAACATGTTCCTGAGTGCTCCCCGAACCCCTCACTCTGAGGCAGAGGCCATGCCCACATCTGTCTCCTCTCCCCCAGGCCTGGTTTCCTGGACAGTAGCCTTTCCTAGTGTGTGAGCCACCACACACCCGGCACCCTAAGAATGCCAAAGCTACTCCGTATGTACTTACTATTCATGGAGCTTCAGCCCTGATGTTTCAGGGACTTGTGGCATGACCTCAAGGGACCTCTGCTCTCTGGCCTTCAGTGCTCCTGGCAGCACAATGAAAGGAAGGAGGGGACCTCAAGGCTCTCTCATAGTCCCTCTCTCGTTCTACTGAGTTTGAACCTGACAGCAGGTAACATGGCATGTATTTGTTTTGCCCTAAGATCAGCAAAGCACAGAACCCTGCTCAGACACAGCTGCACACACCACACCCAGCATGCCCACTCCCCCTCCTGCAAGCAAGCCCCCACCTGAACAGCTGCCTGTGTCATTGTCACATGAACATGTGTAGGCCTTCTGGGTATGGAGGCTCTGTCCTCCTCCCTTCCCCCAGCCCCACTCAACCGTTGGCCTTGACAGTGAAAAATTCAGCAGCAGTCAGGGCTGCCAGTCCAGCAGCTGAGTTAGTATTCAAGGAATGAGCCGTCTGCAATATGCATGCCCCGAGGCTGCTGTCCTCTGGGGCTCTCCCCTTCCCAGGCCTGCCCGCACACCCTCCCCGCCTCACCTCACCCCACCCCAGCAGGAACAGACACAGCCTGCCTATGGCAGAGGACTGAGGGCCAGACCCCCGGCTGGATTCTCTTCCTGGACACCCCTCTCAGTGTCTCATTCATTTATTTATTCCCTCATCATTCACCAGGACCCACAGGTGCCTATCATGTGCCAGTGTGTCAGTAAAGACAGCCCTGTTCTGCCCTCAGAGGGGGCTATGACCCAGTGGGAGAGCCAGCTTTGACGCAGAAGAGAGGTGATGGGATTTCCAGTTGGGAGAAACACTGGACGGGGATGTGATAAAAATAAGCAAAACGGCCGAGGAGGCGAGGGATGGAGAAGGAAAGCCTTTCTGAGCAGGGGGTGTCGGAGCTTCCATCTTTACAGGAGGAGTCCCCATAGATAACCCGCTCAGAGCCTTTCAAGTCAAGGGCACAGCGAGTGCAAAGGCCCGGGGAGAAACCATGAAATGTGTTCAAGGCACAGCCTGGAAACAAAGCGGCAGGGGGTATAGATGGAGCAGCTGCAAGGGACAAGGTCACCCCGTCCCCCTAGGTCAAGGTGGGGAGCCTGTTTCATCTAAATAGCCGTGGGAGACCTCCACCCCCCAGCTCCTCAGCCTTGGCATCCTTCTCAGAGATGCCATGTGTTTACATTCACCTTTAAGGTGTCAGTGCCCAGGAGCCAGACCCGGCATGGAGTTGGAACCAGACAGTTTTGACTAAATGAATGAGTGATCCAGTCAAGTTCTCCTGACCCAAGGCTTGGCCAGAGCAGGTTAGCTGGGTCACTGAGGACAGCTCAGGGAGCTTGGGTGAGGACCTGCCTGGGCCAGAACCAGCCGTTCAGGTGCCCCTACCCACTGAGGGATCTAGCATGCCCATACAGAAGTCACAATGGCCATAACCCCAATCCCTATAGTCTCATACTTACATGTATAAGAAAACAACGTGATTTTTTCAAAAGTGTTTTAATGACAAACTCTGGATGCATTCATCAGAGTACTCGCTCCACTCACATGGAGCTTGCACCCTGTGCTGTGGTCCTCAGCTGGACTCAGTGTGCCCATCGAGTCACTCAGGACAAGATGCCAGGATTTGCATTTTTTTCTAATGTCCCCGTGTGGGCACATAAAATGAGGAGCACCCAGGCTGTCCTTGTGGCCCAAGCCTCTCTGAGGATAAGCAGTCCCACAGGTGTAATGGGACAGTGGCATCATGCACAGTTTCTTGAGGCTACACCAGGTCTGGCAGCTGCTCAGGGTGAGAACTCCGAGGAACTTTTCCTGGAGTCCTCAAGGCTCATCTCTCCATCCCAGCTGCTCTAAATACTGTACAAGGTAACCAAGGTAGCTAACTAAGGCTCAGTTACTTTTACCCATGGTTACTGAGCAAGTTGGGGAGAGACCCAAGCCTGACTTCCCTCGCTGAGGGCATAAGGGCACAGGTGGTGAATGCCAAAAGGACAGCCTATCTGCCCTGAGTCTGGAGTTCCAGAACTAACACAGCAGTGGAGCTGGACTCTGCCCCCAGCTTCCTCTCTCACAGTCTCACCAGGCTGGAAGTCCTCAAGTGATTCCTATGAGCCATTCTCCGGAGCTTAGAGACAGAATCTCAGGTCAGGGTCCTTAGCAGGTCGCATGGCATCATATCAAACCCAGACACGAAGGAAGCTTCCAGAAGCCTGGGCCTGCACTGTGCCTGGACTCGAGCTCACATGGGCTCACCTTCCCTCTTACAGGGACACATTTTACAAGCTCCGTTCTTTTCTCCCTCACTCAGCCCCTAGCAACCCTGGTCTGGGATGGGCCATGAAGGGAATCAAGAGGCAGTTCCAACCTGGGAGAGAAGCTGCCCTCCCCTTCACACAATAGGAACAGGGATTGGAAAACTCAGACAAAGCAGAGTACTGTTCTTGGGGACAGGGTGGGGCAAGGGTGTGGGGAGTGCCTGGAAAGCTGTGTGGCTGGGAGCAGCACCCCCACATGCAACCCAATCTTCCCGAGTACCTCCAGACTAAGCTCGGCAGCCTCTGCTGGGTTCCAGCTACACACAGCACCCCCTGATGAGTGGGAAGTGACAAATGAGGCCAGAGATGTAGGGGGGAGGGGGCTGGCAATCGATGGCATTAACATGGTGCCCAAATTAAATATTGACTTTTCTGGTTGACACTAGGGATCCTGGATTGATGGCTGGGGCTGTGCCACCACAGGGGATAAGAACATACGAGCCTGGAGCAGGTCCAGTGGGAAGCAGAGGCATCCACGGAGGGTTCACCCCTGCTCCTGCCTGCTCAGGGGTAACAGGGTGAGGACTGTGGGGGAGTCCAGAGTGCTATGCCTGCAACTCCAGCTGTGCTCAGGAGGCTTCCCCTTGGAAGGCAGAGCTACCCTCTCCCAGGTCTTAGAAGGTGCCCCCTTCAGCACCCCATCGTACCTGCAGTTGGCCAACAGCCCAACCAGTGAGCAGAATCAATCTCTGAATGATATCCATTCCCAAAAGAATCCCAGGCTGGTAAGGTGGGTCTGCCATGGCACAGGATCTTCGGGAGAGGGTTAGGAGAGACTCTCCAAAGCCATCAGCAAATACTGAGCTCTGAGTTTCCATCCCTTTCGAAGTCCTCAAGGCAAGAACGATCTACACCGCCTGGCATTTCCTCACCACCACCCCACCCTACTCACAACAATCTATTCTAATCTGGCCATGACTGTAGCCTGTCCCTCTGCTGCATTCCAGCCCTGTGCATCCAACCACCTGCCTCCTACCGACCTCTCCCTTTGGCAATCCCAAAGTTCACAGCTTAACAATCTTTCCCGAAGTTGGTCTCTTCCTGCAGCCCTAAGCCAACTTCATGGTCAGCCATCCTTGGTTCCACTCCCATAGTCCATCCTGCCAGGAGCTGACCGGTCTACCCACTCCACACATGTGCATTCCTCCTCCCCCAGCACCCTTCTAGTTTCCTTTCTGTGGCAAGCCTCCTTCCTGGTCTTTCTGCATCCACCCTTGTTACCCAGTGCCCTCCCATCTATTTCCCAGCCACCTAAGGATGTCCTGTGGATGTGGAAATTGAATCACATTTATTCTCTGATGAACATCCTTGACTTCCAACTAGTTAGTTGAAAGGCCAAAACCCTCAACAAAGTCTCCTCTGCCCCAAACACTTAGTGTGTATTTTGAGGGCCCAAGTGTCCTCCTCAAGTATGGTAGCCTGGGAGGAAGGAATATGAGTGCACTGGATACTACTATAATAAAAAAAATGCACTGGCAAGGTGGGTAAGAGGAAGCCCAAAAGGCTATGAGTAGAGATGCAGACAGCAGCATCCCACCCCCACATCCTCCCAAACACCACCCAGGCCACCTAATTTCCTTTTAATTGCTGTCTAATGAAAGTAAATTAAACCCAATTGAGTTTTAATGAGTTTGTTCACATGACAGCCTCACCTGCTCCTCTTCTCACCAGGGTTTGAGGCTGCAAGGTGGGCCAGAAGACAGGCTATGTGGGCTGGAGTAGGAACAAGGGCACATCTTTCCCCCACCCCGCTAAGGTAGGCCTGGTACCTTTTCCACCATCCCCACATTCCTTCCCTGTATCCCAGGAATGTCTAGATTCCAGGAACAGTATTTTAAGCCCTTGCAGGAAGCTTTCCCTACAGCTGCCCTCCCTCAGCCCCCAATATCACTTCTCCACAATCCAGGAACTAGGCTATGGTTGAGGAATCTCCTGTACACAAGGACATTGAGCTGATATGTCCAAGGTCACTGCTCTGCTTTGCCCAGAGCTGTGCCGTCCAATATGTGAAGCACTGGCCACAGTGGGTACTCAAGACCCAGGATGTGGCAAAACCAAACTGAGATATGGCTGAGTCTAAAACACACTCTAGATTCCAAAGATTTAGTATGAACAAAGAAATGTAAACCACTTTGGGAATTCTTCATATTGATTGTCCAAATGCTCATTTCTTCACACATATTGGGTTAAATATATTACTAAAATTCATTTCTCCTTTTAACAGCTTTATGATTTCTAGAAAAACATAAATCATACATAGTTTCACTGCATTTTTATTGGACAGCCTCTGCACACACAAGAACTGCTCCTCCCTACCCCAGCCTACTCTGAAAGGCAAGGACAGGTGGCAGGTTAAGTGTCCCAGGGGCCTCTGTCTTGTCTCTCCCCTCTGGCAGGAAGGACACATTCTTTTCAGCACCCTGGACAGCAGCCAGGGTGGCCTCTAGCTTGGCTCCCCAGGCTAGCCTGGAGGCCTGTGAAGGAATCAATGGGACATGGCTCGATAATGTCCGCAAAGTGCTCCTGTGACTCCTCAGAGGGCCCAGCCACTCCATGAGGAAGACAGGGTAGGGATTATCATGATCAATCCTGTGTTGCAGGTGAAGAGACCAATGAGATCATACATGTCATTTTCACTCAGTGAAGATCCACAGAGACATGGTTCCCAATGGACCTTGGCTCAACACACACACCTGAACCAAGAAGGCACAGCTGACAGGCAGGCTGCATGGTCAGTGTGGCAGGCAGAGACAGGGCGTGCTAAGGGGTGTGTGTACCCAGCAAATGCTGATTGCCAGGCCAGGGGTTCAGGGACAGTCCTCTGAGCTGGACCAGGAAGGATAGAGGTGCTGGTCAGTCTGCTTGCCTAGGAAGGAGCTGTAGGCAGGAGGAATGCCAGTGTACAGGCAAGGAAGTGAGAGATGGCAGGAATGAAGCCTGGGGCCATGTCACCAAGCCATTTGCCTTTTAGGTTAATGTTAGGATTCCCAGAAGCTGGCTGGACAGGGCAGAGGCCTTGCCGGATCTGTATTTCGCCAGGTTCACACTTACGCCACGTGGATGAAGAATTGGAGACTGGATACAGAGAAAACAAGGAGATGGACTGAGAAGGACAAGTCCAGGAGAGAAACGGCAGGAGATTGGAAATGAACCCAAATGGAAGGGTATCAGGCAAAGTCCTCTTACAGATAAGGAAACCCACATCAGACAGCCAATGCCTGGAACAGCAGGCAGTGAAGGGCAGGTAGGGACACAACACCCAACGTTACAGAAGCCTGGCCTCTGCCCCCAGAATTAGAGGGTCTCAAGGCCACCAGTGTCCCCTGCTGGTGACTAGGCCAAGTCAACAAGGGGCAAAGGAGGAAGGTACTTCACAGCTCAGCCCCAGGGAGCTCCAGAAGTGGTGGCAGGTGGAGCCTGGCGCTGACAGCAGCACCAAGGGCAGAGAAAAAGATATCAAGGCCTTCAGGTAGGGCTAGGCTGGGGTGTAAGGTAAGGTCTGTTGGTCAAGACCAGAAAGACTGGTTGTGTCTGTGGACCCTGGCCTAAGAATAGTCCTCCTTTAGGAAGACCTGCTCCCTCTCCCCTGTAGCTCCTGCAGGCACTGTCAATTATACTGCCCTGTCACCTTCATCGGCCTGGGGCCAATAAAACTCCTTCTTTCCTTTGGGTTTTCCAATCAGAATTCAAAAAATCTAGTCTCTTCCCCTCTGGAGGCAGGAAGAAGTGACAGGAGTGGAGGAGGAAGGCTGCTGGTCCCCAGGGGAAGGGAAACCCCTTAAAAAAATCAGCAGAGAGAGCAAGCTTAGGGGGAAGAGCAGGCAGCTCTGGGAGCCCAGGGCCTTTCACCCAAGGCCAGCCCCGCACCTTGGCCTCCTTGCCGCAGCCTACTCTCTAAACACACAGAGTTCTCCTGGCCTCAGCTGGCTGGGGTCGGCTTCTGTCACTCTGATCCTTAAGTCCCAGTGTGGTTAGTGTCCGGAAATGTCATGGCCCACTGGAGCCTCCATTTCCTCATCTGTAAACTGGGAGACTCACACACTTGCCTTGAAGCATAACATGAGCTGGTACACGAGCCAGTACTTGGCATACTACTGTGCGGGGTTGCTAGCAGTGGGGGAAGGAGGGGAGCCGCAGGTGTCCAGGTGCCACAGGCCTCTGCTCACACCCCTGCAGGCTGGACTCAGAGAGTCCCCAGAGGAAGCCTGTGTCTTTAAGACCCGCCACACCCTGAAAGGGCCACCACCCTTCCTTCACCTCCTCCATCAGCTGGGACACTCCCTGCCCCAAGAGATCAGTCTCTTTTTAACTTCACCTCCACCCAGGCTCCCCTGGCTCCTGCCCCTCCTCCAGCTCTCCAAGGGCCTTGGGTAGGTCTAGGAGCAGCTGGAGGGGCCCCCAGAGGCACCTGTGCTCCTAAACAAGCCAGCCAGCAGCAGTTCTACATTGCTGCCCACACAGAAGAGCCACCTGGGCCATGCCAGGGATCTTCACATGCTGCCCTGTGGCTCTCCTCCTAGGTGACCAAGAGCTGAACCAGGGTCCACTTACTGGAGCCCTGGCGCTGAGTCCCTGACCCTGAACATGAGACTCTACCGCAACCCAGCTCCTTGCAGTCACAGAGTTCAAATTCCAGCTCAGCCTCTGATTGAGCAAGTCACTTCCCATCTCCGGCTTCATTTCCCGGTGCACAAAACAGACAACTGAACAGCTTCCAGAGGGTTGCTGGAAGGAACAGAGATCTTGCCTGAGAAGCTCTGAGTAGGAGATCAGGTGCCAGGGACCATAGGTCTACAGCCCTTCCTTTGGCTCAGGTGCTTGCTGCATTCTTTACACACATGGATTGGTGCCATCCTCATGGGGACGCCCCAGATGAGGAACCGACCTCTTTAAGCTCTGCCCCAATTCTGCCCAAGCAGCCTGGCTCCTGAGGTCCAGTCAGCGACAACTGTGACTACCAAAGCCACTGGGCAAGGCCAGCTGCTAAGAGTTGCCACCTTAGGTTTCCAATTTGCTTTTTCCCAGCCCAGGTAGGGGAGCCAGGGGCAAAGATGAGGTCAGAACCCAGGCGCCCAGGGCTGGCCCAACCCCAACACACAATGTTGGGACCAAGGCAAGGAGCAACCCAGGGCTGGACTTTCACGATGAAAGGAAACAGCTCAGTGGCCAAGTCCATAGAGTGAAGTTTATTCCCCACAAAGTTCCCTCCCCCCTCCCCAGCCCGGGACAGGGACAGACAGGCTGGGGCAAAGACAGGCTCCAGCGGCAGGGGTGCCTCTGATAAACATGGAGGGGTCCTGGCCTCCCCTCCACCGCCCCTGCCCAGCCATGCCGTGTCTGCCCCCTACCCCAGCCCACCTGAGTCCTCTGCACCTCTTGCCCAGCCCCCGGGAGAGGGGAGGGGGGCGCTGGCTCCTAGGCAGTTCCAAAGCAGAGTGTGAAAATAGAGAGATATATATATTTATATGCAGTGGGCAGTCCAGCGTGGCACTCACACTTCTGTCTGGAAGTCGCCATCTGGCGGTTCCGTGGGCTCCCAGGCTGCTGCCCGGTGCAGGGCTAGTCGTTCTCGGGGCTTGGGGGGCAGCGAGCCCAAGGTCATGGATTTAAAGGTGCTCCAGCTCTGATGTCGCCGCTGTGGGGCCAGGCCTGGATGCTCCCCGGGGCTGGGCTTCTCCTGTGGAGGAAGTGTAAGAGGTCATGGAAATGGGTCAGTACCTTCTACCCATTGCACAGTAGTGCAAACTGAAGAGTTCCAGGGAAAGCCAGGAATGCCCAAAATTATACAGCCAAGGAAAGCAGAGTTAGAGTACAGGCCCTTTTGGCTCCAGAACTGTGGCAGGACCATGTCTGTGTGCCCACCCTCCCAGCAGGCCCAGAAATGCTCACTGCACACAGGATCCTCCCCAACTCCCACATAGCCTTGGTGGTTGAGTGAGCTACAAGGCTGACTCCTGGCAAATCAGACTCAGGGTGTCACACAGGAAGGGAAAGTATCCTTCAGCAGCCCCTCTTCCCGGCCCACAGGGACAAAGACCACCCTGTGGCAGCCCAGGTTGGACCCTAGGAATAAGGGCAATGTGGTCACAGGGGGAGCCCTCACCTTGGCTGAGGACTGACTGCGGTAGCGGTCAAAAGTGTGGAACTTCTGGTTCAGCTCATGGTAGAGTTCCGAGTGCCGTTTCCGCGTGTGCATCACCTTCTGGGAGCCACAGGGCGTCAGAGGACTGGGCCCCTGGGGAGCCTGCCATCCTCCCACCCTCCTGGGGCACTGAGCAACACTGCCTGCCGCTGGCCCTCCTGGGGCTAGGGGCTTGGGCAGAGAGGATGGGAAGAAGGGCCCAGGGAATCCACAGGTTCAGTGGCATGGCCTGGGCTGCCTATAAGAGTGGACTGTCCAGGGACTAACCAAACATGCTTCACATCCCACCCCCAGAGAGCTTACCTCAAAGTCCAGGTCTGAATATCGTAACTTCTTGCGCTAGGGAAGAGTGGGAGCAGCAAAAGAGAGAAAAGCTTCTTACCAAAGGCAAGGATTTTCCAGACAAGAAAGCCATTCCCTGGCTGCTGCACCTGCTCCTAGCCCAGGCCCAGGTCTAGGGAGTCCTTAGGAGATAGCCCTTGGAGTTGGGCAAACAAGACTGATGCCCAGAATGGGCACACACAAGCGGAACCTCTGGGCAGAAGCCTGTGGGAGTGCACACGATGACACCTGTGTGTGACACAGCTCATATGTCACAGGACAAACTTCCAGTGTGGCTGGGCCACATTCCCTCACAGATTGTAGAGCCACGCTCATCCCCTGCACCCTGGGCACGTCCCTGTCTGGCCTTGGCATGCTCCCCACCACCAGCCCATGCCCCGAAATGCTCTCCAGACCCTCCTTCCACCCCTCTCCCACTCCTCCTCCAGGGCCCTGCCCGGGCTTTGCCATGTGAGGCCCTGCAGCATCCCTCCTGGCCTTGACCTGTAGGTGTCCTCTGCATCCCAGGTGGTTGCTGGGGGCCCTGCCCTGTGCTCTGGCAGCCCACCCTCCATCGGCACCATACATGCCACTGGAACAGTTCCCCCTACCCTCCATGGCCCCACTCCTCAGCCTCTACTGCCCCTTGTCCACATGATTCCAGACATCATCCTTGATCTCTGTGAACACAGCCACAAGCCTCACTACCTCCCACTCAATGGGCCCACCCTCGGTGCTCCTCCCTGGTGGCCCAACCACGGGCAGGTGTCCACAGAACAAAGCCTGCCATGATGCTCAGCGTGCCCCTCTCCAACGCAAGTGTCAGATTGTCTGTCTTTGTTACACCTTCCTGTTTGACCATCTGCAATGGGAGCAGGCACCAAATGTTCAAGAAACATTTTTGGAGAAAATCTGAATTTGCAAATCCTCTCACTGCTAACTTGATTTTCTCTGTGCGGAGGATGGGAGCAGGCTTGTGAGGCTGAACAAGAGCCAATGGCTATGCCTGAGCTCTGACTCTGGCCCCCTTTATCATGATGCACAGCCCCACCATCCACCTAGAGTTCTAGAATATGCCACCATGGGCCACTACCAATGGGTTCTTCCCAGTGATCTGCTGCAGCAGCAGGTCCAAAGGAGAACAAGTAGAAGACAGAACAGCCACAGAATCCACACGGGTCGGGATACACAGGCACTTCCATCTCAGATGGGGTTGGAGGTGAAGGGCAATGATCAGAACACCTGCAGCTATTTCTGGGACAAAGCAGCAGCAACTCCTAGTTAACCAGACTTCCTACTCGCTCCACACACACATGAATGCTCTCCATCACTCACTTAACGCCCTGGAAACAATCCTAGCAAGGGACCACAGGGTTCCTCACTTTCCACCCAAGGAAACTGAGACTCAGACAGACCAAGGGAGGTGCTCCAGGCCTCCCAGTGACCAGCAGCCCTGGGCTGTGGCTTCCTCAACAAGACAGCAAGCAAGCACCTGCCTGTGTTCCTAACGGTCATACCCCAAGGAGGTGCCAAAGTAAGTGCAAGTGACCTAAGATGAACACACTCCATGCCTGAAGCCCAAGACCACTTGCGTCTACACTCCCAGGGACTCAACTAGGACGCTGCTCTAAGAAGATTGCTTGCTGAACCTACTCGGTTGCAGCTTGTGGCTCAGCCAGTCTTGGGCACACGGCAGCGGCAGCCCTCTCTCCTTCCCTGTGCCCTCTGGTCCCTCACCTCCAGGGAGCCCAGCTTCATGGTGGATCCAGGCACGGTGCGCGGCATTGTCCGGCTGCGCTCCCCCGGCTCGGGCACTTGGCGGGCACTGGGCGTTGGTGGTGGTTGGAAGCTCATCCCATAGGGGTTCTGCAGAGACCCATAGGCAGGGCCCAGCCCCAGGCCCGAGTGGTCCACAGACAGGAAACTGGGGTAGCCTTCAGTGTGAGCCACGGTCTTGGCAGCCCGCCGGGGGGTCCCCTCAGGCCGGGTTCTGGGGGCATCCTCGCCACCCCCGCCGCCACCACCGCCACTGCCACCACCAGGTTGCAGGCTCAAAGTCCGCCGGGGCAGCACCATGTAGTCCCCCTCAGAGCCTGGATCAGCAGGCCGTAGCCACGTGAGGTCCAGCGGCCGCAGACCGCCCTCCCCACACATGTACACAGGGTTGGTCTCCTGCGGGGGCGGTGGCTCCCCGAGGCCTGGCGAGGCGGCCATGGGCATCAGGATATTCCCCGGCAGCGGCGAGAAGCTGAGGCCACCCTCAGGACCCACGAGGCAGGACTTAGGCTCCTCGTCCTCATCCAGGGACAGGCGGGAGAGTGTGCCGGTGATGGTAGACGGGTTGCAAGTGTTGACTTCTTTGAACAGAACTGAGGGTGAGGATGGGCATGAGTCTCATGAAAGAGGAGCCTTGGGCTGCGTGCCCGAGTGGGGACCAGGGAGGACACAGTCCCGGGTGGCTGGCCCTCACTTGCATGCCAGAAGGGTTAAGTTGGCAAATGACCCAAGGGTCCACGACAAGGCAAGAACCAAAACCAAGGCCCAGCTCCTATAGTGCCTTGGTGCAGGTCTTGACTTCTAACCCCACAGCCCAAAGCTGTCAAAGGCCTTAGTTTCTCCCCCTCCTGGAGCAGTGAATCCCTAGCACACAGAATCAGGAAGATTCTGGTAAGAATAACGGAAATGCAATGATAACTTGACAGTTAACATGTGCTGGCAACATTCTTGCCAGTCCCCAATTCACCCTTCCCACCATGGGGTTACTAAAGGCCAGAGAGGGAACATGGTGTCCCTGTATCACACAGCAAGTGGCCCTCAGAGCCACACCTCTGGCTCAGGGTTGTCTGACCACAAAGCTGACCACCAGCAGGCCTCCTAGCACGGGCTTACCCATCCCACTTCCTGCCCACCTTGGGTCCATTCTCAGCTCTGGCCAGCACACTCACCTGTTTGACAAGCCAGATCCACATCCTTTTCAAAGTCTGACTATAGGCGGAGAGAGAAAGAGAGGGTGGGCAGAGGAGGGATCATGTACAGGAGGGAAAGGGACTCTGGACCCTCCCACCCAGCTCTGCTCAGCGTGCTTGTGAGTGGCACTGCCCACAGCACCTGCCTGGTCCAGCCTGGACCCTGGGAGTAAAGGGGGAAGGACTTGTCCAGTGCCACCCAGCTGTCAGCGGCTGAACCTGAATTACTCGCTCTGTTTCCTCCCCAGTGGGAGGGAACAGGCAAGTGGCCTGGGGCAGGAGGATGTGGAGGTGCAGTGCCCAGAATCCGCCCAGGCCCTGCCCTGGCCTCCACACTCACCAGGATCTGTAGCTGCCCGTTCTTACATGAGTCAGGGGAGTCCTCACTCTCATCGGCCCGACATGCGCCCATCTGGCACTTCACTACATCCTGGACCTGGCGGCAGTGGTGTCTGCTAGCCTGATGCCCCCAAAAGGCATCCCCATCACCCATCCTAGACACCCAGGCAAGTGGGGCAGGAGACAGGCACAGCTTGAGGGAAGGTGAGACAACAGCAGGACCAGAGGGATGAAGGAGGTCCAAAAAGCCAAGAGGCCAAGGGAAAGGCTTGGCTAGAGTTGCCAATCCCTGCCTCCTTTCCCTATTCCCCACCTCCCGCCCACCAAGCTGTCAGCAACCCCACTATAGGCTGCCCTGGGCAGGGCTTCGACCCCTAGCACAGCCTGCAGGTGTGGCCCACCCAGCCCACCTCTCGGCGCAGGAAGCAGTGCACGGCCGTGATGACAAAGCCCTGTGCAGAGTTGAAGACAGCGAAGAGGGCCTGGAAGAGGACGGAGCGGCGGTCCGTCATGGCCAGGACGGCGGACATCCAGGTGAGCGCCAGCAAGGGCAGCACCACACACGAGCTCCAGAGGGAGGCCCTGAGGGGGACAGGGGCCCAAGGCTCATCAGGGAGACACTCCAGGTTTGTGGGAGACGGAGGACGCCTCAACCTACACTTAGTGGGGGACCCTGAAGCTGCACCGGCTGTGATCCCAGGCAGAGAAGGGGAGCGGGGCTGAGGAGCAAGAGGTGGAGAAACAGAACAGAGACTCAGCAGAGCAGAACACCATGGGGCCAGGGCTGGGCCCAGTGCGGGGGAGGAAGGCCGCAGGGATGTAGCCAGCATGAGCTAGAGCCAGAGGCGACATCAGGGGACACAGAAGGTGGGAAGGAAGGGTCGGGGAGAGCAGAGGCGGCAGACACAGGCAGAGGCTGCACTTTCAGCTCCAAACTTGCACACATTCACCTGGGGAGCTCAGCAGAAAGACACGGGTCTGGGCCGCCTCCCCAGAGTCTAATTGGGTAGGCCAAGGAGGGGGGGAACACAGAGGCAACAGCCATGGAGAGAAAGAACACAAGACAGACAGAAAGATTACACAGGCAGAGTGTGCGGAGGATGCAGAGCACAGAGCCCAGGGGAGGTGGGGAGGGGCTTGGGCCCGCCGAGCAGGCTCCTCCCCAGTTCCTCCAAGGAGATGCCAAGCTCCCAGGAGCTGCTCAGAGCCCCAGGTGGAGGAATTGCAGCTGGGGTACAAGCTGGGGTCAGGGTAGGGGGCGGCTTGCAAATCAGCATATCTCCAGTCCCCTCGCTATGGGAGAGCAGGGCAGAAAAAAGCAGGTGGGCCCTGGTGTCCAGGTTTGTCTTGTCCCACAACATCAGCTGTGTGTGAGTCTGGGAAGGACAAGGCCACTACGCCCCATAGGGCCAGATGCCACACCCAACCCCAGTGGGCGAGTCAGGCCTAGCTCTGCAGTGATGGCTGGGGGATAATGAGGCAGAGACATGGGCAGAGGGCCAAGCCCAGTCCCACGAGAATGCTTCGGGGCCGTTTAGCCTGACAGGGGCTGGGCGCAGTGAACTGTGCAGCCCCGGGGGTGGAGCTCAGACGGGGAGAGGGTTTAATCACAGTAATAAGAGCCACCATTGATTAACTACCGATGCGCTGCCAGGCCTTCCGCTCCACACTTTACATACATTATTTCAGATGGCCAAACAACTCCAGCCAACAGGCATAGGGATTATTATCCCAATTTACAGATGAGGAGACTGGAGTGCGCCCAGCTGGGCAGAGAAGAACTGGGACACAGACCCGAGCTGGCCGACCATAATGCCCGTGCCATTAACTGCTGGTTCAACAGGCAGGGTCCCCGGCAGCCACCACCCCGCTTGGTGGGAGCTTGCTGCCACTCAAGCTTCAGGGTGAGGGTGCCAGCTGCCTCTGGTGGCAGCAGGCTCCCTGCCCCTGGAGGCGTGCAAGATGAGGCAGGTAAGGGAGCCCCCCAGGGGGAGGGGCTTCGTTCTGCTCATGTGCAGCTGGGATAATGGGATTCCCAGTGGCTTCAGAGGGCACAGTCAGTGCAATGATACCCTGCCTCTGTGACTCTCACTCACTGATGCTGAGAGTCTGTGCCTCTGAAACCCCAAGTCCTATGACACAGCTATGACTCACTCATTCGAACAGCCTCGGCTTCCAATTGTCTTATTCCAAGATCCCATCACTCTAATTGTAAGGTTCTATTGCTCAGAAATTCTAGGGGACTAGGAGTGTGGGTATGGGACACTGAGGAGGAGGAGGAGTCTGTGGCTGTTCCTGGACGAACATTAGCCAGGAGCGGGGGATGGGGAAAAGGTGGGCACGGGAACACAGCACCTACAGGAGGCACAGATATCCAGACCCCATGGCCCTCTGCCACCTCCTCACTGAGCCCTTGTGAGCGTGTGGTAGCTGACGAGGCAGGGCAAGCACTAGGGGCACTGGGCTGCTCTCCCTCCCCGCCCCCAACCACAGACACTGCCCCCAATTCTGTCCCTCCCTTGTCCCCACCGCTCCCCACTCCCAGGGGACATGACTAACATGGCGTTCCTGGCCGAGGCTGAGCTGAGCAGGGGGCTGGGGACCACTCCACACGCTGAGCAGGGGAGGAGCAGGCCGGCCCAGGGGCACCGCTCCGACCTCGGGGGACAGCACAGACACGGGAGAAGGGAGAAACACATGGGAAGCCGGGCAGGGGGGACAGAGGCCGAATAAGCCCCAAGTGGAGTGGGATGGGGAGGGCAGATGAGAGAAAGAGAGCTTGGGTTAGGGTGGGCGAGGGGCTGCCGCTGAGCTCTTGGGTGCGCATGTTGGCTGCACCCTTGAGGCACCAAGGTCGGGAAGGCCTGGCCAGGCCCTGAGTCTCCCAGCACCCATGGGCCTCCCTCCCTGCACAACCACCCCCTGGAAGGCTGCATCACAGAGATTCTCCCCTTACCCGGCCCTCTGTTTCTTGGATTTGTCGGAGATACCATCACGTGCCATGAGCTTGTTGAAGACTATGATTCCGATGAGCATGTTCACCTGGGGGCCCCAGGGGTTGAGGAAGGAGACAGGATCACCGCGTGTGCTCCTGGCAATGATATCCCACCCACCACCCTCACCCAGGGAACGGGGAAAGCCAGAACCCCGGGAGCAGGTAGGGCGATGGACAGAATCATGAGCAGCAGACACCTACCAGGACAATGACAGCCGCTGGGCCAACAAAGGCATAGAGCAGGCCGCCCTCAAGGGAAAGCCAGCAGCTGGAGTGGGGGAGAAGAGGGGTCCTCAGACACGTCCCTTACCCCCCAGTACCGCCCCTCAGTCCTCCCAGGCTGCCATGAACAAGCGTGAGCCACTGGCTCCTGCCCGGCCTCAGTGTCCCCTCCAGCACAGGTCAAGAACATCAGAATGACTTCCCAGCTATAAGGTTCTTGGAATGTTATCCAATCCCAGCACCCCCTTTAACAAGGAAACTGGGCCAGAGATGGGGAAGAAATTTGCCCAAAATTGCCAAGTGGCACAGGCCAGGTTGTCAGCCCGAGGGACTGGGACCTCCAGCCAGATGCACTGATGCCACCCCGTCACAGGAGGCCCACGTACTAGCTGGATGTACCGTATCCTTTGGTGCGGGTAAAGCCGACGGACACGGCCACCACCAGGGCAGGCAGACCTTGGAGGGGGGGCCAGGGAACAGAGAGCCATAGTGAGACAGCTGCCAGGTCATGGAGACCCTCCCAGCTGACCCCAGAGTCCAGAGAGCTGGGCCATGCCTATTGCCCCTGCCAACCCCCACTCCCCACACAAGCCCAGAGCAGAGGCCAGCACGGGCCCTCTCACCCCAGCCCAGGCAGAGGAAGCGCTTGCGAACCAGGCGGGTACGCATCCGCCCGATAACGGCCAGGTAGGACTGCCAGGCCTCAGTGAGCACCCAGCAAAAAGAGGAGAGGAAGAAGAAGTGTAGGAAGGCGGCCGTCATGGTGCAGACGCCCTGCAGAAAAAGGAGCGGGAGGGAGTGGCCCTGAGCAGTCACCAAGGCAGGAGGTGCCAGGCTTCCCACGCCCACCTGCCCACAACCAAGCGCTGCCACGCATGGTTGGCCGCCCCCCTCCCATGCCAAACCCCACCCCCAATAAGAGCCCTGCCAGGCACCCCCACCTTCCTGCACCCACACATAGCACGACACGGGCCTGGTGACATGCACGCAGTTCTCGGCAAGAGGCCGCCCACACACAATAAGGCTGGCAGAGGGGGACAGACAGGAGCACCTGCTACGTCACAGCCAGGCAGGCCCCATGCCTGACACAAGTGGTGCTGGCACCGTGCAGAGGAGGCCAGAGGGTGCAGGGGACAGTTAGCACAGCTCATCCTCAGGCAGGAGGCAGAGGGGGCCTCTTAGACACATGGAGGCCCAATGACACCAGCCGAACACACGCTCCCCTGCCCCAGGCACAGAGCAAACACACAGGTTCACTAATGGACACAAACTCAACACGCACGCCTGCCCCACCATCCACACTTACATGTACATGCATGTGCATGCACATACACACATACATACACATCAATGTCACCCACAGATACCCTTCCCCCATTCCCAGCACCCCCAGGAGCCTGCACCTGCCTTGCTCAGCACCCGGGACTGGCCCACAAGGATCAGAATGTTGGATGCCAGGATGGACAGGCAGAAGTTCAGCAAGATGATGGAACGTTCAGATTTTATGAACCTGATGGCACAGTGGGTAGGAACAATGGCAATGGCTGTCCCCCCAACCTGGTATCGTTGCACCCCATCAGCCCACCACCCCACCCTGCCCGGTGCCTAACCTACCTCCAGAAGGCAGCATAGATGGCCAATAGCGTGAGCAGGGCCATGCAGGACACTGCACAGCCGATCACCAGGGGCACGGAGGGGGAGCCTGCCAGCTCCAGGGTCTGGGGAAGGTGGTGGGTCACTGGCAGTGGGCAGTGGCAGGGTGCCTATCTCCCTGTGCCCTGTAGACTGGTGCACTCAGCACTGTACTCCAGTGTGCACAGAGCAGACTGGTCACACTTAGGTACCTGCATGCTTTCCCTTGCAACCATTTACATAGGTATACACACACACATGCAACCATCCACCGCCACACCCTCCAGGCAGGTGTCCTAGACACACAGGTGACCATGGGACTCCACAGGTACACCTGCACAGACACACACTCAGACTCTCCCAAATACCTCCCCACACTGTCACAGAGTTCCCTTGGCAACCCAGGGGCCTTCTCTCTTGACTGGCCCAGTACCTCTCTCCCACTCACCAGGTCCTTGGGCGGCTGGGCCAGCACAGCAAAGGTAGACAAGTGCTGGCACTGGCAGCGGGTGTGGGCTGCCTGTGTCTCTAGGGTCTGGCAGCTCTCGGTGTCCCAGTCCCCGGAGCTGGCATCTCTTGAGTGCAGAAGAGATAGAGTGAGCCCTGGGCCAAACTCCACAGCCGTACTCACAGTGCTAGCCACTGCCCAGAGGGGTACAATCCAAGGAAAGGCTGCACCCCAAGGAAACGCGGAGCCACAGGGTGTGTTTTCACCCCCCACCTCTGCCCAGACCAAGTAGGAACCCTCTAGGAGCCCTTTCTAACAAGTAGGTCTCGGGGCTGCACCCTTCAACTCACGCTCTGGAGTAGTCCCAGCTGGCGCAGTGAGGATCCGTGGTACCCTGGGAGGTAAGAGACAGGAATATGTTCTGGCCATGCTGGGACTACCTCCACACAGGTCAGGGACTCAGCCCACCCTACTTGCCCATCCCATAGGCCACCAGCTGCCCATGTTAAGATGTGTCCAGGGTGTCCTGCCTGGCCCCTACTCACGTTGATGATGTAGGAGAGCTCCACTGTGATGAGGGGCTCCGCAGGAGGCTGGGTGGGGGGCCGCACCGTCACTGTCATCACTCGAGACGTGACAGCCAGTGGGGGCCTAGGACGATGAGTCCCCAGGTCAGCTCCAGCCAGCGTACAGCCAGACCCAGTGGGGAACCCTGAAGCTGCTTTGGCTAGAAGGTAGGGACAGTCTACAGCTTGAGCTTGGGGTTCCCAAGACTTTGGGAGGGTGGATTCTGAAACTTACACCTCCTAGATAAAAATACAGCTTCTGGGAGCTGCCCGGATGTCTTTGAGAAGCACCCCTGTTCAGAGTCAAGGGAGGGGATCCTTGAATGAGCAGGCAGGTGCACCTCTGTACTCAGGTAACTCACCTGGGAGGCGGCAGGATGAGGCCAATGGTGCGGTAAAGCACAGCACCGATCACAAAATAGGATGACTCATCAGGGTCTGCTGGGAGGAGGCGCTGGTGGGAATGGCCTGGGCCAGGGGGCACGGTTCCAGGGCCCCGGCCCCTGCCAGGGCTGCCCGCTGCCCCGGATGTGGCTGGCTTCCCTGGAGAGGACAGGCTGAGCACCTCCTTGGGCAGGAAGAGGCGGTCCTCCGAGTGCCGCACCCAGTCCTTCATGCCCCGGCGTCCCCGCATGGGAAATGTGATGTCACTGGACACAGCAGAGATGGGTTCTCGTTGAATGCTGATTACTATGGGGGGCAGGAGGGTGGGCAGACCCAGTGGGCAGGGGTGAGGGAAGACACACAAGAAGGCAGATGCAGGCACCGAAGTAGCGGGAATGCACAC
Organism: Ochotona princeps; assembly: GCF_030435755.1. Taxonomy (NCBI): domain Eukaryota; kingdom Metazoa; phylum Chordata; class Mammalia; order Lagomorpha; family Ochotonidae; genus Ochotona; species Ochotona princeps. The sequence continues at coordinate 22,995,039 of NC_080833.1, forward strand.
ACAGGGATGGAGGGAGGAGAATAAATATGGAGAGAAAACCAGAATTCCAGGATTAAATGGTGGGAAGGAAGAACCCAGAGAATAAGACAGTGAGGTGAGGAGAAAAAGAATCCTCAAATCACTCCCTGCTCCCCTGTCCAAATCTGGGGCCCCGCCCCTGCCTGCCTCCCTTCTTATACCCAAATTATCGGTGACAATCAGAGAGCTCTGGAAGGCCTTGAGGGCATCGCCCACCAGATGGATGAAATCTTCCACAACACGGAGCAGGTGCACAGAGCCAGGGGACACCTGCGGACAGAGATGTGTCAGGGGCCCAGGTGATGGGGAAGAGGTGCATGGGAGAAGTCCACTGGCTGGCTCCCCACCTGCTGAGCATCATCCCACTTGTCCTTGTTCTCTGCATCCACCATGAAGCTCACCACCTGGAAGAAGCGCTGAGAACAGAGCAGGGAGTGTCAGGGGGCACCCTACAGCCATACTGGCTGCCCACCCTACCCTATCCCCACAGACTGCTCCTGGGGTTGGGCCTCCCCTTTGGTTCACAGCTTCTCCATCCTCAGCCCTCCTCCCCCCACAGGCAGAGTGGCACCTGCACATCATCGGCTGAGGGCACATAAGTGGCCCTCTTGAAGGTGTCTGTGACATTCCTCAGGATGTCCACAGAGAAGAGCAGGTCCCCACTGTAGTAGGTACGCCGGGCCAGTAGCTCCTGCAGGCTGCGTACCACCTGTGACATGCCCTCACCCGCCAGCATGCGCTGCCCTTTAGCTAGGTGCTCCCGCAGCTGCAGGCAACATGAGGGGAGGGGGGCATGTCACAGAAATGCCAGGAAATGGGCATGAGACCCTGGCCCATTTCCACTCCCGTCCACCCACTACTTGCATTTGGGTCAGAGAAAACTGCTCACAGGGGACACAGAGTCCAGGAAAGACAGAACCCCAGAGAGAGAGAATCCCCAAGGCAGAGAGAGAAGGTGTTCAGGTGGGCAGGTACAAGATGACAAACCCAGAATGGGCCCAGCTCCCTTCCCATCCCACATGTGGAACGTCACGGACATGCTCTCGTGCACACTGTCCTGCGCACACTTGCTCTCTCAAACATAATCTCCAGATGCAAACCCACAACCAACATCCAGTTACCCTGAGACAAACAAGGCAGCCACATTCCGCTAACTTCACTCTCACCCTGCGGCAGGCCCTGGGCTGGGCACTGGGCACACAAAGATGATTTCACCTGTACCGCTTCCCCCAGGGACCCGCCAGCCCAGCACTGTGCACAGACACCTGGGTGAGCACCCTGCACACCCAATGGCCCCCAGGGAAGAAGCCCACGGGGCAGCAGCCAGAGCACACAGGCAGGTACACGAGAGTCAGGCCTCAAGTCTGGGTAGGAACTTGCCAGCCCAGGAGAGGCAGAGTCAGGAGACAGTGTGCACAGTACAGGTCCAAGCTCACAGGAATGGGGGAGACTTGAGTTCTCTCCACCCTGATCCCCACCCACCCGAGTTTGAGCTGACCCCCACAGAGCCTAGCCCAGTAGGGCATACTCACGGACAGATACAGGTAGCGATACTCATGGGAGATGCAGCGGGCAAAGCTGGGCAGTCCCCAGTATGCCACACCCTGGGCACTGAGCAAACAGCGGCGGCTGGCAGACCCTGCCAGGGGGAACAGGATATAGGGCTTGGCTTGGGGGCTTAGCTTTCTCCCACAACCTTTGCAGTTCAGGCTGGAGGCTTATGGAGGGCAGCATGGGTGTGGTCCTGCAGGGAGAGCCTCCCCGCCCTTTACCCGAGGCATTGGGTGGACACTTGTTGTAGATGATCTCGCCAGCTGCTGCCTTCTTCCATGTCATCAGCATCACATACTCATCCCTGCACATCTCGTGGAAGGCTGCAGGTGCAGGGCAGGGCTCAGCAGCACCCCACCCAGAGCCCGCCCCTCCTCCACGCCTCCGCGGCCCCGGGGCCATCATGCACGCAGTACCTGGACACCTTTTCTCACTGCAGGGCTTCACTTCCTCTCCAGTGCCCTCACAGGGGTAGCCCTGCGCACCTGAGGCCTGGCACATGCGGAAGCGACGCTGCCAACCTGTGTCACATGTCTTGGAGCATAGGCTCCATGCATTCCACGGTCCCCACTTGCCGTCCATGGCTGCAGGCAGGACAGGGACGGGCATGAGCGGCCCCAGGCCCACCCCCACCCCGGGGAGCAAGCAGGGCTGTGTCCCTTGCCACCCTTCCGCGGAGAACTCACCCGGGCACTCAAGATTGCTGCATTCCCGGGTGTCAGTGAGGGCACCCGTGCAGGTGGCCCAGGCTGGGCCGGCCACGCTGCACCTCCGGCTGCGCTGCTGGGTCCCATTGGCACAGGATGCGGAGCATGGGCCCCAGGGACCCCACTCTAGCCACTGGCCTTCCACTGCATGGGAGATACAAGCAGGGGTGGCTGTTGAGCAGGATGTCAAGAGCTCCACAGGAGGGCCACAGGGCCTGCTGGGCACCGGGACCTGAGGCAGGCCAGACCCATTGGGAGCTGGGTGTGGGGGGGTAGAGGGGAGGCTGTAGGGAGCAGGTGGTGCCTGTGCTCCATCCTGTTTGCCTCGAGCCAGCTCCAGGACCCCACTGCACGGTGCACCGAGGCACAAATACTCCTCTGGTTCTGGCCATGGGCTACAGGGCGCCGGCAGAGCTGAGTCCTCTCCCAGCTTAGCTGGCCACAGCACCGAAGTGCTATCAGCAGCCAGGGCGTTGGAAGAAGGGGCGCTGGCCAGCAGCCCTCCTCGGTGGGGGTCACAGTTTGCCAACCCCCAGGGAAGGCTGAAGGGAGGGTCACCACCCCACGCTGCAGGTTCACCTCTCCAGACTCCTGGGGACTCTGTCCAAGTTCAAGGGTTTCCCCACCCCCAGTCAGGGCACTCTAGCTGACTACCTCCCCACCCTAGGTCTCCCCACCCCCACCCGGCTGGAAGCCCACGGGCGCTACTGACCCGGGCAGGCAGCCATACTGCAGAGCTTAGTCTGCAGCTCGGGACCCTCGCAGGCCTTGCCGCCGTGCTGGGGGGGCACGCACGTCCGCATCCGGCTCCGGGACCCCCGCCCGCAGCTGCGGGAGCACAGGCTCCAGGAGCCCCACTCCTCCCACACGCCGTGCACTGCAAGGAAGCACGTGGCCGGTGGCTGGGCCGCACCTTGGCCCCGCCCACTGCTGGCGGCTGCCCATCCGCCCACCAATCGGGAGCACCGCAGCTCTGTGGCGGCTCCTTATTGGCTCTGCCCTGGGAGCTGTTGCCAGGGAGATCTCTCTTAGCTCCACCCCTTCCGCCCTCCCTCTTCCCCCTCCCCACCACCCTTTGAGGAAAGTTGGAAGACACAGGCTTTTAGTCTAATTCACACAAGCCAGCCCCTGTGGACACAAGGACAGGGAGACGAGGAGCAACCCAGGAAGGGAAGCAGAGGTCTTCTCCTCCTGGGGAGTGAGCACAAGAAAACCCAGGAAAGAACCCAAACTCCACCCACACCACCCTTTCCCACCTTTCCCCATCCCAGCCCCTGAATCAAACATGGCAGGCCTAGGGCAAACGCGTGGACACACAGACACCTCCACATGGACGCTGACACAACCAATGAGCTCACACCCTAGAACCAAGCTTAGCCCCAGCCCCCTGCCAGCTCCTGCTACACCCCCAGGGACCCAGGGCCCTCCCAAATAGGCCTTACTCTAAATCCACAGCCAGGAGCTGGTGCGCCCCCGAGGGGGTCGCGGCAGGGTAGGAATAGGACCCCGCTGGAACTTTCCGGCCCCCCAGTTATCACGTGTCCCATGCGTGCAGATACATGCACTCCCTTAGTATCTGCACGCACCACTGTGCAAGGTTAGGAGGGTGTCACGAGGCTCCCAGGGCAGTGGGGTGGGGCAGCCGGAGGAGGGTGGGGATGATCAGGGCAGACTATGTGTGGAAGGGAAGTGGCACTGGCCTTGGATCTTCAAGGAGAGACTGTAGCTTAATAGGCAAGGTTGGGGTGTGCAAGAGGAGCTGGTGAGACCAGAGCGCTGCAAATGTAGCAAGTGATGAGGGCAAAAGGATGAGGGGCGTGAGAGGTATGGGCTCCACATCTTACTCATTTGTGTCCCCCAGTGCCCTGTGCTGGACTGGCATGGTGCACAGGGCTGGCACAGGCTCGGGCACCAGCAGATCTATGGAGTGACACACTGGAAGCTTCATATGCTCCCAGTCCCAGGCAGGACCTAACCCTGCAGGTAAAGGGGGCGGGGAGGAGGACGAGCCTACCTGGGCAGGTGGCAGAATTGTTGCAAGGCCGGGTCTCCCGCAGGGGCCCGCTGCACAGGGTCCCATAGGGGGAGGACACGCAGGAGCGGGTCCGCACCTGCAGACCCTGCCCACACGTCAGGGAACACACGCTCCACGGGGACCACTCCTCAGCTGCTGGGTCGCCTACGAGAGAGGGACAGCGTCGGCGGCACGGGGCGGGGCACCTTCCAGGCACTGGGTCTCCTGGGGGTTGGGGAGGCTGGAGCAGCACCAGACAGACCCTCTTACCCTGACCCTGGGCGGCAGGCCTGCCCATGGGCCCCCACGTGACACAGAGACATGAGTGAGCTCCAGGACACAGACAGAGACGGGCACACGGTAAACACACATGCCAGCAGACGCCACATGGTCGGGCCCCACCACGCAGGAAGGAATGCGGGCCCGAGTTACCTGTCTGTGCCATGTATAGCCCAGGCTCATCAGCAGACCTTGGCCACTGGGTTTTCACCTTCGGTTCCTCTTCTGGCTCCTCACCTGGAACATGGAGGTGGTGGTAGGGGCTCAGCGCAGCCAGCCCCACACCTGCCACGGTGGCACACAGAGGGCAGCCTTGCTTGCCCTTGGTTCAAGGGCCTGCAACTGCAACTGTGGGCAATGCCGAGAGAACATCGCATTCTGGCCTCACCCATCACCCCCATTTCACAGCTATGGAAAATGGGCTCAGAAGGCTGCCCGGGACTCGCCTGCAACCATCTTGTCTACTTCCTGCTACAGCCAGACAGGGAGGGGTATGGCTGCTGGCAGAAATGAACTTTGGGAGAGCTGCTGTGCCAAGGCCTGTCTCTAACTCCTAAATAAATCCCCTTGAGAGGGAGAGAGGAGACCCAAGAGTAGAGAAGGGAAGTGCCTTGTCCACGGGTGCACAGCTCAGCGAGCCCGATGCCCAGCTCTGTCCCCTGCCTAGTGCTATCTCCTGAGGGCTGATCAGATAAGACAACCAAGCTGGGCCACTATGGCTTTGTCACTGCCCTCTGCCCCAAGCCTGCCCTGGGACTCAACCCATTCCAGGCCATTTCTAGTTCCCCAGCACAGTTCAGGATGTAGCATCTTTGAGACCCACAGGGCCTAAGGCAGGTTCTTCCTCCCAGGAAGCTCTGGGCAGCCCTGACGGCTGTGTGTGGCCCACATTTTAGAGACCCCGCCTGAACCCTAGGCACAGAGAGGAGCCCCTCACTGCAGGCAGGTGGTGGCTGAGCACAGACATGTGGGGGAGCAGAGGTGCCCCAGCCCCTGGAGAGGCTGCTCAGCAGGTGGTGAGTTTAGAACAGCATCCAGGAATCTAGCTCAGCCTGTGCTGCCTCCAGACTGTAGGCTGTCCTCCTTTCCCACCCTGGCCTTCTCTTCTTCCTGAAAAGCCAGGTCATTAAGGGACAGGCACTGGGCATTTGGAAGAGCCCAGAGGGCAGTGCCCATCCTTCCCCATGCTGCCCAGCTCAGTCTCAGCACCTAAGGGACAGTGCCTGCCAGGCTTGGAGGGTGATATTCAGGGGGCCCAAAACTGCCACCCGGCCTACCTCTCAGCCTCATCAGCTCAAGGCCTTTTTCAATCCCATCAGCCACCTGTGCCAAGGCCTGAACCACTGCATCTCTGAGACTTCCCCACCGTCTTTACAACCTGAAGCCCATCCCCAACCCAGGACATCCAGCTATGGAATCAGGAGACCCGGGGTCTTGACTACAGTGTGGACATGACCTGTGTGTGTCTCCTTGCCGCTCTGGCCCTGCTGTGTCCCTGCAGAACAATTCTCTTGGTCGCCCTGTCCCCAAGAACCACCGCTGCTCCGCCCACCACAGGAGGCCAGGAAGCCCTTCATTCTACCGGCATGCAAGAAAGTAATGGCCTGGCTTACTCTTCTCCTCCCTCCCTGGCCACCCTTGCACCCCTCAGGCCTCCTCCCTTTGAACAGCACCTGCAGTCTGCACTTCAGCTTCAACCTGGATCCACCTTCGTGGAAACCACAAGGAGGTGGCAGAGCCCACCTGGCAGTCCCATCAACCCCTCACCAGCTCAGCTGTCCCGAGCCAGGAGCCTGGTGACAAGACTCATCTCAGGCTGCTCCAGAATCCCCTGCTGGGCCTACAGCATGGTGACAAACACGGAGCCCACATCTGCTGGGCACACAAGTGCCTCCACAGCCTTCTGGGCTCCACCTCAGCCATCCCCTTCTCCATCTGCCCAGAAACTATGCCATTGCAGCCCCAACATCTTGTCCCCAATTCCGCTGCTCCCAGCCTCTCCACAGCCCCTCTCCCCACAAACACCAGCCTCTTGCCTGGTCCTGCACCCCACTTTCACCATCTGAAAAGACCTCACCACCCCTCCACCTCCACCCCTGGGCTTGCAATGGCTCCAGGCCCTGTCCGCCCATCTCCGGGAGACACTCTTGCCCTCTGCTTCCCTCCACCGGCCATGAGTGGCCTCCAGCAGCTGCTCCCATTTCTCACCTGCCACTCACTTCCGGGCTCCGCCAGCTCCTCCCCCGGGGAAGCGCCGCAGTCTGGCTGCCACCCACATCTTCCAGCTGAAACTGTTCTTGACAGAGTCATCAGCGCCCTTCTTGGCGCTAAGTCCCACGGAACCCTGGCAGGCACATCTCGCCTGACCCCTTGGCTGCTTCTGGCCCTGCCAACACTTCCTGCCTTGAAACACCCCAACTGACCGGCTCCCCTCTGCCTCTCTAGCTACTCTGCCTGGCCTCCCTCCCTGACCTCCCTCCCTGGCAGGAGCTGCCGCTGCTTCCCCCATAAAGCGTGCAGGCCTCATCCTCTTCTCCCTGCATGTACACCCCCAAGGCTGAATGGACTTGCCTGAGTCAAGTTCCCAACCCCACCCTCTCCTGTGCTCTGCAGCCCCTGTCACATGGAACCCTCCAGAACAGGATCATCCACCATTTGCTCTAAACATGTCTGTTTCTTGACCTGGAAAACTTCTATTCAACCTTCAAGACCCACCTCAAATGACTACTCACCCAAAAAGCCTTCCATAGGTCTATCACCCACTGCCCAGTCAGAATGGGTTCCTCTACCTTCATCACAGACGGCCCCATCTCCTGACTTACACCCCCTCCCCACCCTGAGCCCCTTGGGGGAGGCTTACGTGAGTCCCACCCCTACCCCAGTGAACACAGCACAGAATGCGGCTCACACAAACACCAAGAAATGTACCCCGCTGAGCACACCGCTCTTAGAATCTCCAGGGTGGGGAGGGGTCCCTGGAAAGGGTTGCCAGCTTGGCCCAGTGACAGCCCCTCACTGAAAACACAGCTAAGGAAAGCTGGATGGCATGGCTCCTGGGCTGTCCATCTAGACTGCCTCAGGCCCTACCTACACCAGTTATCAACAGACACCCAGCAGATACCCTTGGGCCCCTGCAGATCTGGTGGTACCACCTCCCAGCACCTGTCTCAGCATCTTGTCAGTCACCCACGCTGCACGCACAGCCCAATATCCAGGAAACCCACCAAACAGGGACGCGAGGGCTGTGAGCCTGGTCTGCCTGTCCCACGTCCTCCCCTCACTGCTGACCCACCATCTATTACACCATCACCAAACAGGGGCTGGCAGTTTCAGATTCCACCCTGTTTGAAAAGTCAGCCTCTGGCTGGGGTCTGGCTTTTGGATCCCTCTGCCAGCCTCCTGGGGCTGAGCCAGAAAGAGTAAAGCAGAAGCCCCAGGCCACACAGCCAAGCCCTATACTGATTGCTTGCCTCTGTACCCCTCCAGGTTGGAGCACCAGCCAGCTTTCCCAGGAAGGAGACAGAACAGACCTAAACCATAAACCATCACAGCCTGTAGTCAATGTGCTGCAGCCCCAGACAGGACAAGTCTGCAGGGCCCAGGAAGGACTGGCAGGCCCAGGAAGGGGGTGAGTATCCTGTCCAGAGAACCCCACGGCCTGCCAGACCAAAGTCTTTGGGGCTTGCAGTCCACTCCCTCAAGGCTACACCCTCCCCCACCCCAAGACAGTTTGAGTACAGTAACACCTGTTCAGCAATGCGCATGCTACATCACCTTCTTTGATCCTCCTGAAAGTCTGTTTTTTTTCCCTAATGCAGAGAGGCTGGGGTGGGACTGGAACCCAGACCTGCCCACCTTCGGAGGCCATGCTCTTATCGCTACACTGTGCTGCCCTCAACAAGATGTAGCTTGGCCTGGGCAACCTTAGAGTTGCCTTCCCTTGGACCCTCACCTTCGCTGTGGGATCTTGGCATACCTACTCCCTGCTGCCCTGCTCCTTGGGGAGGTCATGCTGACCACCTTCCATGGCTCCCCACTGCTGAGCCCAGCGTACCCCAGCCTCTGCTGACTCCGCCAGCCCTGCTTACCCCTTCCACCAGACAGCAGGGTACACTGGTCTGAAGGACAGGGCCTGGTGCTGGAGCCTGGTGGATGGGGAGTGGGTTCTTAGTTCTGCACCAATTTGCTGTGTGCCCTTGGGCAAATCACATTCCCTCTCTGAGCTCCAGAGTCTTGACCTGGAAATAAGGGTTGCACTTCTTACCACATAGGCTCTGTGAGACTTCAATGAAATAAGAGACATGGCCAACTCAGCGCACACAAAGAGCTCTCAGGCAAAAGATGCAGGTCCTTCTGGTCCCTCTGTGCATCAGCAGATTCTGGTCCCTCCCCTTGGAATCTCCTTCCCTCTGTCTCAATCTGCTAAACTCTTTCTTAATGACAAAGGCCACCCCCTCCAGGAAGCTTTCCTAGGCTGACCACACAAGCAGTTTTGGGTATGCTGGCCCCCTTTTCTGTGTCCCAGGCCACTGCCACTTGCTGTAGTTGTATTCTGGCCTCATCCCTCCTGGGATCCTGAGGATGGGTCTCATCTCCCATAGCCCTCTGGCACAAAGGGCACAGCCAGGCATTCAGTAAGCGTGGACTACACATTACTGGGGCAGCGGGAGGGTACCTTACCCCAACCACACTGTGTCTCACCCCCCAGTACCCGCAGACAAGTGGGCACAGGTTCCCTGGAAACACCCACTGTGCCGATGCCCCAGCATCTGCTATCCCCCTCCCCAACTCTGCCAGTCCTTTCAGCCTCATATTGGAAACTACAGCCACTGCACCCAGCACCTGCAAGGAGACAGCACTGCCATGTACACACTGTTCTTCCCTCCCAGGGCCACCCGGCTTTTCCCGCAGACTGGCCCAGAGCTCAGAGCAGGTACCAAGCCAAACACTTGATGCCCAGCTCTCTAACGTTCCACTCCCCTCCCCGAGGGCTCCGCAGCTGATCCTCACAGTGCATCCCACAGGGAAGGACATAGCTTTGAAACGTTCAGATTCGGGCCCGGCACAGCAGCCTAGCAGCTAAAGTCCTTGCCTTGCAAGCACGAGAGTCCCATGTGGGTACCAGTTCATATCCCAGCGGCCCTGCTTCCCATCCAGCTCCCTACTTGCAGCCTGGGAAGGCAGTAGAGGATGGGCCAGGGCCTTGCAACCCTGCGCCCATGTGGGAGACCCAGAGGAAGCTCCTTACTCCTGGTTTCAGATAGGCTAAGCTGCAGCAGTTACAGCCACTTGGGGAGTGATTCAGCAGATGGAGGATCTTCCTCTCTGTCTCTCCTCCTCTCCGTATATCTGTCTTTCCAATAAAAATAAATAAATCTTAAAAAAAAAAACTTCCAGACTATCCCAGCAGTCCAGTGCCACTGGGAATGGTGCCAGGATGCCAGTCCCCTGCAGCAACTCTTCCCCCAGCTTAGCCCAACCTCCCCCATGTGGCCAGAAACTCCAGCAGGGGCGACATCTGGCTCAGCCTGTCTCCCCACAAGACACCCCCAGGTTCCTGCAGCCTTCGAGGGAGACCTGGGCCAGCAGGACGCTGATGGTGACCCACAGGCACGCCCCTGTCCCAAGCTCCAGCCCCTGGCACACTTCACATCTGAACACCCTTGCACCTGCCATCTCCCCTACCTCAAACGCCCTTCCCCGAGTGGGGTTTCCCAAAGCACAGGGCAGCAGCTGATTCATCAAGGTGCTGTGAGGTCACCCAGGTCATCAGGAGCCCTCTCTGGTCTATCAGCATCAGGGAGAGCACGTGCCAGCGGGTGTGGGCTAGGCTACCCTGACCTGCCGTAATTAACATCTCCCTCCTCCCCTTTATAACCTCGAAAGTGTCCCAGTTTGGATGATAAATTACATAGCCACCTCCCTTCAGTCCTTCCAGCTGTGAGAAGCTCCCCGCACGTGATCACTGCTCTTTCTAACAAACCAAGAGAAAGTAAGAGCAGCTTGCGAGAATCTCACCGTGCCACGTTGTGTCTTTATTTATGTTCTACTTCAGATGAGTGATACCCCGTCCACATGTGATACAGAATTTCTTTGCAATCTATCAAACTTAAAAAGGGATTCCATTCAAAGAAAAATTTCACAGGCCAGGGAGTTCCTATTCACACCTCAAAACTCAGTTCAGAATCCACCCTACCCCTCACTCTCCTGCTTGTCAGGGGAGTATACAAACAACGGTCCCTGGTACATGAAACTGACACCCCTGAGCTGTGTCCTCTGGCACGATGAACGCTGTCTGTGGTGTAGCTCTGCCCATTTGACAGGTGCTGAATGGGCATGAGGCCAAGTCAGCACACAGAGGTGGGGTCAGGGCTATGGCACTGACCACCACTGGGTACTGGGGGCTCACTAGAGGGCACCAAGTACATTTGTCTCTCACTTCATTGGCTCAGCACCAGCCAGAGGCTGGGTGACAAACTGCTCTGATCAAGACCTGAAGATATGTGCAACAGGGTGGCTGGGGCATGAGCCCTGCTGGGACTTTGAGCCCTGGTGTCCTGCTCTGTGTCCTATGAGCAAGGACACAGATTGGGGCTGTGAGCACTCTCCTCCACCCACCTGGAGGCCCCCAACAGGCAGACAGGCAGGGTCCCCCTTCCTGCTGCCAGAGCAAGCTGGCCAAACAAGCACACTAAGCCTCATTTTGGAAAGGAGTACAGCCACCTGCTTCCTGGGCTGGGCTGGTGAGAGGCAGCTTCTGGGTGGGCCCTTAGAAGGCCACATGTTGGTGCAGGGTCATCCAGGCAGGGACAGGGACAGCAGTGAGGAGCCCAGCTGAAAGGGGAAAGGAGGATAAGAGGAAAGGTCGCACGGGGAGTCGCTGCCGGAGGTCACAGTGATGTTTGAATGCCAGATTGGGCAGTTTGGCCAGCACCGGGCAGGCGCTGGGGGCTGGATCACAGAAATGACACCAGAGAACCAGATATCCTAAGGGCCAGTACAGGCAGCATCCTGTACACGCAGCCAGCAGTGGCATAGTGGGGGATGACCTAGTGGCCTCCCAGGAACAGACCCCAGGTTCACCTGATGGCCACAATGGAACAGAGCCTGATGACGGGGCAGGTGAGCGAGCAGCACCATCACACTGCAGGACAGTGCACCTGCAGGAGGTAAGCAGTGGCAGGGGGCAGGAAGGCACCCCACGAGGGGGCTATTTCTCCTGCATGTCACTGCACAGCCATGGCCAGAGCTTCTTTAAGGCTGGGCAGCCACTGGCAGGCACCATGGCAGGCTAGCAGCCAGCCTCAGGCATGGAGCTCTGCAGCTGGCACTGCCTCTGCGACCCACCTTGTAGCCAGCCTACATGCCTGTCCTCTACCCAGCTCCTTCCTGCCTATCTTCCGTTTCTTCCTCTGCCCCCACTTAACAGATTGCAGCAGCAAGATGGCACAAATTTATGGCTCAACTCACCAAAAATAACAAGAGATCTATCAAAGGCAGTTTGCGTGAAATTAACAGGCGCCCAGACCCTCTTGTCAAGTGCACTCAGCTCCGAGGCAGACCCAGACACCCTGCTCGGTCACTGTCCACCAGTCCCCTGCCTCTTTGTTCTTCTGGTAGCAACCCAGCCTGCCTTACTCGGCCTCATCCCCAGGAAGATGGACGCCACTGCCTTGCCCCAGTGCCTGGCAGAGGGGTCTCACTCTCCCCATTCACCACCATCCCATGCTCCCACTCTGTCAGGGAGCATCAAGTGCAGCCCACGCTCCAGCAGCCCCAAGGGTTGGGCAAAGGTGGTATGGCCACCAGGCACAGACAATGCCATGGCCCTCAACCACAGCCGGGCACGTAGAGCAAACAGCTGTGCACCTGGCATCTCTTGTACCAGCAAAGTTGGGCAAAAGGGAGGAGGTGGCAAAGCAGAAGAGCCTCTGCCTACGAGGGCAGAGAAAGGGGCTATGCCAGTACATTAGCACTAGTGAGTGCCATGTGAGCCCACTTATGACAGCTGATGCCACATCGCCTGTGCCAACTCCCCACGGGGCCTGCCCTGCATAGTGAGTGCACAGAGCTAGGTTGAGGAGCACAGGAGCAAGAGCAGAGGTCATGCTAGGGACAGCTGGGAGCTCCAGCCCCAGGTCTCGTGCCCAGGTACCAGCAAGGTACCCTACCACCCACCTCAGGGTCAAGAGACCCCTGCAGAAGTTCTAACGACAGTACCCTTCCTGTCCCCAGTCCCCTCCAACCTCCAAGGATCCCCAGCAGCTACCAACCAACTCTTGCTTCCGGCTTCCACCAAGCCCAGCTGGCCGCTGCTGGCTCTGTGCTCCACATGGCAGCCTGCCCAGATGGTACCCGCCCATGAGGGCAGAGCCTTACTCCATCCCCTGCAGACCACTGGGCCGACAGACCTCAGAGAAAGCCAGACAAAAGAACCTGCCCACAGCTGAGCAGGATGGAGGAGGCCCCTGCAGAGTGATAGGCAGCAGTGGTCATGCAGGAAGAACCATAAACCTCCTGATATACGCCCGGCACTCTCCGCCGATGTTCGACAAAGAAGCGAAATCCAATTTCTTCCTGCAGGCACTAAATCCCAGGCCAGCCTCCAGGGCCTGTAACCTGCCCACAGCCTGGCTGTCACTCCGACAGCTTCATCGACCACTGGTAGAGGCCAAGCTGGCCTGGGAGAGAGGCCATGGCAAGGCCACTAGGCCCTCACTGTGGATGGGCACCATGCCTGGTGTCTCAGAGGAGGGTCCCCCTCCAGAGCCCTAGAAGAGGTTACTGTCCATGGTAGCTGTCACTTGCAATTGGTTCAAAGACGGTTCCCAGGCACACATGGACACACATACACGCAAACACAGGTAGCTACTCAAGGTAACAAAGACAAGGTAGCCCCAAGCCCAGGGCTGGAGACAGGTCCTACCTTCCAATATGCTCAGCCACCCACATACCAGTCCCTGCCACCATGGAATACACTCAGTGAGATCCTGTTAAAAGTAGGCAAGTTCCTGACTCCCCAGCCAGGAACGATGAGGCCTAGAAAGGGACAGAGGCCTTGCAACTAGGAGCAGAGCTGGGGACCAGACCCAGCAGCTCCCACCACCACGGCCTCGGCCTCCACTGTCTAACTGTAGCCCAGCACCCAGTCCACAGCAGGCATGTGGACCCAACCAAAGGCTTGGGTCCTTGACACTGCAGGAGGCGGGATCGGTGAATGCAGCCGAGGGGGCTGGGGTGAGAGCGGAGCAGGCAGGACTGGAGGACTCACAGAGCTTTTTGCCCAGTCAGCAGGAAGCTCTAGCAGCTGGCGAACTCGGTCCCAGAAGACACAGGCCCAGAGGGGGGAGCGGGGAACGCTGGGAGCCCAGCCAGCACAGCCCTGGAGGGTGGCCTTGGAGCTCTTGCACTCGGCTTTGCCTCCCTCTGACCCTGGGGCCACTGCCAAAATCCCTGACCCGTGTGGGCAGGAACACAGCCCTGCTCACTGCTTCCCTCCAGTCTCCAGCAAACTTGTCAGTATACAGTGCCAGGCCCTGCCACGGTAACCCTGGCTTCAGGCTGTCGCTGCTTCCACTGCCTGGAAGGCCCTCACCACTCACTCCTTTGGCTCGCTCACTTCTGCCTGTCCTTCAGGTCCCTTGCTCTGACAACTGTTCCTTCTAGGAGCCACCCTGGCTGCGTGGTGGGGGGGGGGGCTCTCTCTGGGTTGGCATGTCATTCTACACTTCCTCAGCTGTGTTGCCCCCATCTAACCACCCAGTCTGCAAACTCCCCTGGAGAGGGCAATCTCACCCCAGCACAACTCAGTGACCCCAACATCTGGAGAAGGCCAAGCACAGGGATGACAGCGCCAAAAGTCCCCAGCCACCACAACCCCCTCCCTCCCCCACCTCCAGGCCCAGCCAGGTCCTGGTCAGACTCACCGTATCTCATCTCGGTGGTGAACAGGTCATTACTGCTCCCCGAGTGCAGATCAGCCTCAGCAGGTGGGGCGGGGCCCCCGGGCACCAGGGCATTGGACAGGGTGTAGGTGGCAGGAGGACCCGGCAGTGTGGTGGTAGTGGTGGTGCTGCTGCTGCCACTGCTGGAGCCAACCCCTGCCTCCCCAGGACAGCTGCAGCCTGGCTGGGCAAAGCCACAGGCCCTGCCAGCTGCCCGGCCGCACTCCTCGCTCCAGCGGCAGAGCACGCCGCAGGTAAACTGGCTGGAGTTGTTGTTGTTGATGAGCAAGACCTCCACAAAGCGGAAGGCCAGGGCGGCGGGCGCCAGCAGGCGTGGGGCCTCAGACGGCTCTGCTGACAGGCACAACTGTACAAAGTTCTTGTCGAAGTGCAGAAAGGTAAAGGGGCCCGAGCCTCCACACAGCTCCAACCCCGCAGCCTCCTCATCCGCCGCTGCTGCTGCTGCCGCCACCGCCTCCTCCTCCGGCCGCCCCACCTCTGACTCTTCCTGGGCCACCGCCTGCTCAGAGCTGGATCGCAGGCACGTGAAGTTGACCAGGTAGTGGTCCAGGGGCAGCAGGCGGGGGGCAAAGTGGGTGCACACCTGCTCCTGGCGGTTGAAGCGCAGGTAGAGGGAGTACTTGGTAGGATCGGGGTTCTCCAGGGTCCACGAGCAGCCCGAGGCGATGGTAGGAAAGAGGTCCTGCAGCGAGAAGGCTCCGTAGAGCACTCCCGAGGCCAGGGCAGAGCAGGCGCTGGGGGCGGGGTCGAAGGCAGCGGCCAGGCGCAGGGACAGAATCACAGACAGTAAGAGGGGACAGGCTGGGGTCATCCTATGTCCCTTGCCCTGTGGAGAGAGACAGAAGTCATGGCCAGCACAGGTAGCAGCAGGTGCTGCCCACCACAGACCTTAGCCTGACGGCTAAGAGCACCTTCTTGTCTGCCACCCAGGCCCACCTATGTGGTCTCAGACCTCTCTGAGCCTCACTTGCTTTCTCTGTAAAACAGAGCAAGCAGAGGATGGAAAGAGCTGGAATGAGGGCACAGGCTCAAGAAGGCACAGGGAATGCGGAAAGCCCATCAGGAATGTTCGTTCTTATCTTAGCCCATCAATCTATCACACATTCAGATCCAGCCCCAACCCCAGCTCCGCCACCTGGCTTTATTCCCTACCAGGGCTGTTCTTGTCCCAGTGTGTGAGATCAGCTGTGAGGCGTGGCACGTGCCAAGCCCGTGGTAACTGTCCAAGCAAGTAGGTAGGACAATGATCAGAGCAAATCAGGGTTAGTCCTGGAGTGATGTCATGCTCACTCACTGCACTGAGTGGGCAAGAAAGTGGTGGAGTCACAGCCCTGGGCTGTACCAATGGCAGAACCCTGCGAGCAGTATGCTGTACCTGCCTGGACCAAGAGCAAGAAGCAGAAGACAAGCTATGCCAGGCTCGAGTCCCTGGGCAGCCAGTCACCAGCTTTTCCTCTTCTCCCTGTGTGGCCTTATTCTGCAAGGTCTGGCTCAGGGCCTTCCAAGCCAGGGAAAGCCACTGGCCTATTGTTACCTTTGCCCTTTGTTAATTCTCCAGGGTTCAATCTTGGGAGTGGATCTTCAAGGCTCCTAAGAGTGGGCGCAGGAGTTGGTTGGCTTCTGCCTTCTCTCCAAAAGTGACACTAAGCTAGGCTCCCCCAGCACATGCCCATGCACTCCAGGTCGGGGAGGATAGACTGGGCCCCGTGCCCCACCCTGATTTACAGAGCAGTCAGGCCCGAGTGAAGTGGGCTGGGGAGGGGAGAGCAGCATGGGCATCCCTACCCACCAGGCCAGGACAATGCTGTTGCTTACAGCACCCAACCTCCATTCCAACTCTTTAGGTAAGGGAGCCTGGCCCAGGGTCAGCCCCATGTCCAGTCCTAAGCCTGAAGGGACCCACATGGCCTCCTCCTCCCTGTACTGCACAAGCTCACAGCACTGGCTGGCCCCTAATGCCCAGCTGTTCAGCGACAACAGAACAGACCTCAACACCAGTTCAGGATCACAGGAGAGAAGCCTGCTGGGACTGCCCTCTTGCCCACCTGCTTCGGGGTTTTCTCTCCTCCCTCCCTTTGCTAATCACTCGGGATTCAGGCCAGATGGGCAAGCTACTAGCTCTGGGAACGGAATCACAAGCATAGGGAATTCACAGGTGTGGCTGGATCTTCCCAAGACACAGCTGCTCTCCTTGGGGACAGATTTCCCCCTTGGCTATTCAGGAATCTCAACAGTGGAGAGGAAGAAGGAGAGGACTGGGATCCCCACATCCCAGTCCCTGGGCTGCAGCCACGGAGCTCCCCCAGCCCTGGAAGCCACATTCCCACACCCTGGGCGGCTGAGCCAGGCCAAAGCCGCAGGTGCAAGCAAGCGCCTGGCTTCCCAGCTACACATACAGTGGGGCAGATGATAAGGAAGGGAAGTAAGCTTAAGGCATGCCATTCAACCACTCAGCCACCCTCCCCTCCCCCAAAAGACCCCCTGGAGTTATTCAGCAAGGCTGCATTATGCGCCCCCTTTCTCAGTAGTCCCCACCCCACATCATGCTTGTCCCACACTGCTCAGCTTGCCCAGCCTGCAGCAGCAGCAGCAGTGAGCAAAGCCAGTGGCTGATGATGAGTGACATCCAATCCCCCCAACTGCCCCCAATTATTTTTAAGCAGGCTGCCAAAAATCAGGCCATTGGCTGCGGCTCACATCGGGGAGGGGGACTCATTATAATTGGTTTCCCCTTTCCTGCTCAGAGCAGGGAACTGCCCTCCCCGACACACACCCACTCTAAGCTACGTAGGCCTGAACATCCTGGTGGCCCAAAGACCGCCACACCCAAAAGTAGGCATGTGCACAAAGATGTTTACATACGTCCCACATATGGACACCCATGTGCACAGATGGGTGCAGACCACAGGCACATGACCTCACATGCCCTCAGTGCTTGCACGCCCATGTACACGGGTGTAGAGTCAGAATCCTGTACACACACACACAGATTCCTGAGTGTGAACAAACACGCCTGACCCTCTGAGGCTCAGCACATGACAGCCACCTGTGAGGTGTAACCTGCCCTGCTTGCTCCCTCTTCCACATCCCACCAAGAGGCCCCAATTCCCTGGCTCCTCCAGAACTGAGTCACCTGTAAACCCTAGCCAAGCCCAGGCCCAAGCGCCCTTGGCTGGCCAGCCTCTACCATACCCCTTCCCTTCCTCTCTGGAATTTCCCTCTGAGGACAGTGCCCCTCACAGTTCTGTCATTCAAGGCTCCCTTTCTGTGTCACTTTCCACCCATCCACAAAGACCCAAGCAGAGTCTGAACGATCATTCCAGATCCTGCTGGGTGCATGTGGCCAGTGCCTGTGCCCCTCAGGAAACTGACCCAGAACCCTCATTCCCAGCCTCGACCTGCAAAGGCTAACTTGGATGGGGCACCTGCCTCCTAGGTGGCCCATGAGCATCAGCCACAATTAGCCTTCCTGTGCCTCAGTTTCCCTCTCTGAGCAGTGGATCACCATCCTGCCCGGGGACTGCTCATCGCTCCTGTGGACACGGGAGTGCATGCACTGAGGGTCTGCACAGAGCCTGCTACACATGGTCCTGTCCCCGCCCCCTTCTCTCTTCTCAGACCCTCACCAATGCCCCCTCTTGCCTACTGAGGTCTTCCATGCCTCTGCTTCAGGGAAGTCCCTCTGGGTTAAGCTTCTAAAGGGGCTTAGAAGCGGGCCCGGCGGCGTGGCCTAGCGGCTAAAGTCCTCGCCTTGAAAGCCCCGGGATCCCATATGGACGCCGGTTCTAATCCCGGCAGCTCCACTTCCCATCCAGCTCCCTGCTTGTGGCCTGGGAAGGCAGTTGAGGACGGCCCAGTGCTTTGGGACACTGCATCCGCGTGGGAGACCCGGAAGAGATTCCAGGTTCCCGGCTTCGGATTGGCGCAGCACTGGCCCGTTGCGGCTCACTTGGGGAGTGAATCATCGGACGGAAGATCTTCCTCTCTGTCTCTGCTCCTCTGTGTATATCCGGCTGTAATAAAATGAATAAATCTTAAAAAAAAAAAGGGGGGGCTTAGAAGCTTTAAGCCCACTTGAGACCACAGACTCCTGTATGCACAAGAACTAGAGACAGAAGAGGGCTGGGGTCGCAGCAGGCTGACAGGGTCAAGAGCCCAGGCTGTCTCAGGACCTCTCTCCCCCTGGCTCTCTGCCCCCAGCATGGATGGAGAAGGGCATGACCTTGGCCTTGACACACAGCATCACTCACTGAGCACTGCTGTGTGCCATACACTCCACAGCAGCTAATCTCATTCTCCTTACCATCATGTGAAACAAGGACCCCCACCCACCCACCCATTCTACAGAGGGTCAATTGAGGCGTGGAAGGGTTACGTGGCTTGCTCAGTCTGTCGCTGGCCACTCCGACCAAGCTTACTTGGGACCCCTTCCCCTCAGACATCACAGGTCTGGGCAGCCTCCGGGCTGCCCATCTGCACCAAAAAAAAAAAAAAAAAAGGAAATCAAAGGCTTTGTGAGGGAGGACCCAGCCAAAGCTGGGGGCCTGTGGGAGCACCTCAGAGCCAGGGCCGGATTGACTCCCATCGGTGGTCAGGCCAGCGGTGAGCTGGGACGCCGGGAGCCCAGGCTGCGGGCGGGGGAGGGGCGGGGGGAGGGGCACGGCGACGCGCACATCCGTCGCGTTTATCCACCTGGCAGCTCCAATTCGCCGGCCCGTCACTCACCCTCCGCCTCCTGGGCGCTTGCTGCCGGGCTGAGCCTAGGCCGCCAGCAGGCCCGGACCCCCACGTGGGGCCTCCACGGATTTTCGGGCGGTGCACCGATGGAGGGGCAGAACCTTCGGGGACCCCTCTTTCCGGAGCCCGAGCACCCGTGGAGTGTACGCGCCTCCAAGGGTGGGGGGCTGCTGGGCGGGGCCACGGGGAGGGAGCGACCCACTCTGGGGTCCTCCGTCGCTACGTGGGGAACTCGGGGGGGGGAATTTTTAGCACACCCCAAAAGATGAGGAAAAGGCGGGCAGAAGCGAGAGGGGGCTGAGGGGCGGCCCCCAGTCGCTGGGGGTGGAGCAGTGCGGCCAACAGGGGAGGGGGCGGTGACTCAGCCACCCTCCAGCCACCCTCCAGCCACCCTCCGCCTGCCTCCCCGGAACTTTGCAGCAGCTGGAGCCGTTGCTACAGGAACCTCATGCTTTTGTTTCTCAGTGCCAGCGCCGTCCGGGGGCAGGCGGGTCCAGCCACACTGCCGTCAGGATTCGAGCCCCCTTCCTCCCCATCACCACACCGGCCAGGCTCTGGGGCAAGGTTGCTAGCTACCTCTGCCTTGGAACCCAACCTGCCCTACAAAAGTCCTGATACCACCTAACCTTCTAGGGGCTCCCCTGGGCCTCAAGGTAACAATTTCCAGGACCACCTAACAGGCCACCTACCTTTAGGGGTCTCTGACTTGGGTTTCTTCTATGTACTAATCCTTCTTCCCCAGCCCCTGCACTTAAACCAAGACCTGGGACCTTGTCCCACCAGTCACTGATACCCCCTTGGCCAGACCTGCTCCAACAGCCGCTGGAGGACCCTTGGGAGGTTGGGGGACTAAGCCATCCGGAAGGACTGAAGGTAGTTTCCCATGATTATGTTCTGGGGGGTTGAAGCAAACCCCCCAAAACATGTTTCTCCTTTCTGTTCTGGGATGAAGTGTGGATGGGGAAGGGCCTGACCTTGGCTTTGACGAGCGGCATCCGACACAGCATCACTGAGCGCTGCTGGGTGCCAGACACTCCACACCAGCTAAGTTCATTTTCCTATCAACCATGGGAGGCAAGGAGCCCCCCTGTGCCCATCCTACAGATGGTCAGCTGAGGCTTGGAAGGGTTACATGGCTTGCCCAGTCCACAGAGCTCAGGCACCTGCCCCAAAGCGGGGTTTCTAGTGGCCAACTACTACATTGCTTAGGAGGTGGAGGGGAAGGTTAGAGGCCAGCTGGGGTCTCCCTTTGTGTGACAGAGATGTTACCCACAAACACATCACACAAGACCTGTGCTTTTCTGAAGCGCAATGGGGGAGGGGTGTGCCAGGGGAGGAAGTGAAGGGGGAAGAGATCTCTTCTGACAATCTTGGTGGATGAAAGACACCCCCCCTACACACCCCTCCTGACCACCATCATCGAGGTGATGTGCATAGTACCCACAGGGGACAGTGTCCCATGAGGTGAATTACCCCATCCCAGGCTCTGCTCGAGATAGAACTCATCTGGACCCCTACCCTGCTTCGTGGGAAATACCAAGGGGTAGACAGACAGGGGTCCCCTGGGGACACCTGCCTCAGACTCAGACTCAGCTGATGCCAGAGGCCAGTGCTGCTGGTCTGTGCCTCACGTCTTCCAGGGTGGGGGTGTCAGGACTTGCTGCTGGGATGACCGTTCCCCCAGCCGCCCCTCAGAGCATATGGCCTGCCGATCAGGAGTGTCTGGGCACACCTAGCAAGACGGTACCCGTGCTCACCCACCAATCTCCTCTCTCCAGGGACTCCCCGGCGCTCCAGCGCCAAATCTCCAGCCACCGCTCAGGCTCCGGCTGCGGAAACCCGGGGTTACCGGCGGGAGAAGGGGCGGCGGGTCCCAGACTGCGGCCAGGGGGCGCCAGAGAACGCCCAGGGACCAGGCTGGCAGCTGGCGAGGCGGGCAGGCGGGTGGCATCTCTCGGCCCGGGCACCCCTCCCCCCCACCACGACCGCGGCCAACCGACCCATCGCCCGCTCCTCACTGGCCGCGGAGCGAAGGACTTCCCGCGGCTGTGCCCTAGGACCCGTCCGGCTGCAAGAGTAGCTGCCAACTTCACAGCCTACAGCGCCCCAAATCATGCTGGCCCCCAGGGCTGCGGGGAGCGTGCGTCTGGAGTCTGGTTCCATGCCCCGGGGCGGGTGGGAGGAGAGGGGTGGGGGATGGACACGGAGTCTCTGGCCTGAGAAGGACCCAGGACGTCAAGGGATGCGGGTCCAGCGGAGACTGGAGCTAGAGGGGAGGGGGCTTGGAGCAGACACGGGGGACGCGGCCCCAATTCTAGGCTGGGGGAGGGGTCTTGCAGCAGAGATGGGCGAGGGAAGGCGGGACTCTGGGCAGATATGGGGGAGGGGGCACTCGGGACAGAAATAGAGGGGAGGCTGGTGCGGGGGTGCTCAATAACTCTGGCTTAGGGGACAGCAACGACTCCGGGCAGAGACCAAGTCGGGGAGAGGAGCGGGGCCCGGCATCCGGAGTAGGAGAGATGGGGGCGCAGGGGGGCACAGCGGAGCCGCAGGTTGGAGAGAAAGGCTCTCATCAAGGGTGGGAATGGGGAACGCATCGCAGGAATCCAGGGCGAGTTACGGAAGGACTTGAGACCGCGGTGGGTGCACGGCCTGGGTTAGATTCCGGGGGGAGGGAGATTTAGCAAGCTGGGTGAAGGGGGTCGGCCCAGGCATGGGGGAGGGGTGGGAAACAGGCTCGTCAGAGTCGAAAATGGCCTCATCTGCCCCCCTCTTTCCCGCCCCAGGTTTGGGAGTTCCCTAAAGGATGGGGGCCGGCTGAGCACTAGCTACAGTTCAGGCCGGGGAAGAATTCAGCAGAGACCAGCTGGGGGAGCGCCCCAAGTCCCGGCCGGTGCGGAAACTCAGGACGGCGGCGGGAGGACTCAGTGCCTGGGGCTGGCTCGGGGCTTGGGGCCGAGCACTCACCTGGGCGCCGTCAGCAGCAGGAGCGGGGGCCGGCGCTGGCGGGGGCGGCCACGGGGCGCAAGTTTGCCATCCCTAAGGCGGGGGCCGGGCCGGGTGCTGGGCAGCTCTCTGCAGCCGCGCGCAGGGCCGGGGGCTCCAGCCCCGCCGAGCGAAGGGTGCAGAGAAGACGCCGCGGAGCGCGGAGCAGCGCGGGGCCGGGCGGGCGCCGGGCCGGGCCGGGCGCGGGCTCCTACCGCCGCCGCTGCCACCACCGCCGCCGCCGCCGCCGCCTCCTCGCCGCGCCGCCTCCCGCTCCCCCTCCCCGAGCACCGCCCGCGCCGCGCGCCGCCTCCTATTCGCGGGCGGTGGCCGCAGCCCCTGGCTGTAAGCGCCGGTGCCGCATCCTCCTCGGTGTCCGAGCGCCGCCGCCGCCGCCGCCTCCACCGCGGCCGCCCCGGGCTCCTCCGGCCGCTCCGGCCGCTGCCCGCAGCGCGCGCCGGGCCGAGTGACGGCCGAGGCGGGACGCGGCGCCTGCGCGGGCCGGGCCCGGGAGGGGGCGCGCGCCAGGCCGGGCGCGGGGAGCCGCGGGAGAAGGGGCGGGGGGCGGGGGCGACGCGCGCCGCCTCCCGTTAAAGGGGGAGCAGCGCCAGCCGAGCCGATCTCGCCCTCCCCCCCCCAGTCCTCCTCCCCGCCCTGGGCCCCAGGTAAGCCCCCGCCCCGCCCGCCGCGGCCTCCTGGACCGCAGGATGAGGCGATCCGCGACGCCCCCCCGCCCCGCGCCTCTCCAGCGACACTCCGGGCCCTGAGGCAACGCGCGCGCAACCAGGGTCTCCCGCTCCCCGCCCCCTAGTCCCTCCGGAGACGGAAGCGTTGGCCCCCTCGTTCGCATTGCATATCGCGTGTCGCTGTGGATGCAGGTGCCATTCGTGGGCTCTGAACTTCGCATATGCATACAGGTGCCCTAAGCGTGCCCTGCAGTGCTGCCCGGTTCCCGTGCATGAAGAACTACATGCGTTCATAGAAAATTAGCATGTGCCCAGGTCCTGGATGCCTGTGTGCTTATTCCGGTGCTTAGAGATGCTACATGTGTCCCAGCTTACAGGTGCCACACGTGCTGTCGGGAGCTGGTACGTGGGAGCCATGTATGTACACTGCAGTGTGGCATGTTTGCTGCATTCTCTGCTATAAACTCTGCAATGTTGCATGTCCCTAGGCACGGGGATGCTACACGTGTGCGTGGATTACATGTATTCCCTGAGTCCCTCTCTAGTCCCACTAGTGCCTTTCCCCGTGCCAGGGGCGCCCCCATGTTGCATCTGTTTGTGTGGAAGCAGCGGAGATGTAGGGACCCACCCCTTCCCCATGCTGGCACTGTGCCCAGGAGCAGTAGGGTGGAGCCTGCGCCTACAGGGTTAGGGTGGTGCCCAGGGAGATGCCCATGGCTCGGAGCCCCTGGTCGGGCGGTTTGTGGCCTGGGCATGCTGCCACCAGCAAGGTGGACAGGCTGGGGACACGCCGTTGCATCCAAAACAAGTAGGTTGGTTAATCCGCCGACTGTGGTCCGAGGCGGAGCCGGCAGGGGGCAGCTTTGCCACGAGGGTGGGATGGGTTCAGGACGGGACCTTCTGAAGGTGCTGTAGCCAGGAGGGTGCCCAACCTGCCACCCAATCCCGGCGAGCCCTAGAGCCCTGGGAGGGGCTGATGAAGCAGAGTCCACCTGCCTCCAGGAGCAGCAGCCGGTGGAGACCAAGAGCCCCACTCCGAATGCCCTCCCTGGGGCCTCCCCCCAGCAGTGGCAGTGACATTTGTTGTGAGTGATTGTGAGAGATTATCGACTTTAATGGAAGGAGGTAATAAGGGGCAATGAAAGAATCTCACCCGTCACCTTAAGGGAATTTATGAGGCTGTATGAGGCAGGGAGGAGGGATGGGCAACACCTCTCCACCTCCCCCACAGGGCCTCTGGTCTCCTGGATTCCTGCCAGGCACCCTCTAGCACACCAGCATCTTGGAGATCTCTGAGTTTGGGGGGATTCCTGGGTTCCTGCTGGGCACCCTCCTGCACACCCTGGCATCTCACAGTTAGCAGGCTCAGGCTTTGCCATCTGCAGAGGGTGCAAAGCCACCCTGGACACTGGGAGAGCCCACGACCAAGAGGAGTACCCCAAAGTGGGCACAGAGGCTGGGATGTGGCCTTCCCACTAGGATGGGGCCCTCAGACTCCCTCAGCATACCCCACAAACGCAATCCTCCCTCCCTCCCTCCCTCCGGAGCTTCAGCCCCTTCCCCTCCTCCAGGGAGCCTGCCTGCCTCTTGATGAATATTCATGATCATTAGCATACTAGAGACCCAGAGCCCATAGAAAGGCAGGCAGGTCTCCTGCAGATGTGATGCAGCTGGATTCCTTAGGCCTTTTTCCCCTTCCTCCCCCACCTGCTCCCCCATGGCAGGAGCCAGCTGGGTGAGGGGGTGGGATAGCAGGGGCTGGCTCCAGAGACACAGCAGTTTTTTGTCTGTCCTTCTGTTCTTTGGTGGCCCTTGGAGTTCTCAACCCAGTACACTCAGCCACAGAAATGTGTGTCCTGGGAAAGACAGGTGTCAGATAGTTTGAGGTACAGGCAGAGTTGGTATCCCAGCCCCCTGGGGGGTGCGGAATCCTGCAGACATAGGGATGGGGGCTCACCAAGGCTGCCAGAGCTAGGGGAGGAGAGCTGGATCTCCCAGGGTTCTTGTGGAAGGAGGCCAGATCGTGGCCCACCTTGTGGAAGGCTCCCCGCCACATCAGGGCTTCTGTGCCTCCTTTCCCAGGAGCCCCTGCCCTTCCAGACTCACTCCAGTGCTAATGTCGCCCGGGAGGACTTGGAGTAATTACAAATCGTTTCCATATTCAAATCCAGCTGGTTGAAGAAAAATTACTTCTGCTTTGAAAGGCCCAGGCGGGGGTGGGAAGAACCAGTCTTAGCCCCAGGAGAGACCTCCAGGGAACCTGGGACAGAGCCAGGGCAGGAGCAGGGCTAGCAGCCGGTCACACAGCATCAAAGGCTTGGGCAGGGGCCTCCCCCTCGGCACTCCTCTCTCCCTGGACAGAGGACAAGGATTCCAACCCATCCACCCCATTATGAGGTGGAGGGGACCCTCCCAGCAAGTGACTGGATGCAAGCCCCCTGCCTTATTCTTCCCCTAGCACCCCCCAGTGGGGAAAGGTGACCTTGGGAAGGCCTCTTCTGCCTCTTGGACCTCCGTTTCCTAATCGGGGAGGTGGCAATGGTGGCTGGACTCCCATGGGAAAGAAGGTGTGGATTAGCCAGGGCCCTGCCCCCAAATGGGGCCTTCTAAATATGATTTTATGGCTGCTTAATGAATACTGTTGTTAGCAATAACCAGCCCTGACTGCCTGGTCGGGAGGAGGCACTGCCCACGAACCAGGCCACAGAGGGGCAGCCCAGTAGGGGATGGTGGGTGGAAGACTGAGAGCTCCTATGGCCTCTGCTGCATGGCCGCAGCTGCGTGGCCACAGCCTCCCGCTGGGCCAGCCACTGCCATGCTTCATTGCCCTTTAAGCAGATGAGAAAATGTTCATCTTCCCTTCCCAATGATTTATTTGGCCCAGAGCCTAGGCAGCTTGCCTTCCAGCCGGTGGGACTTTGGGTGCCCCTCGTTCCTGGCCACCATTGCCACTTTGCCAGCACCTACATCCACTTGTGGCTCTAGGCACCAAGGTCTCTTTGCAGATACCTGTCAGGTGTTTCTAATTCATCCAAGATACCCCACTCCACATGGCAATTTTCTTAGCAGGATCTGCCCAGAGCTTACAAGACCAATCCTTCATGGCTCTGAACAATATGCATCCTGCAGGACCAACCCACAAAAGCTGGGTAGTGTTCTCCATCAATAGGCAATTCCTGCAGAAGGGTCTTGGGTGGTCTTCCCAGGCACATCTCCTACTGGAGGGTGTGCACAGCTGTTTAGAAAGCCTGGTATCCAGAGACGACTTCATTCAGTCATTCACTCATTCAACAGATAGATGTTGAGTACTTACTGTGTTGCAGTTCATCAGTGTTACTATCTCCAAAAGCATCCATTCTCCAAATCCCCCATGCTACCATGGGAGCCCAACCACCATGACCATGACCCAGGGCCCGTCTTCTCCCTTTTTTCTGGGCTCCCACCTCCATATCCCCACCATCCCTGCTCAGTCCAGCCTGCTGGGGTGCACAGACCCTTCATTTATGGAGTGCTCCTCCTTCAGCCCCTCCGGCAGCTTCCCACTCCCCCCCCCCCCGACATGGGAGCCTTCCCACCCACCACAGCCTCACCCTTTCCAGCTTCTCCAGAATCCCTCTCCATTCTCCACCTCCTCCCTACCCCATGCTCGCCTTGCTGTTCTTGGGAAACTCCAAACCCTCCCCACCAGCAAGTCCCAAGCTGACCGCTTCTTACCGGGGAAGTCTCAACTTTGATGTCACCTCCTTTACGAGGTCTCCCCTGACTGCTCCATCCCAGGCCCCTAGTGTATTTCCTTTGACTACATTTATGACTCTGAAAAGAGGTTGTTAGTTTACACACACACCACCCATCTCCCTCTGCTCTGGTTGTGAGTTGTATGAAGGCAGACATTTTGCCCATCCATTCATAGACACTACCTCCATGGAAGGATATACCGAGTCCCCTGGCACCTAGCACCATACCAGGTACAAGGTAGGTTCTTCGTTATCTTAAAAAAAAAGATTAGGGCTGAGTCAATTCAAAGCTAAGAATTCCATCCTGGACTCCCACATGGGTAGCAGGGGCCCAAGTGCCTAGGCCATCTTCTGTAGCTTGCCTGGGAAGTTCAACATGGAGTTGAATTGGAAGCAGAGTAGCTGAGACCTGAACCTACATTTACATGGGATGTCAGTGCATTACAGGCAATGTTTTAACCCACTGCCCCACGATGCTGGCCCACAGGTAGGTTCTCAATCCATACTTGTTGCGTGACTGGCTGACGAGAGGCCAACCAGGGACCCTGTCCACATGAGCTTTTCCTTGGCAAATCCAGGTTTCAATTTCCCTTGTGATGAACAAGGAAGAGCCCAGGTTCTGGGGTCCCAGGGCCCGGGATGCTGCCCCTCTCCTCACTAGTTGTGCCACCCATGGCAGGTCCTCTGTGCTCTCTGAGCCTCAAGGTTCTGTGAGATGGAAACAGTGGTCCCCACATTGCAGCACTGATGTGGGTCATGTGGGACAATGAATGGGGATGTCCTCCCACAGGGCCATGGCCAGAGAAGGGTCACTTCCATGGAGGTGAGCTGCTCTGGAGCTGGCTCGAGGCCAGGGGCTGTGCTGGGTGCTGGGGCCTTGACCTGGATGCCAGCCCACAGCCGCTAGAAGAGCCCAGCTGCCACGAACCACGTTCCCGCCCGTGGGGTCCTGCCTGGGAGCGTGGGGATCCCTGAAACCAGCCCTGCCTTCCTGGCAACCTGCCTCTCCTTACTTGAGAGCCCCCATTCCCTGTTTTCTTGGGCCTGCATGTACAAATAAGCGCATCTCTGGGCACACACATTAGATTGGGGTTCACATATAATACACACTGACAGGCACACATGCGCACAAACACACACACGTTTTTCTGGTCCAGTGGGGACTTGACTGGTTTGTTTCTCATTCTTCTCTCCTGTTCTAGGCTGTTAGACACATTCCCACATTCCCTCCCCTGAGGCAAGCCAGGACTGACTGTCCTTTCTAAGTTCTTCCTGAGGTCTAATCCCATCCTCTCCTGCTACAGGCCCTAAGGACAGAAAGCCCTGGCAGTGAGTCCAGAGGGTCGTAGATGACAGCACCATGCCCTGTATCCAAACCCTGCAGCGGAGGTACCAGAGCAAACTTCCTAACAGGGGAGACGGGGAGGAGAACTCAGCAGGCCGCCAGGAACTGGAGTGCTCTCAGCAGGTATGGGACACACTGGCTGGAAGAGACTGGGATACCCCAGGTCCTCTCACTCCTAGGCTCTGCGCCACCTGGGTCTTGCAGAGCAGGGATTGTGCCAAGCAGGACACAAAGAGCTTCGTAGCAGGGGTGGGGTGCCCTGGGTCCAGCCCGTGCATGAGCACAACCCCCCATCTGCTGTGCGCCCAACATGGGGCCAGCTGCTTCTCACTTAGTAAGTTAGTCCCCGAACAGCCCTGAAATTGTCATGGGGGGGGCAGATTTAGAGAGAGGCCGAGACAGGATGGAAGCTGTGGCCTCATTTCATTTGCTCCAGACCCTGCCTTAATCTTTGCTTCCTCCTCATCATCATCACCACCACCCTACAGAGGGCAGCATGAGCACCTACTAGGCAAAAAAAAAAAAAAAAGAAGTATTTTAGGGTTTTGCTCCCCCGCAAGAAGCAGCTGAGGCTGGAAACCCAGATCTGGAGGAAGGAATTGGGATGCAGGAGCGATGCACAGGACCAATGACCCTCCATGCCTCGCTGGAGGTGCAAGTGCACACCTCCCCTCGCTTGAATGCACAGGACTCAGGCAAGCAGTGAGGCCAGCACTGCTGCATGCAGAAGGAGGAAGGGCTTGCAATCTCCCCCACCCACCCTGGCACAGTTCTGACCTGGGGTACGCCCAGGGCATCGGGCCTGTGGATGGGTGGGTGGGGGAAGGCTCCCATAAGGTGTGAATGATGGAGAGAGCCCCTCTGCTGCAAGTGCCTCGCGGAGCAAGTGTTCTGCGTGTCAGAGTGGGAGTAAGTGGGGCTGAGCCCGGGTACACGTGTGGGCGGCGGCGTGCGTCAGTGTGTAGGGGGGAGTCTGTGTAGATGTGGTGTGCCCGTGCGCAGTTTTGCTGTGTGTCTGCCTGGGCCTTGGGCGGCAGGAGCCTGGAGCTGGCTCTGGGCTATCTCCTGAGTGTGTGCTGGTGTCTTTGCCTGCAGGGCATGGGGCATCTCAGTGCTTTTCTTTTCTATGTTGTGGATGTGCAGCCGTGCGGAATGCACACACGTATTACGCTTGGGGCTTATGTGTGCCCCCGCACCCGCAGTGCCTGGGTGACTGTGCGGTGTGTGGACAGGGTGTGACTTGTGTCATAGAAGTGTGTGTGTAGCCAGTGCAGTGCCTCCCTGTGTTAACTGTGGCTTATGCCTCCGTGGATGTGGATGTGTGTCGATGGAGAGGTGTCTGCAACCTCTGTGTGTGTGCCTTCTACTGTGTGCGGGCACAGGCAGTGGGGTGACCATGTCTTATGTAAATAGTTGGCATGCACATGTGCATCTGTGGTGTGTGCCAGAGGGTGCTGGCAGGCCCCCAACTTCCAATAGAGTCTTATGTGACCCTGCTTGGCATGTGTGGGGTTGGGCATGGGTGTGGGTCAGCCTGTAGCACTGGGATTGGTCTTTAGGGATTCTGGGGACTCATCCTTCAAAGAAAGGCCTCTCAAGCTCCCAGGCTGCGGTCTTGGCAGTGACCTCCCTTTCTAATCAGGTTGGCTGGTTCTGGGCCTGGCTTCCTGCTGGTCCCCTTCCTGTGAAAGCCTGGAGACTAACCAGGGCCAACCAAGTCAAGGTCACAAAGCAGCGAAAGACAAGGGGACTGTTCTGCTCTGGTCGCTGAGCCTGGCACACTGCACACAGGGATGCCCCGCAGGAGTCTCCCCTGAAATGAATGTTAATTTCCGTTGGGGGCAGACAGGTGTCAAGGGAAGAGCCCTGAGCCGGACAACAACCATCCAGCCCACAGGGCCACTGAATCACAAATGATAAAAGAGATCGAACTGGGGCCCAAAGGCATCCATGTGGCTGACACTGTGTCTGCTGTGTTTGTGTGCCTGTGTGTGTGTGTTTGTGATTTTCCTCTGTGTACAAGCTCTCACATGGGTTCTGAGTGTGTCGGAAGGCTTGAGGGTTCATGGGTCAGTGCCACTGTATAAGCATCTCTGAGAGTAGGGCATGTGCCTGTGTGCTTGGAGGCATGTATTTGCCCCTGTGAGTATTTAAGGAGAATGGGCCAGGATTGGGAAGCAGTGGGTTAAGCCTCAGCCTGCCACACCAGTACTCCCAAGGAGCACTGGGTCAAGTCATGGCTTTCTCTGCTTCTGACCCAGCTCCCTGCTAATGTGCCTGGGAAAGCATCAAAAACAGCCCAAGTGGTTGAGTCCCTGCCATCCATGTGGGAGACAGATGGAGCTCTAGACCCCTAGCTTTGGCCTGGCCCACCCCCAGCCTTTGCAGCCATTTGGGGTATGAACCAGTAGGTGGAAGATCTCAACCCTCTCTCTCTTTCTTTAACTGACTTTCAAATACATCAATAAATAAGTAAATGTATATATATATTTTACAAAAAGGAGCGAGACTGAGCATGTCTGGGTCTTGTGTGTTGTGTTCCAGACCCTGTGCGTGTGTGAGAGTGTGTGGGTGTCGATGTGTGTGTGTCTCCACTGTGTTTGCAAGGGTGGGTGTGTCTGTGGGAGAAGCGGCTGTCAGGATGAGCGCGTGCGAGCGTGCAGAGCCAGCTTCTGCCCCCGCTGCTGTGCTGCTCTCTGCACGCACCACCTTCCACTCACAAGGACCCCCAGGCCCATTGCCAGCCATGGACACTCCCCGACCAGGCCCCAGCAGCCGTGCACGCAGACCCATGCTCGCCGACCCGCAGGCGCACAATGGGTTCTCCGGAGGCAATGGCTGGAGAGGATGGGCTGTTAGCAAGAAAGGCGGAGCGGCTGGATTTCTCACTGACACTCTGCTGAGGGCAAGGGGGCAGCCCATCCATCTTGGGCAATGGGCCAGCCAGGCTGTGAGATCTTCACCGTCTTGTGGAGATTCAAGCAAGAGGCAGCCCAGCCCCACACAGGCACCTGCACATAGGTACCCCAATCCAGGCATCCCTTCTGGTCATATCCTGCACATATGACATAGGCATGAGTGTGGAACAGGTCCTGGTCCACACCCAAAAGTACACACACACACACACACACACACAATTATGCTGTGCTTACCCAGACACTCAGCCAGTTTGGTGTGTAGTCCTTGCACTCACTTGAAAAACCTACTTGCCCAAATCCAACCAGGACTCAGAAGTTCCATAGAATCAGGGTAACCCTGACTTCTCAAGTCTCTTCCATTCTGCCTAGGCCACCATCAGCCTTGGGAATGTAGAAGTGGTTCACCCCACCCTCACCTCCAAGGTCAAGGGCTGGAGTCAGAAAACAAAGACCCCAAATCTGATCATTCCCAATAGATGTAAACCACAGCCAGGGGCAGGCAAGTGCTAGGAGATGCTTCTTCCTGTCCCCTGCAACCCCCTCCTCCCAGGACCTAGCTGGGCACAGGAGGTGAGAGCAGGATGCCCAAAGGACAAGAGCAACCAAGGAGGAAGCCTAGATGGGCCTTGCAGGTGCACCCAGAGGTCGGTGAGATTCTGAAAGCAGCAGAGCACCCTAAAGGGCTGTGGGCAGGAAAGCAGCACAGTGGTGACTGTCCTAGAGGCAAATGGGTGGTGGGTTTCAGAATTCAGGGGTGCAGAAGAGGACTGGCAACGGGCTCATTCATTTGTTCACTGAACAGGCACTGAGTGCTCACTCAAGCGTCTGCCAGCACGGTCAGAGGTGGGGACCCCCGAGGGCCTGCCCAGGTAGGTACTCTGCTTCTTGGGCATTTGCCTTCCAGGAGGGTCAGATGAAGGCAGGTGGAACGTAGGCACCTATGCAAGCTTAGAGGGGCCAGCAAGGGCTGGGGAAGAGCAAGGAAAGGGGGTTGAAGCAGGTGTCTCTAAGAAGGTGACCTCGGAGCGAACACGTGGGGGAGAGTGGGGAAGGATGCTTGGAGGAAGATCTGTCCAAACAGGGAGAGGCTGGCGAGGGCAAGGCCCCTGGGGGGAGCATGCCATTTACTCAGAGGGAGAGACTTGGGAAGTCGATGACTTCTATTTTGGATGTGCTGCACTGAGGTGCCTTCAGGACAGCCAGAGCCGGTGACCGGGAGACAGGATTTGGGTAAAGATGAGGATTAAAGAAAACGGCATCCTGGCACCTGATGTGGGAGATGACTGTGAGGAGCAGCTGGCGGGCTCAGAGGAGACTTGGGGACGCTGGGCTGCTGGGGACAGGTGTCAGGAGGGGCTGTAGAATTACAAGGGCATTCCCCAGGAGGGGGGACGATTCTTGTCTCAGCTGCCCCTCTGCTCCCTCCCAGGCTGCCACCTGAGACAGGCTAGACTGCTGACAGGTGCCTCCTGCAGTCCCTGCCTCCCACCACTGTCCCTACTTTTCAACCACTAGTGCTTCATTCTTTTAGTGCAGGACTAGACCCCTAGTCCCTCCCCTCCCCTCCGCTGTGACCAACTCCAGAGAGTGAGGAACCTGGCTGAGGTCTGGAGGCCCCTTAGACCCGGTTTCCACTGTTTCAGGATCAGAAGGACAACATCGAAGCAGCGCGGTCTTCCAGCCCACTCAGAATCAGCCTCTTGCGAGTTTTTGCTTTACGTTATCAGATGGGTTCTGTGGGAGTGGAAAGGTGTCACTCTGCCCCGCACTATCTGCCATTCCAGTGGTGCAAACCCTCCCCAAGTGGCCAACTTAAATGAGCAAAGCTAAGTCAACTGGCCAGCCAGTATGATTTCCTGAACATTTCCCGATCAGTTTTTATGAGTTGGTCTGAGCAACTCCAGCACCTGCTCCAGAGGCTGCCCAGGGAGATACCGGAGAGGTAGGGCCGAGACAAGGATCCATCTGCTGGTGGGGGGAGGAAGAGGCACCAGCCTTCCCAGCCTCATCAGCTTTGGTCTCAACACCAGTGTCATGATGGATCTAGAGAAGCTCTCCGAACAGCCCTCGCTGCCACAGCCATGACCATCACCAGCCACCCTAGACCATTCTTCCTGTACACTGTTACAACCAGTGACGTGCCACCTGTGAGCTCCCTTCCATGCCACCCTGAGCCACAGCAAGACCATAGTGTAGTCCCTACAGGCAGGAGCCCTGCGTGTCTGGCCCAGCTCTGCCGCCAGTTCCCACAAGGTTCTGTCCTCAGTTTTTCCATCTGTGAGATGGGTGGCAACAGCCTGTCTCCAACAGTCCTTTGAGCCATTGAGAAGCCACAGTTTCTGCTACACCCTGCCTGGGCCCTGCTGGAGCTCAGGGCCTCCTCTCTCAAAACCATCTTCCTGCCTCCCAGACCCACCCTGCTTCAGCAGGCCCCCCACTGCCTCTGGCTCCCCAGGCTCCCAGATAAGGGGCCCAACTAATTACATTAGGGTTTCATGCATATTAGCAAATAATTACACGGGCAAATTGGTGCCTAATTTGGAGTAGTAACAGGCCCAGGAAGGATAGCTGTAGAGGGGACTGACTGCTCACCCCTATGTGGCCCTTGCTGGATACCCCTGGGGCTAGGAGCTGGCTTCTGACCCTCTTGTGAGGCTGGCTCATTCAGCACCTGCTTGTGTTGACTGCCTGTTCTGCCTCAGAGCCCAAAGAGGGGCAGAGAGGAAAGGAAGCCACATGGGAGGTGGAGGCAGAGGGCATCTGAGGCAGGCAGGACTGATTTTGCTGAGGAGGTGGTAGGAGGACTTGGAGGGACTTGACAGCAGAGAACACCATCAAAGGTTTGGAGGCTGGAATGCGTGACGCAAGGTCAAGGCTAACGAGGAAACCCCACAGGGCCAGAGCAGAAAGGGGGAGCAGAGGCTGCATTGGCAGCTCCACCTTGGAAACTCAGATTTCTGGGGCCCTGGGAGCCACTGGGGATTTAGGTGGGAGGAGGAGGCCCTGCTGAGACTCATCTAGGGCTCCTGGAGTAGACCCCAGGGCCCCTTGGTCTCCCCTCTTAGCATCTCTGGAACTCACCTCCCTTTTCAGTACCACAGCAGCTGCCAAGCCTGCCCTACTCATTTCCAGTCCACCACCTCCCTGTCCAAGCAATTGCCTTGGGCACAAACCCCACCAGGCCCACCCTTTGCTGCCCACGGCTCTGAGTAAGGTTCCAACTCCCAGCCTCTGCTGCCCTTCACCCTATGCCCTGCAGGCCTCCCAGATTCCCTTCTTTTTCCTGCCTCATCCCCATCACGGCCCCTGAACCTGTGGTCCCATTTGCTACACCTACCAACCCCTAACCATGTTGCCTGCTCTGCCTGTACTCTTCCATCCGCCCTCTTTGTCACTGAATGCACCCCCCCACACACCCTCTCTCTTGCTGCCAGACCCCTCGGGATGGCCCAGCTCCTGTGACTGACCACGCTCCCTCCTGTGTGCTTTGGGGCCGGCTGGCCCACCAGAGCTGAAGAGGATTCACTCCATGCCTGCTGAATCCAGCTCAGAAATGGAAGGACCAGAGAGGACAAAGACTGGGGGGCGAATTGGGGCTCAGTGGGGCAAACCACCTCCTGCAGCTAATTCTGGCCTCCCACACGTGCACAGGTTTGTGTCTTGTGTCCCAGCTGCTCCACTTCTGATCCAGCTTCCTGCTAATGTGCCTGGGAAAGCAGTGGAAGATGGTCCAAGTACTAGGGCCTCTGCACCATGGGAGAGAACAGAAGAAACTCCTGGCTCCTGGTTCCTGGCTATGGCCTGGCCCAGCCTTGGCTGTGAATCAGTGGATGGAAGATTATCTCTGTCTCTCTCTCTCCTTCCTCTCTGTAAGTCAGCTTTTGAAACACATAAATAAATCCTTAAAAAGAGAGAGAGAAGAAAGGCAGGCAGGCAGGCAGGCAAGCTGGATCAGTGTTCAGACTTCTGGTCTTACACCAAACTCCTCCTGTCCTGTCCACCTCTCCCCACCACACACACCTTCACCAGGCCTGAGGTAACCCCCCTCCTCACCCAGGTACTCCCACCTCCACTCTCCCTAGGGCCAAAGGCAGCTGTCCCAAGGACGACAACAGAGGTACACTGAAGCACAGCTTCCTGCTGTGGGCAAATTCAAGCAGGAACCTCCTGGCCATCCAGGCCGTTTCTAAAGGAATCCCTAAAGGAATGACCAATGGAGAAGGGAGAGAGGCTGAGCCTGGCTGAACGAACAAGAAGCACAGGACTTCCGGGGCAGGAGGATGACCTGGCTGACTTTCCTGAAATCTTGTTTCTCCCCGGGGGGTGCTGTTCCTGCACCTCACAGCCCATCACTCATGTTAATTATCTAGAAAAAGCCGATTTCTCCTCATTTCCAGACTCCCAATGACAGTATCATTAGGCCGGTAATGTGCGGGGAAATTGTGCGTGTCTGTCTTGGAACACATCCTGAGCCACGATGGGTGAGGGCTTCCCCAGCAGGGGTTTGTCTCCAAGATGCTCCCTGGGGCAGGGGCCAAGCCCTGGAGGAGATGCTGTGCTACAGGGCACAGGCGCACTCCCTCTCTGTTCAACCGCCAGCAATGACAGTGATGAACCCAACAATGATAAGGCAACAGCCTGGGGGATCCCCTGACACAGCAGCCTAGCTACATAGGCACTTGACACAGCTCTCAGATTACACATAGGAAATGAACCACTTTGTCTCGGCTGATTTTGAACTCATGGCCTCTCCCAGACTTGCTCACACCCTGGAAGCTCCTGTCCCCACCTCCCCTGCACCAAGCAGCACCTGTGTGCCGACCTGTGCCTGTGTGGAATGAGTTGGTCATTTCTGGTCAGCTTTCCTCCTCTCCCCCAGGCGGCAAAGCAAACTCCCGGAATGCAGGCAAACTCTGCCTCCCAGCACTCCGACAACAGCCACCTCTCACAGCCCTCTCTGGGCCCCTTCCCCTCTCCCTAGTGTTGAGTTCTCATTCGAACCCACTTAGTGTACCTGCCAGCTGACACCTGGACAGCCAGAGCAGTTTGCCCACGTTCAAGTCTCCGAACTGATGATGCCACTTGACCCAATGCTCAGGCTGAGGGCAGAATCCCTGGTTTGATCCATCCTGGTCCTCTAAGATCCCATCTCTGTGCCCTTGCCTGCTCCCAAGCTGGCGAGGGAAAGGCAGCAGGTAGATGCATAATTACAGTTCAGCTCAGCCATCCTGCTGGACAC
Source organism: Ochotona princeps (assembly GCF_030435755.1). Taxonomy (NCBI): domain Eukaryota; kingdom Metazoa; phylum Chordata; class Mammalia; order Lagomorpha; family Ochotonidae; genus Ochotona; species Ochotona princeps. Next base: position 23,031,217 of record NC_080833.1, read on the forward strand.
AAAAGAGAAGACAGGAAAGGTTTATCCTTACCAGTAATCAAAGAGATGCAGATGAAAACAAGTTAATACAATTTTGACCTGTTGAAATTGATCCGGGGGTTTTTGTTTTTGTTTCTTTGTTTTAAAGATAGCATCTTGTTGATGAGAACCAGAATCTGGGGTGTTCTCTTCCACTGACGGAAGGTAAATCACAACAAATTTTCTGCAAGCCCATTGGCCGATGGTGTCAAGAGCTTCAAACGCCAGCAGCCCTGAGGTCCCATTCATCTACTCCTAGGAACTCAATCCAAGAAGTAGCCAAAGATGTTAAAAACAAACAAAAAACCCTGAGCAAGGATGCTTCTTTGCTGGTATTTATAACTGTGAAACATCATAGGCAACATAACTGTCTAGCAGTGGAGGTTTGGATGAATAAATGATGACACATTCATACATAAGAATATTATGCAAACATTAAAAGTCATGTTCTTGAGGAATTTTTAATAACCTGGGGGAATGTTCTCTTCATAGAATGATTAGGCAAACAAAGCAGGATATAGAGCGATATGTATAGAATCGTCTCCATTTTATGAAAAAATATTAGCAAGTCGTATAAACAAAGTCTGAAAGGAAATAAAGAAAGTTAACAGAAAGGATTAAGTGTGATTGGCTTTTTCATTTCAATTTCTACCTTTAGGTTTCTTTGAAATTTTCTACAAATTTTCAATGGAGAAAAAAGTCATTAAAAATGTGCATTACGAAAAGGGGGCAATCAGGGAAGGCTTCCTGGTGGAGGTGGTGCATTGGGGAAGCTTCAGCCTAGAGGAGGGACGATTCATGGTATAGGCCTCTTGCAGAAGCTAGTGACTTATATGATAGGGTTAACAGGCCTCAGGTAGAATACAAGCATTGAACAGGGAGTGGCCAAGGACCACCTGAGACCAGGCTGAGTAAAGAGCCAGCACTTTGTCCAGGGTGACAGGACTTGAGCTGGGCCTTACAGAGCCCTTCACAGCCTCAGAACCACAGAACAGAGAAAGGACAGGGGCATGGGTGACAGGTGGGGCATGGGCCACAGAAACACGAGGAGTACCAGGCCCCAGTGGCAGCCCAGAGGCAGGGCGACTGGAGGAGGATTGACAGGCCTGGGTGAATAATTGGAGAGAGGTGTGTGGGGGATGCCCCTGTGGTGCTTCGAGCCCCAGGGAGCCACATGGGTGGCAGTGCCAGGAGATGTAGCACACACATGCTCTCCACACCCTTCTAAACCGCAGCTCTGGGTCTTGTCTGGTGTTTTGCTGCATCTGGCCTGACCTCTGGCTCCTTCCATCCCTGTAGCCTCCTTGCTTGTGACCCTGGCAAACCAGGGCTGGCAGGGTGTGGGGAGAGCTGGCAGAGAGGGAAACCACAGGGACGCGCTTGGGGCCCTCCCTCCTGACACAGACACAAGCATGGACACAGATCCCTGGAGAATGCATGAGGACCTCAGCAGGGAGAGTCAAGTCACAGGCCTGGACCCAGCCTGCTCGGCTGCCACACACATAGCCACACACCCCACAGTGCCACAGCCGGCCCCAGCAGGAGCCTCACACACAGGCCATTGTGCTCAGCCCAGCTCCCCCAGGTCCTCCCGCCAGGGCCACACCAGCCCCCACCCGCTCAGCCCTCCCCACGAGGACAGTTCAGAGGGCTGCTGGCTGGTGTGGAGGGGCCCAGTGCAGGGGACTGGCACAGGGACCAGCAACCAGACGGGGCAGCCCAGCCTAAGGGGAGGGGGGAGGAGGGAGGGAGGCCTCGGAGAAGAGGTTGCCAAGGCAACAGGCTCCCGCAGAACCAACCAGAGCCTCCCATCCTCGGCTCTTATTTTTAGAAGTTGGGCCTGGACTGGTTGGGGCGGGCTGGGGGCCAGACTCCCCAGGACTGCTGGAGGGCTCAGACAGCAGCCTCAAGCCCCTTGAGGGCTTCTGGTGGGCTTCGTGCACACACTCCCAGCCACCCATCCCAGCTTCTTGCTCCTCAGTCTTCTTCCTGCAGCAGCACCAGCCCCTTGCCAGACCCCAGGATGGGGTCGAAGCCCGCCCTCCCACTCAGCAGCCTGTTGAGGACTGGCTCTCATTTATAGCGTGCAGGAGGGAGGGGGCACCTGCCAGATTGGTATGGCTGTGTGTGTGTAGCGTGCGTGAATGAGTGGGCATGTACCATAGGGCGACTCACACCCTCAGCTGTGTGTGTGTGTGTGTGTGTGTGTGTGTGTGTGTGTAAGAGAGAGCTGCTTCCACAGTACAAAATCAATCTCGTTTCCAGCCCTACTCACCTCTCCCCCCATCCCTGTCCCCACCTCACTCCCTTCTAGGATCTTTTCCAAGTGGGGCCAAGGGCAGAGAGGGTGAGTTGGAGGATAGCAGGTCCCAGAGACCAGCCTAGCCCAGGTCTTGCTCTGTCTGAAGTGAACAGAAGGGTTGGGGCCAGGAGTGGGCAGAGCCCGACAGACCCCCAGGGGTTGAGGCTGAGCGAGGGGAGCCTGGGGAGAAGCTGGAGTGAGCTGACTTAACGGTGACTCCTCCAGCTGCTAGGGATTTCTCTGTTAATCTGGGACTGCTCTGTTTGCATCTCATTTGCCTATATTTGCATAACAAGGGTCTGGCTGGCACTGGAGACCGAAATTCCTGGCCTGTGTAATTGCGTGGAAAAGTCTCTGGGGGCTGAACAGGAATCCTGGGGGCCAGGAAACAGGCTACCTCCCCATCTCTCCTGCCCTAATCCCTGCTGCAGGAGGGGTGGGGGTGGCTGGGGGAACAGAGGGACCGGGTGGCAGATTAGGATCCAAGTCATCCTGGTGAGCAGAGAGTGAATGTCCAGCTCATAGCCTGGAGCTGGACACAGAATATTCCCATGGGGCAGCAGGGAGGGTGTGTGTGGGGGGGAAGGGCTGGCCTGGGGAAGTCCAAATCCATGTTTGGGAAGTACAATCCAGCCCCTCCCCTCCTCCAGTCCCTACCGGCTAGTAAGAGAGACTTGGGTCACAGGACTCTCAGCCCCGGGGCACCTGGGATCCCTGCCCAGCTCCTCACTCGGGACACACTTTGGTGCTCTTCTTGCACAGGGGAGAAGGTCAAAGGGTCCAAAGGGTCATGTTCACCTGGAGCTCTGCCCCCTTCCAGGCTGTGGACGGCACACTCCACTGCCCAAGCAACCCCAGGCCAGCTTCCAGGGCCCGGGTTCAGCAGGGGAGGGCATGTGTGTGGATCCTTTCCCATGCACAGCTTGCCTTTCCAGGCCCAGAGACTGGCTTTGCTGGAATGGGTATTGATATGTCCATGGCTGTGCATCCTAGGCCCTTGCGTTCTAGGACTGAAGCCCAGGGTGGGAGCAGAAGAGGGGTATGGGGTGGGCTAGGGGTCTCCTTTTGAATTCTTGCCCCTTATATCTTGGGGGGGGGGCTCTGACAAGCTGTTTGACTTTGAGCAAGGAACTTGACCTCCCTGTGCCCACAACCACACAGAGTTGTCTCAGGGAGGCCCTGAGTTAATTCTTGTACAGCGCTTAGAACGGTGCCTGGCGCCGAGTGCAAATGTGTAAGTGTTAGCTATTATTATCTATTATCCTGGGATTTGGCTTTTTTCCCTCCAGCTGCAGAGGAAGCACCTTCTCTTTCATTTCAAGAGACTGAGGAAGACGCAGAGGTGGTGCTCCAGCCACCTCCTCTTCCAGGGTTCTCCGCTTCTTTCCTCAGATGGCAGGTGGTCACTGGCAACTAAGGGGCTTCATGTCCTTAACCCCTGAAGTTCCAAGTTGGCAATTCTGTGACTATTTACTTCAAAGTTACTGTAAGTGGTCTGTTTATCACACAGTTTGAGTCTTTATAGGTGTCTTATATAAGGGATGATGGGACATAATGGATGGTGCCTGAGTGAACAGGTGAACAAATGAATGAATGGAAAAGCAAGGAGGGAACGGAGACAGCAGAGGGCGGCTGACTGCTGACGGCAGGCAGAGGTTTTTCGAGCCCCTCTGCTTGTTTTGCTGAAGGGCATGTTTAGTTGTTCGTGGCTTCACCACATAGGGAGAGGTGGGTGGGCCTGTGTGGGGTCCCTGAAAGGCCAGCCCTAGCTTTGTGAGGGTCCCAACCCTAAGCCCATGGTGTTGGGAGGTCTCAGCGGGTCCCCACTCAGAGTTTGAGGCCCTGGAGCAGCCCCTTCTGGCTACAGCAGGGATGGGGGGTGGCAGACGTCGCAGGGGGTGACTCATGGCCTCCTTTGGCTTCTCTGTAGAGCCCCACTGCCAGCCAATGGGTTAGTGGTGACAGATAGCTCTCCCGGGGCCTGTCAGCCTCCTCAATCTGGCCAGGCTGGGGGAGGAGGAACCTGCCGTAGGATCCCCTCTGCATCCTCCTCCCTCGCCCCACTTTGCTCACCTGCCCCCCACCTACTCTGGGCCCTCAGACCTGGCACTCATCTGGGAGGCCATGGTGCACGGACATGTGAGCGGGCTGGGGCTGTGCGTGGTGTCCTGTGTGACACTTTGTTTATATTCACAACTGTCAGGTTCACACATCTGCACGATGCAGCTCGGGCTTTGGCACTTCACGGTGTGCGTGTCCTGGGCGGGGGGCAGGGCACCAGCACAGGGCCTGAGGCTGGGGCTTTTCCTGGGAAAGTTCAGGGGGAGGCATGGGTCTCCCAAGGGGATAACAGCTGCAGCATTGAATTCCTGGCCTGGCTTCCAATCAGGCCAACCTCACCTGCAGGCCCATTTCTGAGGAGCCACCAGCTGTGGCCGTGAGCAAACCCCTAGCAGGGTGGCCCTGACCCGACTCTGGCCCCATACTCTGGAGGACCTTGGCTTCTGGCACAGGCAGAACCCCAGGACCCCAGCAAAGTATCCTGACCACCACAGGTGGAGTCACAGACCTGCTAGACACAAGCACGTAGACACACTCCCAGACACACTCAAGCCACAGGGTGGGCAGCATATGCCTATCCACATACGGGAACAGGCCTTGCATTCACAGGACACATTCTTGCAAGAGCACACAGGCCAAGGACCACATGCCTGCTGCCACACTTGCATGTCTACACAGTCCCCACATGTGTGTTGTATGTGTGTCACCATGTGTCCTGTAGCCTGCGTGACTCTGGCTCTGTGTAAAACACAGTGCATTTCTTCGTGACACACGGGAATTGCTCTGTGTGTGTTCGCTGCCTTCCGGGGTGGATTTCCGGGTGTCAGCGTTCATTCATCTGTGTGTGCACACAAGGGATGCCGTGGGGAGAGGTCATGTCTGGGTGACGGCAGCTGGTGGGTCATCTCTGTGTTGTCTGTGTCCATGTGTGTCTGTGTGTGGCCCTTGTGGACATGCCTGTGACCCCGGGAATCAGGAGCTGGCTGGGCTGCCACTCTGTCGCCAGCAGAGGCTGTGACCGAGGGTAGGGCCAGGTGGGATTGGATTGAATCCCCCCGCCGTTGACAGCCGTATTCACAGAGCTCTGAGTAGGACGTAATTGCTTCTATTAATCTTTCTCCGGTTGTTAATTGCTCACTTATCGGGTTGTGTATTATGCCGACTGTTGCTCTTAATTCGCCTCCATAGCTGCAGGTGTTTGCTGCCTTATTAACTGTTAATCGGCGCGGCTAGGGATAGAGACTTAATTGGCCCCCAGAGTGGGACGCAGGCGGGCCAGCCGGGCAGTGCCATGTTCTCAGCCTGTCCCTGGAAGTCTCACCTGAGGAGCACAGGTGGCTCCTGGGGACCAGCTGGCCCACTGCCATCCACCGGCAGTCAAAGTGACAACCTCAGGATATGGCCCTCCCGCGGTTCCACCTCCTCCAGGAAGCCAATCAATCAGTCAGAGCCCAGCTCCTAGACACCCTCCTCCTCCAGCACCAACAGTCTTCCTTACCCTGAAGAGAGCCAGCCTCATTTATTCTCTTTCTCTGAATCCAACTGAGGACTAGCAGACCAGGGGTGGAACTGACCGGCTCCTTCCACACCCTCCCAGCCTGCCCTCTGACCCTAGCAGTCAAGGTCGTTAAGGTTACAGACACTGGGAAATAGGCAGGCCAGAAGGGGCTTCTGCCAGTGGGGAAAATCTCCAAAGGAGGCCCAGGCAGGACTTCCCAGCGTGCAAGCAGGCTGTGTGAAGTGGTCAGATCCAGGACTTCCAGGAGGTCCCAGCCATGCCTTCAGGGCACCCTCCCCCTACACCCCCCCAGCTTCTGCTTGCACTGCCCCCAAGAACCAGAAACTCCCTCCCTCCATGGCACAGCTGCCAGACAACAGCAAGGACAGGGTCCTGGACACTGAGCTGCCTCCTGCCCCCCAACTCCAAGTGGAAAACAGGCATCCCTGTGTTCCACAAAGGGGGACCAATGCCAAGAAAGGACAAGTGAGTGGCCCCAGGCTGCCCTCGGGCCTCTCCAGGAACAGGCAGGACATGTGGCTCCAAAGTGAAGTTTCTGTTCCTAGCCTTGTGGGGAGCCTCACTGTCTCAGTCCTGGGGAGCTTGACCAAGCACCACTACACCCTGGCTCCACAAAGAAAGCCTCCTGCCTCAGGCCTCTGGACAAAGTCAGCCACGGCTGGGGGGAGGGGGGATGACGGGATGTAAATGAGGAAGGACAGGAGCCCACACTAAGCCAGCCTGGCTTCCAGACTCCAAGAAAAGATAGGCAGACCCGGGGGCATCATGGCTACCTCAGAACTCAGTTCAAAGGTCCAGTGTCCGGCCGCTGCGTCTTGAGCTGCGAAGGTAGCTGCTTTGCTGTGGCTGGGTTCTGAGAGGTCAGCTGGGGTCTCAGCCCAAGAGTGCTACCATTGTGAGCCCACTGTGTGCTGGAAGCAGCAATAAGTGTGTGTACAATCCTACTTAGCCCTCCTGAAATCTGATGAGGTGCAGCTCATCCCTAGTCATGGAGAAGAAAACTGGCCACTGAGAGGGGTAATTAAACTTCCTTCCATCAGGGGTATCTGGACAGATTTATGCCAACAGTTCAACAAGGATACGTGGAGCCAGCTACCCACCTTCAATCTGGGAACGGAGAGAAGCCAAAGACTCACGCATGCGCAGCCAGCGTGCCCATTAAATGGCAAAGCAAAAAAACTGTCCAAGGATAGTTGCCCAAACAAGTTCCGGCTCCGCCTCTATGATAATGATATGCAGATGCATGCAAATCTACACAAGCGATGGCACAAACCTTCGGGAGCTATGGGGTGACAGAGGAGGCGTTGCTATGGAAATCTCAAAGCGACACTCCCCTCCACCACCCGCACAAAGCCCAGAGACACAGGCACAAAGACCCGGGGTTCCTCGCTCCGGCGCCCGGAGGAGCACCGAGCGGCCAAGGGCGTGACCCGGAAGGACCCTTCCAGATAGCTGCCAACCGGGGCGGCTGGGGCCCCGAGGAACACTCGGGGAGAGCATCGGGATCCCCGAAAATTCAGCGAGTTACAGGGCCTTTAAAGTGCTGGGGAATGTAACTCCGGCCTAGCAACGAGAACCCCGCCCAGCGTCGCATAGCAACGTCCCTCGAGCCTAGCAACCACCATCCACTCCCCCTAGCAACGTCAGGCCTCATCCGCCCTCCTGGGGACCAGGGCCAACAGGCAGACGGGGCTCCTCCCACCAGCCTGACTCGAGACGGGTTGCAGAGTTCTGGGGTCTGCCTCTGCAGGCGAGGTGTGACAGCGTGCTATCAGCTTCATTAGCAGAGGGGAATACTGAAGTTCCTAAGTTCCTGCCCAGATGACAGAGTCCGCCCTTCCCTGGGCGCCCTCGCACCTCCCTGCGCGGAAGTTCTGGGTCGTCCCCTCCAGCCCGAGCGGCGTTGGGAAAGCCACCCAAGTTGCGGGCTCGGAAGGAGCTGCGGGCTTGCATAGTAATGCGCGTCATTTGCATACAGCGCAGAGACTGTAGCGCTCCCTTACAGCCTGGAAAGTTCCTGAAGGAGCCCCGTCTCCTCCCCTTGCTCACCTGCCCAGCCCCTTCACGCGACCCGTACCTGCTCCCCGCACCACACCCCTACCCTTAATCGCAGTTCTTTCCTACAAGTTCCTGCACCCCGCCCTACCCCCAGCTCAGCCGCGCTCCTGCCAGCCCCATCTCCATCCCAAAGCCGAGGGCCCCCTCTGCTGTCGGCTGCGGGTAGGGCACCTGCCGAGCTCCTGGGGCAAAAAAGAGGGGCTCCCACTACCGCCCATTGCCCCACCCTCCCCGATCCAGCAGGGCCCTGTGACAAGTGCAGCTTGAAGGACCAATGGGCAGCAGGCACATCCTTCCGCTCTGGCCCTGGTTCCTCACACCTGGTGGGCTGCTCAGGGGCAACTGGCTCCCAGGTCAGCTCCCCTGGGACACAGCCCACATGGAGCCACTTGAAGATTCCAGCTGCAGCTCTGTGCGTGTTCACTGCGGATCGAGGGCAAGCAGGCACCCACTGGGCAGAGCACCAGCTGACACAGCACCCTGGCTGCCCTCCCTCTGGGCCCGAGACCCTGGACATGCTGCAGGGCCAGCACCAGGTGCAGCCAAGTGTTAGCAGCGCTCTGCAATCAGACACGTCCACACTCACAGGGACACACACAAAAGCACACAGACACACACAACAGGGATATGGGCCAGGATAAGGAGATGTGCCACCCCTCCCTGCTCACCTCTGCCAGAGGGAAAAATTTTACAAACATCATTCTGGAAACCACTGAGCCTTCCCCTCTCCCCACTTGCTCCCACCCAAGCAATCGTTAGGTGTTGGTGCTTTTTTAGAAACCTCTGTTCATTCAGCTCACTTCCACTCAAGTCCTGACTCCTCCCTGCCCACCTCCTCTTCCTTCACAATACTCCTAAAATGCTTCCGGAGGTCACCGGGGCAACATCTGTGTGCCAGCCTCAGTCATGGTGAAGGACCTCGGATCACCATCTGGTCGGGCTGCACAGCTGGGCTCAGAAACCTGGAGATGACTCCCCTTCCACTCCCAGCCTCCTCCCCAGAGCCAGCAACCAGAGCCTCAACTTGGACAACTTCTTTATTGAACTAAACATCAATACCAAACTTAAGAACAGGCAACTGGAAGAGGGTAGCTGGGGGAAGGAGACCCACCCTCCCTGGGACTCCCTGAAACAGCTGAGGGTTCAGCACCGGGCAGGGTCACACCTCCCCAGGAAGGGGATGCTCAGAGCCATCCCCTTGTGCTGGACCCAAAGATGGGTCAGGGGCTGAACCAGGAGGTCCTGCAGCTGCTGGGGGCAGGCCCGGAGAGCTAGCAGTGCCAGGGGCAGAAGGGGGCTGCACAGATGCTGCAGGGGAGAGGAGAAAGGCTTCCTGGGCTGGCCACAGTGAGGCTTGCAGCTGGTGACTCATGGACACTAGGGACTCCAGGTGCTGCAGCAGGGCTTGGTGGGGACAGAAAGCCTGATGGAGATTCTGGCCACGGCCAAAACCACGGCCTGCTGGTGCCACTGAGTAGGAGTGCCGGAACTGACACCAGCCTGGTTCTCGGGGCTGTTGTCCTTGCCCGGGACCCTGCCAGGTTTGGGGCTCTACCCACAGCCTCCCCCTACCTCTGGGTGCCCTCTGCCAAGCCAAACCTCCCCTTGGGACCAGGCTGCCCTGGCCATGGGCCGGCTGTGGGGAGCTCCTGGGGGCCGTAGCCGGTCTCCTGTCCTCCGGCTGGTAGCACTTCATCTCCACTTTCCTGCTGAATGAAACCACCTTGCGGACCTTGCCCCACAGGGGGTTGGACCCTGCCGTGTCCGGAAGCCCTTCCTTGGGGAGCAGCACAGCCAGCAAGAGGCTCGAGTGAGTGACTTCCAGACCTGGGGACAAAGGCAAAGGAAGGGGCACTGTGGCTGCCACAGGGGTGGGGGTTGGATGCCGAGAGCCTAGGAAGACCTGGTCTCCAGAGATGGGAAGAAAGTGGAGGTGAGCCTGACCCAGAGGTGTGTGTACCTGCCTGGGAAGGGCGTGGCTGGTTCAGCCCCAGGACCTCTACTTGGTGTTCTGGGATGGTCTCCACCCACTCCACAAGGCCCTCTCCTGGGGCCATGCTGGGAAGGACACCCATGCACAGGGGGCAAGCCTGGCCCAGCACAGCAGTAGGGAAAATCCCTTCTGTAGGTCCTGCACCAGGGTCAGATGTGGCTGTTCCAGGAGTTTCTGTGATGGGGTGCCTAACTCCAGAGACAACATGATGGGAAAAGGGGGAGGGCTAGGGGCCAGTCAGGCTGCTTGTGGGTGACACCAAACTCTGCAATGACAAATCTTGGCCTCTTCCCTACTTCAGTTTCCTCATCGGTGAAATGGAGACTATGAGAGTACTATTCTGTTAGGGATATCTGCAGACTGAGAGGTCACCTAGATAAAGCTTTCAGAACAGTGGCTCACATCCAGGAATGAGTTACTGTTATCTCATCCCATCAGCCAGGAGTTTCCCTTTGAGATGTACCAGCTGCCCCCTAAGACACAGGAGACCCTGTCAGACCGGTCACCAAGAGAGGGGTGCTGGAGCCAGTGCTGTGGGTAAAGCTGACACCTGAAACACCAGCAATCCATATGGGCGCTGGTTCAAGTCCTGGCTACTCCACTTCTGTTCCAGCTCTCTGCTAGTGACTTGAGGAAAGCAGCAGAGGTTGGCCCAAGTGCTTGGGCCCCTGCATCCATGTGGGAGGTCTATTAGATGCTGCTGGCTCCTGGCTTGGGCCTGACTCAGCCCCAGCCATTTTGGTTAAATAATGAACCCGTGAATGGAAGTTCTTTCACTCTCTGTGATTCTTTCAAATAACTAAATAGCATCGAGAGAGAGAGAGAGAGAGAAAGAGAGAGAGAGAGAGAGAGAGAGAGAGAGAGAAGGAAAGGTGTGATAAAAACATTGGGAAACTTACCTGGGCCTCCCAGGGGGCGCAGCCTGCTAGGCAAGGGCTGGAAAGCTGGCAGGGGCAGCAGGACCATGCCCACCTGCTGCACAGCTGCCAGGCCATGGCGCTGCTTGTTGTTGAGATAGGAGTAGAGCAGGCGGCAGTTTTGAGTGTCCCGAGCCCCGTGAGGACACAGTCTGAGCACACACGTGTCCTGTGGGTTACACGGCAGCAGTCTGAGCAGCCATCGTCCTCTGTCCCTGCACACATCCCTGGGACCACCCAAGCCTCTGAGAACCCCATGGGGAAGTGGGTTCTCCATTTTGCAAAGGAGAAAGCAGAGGGTCCTGCACACAGGAAACTAGGCCTCTGCTCCAGAGGAGAGGCTGGCAGAAGAGCGGTGCTCAGGAGAGAGTGGGTACCTTGGCCTTGGCTGGCTCGATGCTGGCCAAAAGGTCCCAGATGGTGTTAGGGGGGATACAGCCTGCTGAGCGGATCACCTCGGGCAGAGCCTGTGGCAAGCACGCAGGTCAGTGAGCCCCCAGCCCCCCATGCACTCAGAGCAGGCAGATGTACCCTCAGCCACAGCGGACAGGCAGCATCCCTGGGCCCTGAGTGGCTGGTCCAGCCAGGCTCCTGCACCTCTGGCCCTCTTCTGATAGGTCAGCTGATTGCTCTGTCACTCAATAATCACTCCTCAACCCTCCTATGGCCCAGGGAGGTACCAGCAGCCTTCTCTGTTGGGCCCCTCTTGGGTTACAGGCAGTCCTCCACCCCCATGTGTCTGTGCAGGAGTGGGGCTACCATCACGTTTATCCCCATGCCTAGCACAGAGAGGGTGCAATGCCTTGCTTTAGAATCAGCAAAAACCAGACAAGGGAATGTCCAGGACTGGACAGTAGTTGATGGGCTGCGCAGTGAGTTGGGGATAGGGGTTCCCTGGTGATTTGGGCAGGCACACCTGAGCAAGCTGACAGCTATGTCCCAAGACCAGCTGAGCAGTAACTCGGAACCGCTTGATGGAGAACATGTCAAGCATGCCCTCCCAGAGGGGCTGGTTAGTTAGGGTCTTGGTGGACCCGGCAGGCATCTGGGACCTAAAAGAACAGAGAAAGACAGGGCCAGGCAGAACATCCACATGCCCCACCCCAGTTTCTCCTCTCTTTTCAGAGCAGCTCCTGGGTCCCCACCACCTGGCCTTGCAGAGGGGGTCCAGGAGAATGGGAAATTTGTTCCTGCCCACAGTCTGGGGTGATGGGGCACTCAGGCAGGAGAGTCCCTCTCTGCTTTGTGCATCTGGCATCCCAGCTGGTGGCTGCCCCTCCTTGCTGCCAACCCTGCTGGCTCCCAGCCCCACACCTGTCCTGGGGCTTCGTGGATGCTTCTGGAGCTGCCACAGTAGCCGGGCTTGGGGTTCTCTGGAAGACACCATCCTCGCCGCTCTTGGTGGCTTTGAGGAAGCCTGGCAGCTCACTCATGGGGTTCCAGGCTGCAGACAGCAGAGGCAGAAACTGAAGCAGGCAGCCAGCACATGAAAGCTATGCTAGGGCTTCGGGAAGGAAGGTTCTTCCTAAGAAAACCTGGGCTGCCCACTCCCGCTGCTGCTGAACTAATCCAACTAAGCGCCCCAGTCTGCCCACTGCCCCGATGTGGCACCCGGACCTGTGCAGATGCGGCAGTTGGGGTCTAGGAAGTGGTGTTCGTGCTGCTCCGTGGTGTCTCCTGATGCGGCAGGTGGGGCTGGTGGGCTGCTGCGGTCCGGGGACTCCAGGAAGCCCTGGCAGACAGAGGACAGAGCAGCTCACTGGGAGCACAGCTGGGGAGGCTGAGGGCCTCCCCGGGGAGTGGGCCTTAGAGGCATGGCAGGTTCTGCTTTTTCTCAATAGTGTTTTTGTTTGTGTTTTGTTTTAATTACGAAGTACCACGAGGGATGGGGATTTGGCACAGCAGTTAAGCCACCACTTGAGATGCCTGCATCCCACCAAGGGATGCCTGGGTTCAAGGCCTCGCTCTGCTTCCAATTTGAACTTCCTGTTTATGCATACCCTGGGAGGCAGCAGGTGATGGCTCAAGTACTTTGAGTGCAGAAAAAATGATTGGGAATAAAAATAACATTAGTTACCCTCCCCTGCCAAAAAAAAAAAAAAAAAAAAAAAGTAGATTTTCAACCTACAAATAAAACCTGCAAAATTACTGAGAAATATTGCAAAACCACTCCTTTGTCCCATCAATCAGGGGCAAATGTTGGGACAAAGGCGTTTCTTTATCACGGTTTTCCCACACCCAGGCCCTGGGTCTGTCACGGAGACAGCTGGGGTGGATGCTCAACTTCACTGTCTGGCTTTGTTCATTAGGCACATCGGAGTCGCTTGGAGGTGACACCACACCTACCAGGAGAGCTGCAGTGCAGGCAACACCTCTCCTGGAGGTCAGCTGGGTCATTTCCAAGTTGTCACCATGACACACAGAGAGTGCAACAGAGAGCATGTTGCTAAACCATCGTATCCCCTGAGGACAAGCCCTCAGGAGCTGGTGATGGAACCAGGGAGAAAGAATGCTTAAAGACCTCTGGGGTGGGTTCCTGACACAGAAAGGATGCCCACATCCCCTAGTGAAGTTCCTAGACTTCAGTCTAGGTTCAATTCAATCCAGCTCCTTGTTATTACACCTGGGAAAGTAACAGAAGATGACCCAAGTGCTTGGGCCCCAGCCAACCATGTGGGAGATCCAGATGGAATTCCAGGCTGCTGGCTTCAACCCACGCCAGCCCCTGCTATTACGGCCATTTAGGAAGTGAGGTAATGGATGGAAGATCTCTCACTGTTTCTCTGTGTCTCCCCCTCTGTCACCTAGCCTCGCAAATACATTTAAAAAAATTATAATAAGACTCTCAATGCCACTGCCATATCACTTTTTCCCTAACAGCAGTGGCTTCAAGCACAAAACAAGCACTGCTTAGCAAGATTCAGACAACTTTGAAACTCTGCTCCTGCCTCGCAGAGCCTTCCCCAGCAGGTGCCCGCATGTTTCAGAGTTCCAAAGTCAGGTCCTGGTCAACCAGCACACATCAGGTGGTGATCACCCTGGAGACTAGAAGTGACAGAGCTAGCCCATGGGGCACCATGAGGTCTGAGTGAGGCACTGATTGTAAAAGGAGCGCGCAGGGGCTTTGCCGTGACCTAGCCCCTGTCCCCTGCTCTGCTCCCTGTTCTCAACCACGTTTGGTACAGAGGGCTTTTCTCTGGGTCTCCCCAGATCCTGTCCTCACAGGGAACAGGGATCAGTTTGGAGGCAGTCATGCCCCTAGAAGCCCCCTCTACACAGGCCATGGCTCCTCTAGTCACTGGTTGTGGGCTGGGAAGCATGGATCTCTGGCATGTTCACTGCCAACTCCCCAGCGCCTACCTGCACCTGGCAGACTCAAGGACCCGCCCTATACCCTTCTGAACATACAGTTTATCAGAATGGGGTGAACACGTGACCCATGCAGTGGCCAACACAGCCAGAGTGCCTTCTTCCAGAGGGATGGTGGGAGCTACAAGAGGCTCAGGCAGGACTACTGGGTCCAGGGGCTGTTGAGCCACTCTTCCAGACTCCACGCAGGATGGAGCAGCCTGGAGGGAGGATCTCAGAACAGAGAGAAGAGGCTCAGTGACAAGACAAGGCCTGGACTCCAGTCACTCCCACTGGCTTCCAAGACCCAGGATAAGTTCTAAAGGGTCCTCTGGCCCAGCAACCCTGGGCTCTGAGTGGTCCCTGCCTGGGGCACCCCTAAACAGGTCCACTGCAAGGCCTCTGTTCCCCACCTTGGAAAGCTCACTACTTGGACCAATGTGGCCCCTCTGCTTTGCAGCCTGAGTCCTGGCCAATGGCTGTAGCTGGAGGCAACTGTGGTTGGGGGGACTTGACTTAGTGCCACATGTTAGGGACCTGCAGGAGGCTGCGTGGCTGGCCAGAGGAGGGGCAGGGTCCCTGGGCACGGAGTTTGCTAGTTCCAGCTCTGTCTCCCCTTACCACCAGATCCTCCAGGGTCAGCGTCTGATCGTCATCTCGCGGGATCTCGACTTCACCCTTGTGGGTCAACTTGGAGGCCGGAAGTCCACATAGCTCCTGTTGGTGCTGTTCAATGACCTCCAGGACCTGCAGAGGCGGGAGCAGCCCAGGCACAGCAGGCTGAGGTCTGGGACACCACACGCTCAGCTGTCCACTTTCTTCCCCAAACTCCTCTCTCCTGTGGCTCTCCCTCCAGCCATGCCTTTCCATGATTCTGCCAATCTTACAACCCTTGGCCCTGTCTACTCATAGTCCATGCATGTACTTGCTAATTCACATCCCCTTCCAGGAAGCTCTCCTGGACCAAGCACTTCTGCCTCTGGCTGGGCCTCACCTTCTGCCCTGAGGAACATGTGAGGAGGGGAAAGGTATACCAGGCTCAGAGACCCAATGGGGTGGCTAGCAAAGGCTCACAGGTAACCTCGGGCCAGCACCTCCCTGACCTGAGTCGCAGCTAGGACCAATTGAGGACCTGTGCTACACAGCACACAAGGAGGATGCAGCCTGATGCGTGGCATCCAATAAATGCCAGCTGGGATTCTTATCATTGACCAACGTCCTCCTGCCTAGACTGCCTCTTCAAAGCCACCTGTCTCCCCTTTCCAGCAATTCCTGGCAGGCCAGGATGATTGTTTTAAGGCTCCACTATTGTCATCTGGATTCCCAATTGTTGAACAAAGGCCCGTATTTGCATGCTATCTTGATTCCACTCCTTATGCCACCCTCTAATCACATAATAGGTCTTACTCCCTGGCCACCAACGGACTAGGCAGGGACAAAAGGTCAGTGAAGAATGGATGGATACACCCAGTGGATAGCAGTGGCCTCCACGCTGGCGCCCATCTCCCCTGCACCCATCCCACTTTCTCTCACCAGGATGCCCAGCAGTGGGCAAGCCCTTGCCAGAGCCTGCTCAATGTTGCACCTGCCTGCCCCACCCCAGCAGTTTCCAGACAGGGAGAGGCCTACGGATCCAGGGCATGTGGGGATTCAGCTGCCAAGGCCAGCCTTGCCTGAGTCTGTGGCCACAGGAAGAGCCCCAGTCTCTCCTGGGCCTTCTAAGGCTGGGATGGAAAGAGAGGGAGCCCCAGTGCTGATCACCTTGGACTCCAGATCCCAGCTGTCACCCGTCCCCAGGTCCACACAGCACCTGATCTGCCGCCTTCTTGTAGACACCCCATCTTCCCCAATCCCCTGACCCCAAGCCTTTCCATTTCAGCCTCTTCCTACTTTTCTCCAGAAGGCACTCCCTAAGCCTCTGACTCCTCTCCCTGCCCTCTCTGTCTCCTATTCCTTTGATCCTGTCTGTCCCCTGTGCTGCCCTGCTCACCCTCTTCTCCTCCTGGTCCCGCCAGCGGGACAGCTCCTGAGGGGCCAGCTGGATGGAGGTCATCCGCACCAGGTCATGGGGGGTGACTTCGCCTTGAATTATTTTGAGGAACAGGTCCTGCAGGGGTGGGAACCCAAGATACACCACCTCTTCTGATTAGCCCCACCCTAGCACCCAGCATCCACAGGAAGGCCTCCAACAAGGGCCTGGCCATGCTCACTGGGTTCCTGGGGTCACGCAGGTTGAAGAGCAGGCTGCGGTACTTGCTCTTGTAACGGCCATTGGTGCCTTGTGTCAGGTCCAGGAGGGCAGCCTCAATGCTGGTAGCGATGGCCTCTACTGCCTCCTCACTCAGCGCCAGGTCGGGCAACTCGGGGAGGCTGGGGGACAATGGCAGGGCCATAGTCACTGAGCCCATTGGATTAGTAGTGCACCTGGCCCCAGGGGGGCCACCTGGGCACCTGCTGGTCTCTGTTGCCAGGAGCCTGTTAGTTTTTGCCCAACCTGGGGAGGAAGCACCTGCCGCTCTCCACTCGCAGGTGCAGCAGCAAGGCCTGGAGAAGCCCAGGGCTGGCCCAACACCACATCTGCGGTGGCAAAGCAAGCCTAGCAGCCAGCTCCAAGGCTCTGTCTCCAGTTTGTGCTCAGGGACTCTGCAAGCTCGGTCTTACCGACTCCTCAGCGCCTCATGGATGGCACGGACCACGGTGCCTTGGACTGCTGGGTCCAGCGTTGACCTCTGCTGCAGGGACTGGAGCTGGACTGTGGAGAGACAGAGTCTGGGCTCCGGGAGGAAGTGCCCAGGGTGGTGGGGTACAGAGCAGTTTGAGGCTGAGGGTCAGGTAGACAAGGAGGGGGTCCTATTCTTAGAGACCTGTTCCCCCCACCGCAAGCTCAGGCAGCCAGCAGCTCCAATTCTTTGGGCAAGGACCACAGGCTGATGGGTGATGGGGAGAGGAACCCCAGGAGGGTGGAGCCAGGAGCCAGGAAGCCAGAAGCCAGGAAGTCAGAACCATGTCCACCAACCTTTGCCTGAGACCTCTGTCCTCCTGGGTAGGGCTTCCTCTGCCTCAGCCTCCACCGGGCCACACTGTGGGGAGAGGTGAGGAACCTCTGGCCCAGGAGACACTGCTTCCGTAGTCACTGCCTCACCCCCACCCCCACCAGCATGAGGGGATCACAGGGTATGGGTAGCCGCTGTCACGTCTAGACAGCTGGGCTTTCCAGGGGCAAAATGTGGCTTTTTTGTGTGTGTGTGTGTGGAAAATGGGCTAGGTTGCATAGGCCACCAGAGTCCAGGAGTTCCAGGAGATGCCAGCAGAGCTCGGTGTGCTAGGATAGGCTGGCTGATCCCACCCTCTGGTAAAACTCTGAAGTCTAGAGGGGCAGGACCCAGAGGACCAGAGCCCAGGCTAGCCCATGAGGTAGAGGCTAGCCCGTGTCTGGCTGTCCTGCTGTGTGATGGTGAGCAAACCATGGCCTCTCTCAGAGCCTCAGGGGTGCCTCTATGCATCAGAGGTGAGGGGACCCCATCCAGCAAGACCCAGAGACCCCAGTTGTTTTGAACCTGGCACTCCGTAGGGCCCTCAACCAGGGGCTCTTTCTTCCTTCTGTGCCTCTTTGTGGATGGGCCTGAGATGACCTCTGTCAAATCCTTCAGAGCCTCCAGCTTGGGCATCGGCTGGCCCCCTGTCGGGCGGTGGCTGGTAGCACCCAGGAGATGGACCACTGGCCCAGACCCCAGCTGCAGGAGAGATGAGCCCTTCAGACTGAGCCCTTCTGCTTCAACCTCCTCACCCCACTCTGGGCTGCAGGCACCACCAGGACAAGGGGCCAGGCCTGACACACAGCGGGGATCAGCAGAGCTGTCTGTCTGCTGCCCACACTTTCACATCCATCTCCAATCCCAGCCACAGCCAGAGGCAACTGGAAGCCCCCTTCCTCAACCTCCTGATGGGGGATGCCCCACATCACAGCTCTTCTGGAGATAATGGGCTCACTCTGTGTCCCTCCCCTGAGGCAGCCGCTACTCGCTCCATAAGGCTCCCTCGGACTTCCTGGAGAGAAATCCCTTCATGACCGATTGCAAGGCCTGGGGCTCATTTTGGTCTTCTTCTGAGCTACAGGGTCTACCCAACTCCCATGTTTTTCTGCTATGGCTGCCAGGGAGCTTGGAGTTCAGGCAGAGCCTTCCAAGACTGACAGAGGGGGAGGAGTTGTAGTAAGATTGTCCCTCCCGCTTCCCAGCTTCTTGCTTCCTTCCAACCTTTACCACACTCTAAGTGTGTGGTGATTTATTTACTGTAAACCACAGGGAACAGTTTAGAAGGCAGGTTCTGGAATGAAACATCTTGGTTCTAAGGTTGAGCAGGGAAGGGGACTAGAAGTCTGGGTTTCATCATCACGGGGGAGCTGTGACCAGGGGATGCCCTGCAACCCAGTGGGTCGGGGCACCAGGGCAGCTCCATGGTGGGGGAATCCCTCTCTCCCCATCACACCCAAGGAGGGGGACGAAAAGGGGCAGTAAGCAAAGGCGCAAACCTACTAGGTAACATACAAGCTTCACTCCATGGGGCCTTTCTTCTTTGTCCTTGGAGAGAAAGAGGACCTGAGATTAGGATCAGTTCCTCCACCTCCCTCAGCGCACAGAGAAGTCACACTTCCTGTGAGGGACAGTGATGGTTGCTCACTGGCATTTCACGCGCAGAAGTTGGGGCAGAGCCAACGTCCATCCAAGAGAGATGGCTAACAAATGGTGACAGCGCTCGGGACACCTTGTGTGAGATCACTCCAAAGGGTAAAGGAATCAGGATAAAAATGGCCATCCTGGGGGCTTCCACACATCACACAGAATCTGGTTGAAGCCTCACAACAACTACACCCAGTTCCAGGTAAGGAAACTGAGGGAGCCTTGCACGGTCCCACGGCTGGGAACCTGCAGAGCCGACTTAGCATCAGAACCTACTTCTATGGACCTCAAAGCCCAGGCCCTTGACGGCTAGGCAGTGTGGGGACTCGGGAAAACCCATGCTTCATGGCGTATCATTGGGAGAAGAGGAGAAAAAAATAGGTTAGGAAGCGGGGTGTGTTGCATAAGCCCATTTATGTAAATACATATTTATAGATATATGATGGAGACTTCCTCTGGGGAATGACATTCCAGGGGAACTTGTACTTTTCTGCTTGTAGACACATGGGTATTTGTTCTTCAGAATGAGCATGTATTTCTTTTATAATGAGGAACATATCTTTTTATTAAAAAACGAGTTCAGAACAATGTGTGTAGTGTGTTACAATTTGTGTGACAGAGAAAATGAATTTTTAAATTTGTGTTTGCTTGAATGCACATGAAATATGTTAGGAAGAAGCTGTAGGGACCTAACCACCCGCCCTAGGGCAGGGAGGGACTGGGTGTTGCAAAGGACACCTTCCTTTTTGCGTGCACATTTATGAACCAGGGGTATGAAGTAAACCAAGGGACGGGTGCCATGTCCCGCTTGAAAGCCCCACCACCTCCCATATCACAGTCCTTGGACCAAGCCCTACTCAGCCTCCCGCCCTCCCTGCTTCTTTTTAAACTTTATTTTTCTGTTCATTTATTTATTTGAAAGGCAGAGCAACACAGAGGGACACACACAGAGAGAGAGAGAGAGAGAGAGAGAGAGAGAGAGAGAGAGAGAGAACGAGGAGACACCTGGTTCACTTCCCAAATGGCTGCAACAAACAGAACTGGGCAGAACTGAATTCAAGTGCTTGGAACTCCATCCAGGCCTCCACTTGGGCCATCTTTCTGCTGCCTTCGAGTACATTAACAGAAAACTGGGTCAGAAATGGAACAACCCTTACTCAGACCAGAGCTCTGATATGGGAGGCTGGCAATGTAAGAGGTGGCTTAACACACTGCACCACCATGTGGGTTCCCTGACAACCACCCCTGTTGTCTGCTGCTGACTCAGCTTCCTCTTCACGCACATGGGAGATGGCAGAGCAGCTGACTCCAGAACTGAGCCCCTGACACCCACAGAGAGCACAGCAGGAGTTACTGGCTCCTGGCTTTGGCCTGGCCTAACCTCAGCTATTGCCACTATTTGGGGAATTAATCAGAAAATGGAAATGTGGCTCTCCCTTTTGCTTTTTCTTCCACTTTCCCTCTGTCATTCTGCCTTCCAAATACATCTTCAAACAGCAGTAATTGAGGAGCAGGGAGGAAAACTGAACACAGAGGGTATTGTGGAGGAGGGAGCAGGAATGTTCCAGTGTACAGCCTCGGGACTGGCCCTGGTCGCAGGGACCCTCAGGCTAGGCAGCCAAGACTTCAGTCGTTGGACTTGGCTGAGCAGAATCCAAAGCATTTGGGCAACACACTTACTAAGCAAAGAGGCCCAGCACACGTGTGAAGGGCAAAGGCAATAAAACTGGCAGATCTGGTTGGGAATCAGATACAACTTCTGGA
Organism: Ochotona princeps; assembly: GCF_030435755.1. Taxonomy (NCBI): domain Eukaryota; kingdom Metazoa; phylum Chordata; class Mammalia; order Lagomorpha; family Ochotonidae; genus Ochotona; species Ochotona princeps. Next base: position 23,051,876 of record NC_080833.1, read on the forward strand.
AATTTACAAATATTGGAATAACTAACATGAAAAACTCAAATTGTAGGTTTAATAACTATTAGAGCCTAGACAAGTGAGTGCATTGAAGACAGATTTCAAGAAATTTCGAGATGATTCACAGCACAAGGACAGTGTGGCAAGGACTCATCTGTCAACTCAAGTTCCAGAAGGACGGAGGCCAGAGAATGGGGCAGAGGCAGTATCTGAGGAACTCATGATTAAGAAATTTCCAGAACTGATCAAAGACAGCAATTCACAGATGTGAAAATCTTGGTGAATTTCCAACAGGATAAATGAAAGGAAACTCACACCTAGCTTCATCAACACTGATGCTAAGGAAATGAGAGAAAACAACAGCTAAGGCTCAGAGCACGGGAAGAGGGCTGCTCCCGCTGGGGCCGTTCAGTTCATTCTCACCACAACCCCAGGAGGCAGGCGTTGGGACCAGGATTACACTCATGTTACAGAAGAGGAAACTGAGGCACAGTGCAGCATTCCAGCTCACACTATGCCACCTAACCAAATAGCTAGGGACTAAGTACAGGTAAGGTTAATCCAGGGGCTACACCAGGGCTCTAGGCCACCCCATGAAAGGCCATCTATCCATCAAGGGACGGCAATTAGACAAATAGCCTTCTCTCCGTGGCAAACACAAAAAGTAAAACATGCCAGAATATTTTTGATGTGCTTTTAAAAAGCTGTCCATTGTAGGCCCAAAGTATTTTCTTTTAAATGGGGATGAAATAAAGATATTGTGGAGAAAACAAAGAGTTGTTTTTCTTGACAATTTTGCTGCATTCAATAAACAAAAGCACTAAAAGATGAGCTTGAGGTAGTAAGAAAGAAAAATTATCTCAGCTAGAAAACTGAGGCGCGAGGAGAAATTCTGAGCAAAGACAATGAGAAATGTGTTGTTCAGTCTAAACAATCTCCACAGGAAACTACGGTAACAGTATGCAACTTGTGTGATTAAGAACAAACAGATAGGACCCATTCACTGTCTAACAACAGCGCACAAATTGTGTGTGTGATCAGAATTAGAGGGTACCAAAATCCTGTATCATCTGCAAAGACAAAGCTTGTAATTACCTTTATATTTTGACAAGCTAGGTATTCCTGCACAGTTTCTAAGGGAACCACCCAGAACTATATAAACGTATGACTTAGTTATATTATTAACATATAACTATATACTTGTTTACCTCAGGCACAGAAAATGTCTGAATTATTAGAGAAACAAAAAGGGGGTAAAAAATAATCATAACCAGATAATACGTGGGGAAAAGTAGAGCGATGCAAGAAAATAAATAGTAAACATAGCACAAATAAATCAGAAGTTACAACAAATGTAAGCAAACTTCAGATACATACAAAAACAACCAGACCCTCACAACAGAGAATGTAATTATAGGGTATTGGTAACATTCCTTTCTAAAACATAAGATGCAAAAACTTTCAAAATAATAAAATAGGAAATATGTAGACAGGCAAATTCCAACCAAAATTAGTTCTGAAGCTATATAACTGTCAAATCAGACAGAAGCTGAAAATAATTAGAAGCGCTAAACACACAGTTTTACTAAACTTGTATCTAATCTAAACTTATAAGCATCTAATAACTTCAAAATACATCAAAAAATCGGTAGAACTACAAGAAAAAAGATCATTGCTGCAAATGTTTATGCATATCTGTGGCTATTGATAAGTCAGACTGGCAAACTAATCATCAAAAACAGAAAATAATTAATGAAAACACTTAACAAACTTGACCGATTCATAAGCTTGTCTGACTCCAGAAGATTGATTACAATAACTAGAGGATATGTTCTTTCTACATAGATATGAGATTTTTTTTTAAAGATTTTATTATTATTGGAAAGCCGGATATACAGAGAGGAGGACAGACAGAGAGGAAGATCTTCCGTCCGATGATTCACTCCCCAAGTGAGCGCAATGGGCCGGTCCGCACCGATCCAAAGCCGGGAACCAGGAACCTCTTCCAGGTCTCCCACGCGGGTGCAGTGTCCCAATGCATTGGGCCGTCCTCGACTGCTTTCCCAGGCCACAAGCAGGGAGCTGGATGGGAAGTGGAGCTGCCGGGATTAGAACTGGCGCCCATATGGGATCCCGGGGCTTTCAAGGCGAGGACTTTAGCCGCTAGGCCACGCCGCCGGGCCCAGATATGAGATTTTAAAATTTATTTGAGAAAAGACAGAAGACAGAACAGGACAATCATTCATCTCAGCTATATGTTGGCAGCGAAATATGGGGCAAACGGAGACTTTATGATGGACCATATCAATCAGTGGACGACCTCATCGAGCGAAACTGGCAGCGATTCATAACTGCAGAACTATTAACACCACTCGAGCACATATCTCAGAGCATGCCCCACATCCGGGACTTGGGGTGGGCGGGAAACTGGGTGGGGCTTCTCCCTCAATATCCCCCTTTACCTCAGATACATTATGGAAACAATATGGACATAATAGTACTACCCACTTCCCTATACTCCCTGAACCTTTTTTTTTTTAACCGCAATTAACTATGTAAAGATTGTCAACAACAATACAATAAAAGATAAATAAATAAATAAAATTTATTTGAAAGGCAGAGCAACTGAGAGAGAGGGAGAGACAAAGAGGGAGAGCTCTTTCTTCTGCCGCTTCACTCTCTAAATGGCCACAACAGCCAGCACTAGGCCACGCCAGAGCCAGGAGCCAGGAATTCCATCCAGGTCTCCCACATGGGTGGCAGGGGCCCAAAGAGTTGGGGTACTCTTCAGTGCTCTCCCAACTGCTGGATGGAAAGCAGAGCAGCCACAATTCAAACCAGGGTGTCGATAAGGAAAGTTGTGTTTGTAAACCACATCTAAACCCACTATGCCACAACTCCAGTCTTAAACATATGTATTGTTTTTAAGTACACATGAGGGACGCATGAAAACTGACCATAGCCTGGACAATACAGCAATTAACAACAAACTTCAAAAGACTCCCATGCTTTAGGTCAGTACTGCCCAACAGGAATAATAATAATCACAGCATTCGTTTACATTTTCTGGTAGCCATAGCAGAAAAAAGGTAAAAATAACAAACGAAAATAATTCTACATTATTCAATTCAATAGGTCAAAAATACAATCTTTGAACAGGTAATCCATATAAAGTTACTGAGATTGTAACCTGGCAGGGAATACTAAGTCTTTGAAATCCAGTGTGTACATTACACTTACAGGACATCTCAATGTGGACTAACCAAATCCCAAGGTCCAACAGATGCACAGTAGTGAGACGCCCTCATAAAGATCACATTCCCAGGGCTGGTGCATTGACTCAACCGGTTAATCCTCCCGCTTCAAGTGCCGGCATCACATATGGACACCAGTTCGTGTCCCGGCTGCTCCATTCCCTATCCAGCTCCCTGTTTATTGCCTGGGAAAGCAGTAGAGGGTGGTCCAAAACCTTGAGCCCCTGAAACTATATTGGAGACCCCAATGAGGCTTCTGGCTCCTGGCTTCTGATTGGCTCAGGTCCCATTATTGCAGCCATTTGGGGAGTGTACCAGTGGATGAAAGATCTTTCTCTGTAAATCTGCTTTCCCAATAAAAAGAAATGCATAAATAAAAAAAGAAGAAGAAATAAAGAAAGCAGTAACACACACACACACACAAAACTTTTCAAATGCTTGGAAATTACGGAATGTTCTTTAAATAACACAGAAGTCAAAGAAAATCATGAATTTTAAAGCAACAGGGAGGGCGCTGTGGTGCAGTTAGTTAAGTTCTGCTGGGCAAGCCGACATGTCATCTCAGAGTGCCTGATGGAGGCAGCAGTGACGGCTCTCAGGGCTGAGTGCTGGCCGCACAGGTCAGAGACTGAGACGCAGTGCCAGCCTGCCGGGTTAGCCTGACCCAGTGCTGGCTACTGCAGGCATTCAGGGAGTGAACCAAGGTGACAGAAGATGCCTCCACTCTATCACTGTCTATCAGATAAATAAGCTTTTCAAAAAACATAAAATACTGAGACTAAATGATAAAAATGATTTGATTATAGGGAAAAAATGTATAAATTAGGCATCCTTTTTAATATGTTATAAAGGAATACATTGAAAGACAGATCTATTGAATGTACAAATACATAAACACAGATGATCGCCAAAACCAGAAATTGGCTCTCTGAAAACAGCAAAAACTGACAGATCTCTGGTCTGGCTGATGAAGAAGAGCAAAGGTGTAATGCCTGGAACGCGTGAACAGACGTGAACAAGGTAAGAGGACACTGTTCAACACTTCTTGCCAAAACGCCAAGAAATTTAAAAATTCTGAAACAGACACATAGCTAGAATAATCCAACTTACCAAAATAGACTCTAGGGGGAAAAAATCCAACCCTGTAATCATAGCATAAATGGAATCAACAGAGAAGCAAACATCTTCCCTAAAGAAAACACCAATTCAGCTTGTTCACGGCCAGCCTTCGCATTCCATTTTGTACCAAAATGTCCCCAAATCATCATTCCGATCTTATTCAAATTTTTAAAAACAAAAAGAAAGCGTTTCTGCTAACCCTTCTTTCCTTTCCATGTTTATTTATTTTTATTTTATTTGAAATTTATCTCATTTTTATTTGAAAGAAAATGCAGAGACAGAGAGAGGTACAGAGACAGAGATCTTCCACTGGCTCTGTCCCTCACATGCCAAGTGCCCAGAACTCAATGTGAGTCCCAATGGATGCCTAGTCGAGACCTAGTCACTCAAGCCACCACCTCCTAGTTCCCAAGGTGTGTACTAGCAGGAAGCTGAGATCGGCAGCACAGCCAGCATTCAAACCCAGGCACTCCAACACGTGCTGCAGGTGTCCGAAGTGGCATCATGACAGCTATGCTAAGTGACTGCCACCTGCTAGCCTTCTTTGAGGCTAGCACAGTCTGGATGCTAGAGGGGAGAATGAGAACAAATCAGTTCAGGCCAGTTAACTCATTAGCTGAAACACACAAATCCCAAACAAAATATTGCCAAAAGGAATTACAACAACATAAAAAGGGATCTAATACTTGCAGCTTGGGTTTGTTCCAGGAAGGCAAAATTGGTTTAACATGAAAAAGAAATAACTTTCAATGTACTACACTAACGAATGAGAGGGCAATGATTTTCACATTATTATCTGGGAAAGTGGAGAAAAAATGTTGGATGCAATGCACACGCTCAGGACAGGTCATGCATTAGCAATGACAGCAATGGTCTGAAGATCCCACCGTGAGGCAGTTTCCTGTGTCAATACCACAGGGTTTGCTCACAGCATCACTCCACGATGTAAGTTCACCGGTCCCCTACCATACAGACACAGGGGGTCATTGAGAAAAACATCCTTACCAGGCACCTCACTGTAATCAGCAAACCAGGACTAGTCCGGAGCTTCCTACACCTGTCTTAGAGCACCTATGCAGACCCTGCAAACACCACACTCACTCATAGTTCCTTCACATCACAGAATGAGGAGAGGTTCCCCACTGCCACCACTTCTGTGCCACAGCAGCCCTCTTAGCCAGAAGAGCCAGGAAATGGAGGGCAGGTGGAAGAAAATAGCATGGGGCTGGTGTTTGGTGCAACAGCGCATCTTGGTGTCCCAGTTCCCGGGTTTGAGTAGTGGCCCAGCTTCCAACCGTTAATACATCCTGGGAGGCAACAAATGACAGCTCAGGTACTTGGGTCGCTACCTACCACACACGCGGGGGACCTGGATTGAGTTTCTGGCTCCTAGCTTTGGCCTGTTCCAGCCCCAACTGATGTGAGCAATTAGGGAGTGAACAACCAATGGGTGATCTCTCTTCTTTCCCATACCCCATCATCTTTCCAATAATTACATTTTTTCCCAGGAAGTATTGCAAAAAAAAAAAACCCCACAAGACATACGGAGGGAGAACTTCAAGAGACTTAAAAATGCCTATCAAACCACTAAAGTGTGGCCCTTACTTGGATCCCAACTCAGACAGGCTGAGGCCTGTGCAGTGGCATAACACCTTAAGCTGCTGCCTGTGGCACTGGCATCCCATGTAGACACTGGTTCAAATCTCGGCTGCTCCACTTCCAATCCAGCTCCCTGTTCATGTGCCTGGGAGGGCAGCAGAGACTAGTTCAAGTGCTTGGGTTCTCATACCCATGTGGGAGACCCAGCAGGAGCTCCTGGCTCCTGGTTTCAGATAGGCACAGCTCCAGCCATTCTGGCACACCTGGGAAGTGACCCAGCAGATGCACGATCTCTTTCTGTTTCTTCCTCTCTGTAATTTCGCCGTTCAAATACAATAAGCAAGCCTTTTAAAATAAAGTGACAAACTATAAAACAAATTATTTTTATGAGCATATTGGAAATTTGGACGTTGAAACTTGGTGACTAATGGACTTCGCGCTACCTTTTAGGTGAGACGACCCATGGGGCCTGGGACTAGGGGTTGCGTGTCCGGGAATTCACTTAGGGGACCACAGTGCCTCGTAGGAACGTGCAAGGGGAAGCACTGGGGGCTCGCGGTGACAAAGCTGCTTTTCTGGACCCGCCATTTGACTAGGCTCCTGGGAGCCCCTATCTCAGGCAGGCCACACCTGCCAGCCATGAGATCGCACAGTTTCTAAGCTCGTCAGGCCACACACTAATAAGACAACTCTGCTTCAAGTATCTGCTGCAGAAACCTGAGGGTGCCCCAGGGCTACTGCTTAGTCTGGCCAACCCCTGAGGACAGGGCCCCAGCCCCTAGTCCGCCCCGGAGAAGAGGCTCTTCACTTTGAAAACTGCCAGGGAGCTGACAAATGTGGCGGGATCCCATCGTCGCTAACTAACCCTTTGTAATTTTCCACTTCCCTGCATCTCCTGCGCTCCTTCATTCCTCCGGTCAAACGCGGGCTCCTTCTGCACAAACCACAGTTGGGCTCGGCTCATGCCCGAAGGCTTTCCCTATTGCAATAGTTATTACTGATTCGAATCTGTCCATACCACTGGAACCAGTGTCTGGCTTCATTTATTTCTGACAGCAGCTATCTGGTCTCTATCCCAGCAACTCAACTCTGCCATTGTAACATCTCCTCAGCCTGTGTCAATACACAAAACAAATTACTTGCAAAACTGGCAAAGGCGACCAAGTCAAGAGCCAGTCTCTGCTTCCAGGTCAGTTTACCTTTATGCATACTGGAGATTTTCCATAATATTCCAGATACGAAACACATTATGTGAAACAGGATACAAGTATAACATTTTGGAATAAATCTATGGGGATGATATCACGCTAGAGCAGGTTAAGTTGCTGCCTGCAATGCCAGCATCCTTTATTGGCACTGATTCAAGTGCCAGCTGCTCTACTTTCCATCACATGCCTGAGAAAGCAGTGGAAGATGGCTCATGCGTGTGAGCCCCTACCACCCTTGTGGGAAATCCAGATGAAGTTCTGGGCTCCTGGCTTCCACCTGGCCCAACCCTGGCTGTTGCAGCCATTTGAGGCGTGAACCATTGGCTGGACGATTTCTCCCACTCTTTGTAACTAGACTTGCAAATAAATAAATGTGTTTTTTTTTTTTTAAAAAGAAACTCTTAAAAAGCAAGAATAAATCTGGAAAGACATTCGTGATTATTAGGGAGGAAGTGGATATTCACTTTAGAGGGCAGGACACGTCGCGTTACAATGCATGGGTTCAATTCGCAGCTCCAGTTCCTCTCTCCAGCTCCCTGCTAAGGCTGACCCTGGAGGCAGCAGCGATGGCTCAAGTAACCAAGTTTGCTGCACCCTCAAGGAGACAGATCCAGCAGCAGCTCTCGTCTCCCGCCCTTGCTCAGCCTCAGCTCCTTCAGGCATGTGGGGAGCAAACCAGAATGTTCTCCCCTCCCCCACCCTCCAAGTACATTTTTTATTACTTTTTTTGGAAAAAAAAAAATTTTTTTAGGGAAACAATGTAAAGCTGCACTGAAGGGCCCGGCGGCGTGGCCTAGAAGCTAAAGTCCTCGCCTTGAACGCCCCGGGATCCCATATGGGCGTCGGTTCTAATCCCGGCAGCTCCACTTCCCATCCAGCTCCCTGCTTGTGGCCTGAGAAAGCAGTCAAGGACAGCCCATTGCATTGGGACCCTGTACCCGCGTGGGAGACCCGGAGGAGGTTCCTGGTTCCTGGCTTCAGATCGGCATGGCACCGGCCGTTGCGCTCACTTGGGGAGTGAATCATGGGACGGAAGATCTTCCTGTCTCTCCTCCTCCCTGTATATTTGACTTTGTAATAAAATAAATAAATCTTTAAAAAAAAAAAAGCTGTACTGAAACTTTTTCCAAGCTCAGCATGAATAGAGGCACGTGTGTGAGCTGTCAGTAACTAGTTCATAGGCTTGATAGACCTTCAGTCAACCACCCAACAGGTGTGCATCAAAACTGACCAGTTGACTGGATGCTTCGTGCAAGGTAGGGCAGCGTGACAGGGAAGATGCTTCTGCCTGCGAAGCCAGGAGCCCGATCGCCACAGCTCCTAAGCTCCTGCAACGTCAGCGAAGGGAAAGAAGACTGGAACAAGCTGTGAGCAGGCAGCAGCAGCGATGTCACACATCTGCCTTGTTCTGGGACAGAGCTGGCACAGCAGATAGGAAGGAGGGACAGGCTTTTTGGGAAACAGTGTTGGGACAACTGAACATCCACACAAACGACATGGGCTCCTTACTTACATTATCCAAAACTAACCAAACAAGCAAACAAAAACCTTGGGCAGATTGTAGAACTGAGGGTATAGACAACACAACCCACGTGAGCATCTTCGGCTCCTTGACATAGGAAAGGACTTCTTTAAAAGCATTTACAAAACATAGAGGATACATGAGATCGCTGCTAAACTGGGCATTTGAGTGCAAGGAATGCTGGAGCACTTCTGGGATCGAGACCAAAGTTTGAACCACTGGACAGGTGCTACTCACATGCCGTGTTCTCACCAGGGAAAACATGCAAACTCTCCATGGGCAGATGAACAAACACAGCACAGGCTAGACACACCACAGAGTTCATCCTCTGACGGCAAGGAGACACATGACACACTGAGCAGAACAAACCAGCTACCCAGGCCCTGCGTGGTAGCCTAGTGGGTGCCATATGGGTACCGGTTCTAATCCTGGCAGACCCGATTCTCATCCAGCTCCCTGTTTGTGGCATGGGAAAACAGTCAAGCATGACCCAAAGCCTTGGGACCCTGCACTCGCCTGGAAGACCTAGAAGACCTCCAGGCTCCTGGCTTGACTGGCTCAGCTCCAGCCATTGCAGCCACTTAGTGAGTGAACCAGCGGATGGAAGATCTTTCTCTCTGTCTCTATTTCTCTCTGTATATCTGCCTTTCCAGTAAAAATAAATAAATCTTGAAAAAAAAATAGCTACCAAAGGACAATTACCATGAGACTCCACTTGTATGAGGAGCTTAGAACAACAGTCCCCCATCCTTGGGACAAAAAAAATCTAACAGCAGCTTCAAGGGCTGGGAAGGGGGTGGGAAGGACTATTATTTAGTATGTCTAGAGTTTCCATTCAGGATGATGGAAAAGTTGTGAAGTTGGATGGTCACAATAGCCACACAATACTTACTGTCACCAGAACGTGTTGTTTGAAATGATTCATGACACCCTAATAAGATCAAGTTTTCTGCTTACCGTGACACTATAAGAAAAGCAAAACGACAAGCCACCCTTTGGGACAAGAGATTTGTACAACAAGACTCTGTGGCAGAGCAGTATCCAGAAGACACCAAGAACCCCTAGAAATCCAACACCAAAAGAAAAATAGCAACAAAGATGTAACAGAACTGGCCAACATACAAAAAGTTTCTCCGTATTAGCAAGAAAACAAAAATCAAGGGCCCAATGTGGTAGCCCAGTGGTTAAAGTTCTCTCCTTGAACATGCTGGGATCCCATATGGATGCCGATTCTAGTACCTGAGGCCCCACTTCCCATCCAGCTCCCTGCTTATGGCCTGGGGAAACAGTCGAGCATGACCCAAAGCCTTGGGAGACCTGGAAGAGCTCCTGGCTTCGGATCAGCGCAGCTCCAGCTGTTGCGGCCACTTGGGGAGTGAATCATCAGACAGAAGATCTTTCTTTCTGTCTCTCCTCCTCTGTGTATATTTGACTTTGCAATAAAAATAAATAAATCTTAAAAAAACACAAAAATCAAAACAATATGCAGGCATCGTAGCATATCTGCACTTTGGCAAAAAGTCAAGTCTGAAAGAATATTTATATACTGTTGGTGGGAGTATAAACTAGCCCAATGACTTCAGAAAACTTCTGGCATTTAAAAAAATTTTTGTTTAAAAAATCATTTATTTGAGAGAGTGAGAGACCCAGAGAGATCTTCCATCTGCTGGTTTACTTCCCACAGGACTGCAATGGCTGGGGTTGGGCCAGGGCCAAGCCAAAGTCAGGGGCACAGGATTTCATCTGGGTCTCCCGTGTAAGTGGCATGGGCTCACGCACCTGTGCCATCCTCAACTGTCTTTCCAGTTATATTAGTAGCAACTGGACTGCAGGTGCAGCAGCGGGGCATGAACCCATAGGGCATGTCGGCATCAGAGGCTAGCCCTGTAGCACTATTTAACTTGAAGATGTATGTGTCCCCAACCCAGCAATCCCATTCACAGATGCTCCCTAGAGACATTGTTAAATGTCCCCCCAAAATACATGTGCAAAACTGTTCATACAGGTACCACATGGAGCAACGAAAAAAATATTCCAAATGTCCATGTGGAGTCAACAGACAGACAAACAGTGGCATATTCACAGCTGGGACACTTGCTGCCAACACTCAGGGTCTGCGTGTGCCTCAGTTTCCTCACCAGCAAAGTGGGGAGAAGGCCACGATCTATCTCGTAGCGCTAATGCAGGGATCATGGTTGTCGATCCAGATGCTTACAAAAGTGCCTGGGGCACAGTGTGCTCTCTCTGCTAAAGATGCTGTGATGCGGCTTCTGGCCTCCTCAGGACACCTGACCACACAGCAGCTTCTCCACTTCCTTTCAAGCTCTGTTGTCCCACTTCCGGATCAGGCCAAGTTGCCCCTCCCTCTGTCTCAGTACCTCTGCCCCTGCGCATGCTCTACCTGCTGCCTGGCACCACTTTCCGCACTCTCTTCCCCTTAAACACCAACTTCCCAAGCCTGGACCCAGCACAGCAGGGGCGTCCTCCTCCACTCTTCCCTACCCCAATCTGGGCGTCTGTAATCTGCTGGGCTACAGTTTGCCTTTCCATTGCCAGGCTCCTCAGTTCCCCCTCCTAGACTGTTGGACCCTGGAGGAGCCCCCTTCTTTGTTCAGCAGGTCGGAGCACAGACTTTGCTATCGTACAGGCCAGGATGCAAAGCTTGACTCTACCTTACTAGCTGTGCACCCGCGGGTGTGTCTCACAGTTCACCAACCCCAGCGTTCTTAATCAGTAACACGGACTCACTCACACTACCTGGCAATCAGAGAAGACACTGGGAAAGCGCCTGGAGCGTGTTCACACTTGAATAAGAAGAGCTGTTCCCAGCCGCCCACCTGACCCTAAGACCTCTCCTGCCCCACACCTATGGGTGCTGGGCAGCTGTAGGCAGCCTCCCTCCCAGCCGAGGGTCTGAGTCTGGCCAACCCAGCTGTGTGTCATCCCTACCCTAGCTGTGCTGGGCAGACTTGGGGCTGAGCTGCCTTCCTCACATTCCCTGCTGTTCCATCCAAAGAGCAATCCTGGGCTTCCCAGGACCCTGGGGGGCTCATGGCAGACAAGACAATGGCACCCCATGCCTGCCCACACCCCTCCAGGCAGAGCACAGCCAGCTCCCTCCCATGGGATGCTGGGCCCAGCAGATGCTCCCTGCTTCATAGGGGAAGCAGAAAGATGACGGTTCTTATTCAAAGCTGCCCTGGAGTAAGAGAGGCAGAGCCTGACCTTGAAGCTACCTGGCTCCCCTGACGTGGGTCAGGCTACACCAAGGCAAGGTGCAAGGGCATAAAGGAGCTGCCAATCAGCCGAGCACCATGCCCGTGCCTGCCTACACCCCTCTCAGCCCCGGCTTCAGCTTCCCATCCGTCCCTGTCACAGCCTAGCCTTACTCAATTCTTCTGCAGCTGGCACCTGCTGCTATGGCAACGGGTTGTTTGGGAAGCTGTGGGATGATGGGCTGTGCCCGCAGAGTCAAGGCTGGGGCCTGGAGGAGGAAGCAACCATGGGCTGCCTCTAGCCAAGCCAGGCGGGGGTCCTGGCTCCGCTATGGCATTCCAACAATGTTGCCAACCCGGGCAATCCCAAGGCCAGGCATCAGGCACACATGAACTGTCTGCAGCTGCAGAAGCCGACGCTTGAGGCTGCACATCCCAGAGCTGCTCACACAGGCCAGGACTGTGTCAATCACATGCAGCCTCGCCTGGGAGCAGGCACCGTGTCAAATGCCAGAGGCACATCACCTTGTCTTCGTCACCCGCCCAGGAGCCGGACGCTTTCAACACCCACATTTGCAGATAAAGGAATTAGCTGGGGAAAGGTGAAGGCTCTCACCTAGGTCATTCAATCAGTGCCAAAGCCAGCCAGGTCTGAGGGCCAATGAGCTGGCTGTGGCTGCCGGGCCGTGCTCACAGTGTGGTTGGGAATGAGAAAAGGAAGTCCTGGCCCATCCTCGCATCCTGACAGTGCCTGGGGCTGTGATAAATCCAGCCTCCAACAGCTATGATGCAGGGTTCGGGAACAGCTCAAACTGGGCAGCACAGTGTGTACGAACCCGGACAGCTCTGCAAACAAAGGGCTAGTCCCATGATAACAGGACACTTGGGAGCTTCTGCTTGCCCAGGGAGTGGAGAGCCGCTTGCTCCCAACAGGGGTCAATGAGACTGGACGGCCCTGCAAGGGCATTCCTGAGGCTAGTGTGCGGCACAGTGGTCAGCATGCTGCCTGGGACCCCTGCAGCTCATGCTGGAGTGCCTGGCTCCAGTCCCAGCACCGTTCTCCAGTCCAGCTTCCTGCTAGTGCATACCCTGGGAGGCGGCAGACTACGGGTCAAGTGCTGGGTCTCTGTATCCCTGTGGGAAACCCGGATGGAGTTCCTGGCTCCTGACTTCAGCCTGGCCCAGCCCCAGATGTTGCAGACATCTGGAGGGGAAAATCTAATGGGGACTCTGAGTAACATGTTCAAAGGGAAATTTCCTCACTCTGTGCTAGTAAATCTTGCAATCTTTCTAAGTACTAATGATGGAAAGCACAACACTTGATACATCTGACTCCAGCTGTAGCTGAACGAAGATGCAGGTAGGACAAACCTGGAAGACAGCAGGCGCACCACAAAGCCCACAGGAGTTAGCTCTGAGGGGGATATTGTAGCAGTTTTACTCCTTCATTTTTCTTAAGAATTGCTTGTTTGTTTGTTTATTGTTTCCATTGGAAAGTTAGATATACAGAGGAGGAGAGACAGAGAGGAAGATCTTCTGTCGAATGATTCACTCCTTAAGCGGCCGCACCAGCCAGAGCTGAGCCAATCCGAAGCCAGGAGCCTCCTCTGGCTCTCCCTCACAGGTGCAGGGTCCCAAGGCTTTGGGTCGTCTTTGCTTTCCCAGGCTACAAGCAGGGAACTGGATGGGAAGCGAGGCCGCCAGGGTTAGAACCCGTGCCCATATGGGATTCCAGCACGTGCAAAGCAAGCGCTTTAGCCACTAGGCTACCGAGCCAGGCCCTCCTTCTTCATTTTCTATGACAAACATTTATTAATTCTATTTTTTGTTTTTGTTTATATTTATTATTTCTAAAAGATCAGTGGGGGTGATGCTATGGCACTGTGGGTTAAGCTGGCATCTTCAGTGTTGATATCCCATATTAGCACCAGTTCAAGTCCTGGCTGCTGCACTTCCTACCCAGTTACCTGCTAATGAGCCGGAGGAGGCAGGAAACAATGGTCTAAGTAGGGGCCCGGTGCAACAGCCTAGTAGCTAAAGTCCTCTCCTTGCACGTGCTAGCATTCCATATGGGCATCGGTTTGTGTCCCAGCTGTTCCATTTCCCTTCCAGCTCCCTGCCTGTGGCCTGGGAAAGCAGTCGAGGACGGCCCAAAGCCTTGGGACCCTACCCCTGTGTGGGAGACCTGGAGGAAGCTCCTGGTGCCTGGTTTTGGATCGGCTCAGCTCTGGTCATTGTGGCCACTTGGGAAATGAACCAGTGGACGAAAGATCTTTCTCTGTCTTTCCTTCTCTCTGTAAAACTAACGCATTCTGGGTGCTCTGGGCTCGATGTGGAGATGAAAGCAAAACACGAAGCACAGAAGAGACAGCCAGACGTGCTAAAATCTCAACCGCACAACGACAATGACACACAGCAAACAAGTTGTGTCACCTCATTTCTGCCTTTTGGTTATTGCATCTCAGCTACTAGCAAAGGGTGGAGAGGGGTCTTCAAAAATTCATGGGAATGCACATGGTGGAAAAAAATAATCACCCACTTCGACTGCTGCACTAAAATAACAGAACTTTTTTTTTTTACTAACACTAAGAATACGCAAATTTAACATGAAGCAAGCAATTCACCTTGTACCTTCCACGGTGGTAAGCACATTATTTTATACTGTAATTGCACTCAAAACAACTCCATTAACCTGAAATTAGCATGTCCTATTTACAGATGAGGAAACATGGAGAAATGAAACAACAGCCCGGCATCATTCGGCTAGGAAGCAGACAAAGTCAAAATGTGAACCCGGGACCTTCCAACTCCAAAGGATGAGGAGGGCCAGGAATTTGGCACAGCACATCAGACGTCCCTTGGACTCCCGCACCCTGTCTCAGTCCCTGGGTTTGAGTCCCAGCTCTGCCTTCCACTCCACCTTCCTGCCCGGCTCAACTCCCACTGTTGTGGCCATATGGGGGGCGGGGTCAGTGAGCAGAGGGAATCTCTGTCTTTGCGTCTCCACCGCAAATTTAAAAAAACTTTTTTTTAAATAAAAGGATAATGAAATCTCCATAAAACTTAACAGTAATAACCCCTTGCAAAAATTCAGCAGTTTATTTTCTTCTTTTCTACCTTGGGGCCTCAGTTTGCCCAGCTGATGTTAGTTGGGTATGGGAAGTCATGTTCATTTAGAGCCCATCTGGCTGAAATGCGCAAACACCAAGACAGTGTTGAGAAAGAAGCCTCAGTGCTCCCAGGCCGTGCTCACCCTCAACTCACCGGGGTGGACCAGCTTCCTGTGCCGGATTCCTCTTGCTCGCGCTGGCCGGAGTCAGCTGGCCTTCTGTCTGCATCCTGCTCTTGGGTACCGGGCTCCAGCCCCCTCCTCAGCTTGGATTTTCTTGGCCCCATGAATGGGCCTGAGCAGGCTGTGCTGGCTCCAGGCTCCAGGGGACAGCTGAGGCTGCCAGGAGGCTCTGCAGAACAGGTGCTTACAAGGGGGACCAGCTCTTGCCTGAGCCCAGTGCAGGGCACCAATTCGGCGCTGCCCGTCTGCTGCTCCGAGTCCTGGGCAGTGACAGGGCCGTGGTCGCCGGCAGCCCCCGCCCTCAGCTCAGCTCCTCCTCGCTCCTCTGAAGGCTGCCCTGACTCACCCAAGCCCAGGGCAGAGCTCAGTGGAGGAGCCTGGGTGGCTGGTGGCAGTGCCCTGTCCCCTTGGGACATTAGGACATCGGCACGCCCAGAGAGGCTGCCTGATGGGGTCTGGGCCCCTACAGAGGGTGACTGCTCCCACATTTCAGGTCCTGGGGCACACCCTGTCTGACATCCCCTGGCATCCCCAGACCTGGACCCCACGCCCGCAGGATAAAAAGGGCTGCAGGTACCTCCCAGGAATGCCAGGTCAGCACCATGTAGGCTGTGCCCCTCTGACTGGGGACTATTCCCACTCGGGCTGGCATCAAGCTGTAAGAGGCTACCAGCTCCTTCATTCCTCTTGGGACGGGTCCGACCAGTCCTGCAGCTCCTTCTGGCCCTCTTAAGGGCCGGACCCTTTCGAAGGGACTTGTCCCTGCTCAGTGTGGGGGTTCTTCTGTCACACTCTGGAGACCCCAGCCCTCCACTGCGAGAGCCACTCGCCTTCTCCACTCCTGCAGGCCTCTCCCTGCTCGGCAGGGCTTTTTGGGGAACCGCAGGTTTGCAACAAACACATCGTTCAGCTAAGAAGTCACACAGAGCAACACAGAGCTTCCTGCAGGCCTGGGCCTGCCGCCCGGCGGGCTCTGCAGGCAACTGCCCGGGGGGCCTGGGGTCAGCTAGGCACTCGGGGCTCTGGCTCCCAGCCACAGGCATGGAGCCCTCCAGGCCAATCTCTGCAGTGCCACCAGCCTTGGAGCTGGCATTTCCCCGGGTTTTTCCCTCCCAGACCCTCTTCCTGCTGCCAGATCTCGGGAGAGCCCTCAGGTTCCATGCCAGGGACAGCTTGGAGTTGGCCTCTCCGATGTCCTCCTGAGAAAGCCGGCAAGCTGGTGCGGGGCTGAGGACAGCGGCCTCCTCTGGGCTGGAGCCCTCTGTCTTCCTGGCCTGGGACATGCCTGTGCCCACAAAGCTCACAAGTTCAGTGCAGGCCCTGGTGGACACAGACGGGGGTCTGAATCAGCCCGGGTCCCAGCTAGCTGCCTGCCACTTGGGGTGCCTGCCCAGGGATGGGAGATGGGGAACAGAAGCGCCCAACAAGCATCCCAGCGTGAGGGAACAGGATCCGCCTCCACAACTTGAAGGCTTCTATGGGTCCCCGGGCGGCGTAAGTGACTTCAGTAACGGTGCCCGTAGATGAGCCCCTCAGCCCTGCGTGAGCTCACAGCACCCCTTCCCCAACCCAAAGCCCAGCTCTGAGGCACTGGGCACACGGCACCCACAAGCAGCCCCTGCGGCCTGGCCTCAGGGTTCCACACCTGCCCGGTCCTGCCCACAGGCCGCACGCCCCCGCAGCCGGGCAGGGGCTGCGACCACGTGACGCGCGGGGGCGGCGTCCCCGAGGCTGCGCAGTGGGCGGCTCCCCGCCGCGTGCGTGCCTCCCGCCCCCGGCAGAGGGCGCCCTCGCTTTCCCGGCCGAGGGCTTCTTGGAGGAGGCGCCCGCGGGCGGGCTGGCCTGCTGGAGAAGTTCACGAAGTTCCCGGACATGCGGAGTTCCTGGAAGTGCCAGCCTCTTGAGTGGATGTCAGCCTTAGAACTACATGTTTTTTCTTAATGAGTCGTTTTAATATTATTGCCTTCAGTATAATCCATGTAATAGATAGTATGTGCCTAGAGCCAACACAAAGGTTGGAAATAAAGTAAAAAATCCCCACCGAGTCCCCAGTCATCCTCCCCTCACCTCTGGAAATGACTCTTTTTTGTTTTCTAATCTTGTTTTAGGGTCTTTTGGTGTTTTTGTTTTTGTTTTTTTGGCTTCCTGGCTGTGGATAACACATTTCTAGCACTAATTTTCACAGACTCTGCAGATGCCCTACTGTGGCGAAATTCTCCTTACTCCTCCCAGCTTTCCTATTTTTTGCTTGTTTGCTTGTTTGTTTTATAATTCTTTTTCAAAAATGCTTCATTATTATTTTTTATCAGAAATATTTACAGAGAGGAGGAGAGACAGAGAGAAAGATCTTCCGGCCAATGGTTCACTCCCCAAGTGGCTGTAACAGCCAGAGCTGAGCCAATCCGAAGCCAGGAGCCAGGTGCTTCTTCTGGTTCTCCCACGTGGATGCAGGCTCCCAAGGCTTTGGTCCATCCTCTACTGCTTTCCCAGGTCACAAACAGGGAGCTGGAAGGGGAGTGGAGCAACTTGGACATGAACTGGTGCCCATAGGGATGCGGGCTTTTGCAGGTGGGTGATTAGCCAGTTGAACCATCGCTCTGGCCCCCTATATTGGTATTTTCTGATTTTCCCTGATTTCTGTCCTCCCTCTAAGGCATGATCTTCCGCGTCTGTGACTCCCCTAGAGTCTGTCTCTTGAATCTCCTTTGGGTGAGAAGAGCCATTCCCTGACGTGTCCTCCCCGCTCTGCAGCGGCCTGGTAAAGGCAATTGAGTGGCCATGGTGTGCGTTAGCACCTTGAGTCCTTAAGTTGACAACTGAGTGACGTGGCTTGCATTATGATTATGTAAAGACGCGCTTCTGCTGTGGAGTTGAAAGATGCTTTCCACTCAAGGAACCAGGAACCTACCTGGCTCCACCAAGTGAATCAACAACACGAAGGTGTCCCAGGGAGATCAGCTGGCAAATTGTGAAAGCAACGTGGTGTTGGTGAGCAGGTTCACTGGAGTGGGGCATAGGAGGGAGCTCCCTGCATAGATCTTCATGTAAAAGCATTCTGAAGAAAACAAAAGTGCATTGCTAAATAAATACATACATGATAAAGCAAGTGAGCTTCCAGTGACTGGCTTGAAATCTGTCACAAGCTGGTTGTCAGTCCCAAATGAGGCAATAGCCACATTTACCTGTGATGTCACCATAGCCGTCATGACTGCGATGAGATGACCCTCTGCTTGGGGATGTCATGGCAAGGGTTTGACCAAGTCACCTGACTCCCGCTGGCTACACGTGTTCCTCGTGCTAACTCCTTGTCGATCAGCTGTGCTGGGGCACCTGCACCAATCCTCACAGCCAACCTGTGGGGCAAGCACTGTTACCATCCTCACTCTAAATTTCTTTTTAGATTTATTTATGCATTTGAAAGAGCGACAGACAAGGAGAGAGAAAATCTTCCGTTCCCTCGTTGATTCCCAGATGCCTGCAACAGCTGGCTCAAAGCCTGGAACCAGAAACTTTCTCTGAGTCTCCTGCATGGATACCAGTGGCTCAAGTTACTTGCACCATCTTGCACGGCTTTTCCTAGGCCACTAGCAGGAAGCTGGAGTGGAGCAGCCAACACCTGAACCAGTGCCCACATGGGATGCCAACAACACAGTCAGTGGCTTTACCCACTATGTACATTGCCAGCCCCATCACCCTCATTCTAAAGTACTAAGACCATTAGCAGGGAGCTGGTTTGAAAGAAAAATAGCCTGGACATGAATAGATGCCCATGTGGGATACAAGCAAAGCAGGCGGCGGCTTTACCCACCATACTGCCACACCAGCCCCAATGATGATTTTCTTTCTTTTTTTTTTTCCTTTTTGAGTAGTTAGCTAAGATTTCCTTTGGGATATGGCAGAACAGGGTACTTCAAAAAGTTTGTAGGAAAGTAGAATTAAAAGATACTCATTTTATGGAAACATTTTTGAAATGCATGCATAGTTTTTCATGAAACACAGTTCCCGGGACCTTTTGGAGTTCCCTTGCGCTATCAGCTAGTGTGAGCATTCCCTGGGAGCTCACAGGAGGACTGCAGGAGAGGATGCCAAGTGAGACTTCTAGATGCCCACGCTGGAGCCCTGCTCCCAAAGCCACAGCTTGGGTGACCACACAGAGACACAAACACAAGCACTGCCTCTCAACACTCCCAGCACCGGGGGCCAGATGATGCCACACGGCCATTCGGTGGCTCTGCCACTGTATGTGGAAGCCCGAGGAAGGTGGCTCACAACTCTTGCCTGCCCCTCAGTTCTTGCCAACTACCCTCAGCAGAGGAAACGAATCCACCCCTAAAATGGCAGTTGCAAGGGACTTTGAACAGAGAAGGGAGTGTGCAGTGGCTCAATTGGCTAATCCTTTCCCTTCAAGCACCAGCATCCCATATGGGCGCCGGTTCGAATTCTTGCTGCTCCACTTACTACTCAACTCCCTGTTTGTGGTTTGGGAAAGCAGTTGAGGATGTCACAAAGCCTTGGGATCCAGCACCCACATGGGAGACCCAGGAGAAGCTCCTGGCTTTGGCTTGGCTCAGCTCTGGCCGTTGTGGTCACTTGGGGAGTAAAGAGCAGATGAAAGATCTTTCTGTCTCTCCTTCTCTCTGTAAATTCACTTTTCCAATAAAAATAAATAAATCTTTAAAAAGAGGGAGGATGGGGGGGAGGGGAAGACTCCAGGCAGTAGCTCTCCGCTGTGCGTGGCAGCAGCACCGACAGTACAAGGAGTGTGGAGGCCAGGTGCGTCCCTGGCCCTGACGGGGTCTGCCAGGTGTGCAACAGCCTCTCATCGACCCTGTCTTCCCCTTTCTCAGCTACGTGCTGGGGGAATTTTACAGAGCCCCTGGGGACTTGCCTGTTTTCTCTCTTAGCGCTCTCAAACACTTTTGAGGAGCGTGGAAACCCATCAAAGTCTCCACCTTTTTGGTAGATTGTCACTTTGATCACTGCCAAACGTTCTCTCTTGGTGTCAGGCTCTTTCGCCTGAGTTCACCTTTTCCGCGGCCAACCTTGGCACACTATGTGTCTTTGTTCAGCATTTACCCAGCATAGATTTTTTTTTATTGGGCCCGGCGGCGTGGCCTAGCGGCTGAAGTCCTCGCCTTGAACGCCCCGGGATCCCATATGAGCGCCGGTTCTAATCCTGGCAGCTCCACTTCCCATCCAGCTCCCTGCTTGTGGCTTGGGAAAGCAGTCGAGGACGGCCCAAAGCTTTGGGACCCTGCACCCACGTGGGAGACCTGGAAGAGGTTCCTGGTCCCGGCATCGGATCGGCGTGTACCGGCCCGTTGCGGCTCACTTGAGGAGTGAATCATCAGACGGAAGATCTTCCTCTCTGTCTCTCCTCCTCTCTGTATATCCGGCTTTCCAATAACAATAAAATCTTAAAAAAAAAAAAAAAAAGTTTGGTAGAATTCAGCAGCACGGGAGGGTCTTAAAAAAAAAAAAAAGAAATTGTTTTTATTTACTTATCTTGAAGGTAGAGTGACAGAGAGAAGAGACAGAGAAAGACCTTGCAGCTGCTGGTTCACTCTCCAAAGGCCACACAGGCTAACGCCAGGAGCAGGGCACGCCATTCCAGGTCTCCACGTGGTTGACAGGTAACCAGTCACCTGAACCACCTTCCGCCTTCCTCCCAGGCGCGTTAGCAGGGAGCTGGATCAGAGGCAAAGCAGTGAGGATTCAAACCAGCATTTTCATGGGGGATACTTAGCACCCACTGTGCTGCAGTATCACCTCCCCCATTTATTTTCTTGACCAAACTGGAAATTATGTTTTCTCAATCTAATCTTCAATAATTAAACTTAGAAAACACATACTTTTTAAAATAAGATTTATTTATTTCAAAAGTAGAGCTACAGGAAGAGAGGAGAAACAAATTTTGGGGTTCACTGGTTCACTCCCCAGCTGGCCACAACAGTCAGGGCCAAACCAGACCAAACCAGGAGCCAGGGGCTGCTTCTGGGTCTCCTGTGTGGATAACAAGGGCCCAAATACCTGAGCCGTCTCTACTGCTCTCCCAGTCCATTAGAAGGGAACTGGATCAAAAGTGGAGGAGCTATATCAAAAGTGGAGCAGCCGGTATCCATATGGGATGCTGGCATCACAGGTGTTGGGTTTACGTGCTATGCCACAATGCCTGGTAACAAATATATACATATTTTATATATACATATTTTAAGTGTTACTCTACCCTCTAGTGCCTGTGTCCCACATGGGCACCAATTCATGTTCCAGCTGCTCTACTTCCAATCCAGCTTTCTGCTTATGGCCTAGGAAAGCCATGGGAGATGCCCCAAAGTCTTAGGACCCTGTACCCACATAGGAAACCCAGATGAAGTTCCTGGGTCCTGGCTCACTCAGCTCTGGATATTGTGGCCACTTGGAAAATGAACTGGCAGATTGAAGATTTGTCTCTGAATCTCTATAACCCTGCCTTTTTGTTTGAATAAAAAAAATATATCTTAAAAATAACAAATCTTAAAAGATAATGTGTTCTGGGCCTGGCACGATAGCGTACTGGTTAAAGTCCTCGCCTTGCATGCCCGGGATCCCATATGGGCGCTGGTTCTAATCCCAGTGGCCCTGCTTCCCATCCAACTCCCTGCTTGTGGCCTGGGAAAGCAGTAGAGGATGGGCCAAAGCCTTGGGACTCTGCACATGTGTGGGAGACCTGGAAGAGCTTGTAGCTCCTGTTTTCGGATTGGCTCAGCTCTGGGTGTTACGGTCTCTTGGGGAGTGAACCATCGGCCGGAAGATCTTCCTCTCTGTCTCTCTTCCTCTCTGTATATCCACCTTTCCAATAAAAATAAATCTTAAAAAAAGATAATGTGTTTTTGGTTTTATTTCAATAATATGAAAATACCTATGGAACAAATTCTTAATAACAAGATTTATTTTTTTTAAAGAAAATTTATTTTGGGGCCAGTGTTGTGGCATTGCAAGCTAAACTGCCACTTGTGGTGCTGACATTTCATATGGGCACCAATTTAAGTCCTGGCTGCCCCACCTTTGATCCAGCTGCTTGCTAATGGCTTAGGAAAGCAATGGAGGATGGCCCACAAATTGGCCCCGGTGTCCAAGTGGAATATCTGGAGGAAGCTCCTGTCTCCTGGGTTCAGCCTGGCTCAGCTCCATCCGTTGACGCCACTGGATGGAATGAAATGGTCAATGGAAAATTTCTGTCTCCCCCTCTGGCTGTGTCACTCTGCCTTTCAAATAAATAAATCTTTTAAGGAAGAAAGGTTTGCTTAATTGAAAGAGTGAAAACAGTGAGAGACAGAGCTCTTCTGTTTCATGGCTTATTGCCCCAATTCCTTCCATGGCCCAGTCTGGGCCAGGCTTAGAATCCCATCCTGGTTTCAGTGACAGGGACTCATGTCCTGTAGCCATCACCCACTGCCTTCCCAGACACCCTCGTAGGGAAATGGATGGGAGGCTGAGGAGCTGGGACTCGAACCAGCACTTCAGTGTTGGATGCAGGCACCCCAAGCAGTGACCGAGCTGCCCTGTAACATGGTCCCACAACGTTTCTCTTTTTAGAATTTAATTTGATCTATTGATTTAGAGGACAGAGAATAAGTGATGCCATCCGCTGGTTCACTCCCTGATTGCCACAGCTTCTACAGCTGGGCTGGGTGGCAGCCTAGAGCCAGGGACGCAACTCCCGGCTGTCACCTAAGTGTCGAGGACCGATTGAGTTATCAGTGCTGCCGTCAGCATCCGCAAGCCGGGCAGCTGGACTCAGGACCCCAGTGTGGAACCTGGACGTCATAGTTGCCAGGCAACATCAGCTCCTGCTCCAGACTTCTGTCCTTCCAAAGCAACTTGTGTGTGAATCCTGTGCCTGGCATTTCTTTTTCTTTCTTTTTTTTATTTTTTTTAAAGATTTATTTATTTTTATTGGAAAGTCAGATTTACAGAGAGAAGGAGAGAAAGAAAGATCTGTCCATTGATCCATTCCCCAAGTGGGTGCAATGGTCTGAGCTGGGCCTCTCTGAAGCCAGGAGCTTCTTCTGGGTCTCCCACACGGGTGCAGGGTCCCAAGGCTTTGCGCCATGCTCGACTGCTTTCCCAGGCCACAAGCAGGGAGTTGGATGGGAAACGGGGCCGCTGGAATTAGAACCAGTGCCCATATGTGATCCCGGCATGTGCAAGGCGAGGACTTTAACCACTGGGCCATTGTGTCAGGTCCTAGAAGGATATTAAGGTGATTTGAATGTGTATCTGGTGATTTATTTTTCACTCAGTGGTGCTGCTAAATTTCATTCATATTGTTGCATTTATTCTGGCTGCTGTGTCATATTCCACTGGTTATTTTTCTAAAATGTGTGCCTTTTCTCCTCTCACAGGTTACCTGGATGATTTCCAGGTTTTGTGCTGATAAGAACATTCTAGAATGTTCTGTCTATACAGGAATTTCACTTGCATATGGAACTAAGAGTGCAATGACTGGTTGTCTTAGCCTGGCTGTCCCCACCCTACTAAAGCAGAACTTCAGACAGAGATAATTTAGGATAGAAATAGTTTAGAAGAGATACCAGGAAGTAGGGGTAAGGCGAGGATGAGACCCAGGTCACCACTGGGGGACTTGAACCCTGAATTGTGGGCCGAAAGGACAGCCTTTATCTGCGGGCTCCTGCCCCATCCCCACCCACTGAGAGCTGTCCACAAATGCTAACTTCCCCTTACTCCCTGGCAACACTGGGGCTGTCCCCACCCTACACCCCAAAGGTACAAAGGAGAACACCTCAGGCAGGAAACAGAAAGTGCAACTGGTGCCTAAGGGCGCCTTGAGTCCTGGGTGCGGTGCGGTTTCCTGGTGAGCTGGGGGAGGGAACTCTGGCTGCAGAGGCCACTGCCAGATGGGCCAAGTGGCTGTTTGACTTTCCAGATGAATGCCCTACCATGTTTCCAGGTGCCTGTGCCAGCTGCCACTCCCCTTGGCAGGCGACGCGACCAGCGAGCCCACAGTCTCTGACTGCATGGCCTCATATGGCCTTCCAAGGACCAATTTCCTCCTTCCCTCCACTCCTTTCCTTCTCTCTCTTCTCGCCCAATTTCCCTCTCTCCTTCTCCCCTGCTGCCTACCTACCTACAACACACATATATCTTTTTTTCTTTTCTTTCTTTTTTTTTTTTGGCCTGTGTTTCAGTTAGGAAGTTGAAAACATCCTGTCTTCCTCAGCATATTTATCTATGGAAAGATAAACTTTTCCATTGCCACAGAAAGGCCTCGAAACTCGGAGTCTTAGCACCTATGGGAGCAGAGAGGAGAGCCGTAGGCTGTTGAGGCGTGGCAGGGAGGGTGAAATCCCAGCGGGATCAGGAGTGGGGATGACAGGGATGTGACGGGGGCACGTGGCCTGGCCTGGCCTGCCCAGTGGGGCCAGCTTTGCTGCAGCCTGGAAGCATGCCTGATAACTGGTTGCCAACTACTGGGTCCCCTGGGAGTCCGTCCCAGTGCCCTGGTCCATGCACTGAGGCCTCCTGTCAGCTGAAATCGGGTCTCACTGGTAACCCCAGAGAGCTTCCTGTGTACCACAGCGCTCAGAGGCTGGGGCCTCACTGCTCACAGTGCAGTCTTGCCTTCTGTAGAGAATCTAATAGTTGTAGATTAGCCTCTGAAGCTGCTGGGAAGGTCAGAATTTCATTTTCCCTGGCTGCCTTTGCATCTCCAGCTATCCATGTGGGGGCACAGGGGAGAGAGGGGGCAGGTCTGTGCAATGCTGAGCAGCCAGGTGAGGGGCAAGGAGGGAAACAGCCTGGCTTTGCAGAGGCGTACCCTCCCCCAGCTCATGTCACTGGGGGCCCTGCTGTGCACCTGCTCCTGCAGCAGAAATTAGTGTTGCTGCTCGGCCTGAGCCTTGCCTGCAGGCAGAGTTGCCCAGTCCCAGCCTCGACATGCAGCTGCTTCCTGTCACACTGCCTCCTGGGTTCCCTGGTGGCCTTCAGGACCTGGTCAGGAACTGGCCAACTGGAAACCAGTCCTTCAGGCTCAGCCATGAGGTTCCAGAATACAGGGCTGGAAGCTCCCGCTGCAAAGGCTCAGTCCTTGTCCAAAGGACACTATGCTACCCTGTTGGGCTACGAAAGACTACTGTGGCTCATCTGTCCCCTTAGGGCCTCCTGTGGACATCCGACGTCACTGCACCTGCTGGCCCTGCGCTGAGCACCTCTGCCTAGTTCGCTGGACATTGTTTTTGCCCCCTATAGAAATCACTGGAGACACCATTCAGTGTTGCTGCTCCTATAAGTCCTTGGCCATGGCCAAGGGAAGTGGATTTCCTGTGCTTTGGAGAAAAGGATCAGCCACTCACACACACACACCCCATTCTCACACTGCAGGCACGAGGACAGGGGCCTCCTGGAGCTACAGCTGCTAAGGGTGGAAATGTCTGTGCTTGAGAAAGCTGGCCCTTTTTAATTTTTAAAAAGTTTATATTCATTCTACTTGCAAAGCAGAGAATCAGGGAGAGAAAGAGAGGGAGAGACTCTTCCATCTGTTGGTTCCTTCCTCAAATGCCTGCAGCAGCCAGGGCTGAAGCCAGAAGTCAGGCCTCCCACAGGAATGGTAGAGACCCAAGGACTTGATGCAGTCCCTGCTGCCATCCAGCATGTGTGTTGGCAGGAAGCTGGCATTGGAAGCAGAGCAGGAACTCCAAGCTGGGATATAGGCATCCTATTCATTGCTGCAGGAAACTCCGGCCTTGGCTGGCCAATTTCTCAGGATCCCAGGTTAAGGATACTGATGGGGGCCCATGATGCCAACGTGCCTTCTCACCCCTCCTGTTGGCACCGATCCCCTGGCAGATGAAGTGCTTCTCGGCCTTGACCACTAACAAGGTCCCCCTCCCTCACCCCTGGCCCTCCACAGCATCACTGGGAGGGAGGTTGTTATGCTCTGCCAGCTCCCCAGCAGGAGCACTTCTCCGCTGCCTCCTTGAGTAGGGAGCATCCACACAGAGCGTTTGGAATTCTGCCTGCAAGATTTGTCCCCTCTGCATCATTTATTTATGTCATTTATTCAATCACTTATTTATATCAGTACAGATTCATGCATATTTATTTTATACTTGGGTTGTAATCCAATGCTACTTCGTTTATTTTGCTGCTCAAACTGTTTCAGTTTGGGCCATGGGGAGCTTTTAGTTGGTTCCTGTCTCCTTGACATTCTTTAAATATTTATTTATTTATTTATTTATTTATTTATGTATGTATGTATGTATGTATGTATGTATTGAAGAAGCAGAAAGACAGGCAGAATGAGCTCAGCTCCCATCCCAAATGCCCCAAATGGTTGAAGCTGGGACACAGCCAAAGCCCTGAGCCAGAAACTCAATCCAGATCTCCCAGGAGGGTTGCAGGGGCTCAGTCTCCTGAGCCATCACTGCGGCCTCCCAGGGTCTGCGCTGGGAGGAAGCTCGAGTGAAGAGCCAGATCTGGGATGCTGACATAGGACACAGGTGCTTTAAGCACAAGGCTAAGTGCACATCGCCTTTTGACACTGCCAAAAGCTTCCTGTGCGGGTGTGCGCCCATGTCTCTGCAACAGGTTTCTAACTTCCCTGGAGAAATTGATGCTGTGATGTCAAATAGTGGAGACACACACAGACTCCCCACTTCTTCACTCACCCCTGCCCAACACCACGTGCTACCGAGCCCTCACCCGTTACTCCCACAGTTGAGCCCTAACTGCCGCTCTGACGAGTTAAGAGATCCTCAGGGCTGCTGGACACGCTGGACTTCAGACTCCCCTTCCCTCCCCCAGCCATTGCAGTGTGGCAGCTATGCCTTGGCTTCTGGTTGAGTCTGTACTCCAGCCCTAGCCCCAGAAAGGTTGTGGGACTTGAGGACATAATGGCCATGTTCTGTGCATTAATAAGCTTATCTACATGTCAAAATTTTGTTTATTTATTTTCGTTTATTGGAGAGAGAGCAAAAGAGAGAGAGAGAGATCAAGACACAGAAAGATTTTCCATCTACTGGTTTCACTTTCCAGGGCTAGCCCAGAGCTCCATGTGGGTCTCATATCTGACAGGGCTAGCCCAGGCCAAAGCCATGAGCCCGTGCTCCATGTGGTCTCATATGGCGGGGAGGGGCAGCTACCCAACTACTTGACCCATTTCCAGCTCGCACCCAAGGTCTGTGTTAGCAGGAAGCTGAAATTAAGAATGGAGTTGACACTCAAACCCAGGCACTCCAATATGGGATGCAGGTATCTTAAACATTTGGCCAAACTAACTTCACAAGCTTAATTAAAGGAGAAAACAAAATTAAAAGTCTTCACGGAGACCTGGAAGAAGCTCCAGGCTCCTGGCTTCAGATCGACTCAGCTCTGGCTGTTGTGGCCCTTTGGGGAGTGGTGGATGGAAAATCGTTCACTCAGTCTCTATCTCCTTCTCTTTACAATTCTACCTTTCAAAGAAAAATAAAATAAACACTGAAGGCAGGAGCCAGGAACTCCATCCTCAGTGGTTGGGCCAGAGGACTTGGGCCATCTTCCACTGCCTTTCTGGGTGCATTAGCAGGAAACTGGGTCAGAAGCGGAGCAGCCAGGTTTGAATTAGCAGTCCACTCTGGGATACTGGCACCACAAATGGCAGCTTAAACCCCTGCATTGCAATGCCTACCCCATGATCAATGTCCCTTCACCTGACACATCCTTCCATCTGGCCAGAGGAGGATTGTGGTCTCTGGAATCAAGCAGATTTGAATTCCAATTTTCATGATCCCGGGCAGTCATTTATTTGTCAAATTTCAGTTTCCTCATCTGTAAAAGGGAGGTGACAACAGTCTCCAAACGGCAGCCACAGGTGGAGCAGCAGAGGATAACCTAGACTCAGCAGGTGCTTCACACCTGGCAGTTCTTACTGCTAGGAGGACATCTGTCTGTCTCTCTCTCAGCTCCATGTTTTACACTCACTCTAAAGACACAATAAAATCACCCTTCCATTCACCAAACTTTCAGAGTCCTCCTTGGATTCAAGAGCTCCCAGAATATTTTTTTTTTTAAGAGTTTTTTGTTTTTATTGGGAAGTCAGATTTATGAGAGGAAAGACAAGTGGCTATAATGGCCGGCGCTGAGCTGATCCAAAGGCAAGAGCCAAGAGCTTCTTCTGGGTCTTCCAAGTGGGTACAGGGTCCCAAGGCTTTGGGCCATACTCGACTGCTTTCCCAGGCCACAGACAGGGAACTGGATGGGAAGTGAAGCCGCGGGGACACAAAATGGTGCCCCTATGGGATCCCAGCATGTGCTAGGTGAGGATTTAGCCACTAGGCCATCGTGCCATACCCCCAGCTCCTGGAGTCTTGCTGTTGGCCTCACCTTTCTTCTCTCTGAGCCCTGGCTTGCACTGTGCTCCTTGCCCTTTTAGCCTCCCCCACCTGGGCTCCAAGGCCACGTCTGCCTCAGTGACCTCATTCCTACACAATAGGCTCAGGGCATCTCTCCAGTGTGGTGACTCTTTGCTGACCAAGTGCCCCACCCCCAACACTGGCTAGGCTACCCAAGGGTCAAGGTTGTGACTCTTTAGAGCCCAGGCTAAGGAATAAAGGGCAAGATCTTAGAGGCCCACAAACCTGAGTGTGGGTCGCGTGGCCTCCAGCAACACCCCCCAACCCCATAGAGCTTCCTTTTGCTTATGTAATGATGATTAGCTCAGTAGTTCTTTCACAGGGATGTTGTGCAGATTTAAGCAGATAATCTATGCACAGCTCTTGGCGTAATACCCAGCACACAGAACGTGCTTCATAAATGGTCCCTTGCTCTCTTCTTAATGTCAGGCAGCCAGGAGTTGCCTTCCTTGCCAGGCTCCATTTATTGATGGATTCCAGGCTAAAAATAGAAGTGCAGCCTTGGGGAGTTGGTCCTTCAAGAGCTGTGAGTTGCCACCCTTGGTACCGTGCGGGGAGGACAGGCCTGCTTCCACCTCCGGGGACCTTCTCAGATACACACAGATCAAGATGTCTCAGGCCTCTCTCCCATTGATTCCACACCCTCCTCTTCTCCTGTCTGCCATTGCCCATTTCCCGGCTCCGTGTGACCTTGGAGGATCCTCAGTGCCTCCCCCACCCCTCAGCCTGAGAAATTGGCAATGTTGCTATGATAACAAACAGCTGACACTTGAAGAGGCCCAGAGCGCCCCGCCCCCCAGTAGCTCTGGGCTCAAGGATAACAGGGTTTCCCCGCTCTGAGTCTCAGCCTCTTGAAAGAGGCTTCAAAGCCCTGACTTCCCCAGCTACCGCTGAGGATCCAGCAAGATGAAGAACAGGGCTGCTGGGGGCAGGAACTCCTGAAGGGAAGCAGCGTTCCCTGCCTGAGCATCTCCCCAGCCGAGGCTGTGAGGAGTAGAGACAGACATTTATTTGAGGTGTTTGTAGCTATTGATCCACCAGCCTGGGAAAATGCAAAGCATTGCATCCAACAGAAACAGCATCTTGCATCTTGAGCTGCTAACAGGCCAGCCCTACTGCTGGATACAGCACTACTCCAGCACAATCGCCCTCTCTGCCAGCAGCTCACTGCTCCTGGAAGGTTCTTTTGTCTCCCAGGACAAGAGGCTGATTTAATTAAAGCAGATTCTGAATTGTGAGTAAGAGTCTTCATTTCGCTACTGCAACTAGTCATGCTGTTTGGTTTTGTTTTAATTTAAAAGGCAAAAATGACAGAGAAAAGGAGAGAGAGAGAGAGAGAGAGAGAGAGATTGATTGAGTCTGCTAGTTCACTTCCCCAAAGGCTCACAGCAGCCAGTCTGAGCCAGGACAGAGCCAAGAGCCAGAAACTCCATCCAGGTCTCCCACGTGTGTGGCTGGCCCCAGCATGGTGGCCGTTGCCGACCACCTCCCAGTCACCGCCTGTGAAGCTGCATCGGAAGGCAAGGCAGAGGTGTGACTTACTCCCAGGCATTCGGAAGTGGGAGGCAGGCATTCCACCATCTGTGCCACAATGTGCATCTTCATAGAAAATAATTTTTTAATGGTGGGGCAATATGGGATGACCAGTTTAGAGCGCAGCTTCTGTCTGGACTGTATGCTCCAGGCAGGCAGTGTCTTACACATCCCACTCACTGTCTTCCACACGTAATGTGCAGCCCAGGATGACAAACCAGGTTAACACAGTGTGGGCTGCTGCAGGACCAGCAGCCCTCTGAGTTCATCTTACTTTCCCCTGCCTCCTTCTAGAGCTGCTTCTCTTTTGGTTCTCTGACTCACTTCCCCCTGAAGGCCTTCCTGGACTATCACCACTGTTGTCACCTACAAAGAGACATCCTGACCCTAGGGAGTTGGTTCAGTGTGATGGTTAGAGAACAGACGTAAAAATAGAGAAGCGCAGCCCGGCGTGGTAACCTAGTGGCTAAAGTGCTTGTCTTGCATGCGCTGGGATCCCATATGGATGCTGGTTTGTGTCCTGGCAGCTTCACTTCCCATCCAGCTCCCTGCTTGTGGCCTGGGAAAACAGTAGAGGATTGTCTGAGGTCTTGGGCTCTGCACCTGCATGGGAGACCTTGAGTTGATGTCTGGCTTCAGGTAGGCTCAACTCCAGCCATTGCGGCCACTTGGGGAGTGAAACAGCAGGCAGAAGACCTTTCTGCCTCTCCTTCTCTCTGTAAGTCTGACTCTACAATAAAAATAAATAAATCTTTAACAGAAATAGAGGAGTTGGTACTGTGGCATGAAGTTAAGCCACCATCTGGGTGCCAGATCCTTCCCACATGGGCACCAAGTTGAGTCCCAGCTACTCCTCTTCCAATCCAGCTCCTGTTGATATGCCTGGGGAAGCAGCAGAGGATGGCCCACTTGCTTGGGTCCCTGAATCCACACAGAATTGGAAGCAGCTTGTGACTCCTGGTTCAGCCTGGTCCAGCCCCAGGCACTGTGGGCATTTGAGGGGTGAAACCAAGGATAAAAGATCTCTCTCTCTCTCTCTGTAATTTTGCCTTTCAAATAAATAACTCTTTAGCAAAACTAGCAGCTAAGTCACAGGTTGTTTAAATGAGATACTGTCTACATGTTCTTAGAAGCGGGCCTGGCACAGCGAGAGCACTGGAGGAAGAGCAGCTTCTGCTTGTAGGGTTTGTGCTGCTCTGGCGCTAAGGTGAGCGACCTGTTGGCAGGTTTTGCACCTGCACCCTGGCTTAACTTGGGCCTTTCAGAAACCAAGAACCCCGCTGTCCTCTGCCCCCAGGAGCTCTCCATGCTCCTGCTGAACAGGCCAGATGTTCACACCACCCGTGTTGAATCCATTCAGTCGGAGACATCACAATCGCAAAGATGGGAGACATGACCCTGAAAGCTTAATAATACCCAAAACCGGTTAACATGGAAATGTCAGCTGACAGTGTGAACATGGTAAACAGTTAATGTGAAGATTTCATATACTCAATAAAAAAGTAGCTGAGTTGTTATAAGCTATCTGCATAAAGGTCATGGGCAGACAATTCCAGGGAGGAAACAGAAATGGCAAATAAACATGGGCGAACAGTCAACCTCCACCGAGAAACTACAGATGAACTACCAATGAAAGCCACAGTAACCCAGAATGAAGAATTCAGTGCAGTTATTTTTAACGGTGAAAAAAAAGCCCAATAACGGAAGAATGGCTCCATAAATAATGGTATATTGGTCCGATGGCACAGTGTCCTGCCATTAAATAATTAGGAAAAACGTCGAAACAAGTGCTTGAGGTAAGTTGGCTTATAAGCAGGCTGCAAAATTAAATTTCAAGCATGATCACAGTGTGCAAAGTATTCATCTGGACTTGATGAAGGCTTGGCAGGAAAATGTAAGAAAATGCAAACAGTTGCTTTGATAAAAAGGGGAAACATTACTGAGAGCCCACCGCATGCCAGATGCCACGCCAAGAGCTCACACACGGCGTCATCTCACTTCATTCTGCAACTTGCCCTAGGGCCCCACGGAGGTAGGCGCGGCTCCTGGTTCCAGACTGGGCGGCGGGGGCAGCAAGGAGGCGGCCAAAGCTGCCTGAGGGGGTGTGACAGTCCCTGGCAGCCGGGCTGCCCGCCCTGGCGTGTGCAGCTCCAAGTGCAGGGAGCTTTCCAATGCGTCAGATGTGTCAGATGGACGCGGGCCAGTGGCGTTGCTTTCTCTTTAAACATTGCCTTTAGTGCTTTTTAAATGTCATCTGCACAATTAAAACACAATTAAAAGACAAACCCAAGCTGTCTCCAGAAGGCAGTCTCGCTAGTCCCTGTTCCTCCAGAGAGTTTCACGGAGCTATGGACCCACCCTGCTGTTGGCTGATGTCCATGGTTTTTGCCCAAACAATACCAGGAAACAGTCTTGCCGAATCTTCTGCCCCTTCACCATACGGGGCATTTCCTGCACACTCCTCACCAGGGACTCCTTCCTCTTGGGCCACCCTGGGACACTCTGGGTACCTCTGCAATGGGGTCCCAGGACTGTGGCCAGTATTGCAAAAGACACGTGGACACCAGGCTTTTGTCTTGGGTAGGAATCTGTGGGCAGATGAAATCCCCAGGGGGATGCTCCTTGGATGGAGCTGGGGCATCACGTGGGGAGAGGCTATGGGTCCTGGGAAACAGGTCCCGGGTGTCCTGGCCCGAGTTGCCTCTTCTGGGAGGGTGTCTGAGTGGGCTCCTTGGGGAGGTGACCTTCTCAGCTGACACGTAGACAGAGGGAAAGAGTTAGCCTGGCCAGGAGCACGAGGAAAAGGGAGCCTCCCTGGGTACAAGCCCTGGGGCGGGGAAGCTCCCAGGCCTGTGAGGGCCTGCTGAGGTCAGCAGAGGCCAACCCTGTCCCCAGCATAGATGGTGAGACCCTGGGAAGCCAGTGGATGGGTTCCTCAGAGTTGGAACTTCTCATTTGAAAAGATCGAAACTGATGCTTCCCCCAGGCCTCCTCTCCAAAAGCAACCAGAAAAGACTCCCCCCCCCCCCCGACACTGAGAAAAGCAAGCATTATAACTAGGTGAAAGGGCAGGGAGGTCCGGAATGGAGTGTGGGAAGACACCGAGAGTCCACATCTCAGAGCAGGTACACTGGCAGGTGCGTGGTGTACATGCCAGCCACAGTGATGACCCTGACCTGTTTCAATCTCATGAAACACAGGCTTTGAGGCTGACCTACCAACTACTTTCAGGGTGGGTATCTGACATACTGATTAAATCGCTGCTTGGGACACCCTCACCCCATATGAGAATGCTGGTTGGAATCCCAGCTACTACACTTTTGATTCAGCTTCCTGCTAATGTACCCTGGCAAATAACAGATGGCTCAAGAATTTGGACCCATGCCACGTAGGTGGGGGTTTCTGATGGAGTTCCCAGCTCCTGGCTTCAGCATGATCAGCCAGATATCGTGGGCATTTGAGGAGTGACCCAGCAGATAGAAGATCTTTTGTGGTCTGTCCTTCTGCCTTTCAAATAAAATGAAAAGAAATAAGCAAGCATAATTTTTTTTGTTTTTTAAAGGATTTATTTATTTGAAAGGCAGAATTACAGAAAGAGAGGAAACAGAAATTTTCCATTTGTGCATTCCCCAGTGGCTGTAATGGCTGGGGATGGGCCAGGAGCCTGGAACTCCATCCAGGTCTCCCATACAGATGGCAGGAACCCAAGCATTTGGGCCATTCTCCACTGTCTTCCCAAGCACATTAGTAGAAACCTGGATCAGAAGTGTAGTAGCTGGGAATCAAACCGTTGTTCATGTGGAATGCTGGCATGGCAGCTGACAGCTTAACTCACTGTGCCCCAGTGCTGGCCTCCAAGAAGAAAATAGTTTAAAAAAAAAAGAGAGAGAGAGAGAGAGAGAAGAACAATTAGTACAGTCCAACAGAATTGATTCTGAATGATCAATACCAAGATACACGCTAATAAAAAGGAATAGTGAGATGGAGAAAGAATCCTTTGTATACAGGACAGGACTAGGCAAGGCTGGCAGGGTTCCTTTGTGGAAACCTCAAGACCGGCACACAATCGAACAACACCTACAAAGCCATCCAGCGAACAAGGTGGGACCCAAGACTTTTATTTTCAGCCAAACTGCTCTTCAAGTACAAAGACAAAAGACGACATATGTCAACATGTGTGGGAAGCTGGAGGCTGAGGCGGCAGCATGGTCTGGATTGTTGGAAGAAAAGAATTTTTGGCTTGGCTCAGTAGCCCAGTGGCTAAAGTCCTCGCCTTGAGCACACCAGGATCCCATATGGGAACCAGTTCTAATCCTGGTGGTTCCATTTCCCATCCAGCCCCCTGCTTGTGATCTGGGAAAGCAGTCAAGAACGGCCCAAGGTCTTGGGTCTCTGCACCCGTGTGGAAGACCCAGAAGAGGCTCCTGGCTTCAGATCACCTCAGTTCCAGTCGTTGCAGCCACTTGGGGAGTGAATCAACATACGGAAGATCTTCCTCTGTCTCTCCTCCTCTCTGTATACCTGCCTTTCCAATAAAAATAAATCTTTTTTAAAAAGGAATCTTTTCCTTACGTTAACCTAGCATGTACATTCTTATTCAACAAAGACTTCAAGACTGTGTATTGAGGGAGTGTTGAATCTTACACCAAAGCTACAGGGGGCAAGAAGAGAGTGTCCCTGGAAGAGGCGAGTTGGCACTGGCGGATGAACATTGTGGTACAGTGAGTTAAACCCATGCCTGCATCACCAGGACCCCCTATCAGAGTGCCAGCTGCTCTGCTTCTGACCCAGCTTCCTATTAATGTACCTGGGAAGATAGCTCAGGATGGCGCAAGCACTCGGGTTCCTGACACCCACATAGGTGTCAGAGGAAGCTCCTGGCTGCTGGCTTTGGCCTGGTCCAGCTCTGGCCTTGCAGCCATTTGGTGCATGAATCAGCTGATAGGTCTCTCTCTGTCTCTCTCTGTCTCTCTCTGTCTCTCTCTGTTGTTCTGACTTTCAAGTAAATAAATTAATCGGACAGCAGGAAGGGTGTTCCAGGACAAGCAAAGTATAGCTGCCAAGGCAGGCAGCTGTGACTTGTAAAACACCTAGGGTGTGATTCCCACCATCCGGGTGTTTGAGATGGGCTGAGCAGGTGCGTTGGGGTGGGAAATGGACAGGAAACCTTAGCACTGAGCTTGCCAAAGGTCATGGAGTGACTGAAGCAAGACGATTCCCATTTCATTGTAAGGGTCCAGATTGTACCATTCCCGCGGTGGCTTCACCAAGAGACCATGCTTGACAGAGCTCATTACAGTCACTCGCCATAAAGTCAGAAACTGGCAAGGCTGCCCGCTCTTGCTGCTTTTGTCTAATGTTATATTGCAACCCGAGAAAGAAACAGACAGCCTAACGGCTGTTGTCAGGGTAAACACCTGGCAGTGGGTAAGTTGCTACCTGGATTGCCCACATGACATTTTGGAGTTCCTGGGTTTGAGTCCCAGCTCCACTTCTGACCCAGCTTACTGCTAGGGCACAATCTGGGAAACAGCGAGTGATGACCCAAGCACTTAGGTCCCTGTCACTCACCTGAGAGACTCATACAGAATTCCTGGCTCCAGGTTTCATCCTAATCCTGTCCTGGCTATTGTGAGCATTGAAGGAGTGGCCCAACCAGAGACCTCTCTCTGGATCTCGCTTACACTCTCGCTCTCTGTCCCTCTCTGTTTTTGACCTTCAAATAATAAATATTTTACAGGGATCACTGTGGCATTGACCTTTGTTTTATAGGTGCTTGTATATTTCCTTCCTTGTGCATCTTTATAGATTACCTGGAGTTGCCCATTGCCTTTCCTTTGTTCTTATCCTGTTTGCTGTTATTATCCAGGGTAGACTCCTCCTGAAAACCCAGCAAGGGTGTTATTCTCATTCTCATTCTATAGATGGAGAAGGAGGCTAAGCCTGATGAAAATCCACAAGCAATACTCAGTGGTGCCAAGATTCTTTTAAAACAGTGAATTTATTTATTAGAGAGACAGGCACACAGACAAAGAGAGAAAAAGATCTCCCATCCACTGGGTCACTGCCCCAGTGATCACAAGAGCCAGAGCTGGGCCAGGTGAAAGTCAGGAGCTAGGAACGCCATGTGGTTGTCCACGTGGGTACAGGGGCCCACGCACTTGGGCTCATCTTCCTGTACTTTCCCAAATGCATTCACAAGGAGCCGAAACAGAAGTAGAGCAGCCAGGACTTCAGCCTGCAATGCTGACCCCAGGATCTAAGTTATAGGACAAGTATCAACTGTGAAGCTGGTACATACAAAAGGAAATTGCGTGTATTGAGGGGGTCAGAGCTGTGGTCGGAACATTCCTCTTATTTGAACTTGAAGTTTAAGGCAAGCAGGCCAGCAGAGGGAGGCTCCAAAGGGCACCTACTGGGCCCAGTGCTATGGCTTAATGGCTAAATTCTCATCTTACAAATGCCAGGATCCCACCTGGGCTCTGGTTCGTGTCTCAGATGCCCCATGTCCCATCTAGCTCCTTGCTGTGGCCTGGCTCCCAGCTTCAGTTTGGCTCAGCTCTGGTCATTGTGGCCATTTGGGGAGTGAACCAGTAGACAGAGGATCTTTGCCTCTGTCTCTCCTTCTCTCTATAAATCTGACAGGGAAGCACCTGACCAGCAAAGCTCTCTGAAGCAGCACATGGAGGGCCAGCCACACTGTCTTCATCCAACTCCTCAGGGGCCTTGCCACCTCCATCCCACTGCAGGACACTTACACACTCGCTCCCAGGGCTTGAACACGCTTCTCATCCTTCAGGCCCCTATGCCCTGCCCTTCAACACCCCTTCCCCGGGGGGGGCAGTGTCCACTGAGGCTCTGCTGGGAAGTTAGGGTCCACCTGCCCAGGATACCTCCTGGGGGCTCCCCAACCTTTTATAGTTGTAGGGGACATCCTGCCCCTTCAGCAGGCCAGCCTCTTCCTGTGTGTCCTCAGCCAGGGTGGTGGGGTACTCCCTCCTGGGCCTCTGGAGACATAGGTGAACTGAAGAACCTGGAAAATTCCATGCTATTTTGCACCTAGAAGCAGAAGCCTTCTTTCTGAACCCTCAGGAGCTCCCCAAAATATCTTCTGTCTTACTAAATCTTGCACCTATCTGGCTGTTTATTCAATGCATTTTTTAAAGATATATTTATTTTTATTGGAAAAGCAGATTTACAGAGAGAAGAAACACAGAAAGATCATCTATCTGCTAGTTCACTCCTCAAGTGGCCTCAATGACCAGAGCTGAGACAATCTGAAACCAGGAGCCAGGAGCTTCCTATGGGTCTCCCACATGGGCACAGGGTCCCAAGGCTTTTAGCCATCCTTTACGGTTTTCCCAGACCACAACCAGGGAGCTGGACAGGAAGTAGAGCAACTGGGA
The DNA here is from genome assembly GCF_030435755.1 of Ochotona princeps. Taxonomy (NCBI): domain Eukaryota; kingdom Metazoa; phylum Chordata; class Mammalia; order Lagomorpha; family Ochotonidae; genus Ochotona; species Ochotona princeps. The sequence goes on from NC_080833.1 coordinate 23,089,406, forward strand.
AATGAACCAATGCCCTTGTGGGACCCTGGTGTGTTTGAAGATGGAGAATTAACCATTGAGCTGTAGAGCCAGCACCTTCTCCCCCCGATTTCTTTTTTTACACACACACACAGAGACACACACACACAGACACACACACACACACAGAGACACACACAGAGACACACACACAGACAGACACACACACACACACAGACACACAGAGACACACAGACACACAGACACACACACACACACACACACACACACACACAAAGAGTGAGCCCCCATCCACTGCATCACTTCCCAAATGTCCTAACTATGACTAGGCCAGGGCCAAAATTAAGAGCTACAAAGTAACTCCAGATCTCCCACATGGATGTCAGGGACCTGATGGTTTGAAGAATTATAGCCACCTCCCAGCATCTGTATTAGCAGAAACAGAGTCAGGAGCTGGAGGCAGGACTCAAATCCAGGTAATCCGACATGGTATTCCAACAGCGTCTTAACTGCCAGGCCAAACACCTGTCCCTCAGTGCATTTCATGAGCTTGTGCTAAGCCCTGGGTACTGTCGTCAGGGCAGGCTACTGGTACACAAGCATGCTGGCCCACGCAAGGTCCACGTTCCTCCCCCAATCTCACAGGGCTGTGACTGCCCAAAAGAGTATCCTACTCTTATGCCACACAGTACTGCCTGGACTGGCAGCATCCCTGCACGTGAATGAATAAGCCCACATGATCCTTGCCCTCAGGGCTTGTCTCTGCAATTGGAGACAGACACGTAATTAACAGCGGGACCTGTCATTAGAATTCAGCCCTATTTGGTTAGTGAGGTCGCTGAATCTCTGTGAAGTTAAGTACTTGGTGAGTGACAGAGCCCTACAGTGTGAAAGGGGTGTCCTTAGCTGTGTGGGCCCTGATGCTCAGCCCCAGTGCCCTCTTCAGCATTTGTGTCTGCCTCCTCCTGACTCCTTTAGTGACAAACTCAGGGTTCTGTGTCCATGAAGTCCCCTCCTGTTGGCCTTTCTGGCTCCTTCAGCTCTGCTCCACCTATCCCCTCTCTCTGGCTGCCAAATCTTCTGCCCACCCCACCCCCTGCTGCCTGTCGCAAACTGACACCTACAGTTCGTGCTTCCTGCTCTCCACGTCTGGGAGTGGGTCATGCATCCTGGGGCACAAACCTGAGTGAGTCACGCATTCTTGGGGGCAAGCAGGGCACAGACCTGAGTGACAAGCTCTGTGCCAGCCTCAGCATTCCATTCCCAGCAGCACTTACCCAGGAGCAAGCTGAGGAAAATAAGAACGCACTGCTGAAGCCCCAACTGGAGTTCAGAGTGAAGGAGAAGCAGGGCAAGGACTCAGGACTTCAAAGAGGTGTGCACTCCCAGGGTGATCCACAAAGTTCATGCAATTCTGACCAAAGCATCCAAAATGTTTATTCATCTGAAAGGCAGAGTGTGAGCAAGAATGTGGATGGGGGAGGAGCGGGGAGAGAGAGAGGGAGAGAGAGAGAGAGAGAATTTTGCATCTCCTTGGTTCACCCCCCACGCAGCCAGGGCTGGGCCAAGATGAGCCTAGGATCTTAGAACTCCATCCAGGTCTCTCCCATAGGTGGGGACCCACACACCTGAGCCGTCACCTGCTGTCTCCAAGGTGAACGTTCATAGAAAGCTGGAATGGAGAGCAGAAAAGCCAAGCCCTCCAGGTTCAGCAAGGTGGCCTAGTGGCTAAAGTCCTCACCTTGCACATGCCGGGATTCTGTATGGGTGCCAGTTCGTATCCCAGCAGCTCTACTTCCCATCCAGCTCCCTGCTTGTGGTCTGGGGAAGCAGTCAAGGATGGCCCTAAGACTTGGGACCCTGTACCTGCGTGGGAGACCTGGAGGAAGATCCTGGCTCCTAGCTTTGGATTGGCTCAGCCCTGGCCGTTGCAGCCACTTGTGGAGTGAATCAACGAACAGAAGATCTTCCTCTCTGTCTCTTCTCTGTATATCTGACTTTCCAATAAAAATAAATCAACATTTTTTTAAAAAGCCAAACCCTCCCGCAGGGGACTTGGGCAGCCACGCTGAGTCTTTACCACTCCTTGAAGGCATTTTGGGTAGAAGCTGAAAGCTGATTCTCAAGCTAATCTAGAAGGGGAAAAATGCAAAAACAGAATATTCAAAACAATTAGTGTTTTTTATTGCAGCAAAATACACAGAACCCAGTACTTATCGTTCTAACCATTGGTAAGTCCAGTGGCATCATTCAGGTAGTGTGCAACCAGTACCACTGCCCACCTGCTGAACGTCCGCAGCTTCCTTGGTGGAAACGCCAATGACCAAGCAGTTCCTCCCACTCCCCCTGCTGCAAGAAGCATTTTAAATGAGCAAAAACAAGGGCTTGTTAAATCAGAAATAAAATTGTGCTGTAAAATAAGATACATATTATTTATCTAGTTATATTTGTTATCTCCAGCTATCTGTAACCGAGTAGCATCTATCTGTCTTTTATCTGTCTCTGTTATCCCTCTGCACATATCCATCTGGCTAACTAGTGTAGCATTTCAAACCCATGAAGAACACCCAGGCTATCAGACACACAGCGTTAGGATAACGGATCTCCAATTTGAAAAATATAAAATTCAGACTCTGTCTTACAGCAAACCCACACACAAAAGAGGCTTTGATTTAAAGACCTAACTGTGAAAAAAAAAAATTCTGTAAAAGCCTCAGATATATATATATATATAAAACAGGAAAGATGGCTCGATTTAACTTCATCAAAACATTGAACTGCTGAGTGGCAGAAGATTCTGAACCAAGTGAAAAGACAACGGAGTAAGAAAACAAACCCGCGCAGACATACAGGAAAGGCAACAAGAACTTATCTTGCAATAATAACAATTTTGCTTTCATTTTCCCCACTTCTGCCGTCAATCAGAGGTTCCACTTTAGCTCCCGGAGAATTAGTGCTTTTATAACAGAAATATAAAGAGAGAGAAACAGCCGGTGTTTAGACGCCATTGTTTTTTCAACTTCCCAGATAGACTGACTGAAGCCCACATCAGACAGAGGCCATGCCTTTGATTGGTGAGAGGCTGCTTTTGCCCAGAGAAGAAAATGCTCTTGAAAATCAAAGGGGACAGTCCTGGAGGAGGCTGCAGATGAAATGGATGTCTCCGCCTCAGATTTGAAAAGGACCTGGAGCCGCCAGAGACCTTGGCTCCCTGGGAAGGTGAATGGGCTCCCTCCGCCAGGACAGAAAAAAAAGGGGGGGAAGAGAAAGTAAGGCTTGACCTTGCAGAAGAAAGGAACAGGACCTTCAGGACCACAGGCAGGGAAGGGGAGGGAGCGTCCAGAGACAGTCCAGCCCCCCTGTCAGCACTGCTGAGAGCTTCCTGGTGGGGCACCACCATAGCACACCCTCCGCGACGACTCACATCACACAGACCATGTCGATGAAGGGCCACAGTGACCATCGGTTGTTCACTACCTGGAAGGCTCTGAGCTGTGACGCCCAGAAACATCTGGAAGCTTTGCTGTGGAGTCCCACCCACACTTACCCAACATGCATTTCCTTTTCCTAGGGCTCAGGCCACTCATCAGCCTCCCAAAGAAGACCAAGGGATTCTTGATTCTCACAGAAGAAGTAAGAGTTCAGAGGTGATGACCTCCTGCAACTTGTGCTGAGTAGAACTAGATCATGGTCCAGTGTACCCTGGCTAAAGAGGTCCACCATATATAAAGAGCTTCTACAAATCAACATAAGACACCAATAACGAAATAGAAAAGTGGTCAAAAGATACGAAAAAGGAGAGAGAGAGAGGATTCACAGAAATATAAACATCTAATAAGTTTATGACAAGAAATTGAGTGCTGATTAGGAAAATCTAAAATGTGATACATTTTATGATTTATTTGAAAAGCAGAGAGAGAAAAACAGAGATCTCCACTGTTGTGCTGCTTTATTCCTGAAAGGTCCACAATAGACTGTGCAAGGTTAAAGCCAGCAGCTGGGAACTCAGTTTGAGTCTTCCACGTGGGTGGCAGGAACCCAACAACTTGGGCCATCACCTAGTGCCTCCCAGAACGCCCATCAGCAGGATGGACTCAGCAGTAGTGCTGGGACTCAAACCCTGGCACTTAGATATAGGACACAGGTGTCCCAGGCAGTCACAATATTATTGCTACACCAAATGCCTTTCCCAACAAGGCATTTTTGATTAGCAATTTGGTAAAAATGTTCCCTGTACCCTGGGCCCAGGCGTCAGAGCCAGGCAGCTGAGAGGCAGCCCATCCCCTACTCTGCATCTTTTTGGGGCTGGAGACTCAGGAATCAAGGGCAGCTACTTGAATGGCCTTAAGTGGGTAAGTGACGCGGTCAAATTTGGGTGTTCATTTAGCCCACATCTGCAAGAAGGAAATGGGTTGGGCCCCAGCTAAACCACATTGTGAGACACCTGAGACTTGGAGGAGCAACATAGGGCTGCAGGGTGCTCCTGTAGCTCACACACACACACACACACACACACACACATACACATACATGCACACATGCACACACAAGTGCACACTTATTGCAGCCCCCACTGAGACATGCCTGTACTTGGTGGGGGTGCCACTGCAGGGACCCAGCTGGGTGCTTGGGAGCTGCAGCTGATAGCAGGAAGTGGTATTTGAGTCCCCGTGAGAACCTGCTGGGACACCATGCAGATGCTTGGGCCTTCTCACTTCCCAGCTGACTCAGAGCTGCTGACAGATAGTTGCCTGCTCCTCAGCTGACCCCACTGCCAACATACCCAGAATTCTGCTCGGTTTTCCCACCTTGGGTCTTCTTTCTTAGCCAGGGAGCAGGTGCCCGGGTGTCTGTCACCTAAAGGACATTGGAGTCCAGGCTGAACGTCTCATCTTGCTAGCCTTACAACCATAGGAGATTTGCTCACGCCGCTGAGAGGTGCCTGGGGCAGAGTGCCACCTGCAGGAAGACACCCCACCCCCTGGCACTTCTGAGTCTGCTACCCAAAGGAGCTCTGTGGCCTGAGAGCAGCCTTTGACTGATGCAGGGGACTAATCCATGGCTGAAGACCCATCCTCCCTGCCCAGCTAGGGAAGGCTTTTGACATGTCCTGTACAGTTTCTCAGAGGGTCCCCAAAGGAAGTGAGCCCCCATTGCCTCAGTAGTGGCCCACTTACTAATTTCTTTTCAAGTTCATTGTTCAAGACCAGCACTGAGGTATAGCAGGTAAAGCCACCGCCTGTGGCACTGACATCTCATGTGGTCCTGGCTGCTGGACTTTCAATCCTCCTCATGTCAAATGTGCCTAGGAATGCGGCAGAAGGTGGCCCAGGTGCTTGGGCCCAGCATCTACTTGGGAGATCCAGAGGAAGCTCCAGTCTACTGGTTTCAGCCTGGCTCATCTTTAGCCACTGTGAACACTTGGGGAGTGAACCAGCAGGTGGAAGATCTCTTTCTTTCTCTCTCTCCCTCTCTCTCTATCTCTTGCTGTTTCTCCCCTCTTTATCTTTCCTTATCCCCTTTTCCCCCCACGCCTCGTAGCTCTGCCTTTCAAATAAACAAAATTGCTCTTTCTTTCTTTAAAAAATGGTTAGTTGTTCACCTTTTAAATGTTTTTGGTGTATAATTGTTTGAAAGTCAGAGAGACACAGAGGAAGAGAGGGACACCTGAGAGACAGAGCTCTCCTCCTCACTGATTCACTCCCCAGACACCCTCTGCAGTCAGGGCCTGGCAGGTAGGCCCAGAATCTTGAACTTGTCTCTCCCATGGCCGGCAGGGACCCAAGTACTTTTGAACCATCACCTGCTGCCTTGCAGAGTAGGCATTAGCATGAAGCTGGATTAAAGGTGTAGCCAGGGCCTGACACAATGGCTCAACTGACTAATGCTTGCAAGTTCCAGGATCCCATACAGCTGCCAGTTTGTGTCCCAGCTGTTCCACTTCCCATACAGCTTCCTGCTCGTGGCCTGGGAAAGCAGTCAAAAATGTCCCATAAGCTTGGGACCCTGCACCAGCGTGGGAGACCCTGAAGAAGCTCCTGGCTTCGGATCAGCTCAGCTCCAAGTGTTGCAGCCACTTGGGGAGTGAACCAGCAGATGGAAGAATTTTCTGTTTCTTTTTCTCTCTGTAGATCTGCCTTTGCAATAAAAATGAATCTAAAAGAAAGAAAGAAAAAGAAAGAAAGAGAGAGAGAGAAAGAGAAAGAAAGAAAGAGAGAAAGAAAGAAAGAAAGAAAGAAAGAAAGAAAGAAAGAAAGAAAGAAAGAAAGAAAGAAAGAAAGAACAGATTAGAAAAAGAGAGAGAGGAAAAAAAGAAAAAAAGAAAGTGGAGGTGGGACTCGAACCAGGCACTCCAAGGCAGAATGCAGATGTGCAAGTATTGTCTCAACCATGGCACTAAAGGCTGACTTCTTACGAATTCATTTTTTATTGGATCTCTTTTCTGCCTTTCCTCCCTACTCCCTTAACAGTACTTTGTGGAATCACCTCCCAGATAAGACTACATACACCCAGGCCCCTTTTCTCAGGATCTGGTGTTTTGGGGACTCCAACTTGAGGTAGAAATGGGCCGTGTCCCTCACTCCACGAGACACAGGGCACACTCGGTGGGGGGGTTCGCCATGGTCTCAGGTGGCCCTACCTGATCCCTCCATTATGAAATTCCTCACCAACTTTTGCTATTAATAATCTTATCCACTGATGCTTGGTGCTTGAGCCTATTATTTCATTAAGGGTTATAAAAACGTTGGCTTTCTAATCCTACCAATCCTTGCACGTTTATTGAGTTTTTTTTTTTTTTAATAAAGAACTTGTCTTAATAAATCAGGGGTTTTAGGTGACATGAATTCGTGGGAAAAGGACAGGATAAAGGCCTAATTCTTTCCTTGGCAATGCTAATTTTCAGGAGAAGGAATTGGGCTTAGTTCCCTCCAGTGGTATTTGGTGATGTTTGTCTGAACTGAGATCTCTTCTCTTTGTACACAATACAAGGACGGCGTGCTACATGGTCAATATATGTTAATCACCTGCCGGCATTATTCTTCCTGATGTTTACATTTCCTCCCTGAAGGCACTGAAGACCTTCGGATGCTACCCTGACAGCATCCTTCGTGCCTCACGCAGCAGCAACATGGAGGGCACAAACTGGGCACCAGGTATGCTCCTTACAGTGGGGCTTGTATTGTATTTGAGAAAGATAGAGAGATGGAGCACCAGCATCCGCTGGTTCACTAGCCACATGCCCACAACAGCTGGAGCTAGGCTTGGGCCACAGCCAGGAGCCAGGAACTCACCCCAGGTCCCCCGTGTGGGCGGTAGGAACCTACAGACTGGAGCCATCGCCGCATTAGCAGGAAGCTGCAGTCAGGAGATGGAGCGCCGTGCTCCGATGTGGGATGCTGGCATGGTAACCGCTGGGCCGAGAGACCACGCTGGGTTGTTCCTGCTTCTAGACTTTTTCAGTGGACAGAGCTGAGAAAGATACATTCCAGAACAGGAACAACAAATGGATTAGGTACTTCTGCTGATATCGCCAGTTCAAACGTAACACCTCAGGGTTTTTATTTAAACTCCTTGGTCTTCCCCTCATACTTCTTTTCTCACAGGAAGATCTCAGACTGTATGTTACCATAACCTATTGATTTGCATCACACTGTGATTTTCATTACACAGCTTCACAAACAACGTCAGTGTTTCGACTAGCAATGAGGCTTCCTTCCAAGTCATGTTTTAAAATTCAGTTCAAGCTTTTCTGTCCTTTAAAAAAAAAAATGTCTCAGGGCTGGTGTTGTAGCATACAGATTAAGTTACTGCGTGGGTTCAAGTCCTCGATCTACTTCCAGTTCCATCTTCCGGCTGCTGTACACCTTGAGAGCAGCAGGTGTTGGCTCCAGTACTTGCATTGCTGCAACCCACGAGGGAATTCCAGATTGAGTTCCCACACCTGGCTTTGCCAGGAGTGCAGATAGACCACCTAATCTGTCTCTCCTTCTCTATCTCTGCCAGTCTTTCAAATAAATAAATCGTTTTAATGCTGAAAATGAGTGAATTAAATATGTAACTTAAAAACCTAGAAAAGGATCAAGATAAACAAAGTAGAAAAATAATGAAGATAATATTGTCTTTCCTTTTTCATTATTTTAATATGTATTACCCGGGTGAACAGGTTGCACACTCACATAGGTCTCCAATTAGGATGGGGAAGGTTGGGGGAAAAGGTGGGTGAGATAAATGATTCCGTCTTCCCTTCTATGTCTGTAGGGATGTGGCGGGAAGGGGAAGAAAATGCCTGCTCTTCACTGTCAGACTCTATCGGCGCCCAGGATGGAGACGGTCCATTGATGTCACCTTAGAGACCCTGAGGAGGGAAAGAATGTTCTCAGAGAGTTAGCTAAGTGGTTGGTCTTAATTGTTCTGAAAAGTTGTCAGCTTCCTTACGCTAGAGGTGAGAAACTGTGAGACCTGTTGGCTATCCTCGTCTACCTCATGGTGCCCTCACACCTAGGTCCCTGTTGCAGAACCTGGCCTGGAGTGTTGTTCAAATTGTCCTTCTTTCCATCATTTGAAGTGATACTTGAAGTCCTCTGTTAGCTTAGATGAGCGGGCTTTTTTTTTTTTTAAGATTTATTTATGTATTTAGTTTATTTATATATTGCCCATATAAAATATGGGAAAGGTAGATCAGATTTTATAGAAACAAGAAACAGAGCGAAAGACCTTCCATCCGCTGGTTCACTCTTCAAGTGGCCACAATGGCCAAAGCTGAGCTAATCCGGAGCCCCAAGTCTTGGGCACTGGCACCCACATGGGGGACCTGGGAGAAGCTCCTGGCTCCTGGCTTTGGATCGGTTCAGCTCCAGCTATTGCGGCCACTTGGGAAGTGAACCAGCAGATGGAAGATCTCTTTCTCTGTCACTCCTTCTCTCTGTAAATCTGCCTTTCCAATAAAAATAAATATTAAAAAAAAATTAAAACAAGTCCCAGTTCTCTTTTTCTCTTCACTTTCCTCCTTCTTGTTTCCTTCATTATTCATTTTTATTTGAAAGGCAGAGTTACAGAGAGAGAGAAAGAGTGAGAAAGAGAGAGCTCCCACCTGGTCATTCCCTGCCCATGTGTCAGCAAGAGCTGGAGCTGGGTCACTCTGAAATCAGGTGTCAGGAGCTTCTTCCTGGTCTCCCACGTGAGTGCAGAGACCCAGACTTCAGCCATCCTCCCCCCTTTTTAGTAGGGAGCTGGATCAGAAGTGGAACAGCTTAGACACTAGCTGGCCTCTGTACAGGATGCAGACACCACAGGCAGAAGCTTAAAAACACTACACCACAGTGCTAGCTTCTCTGTATCTTTGTGTGTGGGTTCCACTTGTGGCTTTAGTGTCTTACTGTGTGTTCTCCCAAAACTTCTTCCGGTAGGAATTTAAGATCCTATGTGACTGCTGAGCTCAGCAATGGATTAGCAGCACCCCACCCCCCTTCGTCCAGCCCTGTGAGGACCCGCCTTCGTGCCCTGACACCATCTTGGAGGCAGCGCCCAGGGCCTCGCTGGACCCTGAGCTTGGCAGCACCTTGAGCTAAGCCCTCTAGGCTGCAGGACTGCGAGAAGGAAATTCCTGTTACTCTACATCACCCTGGAGATGCTGCGCGTGTGACCCAGGAGACCAACCACCCAGCAGCCTCACTGCCATTCACCCCCTTCCCTGGGGGAGCCTGTGGAGGACAGCCAGCCCTCCCGCGGCTTCTGCCAGTCATGGTGGGGACAGCCAGCTCACTGTGCATGCAGCTGTGGGTTCCGTGAGCCCTAACATCTGAGGAAGACAACGGCAGGGCTGGCGCCAGGCGGGGTCGTGCCCCTCCACATCCCCGGCTGAGGTGACTGGACCCAGGGGACGTGGAGCCTTGGAGGTAGCTGCGCACAGAGCTATGAGCCCTGGGAGTGGCCGCACTCTCGCGAAGGCAACAGAGAACACACAAGAGCAGGTGAGGAGTCCAGGATGGGAAATGGCGTGATGAACTCTGACCTCAAGTCCAGCTAAGAAGAGGAGAGAACTCTGTCCGCCCCGATGCTGCTCCACTGCAGCAGAAAAGCAGGTGGATCCCTGGGGAATGAGGATGGAGCGGGCGGTTTCCAAGAACCTCCGTGCTCGTGGCGCTTATCTTCCGTCCACAGAGCTGTGACACAAAAGGACACGACAGCATGAAAGATCCCATCCAGTGCAGAGGGCTTTCTTGTAAAAGTGGAACATCAGGCATGCAGAACTTTCTGAGACAAAGAAAGGCCAATGCAGCCCTGGCCTGGGTAAGGTGTAGCCATCCTCGGGTGAAGAAGAGCGACCAATCCGGACAGGAACTACATGCCATACACACAAGCGCAGCTTCAAAGCAGCAGTGGGAATGAACAGTTAAGCAATTGGATCCTCAGCTTGTAGCTCTCTTGCTTATCATCGGGTGCTTACCTTCTTTGTGCCTCAGTTTTCCCATCTGTAAAATGGAGCTAAAATAGTCTTTCTCTTGTGGATCGAGGCAATGATAAAGTAAGTTATACTTCCTCCAGGCATGCTGGTTTCATTTCTAGCTGCTCTACTTCCCATCCATTTCTTTGCTTAATGATGTCATTTGGGGAGTGAGACAGCAATGGGAGTTCTCTCTCTCTCCCTCTGTAAAATCTGTCTTTCAAAAAATTAATTTTAAAAATAGTCCTTTCATATCAAAAGTGCTGAGTGCTTCCACCTGTCAGGCTTTATCATGAGCAAGTAAATATATATATTTTCTTTAAAAAAATTTATTTTGAGGGGCCTGGTGCAGTAGCATAGCAGCTAAAGTCCTCATGTTGCAAGCGCCAGGATCCCATATGGGCGCTGGTTCTAATCCTGGTGTTCCTGCTTCCCATCCAGCTCCCTGCTTGTGACCTGGGGAAGCAGTCGAGGACGGCCCAAAGTCTTGGGACCCTACATCTGTGTGGGAGACCCAGAAGAGGCTGCTGGCTTTGGATCAACTTAGCTCTGGCCGTCGTGACCACTTGGAGAGTGAATCAACGGACAGAAGATCCTCCTCTCTGCATATCTGACTTTCCAATAACAATTTTTAAAATGTTTTTAAAAATGTATTTGTTTTTATTAGAAGATTTACAGAGAGGAGAGACAGAAAGAAAGATCTTTCGTCTGCTATCTCACTCCCCAAGTGGTTGCAACAGCTGATCCCATCTGAAGCCAGGAGCCAGGAGCCTCCTCCAGGAATCCCTGGATGGGTACAGGGTTCCAAGACTCTGGGCCATCCTCTGCTGCTTTCTCAGGCCTCAAGCAGGGAGCTGGATGGAAAGTGAAGCAGCGAAGACATGAACCAGTGTCCACATAGGATCCCAGTGGCTGCAAGGCAAGAACTCTGGCCACCAGGCTACAGCACCAGACCTGACACATTTTCAGAGGTAACATAAGCTGTGGAGAAAGGAGAGTAAGACAGTGTCAGCAGGAGAGGCCTCTGCTGAGTGGGGTTGCCAGACACGGTTTTATGGCTGTGGTGAAATTTGCATGAAGATCTGAAAGCATCAAGTAAATTAGAGTACATGTTTGCAGAAAAAGCTTTCTGGACAAGGAGGGAGCAGCTGGTGCAAAGGCCCTGTGGCAGGTACCTTCCTGAAAGTGTTGGAAAATATCAGGCAGGTCAGTGCAGGGCAGGCATCGAGGCACAGTAGGTCAATCTGCCTGGGACACCCACACTCCAGATGAGAGGGCCTGGCTTGAGCCCTCACTGCTCCACTTTCAATCCAGCCTCCCACTCATACGCCTGGCAGGCAGCATCTGATGGCTCAGGTACTTGAAAATTCTGCCATCTATATGGGAGACCCAGGTAAGGTTTTAGTTTCCCTTTAATATGGGGGGTCCTTGTAGATACTACACTGAGAATAACATAAAGATGGGCTTGGTAAAAATAAGGAGACCAGGCAGAAAGCTACTTAATACAAGGCAGTGGAGGCACAGACACAGGCAGGAGCGGATGAGGTGGTTAAAAAAAAAATGGGCACCTTTGGGCCTGATGCAGTAGCCTAGTGGCTTAAGACCTCACCTTGAACGTACTGGGATCCCATATGGGTGCCGGTTCTAATCCCAGTAGCTCCACTTCCCATCTAGTTCCCTGCTTGTGACCTGGGAAAGCAGTCGAGGACGGCCCAAAGCCTTGGGACCCTGCACCTGCATGGGAGACCCTGAAGAGGCTCCAGGCTCCTGGCTTTGGATTGGCTCAGCTCTGGCCATTGCAGCCGCACAGGAGAGTGAATAAACAGACAGAAGATCTTCCTCTCTGTCTGTCCTCCTCTCTGTGTATCTGACTTTCCAATAAAAATAAGTAAATCTTTAATAAGACAAAATAAAAGGTAGAAAGAAAGGAAGGAAGGAGAGAGAGAGAGAGAGAGAGAGAGAGAGAGAGAGAGAGAGAGAAAGAAAGAAAGAAAGAAAGAAAGAAAGAAAGAAAGAAAGAAAGATTGATTCAGAGGGGCTGGTGCAACGGCTCATTTGGGTAATCCTCAGCTTACCAGTGCCGGCATCCCATTTGGGAGCCAATTCATATTCCAGCTGCTTCACTTCCCATACAGCTGTCTTCTTATGGCCTAGCAAAGCAGGGGAGAATGGCCCAAGACCTATTGGAGACCTGGAAGAAGCTTCTGGCTCATTGTAGCATTTGGGGAGTGAGCCAGCCAGCTGGCTTACTCTCTCTCTGTAAATTTTCCTTTCAATTAAAAAAAAAAAGCAAACAAATAGATCTTTAAAATAAATCAATATTAAGAAGAAACGGGCAAATTCTGGTTGTATTTTAATGGCAGTCAACAGAATTTCCCAACTGGAATATGGGTTAAGCGAGGGAGGGGCCAGTCAGTGGCCGGCGGAGCAAGCCCTGGGAGTGGGACGTAGACCCTGCATTCAGTTGGACTGCGCTGGGGCTGAGGTGCGACTAGACTTCCAAGTGGAGAGGTTGTATAGGTTGGATACTTGAGTGTGGAGCTAAGTAAGGACTTCCAGGCTGATGACAAAAATTGGGAAAATTGTGGGCAGGTGTTGTGGCATAGTGGATTAAGCCAGCGCTTGGGCTCTGTACACTGTGTCAGTGCCTGGGCCTGAGTCCTGACTCTGCTTCCAATCCAGCTTCTTACTAATGTTTACCCTGAGAGGCAGCAGGTGTTGGTTCAAGTACTTGAACACCTGCCACCCACACGAGAGTTCCTAGCTCTGGCTTCAGTCTTGCTCAGCCTCAATGTTTTGGACATTTGTAGAATAAACCACCAGATGGAAGACCTTTCTCCTCTTTATCTCTCCTTCTGTCACTTTGCATGTAAATAAATCACTTTTGTTTTAATTGGGGAAATCTTAAGTGTAGAAGGAAATGTATTGAAGTGCTTGGGACTGGGTGAGCAACAGGAACCTAGCAGATGAGAAGAATTGCCCCCAGGGAGCATGGCCACAGCCCAGCACATCTCACGTCAAGAACAGAGAGAAGACAACCCCGCAGGAAGCAGGGCTGGTGCAGCCAATGGGGAAAGGCGAGGAGGTGAGGGTCTGGATGCGGTGTCTCCGGGAACACTACTTCTGCATCAGATGGAGTAAGACCCAAAAAGGCAGACTCGGCAGAGCACGAAAGGAAAGCAGAGAGGGGGACTCCTTGGGGGCAGGTTTAGAAGAGTCTGGAAAGAAGGAGTGAGAAGTAAAATCACCTCTTGTGAGCCCTTTGCGGCCAGCCGCAGAGCAGTGAAGACCAGCAGGTGGGGTCGGCAGGGAAATCGCATCCATACTTCTGGGTTGTTTGGCTCTAGGGCAACTCCTGGCAGATTTCCGGCTGGGAATGACCCAGTAGATCATGGGGAGGCAGGGCAATGGCTGGGCAGAAAGAGGAAAGGTTGCTGGGGGTTGCAAAAGGAACCAGGTGGATTCCTGAGGCTCAAGGGAGAGGTGAGGGACCAGGGGCTGGGGGTCAATTGCCAGGCAGCCTGCAGGGCCCACTAAAGGATGGTGGGCAGCGAACTGATTTGAATACACATGAAACGTTTCAACAAGTCTCTGGAACATGGAAAATCATGCACAAATCTTAGCCATCACAATTTTAAATTAAGTCTGGAAAAGTCTTGGACAGTCCAAACCACAGTGTTAGTAATTTTGTGCTAAGGAGAAAAAAAAAACAAAGAAACACCTCGCATGAGGTATTTTATGCATTTGCAAGGCTTGGGAATACTTGGCCAGTTAGAATGGCAACCCTGCAGCTCCAACTTGAATGGGTAATGGAGGAAATTGATGAAAACTTATGATGTCAAGTTGAAACCTCACTAAAGTAAGGCACAATATTGGAACATCTAAGTGTGTTATAGGCTCACTATGTTTATTAGTTTAATCTTCCAGATTGATAGACATTATTTTGTACTTAGGAAAGCTCTGTTTGTTATGTGAGAACACTTAAAATAGTTAGAAAAGAAATCAAATGTATTTCAATTTATCAGTGCAGTTTTACAATGGTGAAGGTGTTTAATTAACTAAGTTCATAAACGGGACTAAACATTATTCAAGATCTCCTTTAAAATTATTGTTAACATTTATTAGGCTGATAAATAGAATAATAAGATTTGTACACTGAACATAAAAGCCTAAGGAGGAACCATGCTTGTAGAATTTGTAATTTTAATAAACTGACTCCATTTCTAAAACCAAAAATAATCCTTCTTCATCGTCTTCCCTGCAGACGGAAATCACCCTCAGGGCAACAAAGCACAGCATCGGAGGGTTCTGGGGGGGGGGGGGGAGGATCAGCCCGTAGGCTGACTCGCTGGTGCAAGTCACGTTGGAGCTGAGTTCCCAGAGCAGGCACCACGTGGAGAAGTGAGGGAATGGCCTGGGAGCAATGCGAGGCCTGGGGGCAGAGACAGGCTGGTCCTCCAGCAGGAGTGGAAGCTGAGAGTGAAGGGTTGAAGTTCCAGGCAATGGGAAGGTGTGACTGAGCTAAATTGAAAGGAAAGGAAGCAAGTCCAGGAATGAATACTCTTACGGTCCTATCTGTATTCACCAAAGTTCTCCAGAAAAGCAGAAACAGTAGGATGGATGAACAGAAAGATGATGATGATGATGATGATAATAGATAGATAGATAGACAGGCAGATAGATAGATATGATTGACAGATGAGGGCAGATGATTGGTAGATAGATATAAATAGACAACAGATGGGGGGGCGATATTTATTAAGGGAATTAACTTATATGACTATGGAGTCTGAGAAATCCCATGACGTGCCATCTGTAAACTACAGAATCTAGGAAGCTGACCAAAGGCCTGAGATCAGGGGAGCCCGTAGTGTGCCCTGTCCAAGACCCAAGACCTGAGAGGCTATGGGGCAATGCTGAGGGCAAAGGGCTCGGGGAAGGATGGGTGCCCCAGATCTCAGAATTTGCTTTTCCTCTGTCTTTAGGCTTTCTCCAAACTCTCAGACTATCAGAGGGCGTCCACCCACAATGGGGTGGCAGGGAGGGAGAGGGCTCTTTCTCACTCGCTCTACATTCAAATGCCTATCTCTTCTTTTTTTTTTTTCTTTTTTTATTAAATTTATTCATTAATTACATTGTGTTGTAATTTCATAGGCCTATCTCTTCTGAAAACATGGTTAGACACACCCAACAACGATGGTTACAAGCTCGCTTGACCCCCCTAAGCTCTTCAAGTAGACACCTTAAGTTAGCCATCACCTAAAATGTGCCAGGAAATCTATGAATTGGCTTCTCATGGACTGCTCAACGCTTTTTTCCTCTGCTACAACCCCAGGCCAGGATGGACCACGTCGGACCCTGGTTTAAGAGCACCTGGGGCCTCCAGGCTGAAAGTAGCTGTTGAGGTGGTCTTCCTGCTCAGGGAAAGAGGTTGCATCCAGAAAGTCCGTGTGGTGTGTGTTCCATAGAGGGTGTCCCGCCACCAGCAGTGTGTCTGAGGCTTTTTCTGAGCCTAGCAGGTGCCAGCCCTGGGACGGCTCCTCTCCCTCAGCCCGATTCCCAGTTCACCAAGCAACCTGATGGAGTTTGGCTCCTTTGTATTTTCACCTTGTGTCTGTGTAGTGTTTGCTGTGTGCCTGTCATTGCTGTCAGCTCTGTAAGCTGTCTGCTTGTGAAATCCTCATTACATCTCCCAAGGGGACTCTCCCAACTCCTCCCCTGAAGACTTCTGCCGGGTTGACTTGTCCCTGCCCCCCAACTTCCTAACCCCTACAATGCACTGATGGCCTAGTCCTCCAAAACCCACGGGTCAGCACTTGAACTCCACAACAAGGGCAGGAAGCAGGAAGCCCACTGCTGAAATGATTGAGTGATGAGGGCGTGGTCCTCAAGAAAGGGATTGGTAATAGAAAATGGGGCACTGGGGAACTAACTAGGCCTCTCTGCCATCCCCCTGTATGCTACACAAGAATGCCACGTGTGAAGACAGCATTGAAGGAGCAGGTCCTCTCCCCAACACTAAGCCTGTTAGCACCTTGGTCTGAGACGCATCAGACTCTAGAATGGTGAGAAAGTGCACTTCTGGTGTTTATAAAGTACCCAGGGTCCAGTCCTCTGGTAGAGCAGGCACCAGGCCACATGACCTGTCAGTCCTGCAGGGTGAACAGTGGCTTCAAGAAAACACGGGAAGGGTGCATTCCGTGCTTCAGGAGTGGCATCGACAGGGACAAGTGTCCGAGGGCACCGAGAGAAGAGCAGCTATTCTTGGCTTTCCTAAGGAAGCGCCTGTGCATCGCCCACAGCAGTAAGGAGAGTGCAGAAAAGGAAAGAAAAAGAAGCAGAGCAACCTCGCTTACTCACAGGGATGCAAAACTCCCAAGGAAATCGTGGCAGACAAGAAGTGTGGTATTTCTTGTACAACTGGGTTTGTAGCATGAGTTCATATTCTTCAAAAAATATTCACAAAGGGCACCTGACAGCATATTAGGAAATATACCATGATCAAGTGGTGTTTAGTATAGGAATGTTAGGATGGTTCAATATTAATAAACCTATTAATGTAATTCATCATTGAAAATAGATTACAATAATGCCTTAAAAGACTAATATACCATGACCATGTGGTATTTATTATGGGAATAAAAAGATAGATCAATATGAGAACATCTATTAATATAATTTATCTTATTAATAAGTAGAAAGGAAAAAACCACATATTTAAAAAGATAATGAAAATGCATTTGATAAATATAACATCCATACCTAAATTTCAAAAATCTCAGTAAACTAAAAATAAGGTACTTTCTTACGATTATTTTTTAAAATGTCTCAAGCCAGCTCTAAACATCATGTTTCATAATGAAACTCTAGAAATACTTCCCACAGGTAGAGAATGATCAAGGAGACCTACCATAACTATGGATGAACAACGTTCTCAAAGTCCTGGCTGATTTAATTAGGGAAACCCATGAACAAGGCAACAGATTCCAGACAGGAAGCAAAGTTAGTATGATCATAAATACAAACACACACATATATTTATGTATATATACACGTAAATACATACACACAATAGATACACACAATACATACACATAAATACATACACGCATATATACATAAATACACATATGCATATATTTATGTGTATAATATATATATATACACATAAATACACCTAGAGAGGGGGCGCTTCCCCCCTTTTTAATATAAAGATGCATTAAAAACGTTGAGTAAGCCCAGGAACGTGATCAGACAGAATAGATACACAAAAACCAATGGCATCCTCACCAAACAACAAAAACTAGCTAGAGACCAGTGTTCAGGCAAGCTGTTAGGGCTCCCATGTTCCACATCAGAATCCTAGAGCCAGTGCCCAGCCCAGCTCCTGTTCCAGCTTCCCAACACACACAGACTCATTGTGTGAGGCAGCAGTGGAGGTGTCAGTAACAGCACCCGCTGTCCACTTGGGAGACCTCCATTGTGTCCCTGGTTCCTGGCTTCTGCCCCAGCCCAGCCATGGCGGGCACCTGGGGAGCAAATCAGCAGTGGGACAGCTCCTTCTATTTCTTTCCGGCTCTCAGAAAAAAAAAAAGTTAGAAAATAAAATGGGGAAAAGATTCCATTCATACTTTTAGTAAAGACATCAAGTAAATAGAAATAAACTTGCAAAAAGTGTGTAACACCTTTATAGAGAAAGTTCATGGAGAGACATAGAAGCTTTGAAGAGGGGCATGTGTATGTTGAAAAGTATTTGGAAAAAGAAAACTAAGAAATGTTTATTTTGGTATAAAAGGAATTTGAAAGTCATGTACACTTTTTTCCATGATATGCATTGGGTGGTAGCTTTTTGAGGACCCCTCAGATAGCTTTAGCAGAAAGACACAATTTGCAAAACCCACCTATCTTCTTCAAATTAACATAAAAATTTACATATTCCAACTCAAAATCCCTGAAGCACTTAGCAAAATCATACTAAAGTTAATGGAAAAATAAAGTTATAAGGATAAGCAGGGGGAAAAATTGAAAAATAAGAATGAGAAAGAACTTGTCCAATGATTGAAATGTATTCCACAGTTTTAGCAATTAAAATAACATAGTTTTGGTACTACAGTTATTTTTGAAGATGTATTTATTTATTTGAAAAGCAGGTAGGTAGGGACAGTGCGCGTGAGCGGTCTTCCATCTGCTGATGTATTCCCCAGATGGCCACAACAGTCAGCACTTAGGCCAGACCAAAGCCATGAGCCAGGATCCTCTTCTGAGTCTCCCACATGGGCGGCAGGGGCCCAAACACGTAGGTCATCCTCTGTTGCTTTCTCAGGTACATTAGCAGGGAGCCAAGAATTGAAGCAGCACCCATACAGAATGTTAGCATCCCAGGCAGCAGCGTTAGCCACTCTGCCACAGCACCAGCCCTGGCATTACTATTTTTAAATAAATCTGGGAACTTGTCTTAATCGGGTGTGACAAGGTGACGGATCAGAGACAACTACCTTTGAAAGATGAACATATTATTGACAGGTTCCAACAAGGGTCACCCAAATAGAGCCAGGGGGTAGGCATCAAGGTTGATCAGGAAGTGGAAGGCAGGAGGCAGGACAAAAAAGGACAAGGGAAGCAAAAGCCCCTATTGTGATCTCCGGGAAGAACCTGGGGAGGTAGGGTCAGGAGCCTAGCAGGCTGAGGAGTGAGTGTTAGAAGTGGATTAGATAGTGGTTCCTACTTAACTAATACACAGCCCTGCAGAGAGTTAGAGCGGGGGAGTTTTGGCTTAGTGTATGGGAGTTGGACAAAGGAGATGAATGTGGTAGGGCTTTGGGTGGGTTGGTTTGTACCTGAAAGGCAAGTTGAGGTTGGGCATTTGGCTCAGCAGTGAAGACACGCCTTGAAACACTCACATCATTTTACATATGGGATTGCCTGGTTCAAGTCGCGGCTTCTGCTTGTAACATGCAACCTAGAAAGCAACGGAAGAGGATGGCTCAAAAACTTGGATCCCTGCCACCTGTATGGAAGACCTGGAGAGAGTTCCAGAATCCTAGCTTCAGCCCGGCCTAGATCCAGCTGCTGCGACCATTTGGGGAATGAATCAGAGGACAAAGATGCTCTCTCTCTCTCTCTCTCTCTCTCTCTCTCTCTCTCTCTCTCTCTGTCTCCCTTTCTCTGCCTCTCAGATAACACTGTAAACTTGGCACGGCGGGGAGGATTGCCAGAGAGAATGTGGTATACTCCATGTAGGTACCTGTGCTTTAAGGCATTGCTTATTTGAAATTCAGACTTCATGGGTGTCCCATATTTTTATTTGCTAAATCTAGCAACCCTGGAAAGGGACAGTTTTTTTGCTTTGTTTTGTGTTGTTCTTCAGAAAACTAAATGAGTAATCAGCTTCACGGATGATCATGTAAATACAACTAAAAGTCAGGAGAGGGCCATTCTGCCTGTAAAGCTGGAGAAACAGAAAGTGCAGCCCAATGTAGCCAGGAGGCAGGGGTACCGTGAGGACCCCTCCAGCCAACACCGTGGCACTCAGCTCCTGCGCACGCACAGCCTGTGGCACCCAGACACTCAGCTGCTGTTTCCATGCCTTTGCCCATTGCAGCCTCACCCCTGCCCCCTCACACCAGCAACCTGCTCTTGCAAGTGACATTGCTTAGCCTGTGTCCTTCCCCCAGTTGCCCTCTTCCTTAGCGCCTGTACCCTCTAGTTTCGCACCGCTTATCCCAGCACTCTCTTGACCACCTATTTCTGCCCTGGCCTTCCGCTCTGTTCTCTGGTGGATCATCCTCCTTCCCCAGTACCTCCCACCCTACCCTGGAAATTCCTGACCCATAGATCAAGGCTCATTCCTGCTGACACCTGCCTGCTGAGCTGAGACCCACACCATCCACCAGCCTTCAGTGTCCTGCAATGCATCTCAAACTCAAATGGCTGCAGGAAGCACATCATATTCACCTCTAATCCAGTGAGCTCAGAAAACACCACCACCATCTCACTGCTGAGAGCAGAAACTTAGACACTGTTACTCACTGCTCTCACTCCTTCTCGCTCCACAACCCAACCATTAGCACATCCACCATCCCACCTGCCTCTTAAACTTCTCTCACATCCACCTACTCAGTGTCACTCCCGCTGCATCACCCAAACCAGCTTCTTCCCAACAACCCAAGGAAAAACAAGCAAAGGATGTGAATAGGTAATCTGTAAGAGAAATACAAATGATCCACAAACATGAGAGTAATCAACTTTGTTAGGAATTAAAAGATCCACATAACTCAAAACCTAATGAGAAGGTCCAGTCGCAGCAAGCCGGACCAGACTCCAATACCATCTGGTGCTCTGGAGGACCAGGGTAGATGTGGGACGGTCTAGGCTAGGTCTCAGCCCCTACTGAGCCATGTGTAAGCTATATGTGGGTATGGACGAGCCGTGGCTGGGCTGAAACATCCAACAGTAAGAACCAGATTTGGTTGAAGGCCAGTCAGGAAAAGCCACCGTTCCTGCTAGGACAGGAGGTGAACTGAGTAGGGCTGGCTCATGGACGCAAAATCTGACATTGGGAGAGGTCTTGATGGAGGACCCTGGGCAACTCCTCTGGCAGGATACAGACCCTGCAGGTAAGTGCAAGAAGCATGAAAGGAAACAGCCCAGAACAGGCCATGGAAAGTTTCTCACTGGCATACACCTGGCATGGGTCGGGGGCAGACCAGGCTGAATCAGTTCATGTCATCCACTGGCGAATCTGAGCACCAGAACAGAGACTGGGTCAAGCCAGGTTCGGTCATGACAAAAACCAGTGCACATTACGGAATGCCAAGGTGAGGTTACTTGTACCGGCAGTGCCCAACCAGCATACATGAGAACCAGGAAGGGAGGCGGCGGAGCCAACAGGGGGAATATGGGGGTACTGCCCTGCTGGACGGCTACTCCCACTGGAGAGCGTGAGCTGGGATGGGTGCAGACCAGACTAGTCAGGGCTACAACACCTGTGTGCCTCATATGCGCTAGATCAGAGAAAAACCAGCCTGGGTTGACTGTTCCTACTGGTACAAGCATAAATCAGAGTGGGTGAGGTTGGTTGGGCTTTGCTGCAGTATCAACTGGCAGTTGCTGGCACAGGGGGCTAATTCTGTCAAGTTAAACTGCAGAACCACCTGGATAGTACATGATCGGGGGAGTGGGAGTAGCCTAGAAGAGAAATAGTGGGCTCCTCCCTCTTGGGTTACCACCACCACTGGAGGGCACGAAAACCAGGACAGGGGCTGGGGTAGCTAGACAGAAAGGCACCCACCAACATGTGTGTGGGCTGGATAGCCGGGCTCATTGGGTTGAACTAGGCTTCAATGTCCATTGGCATGTTTGAGAGTTGAATGGGATGTGGGACAGACTGGACTAACTTGCTGCACATACTGACAAACCAGGATAGAGGAGGGCCTGGTGGAGGTTATTGTGGGTCGCTTCGACTAGGCTGCAGCTACCAACGGTTTATGTGAGGGCCGAGTTGTGCTACGCAGAATCAGGCTGGACTGCAACACTCATTGGTTCCAGTAGAAGACGGCGCTGGAAACAGAACCGACCCAGCAATTGCAACCACCAGCTGATTGCTGCGATGAATTGTACTGGGCACTGTACTTGCTAGTACATGCAAGAATCTGATCTGGGAACACCTCAGACAAAGTCACTTTGGGGATCTCCCCTATCAAACTGCTGGACTCAGAACCTTAACCATGAAAAGACAGAGGACAGAACAAGTCAATCAACTACCCCAGCCATATGTTGGCAGTGAAAAACTGGGCAAACAGAGACTCTAAGATGGACTATGTCAATCAGTGGATTCTTCAGCAACCACATCATGCTTAGAATAGTGAGATTGGCAGCAATTCATAACTGTTGAACTATCAAAACCACTTGAGCAAGACCCTCGGAGCATGTCCCACATCAGGGACCTGGGATGGGTGGGAGACTGGGTGGGACTTCTCACTTTATCTGCCCCTTTACCTCAGATACATGAAGGAAACAATGTGGAAATAATAGTCTCACCCACTTCCCTGTAGTCCTTGAACATTTTTACCCTAATTAGCTATGTAAAGATTGTCTAAAAAAATAAAGAAAAAAAGAGAAAAAAAAAAAAAACTAATGAGAGGGTCCAGTGCGGTGGCAGAGCAAGCTAAGTCTCTGCTTGCAGCACCAGCATCCCATAGGGGTTCTAGTTTATGTCTCGGCTGCTCCACTTCCCATTGAATTCCCTGCTAGTGTTCTGAGAAAGCAGTGGATGATGACCCTTCTTGCATGGGAGACCTGGAAGAAGCTCCTGGCTCCTAGCTCTAGATTGGCTCAGCTCCAGCCATTGCAGCCACTTGGGTAGTGAACCAGCAGATGGAAGATCTTTTTCTCTGTCACTCCTTCTCTCTGTAAATCTGCCTTTCCAATAAAAAACAAATCTTTTTTAAACACTCCAAAGGAGCAAAAACTGAATTCCTCTCCCAAGCATTCTGCCCAAGGTGGCGGCCAGGTGCAGCCCACCCTCAGGTCTCCCATATGGGTGTCAGGGATCTTCCCTTTCAGAAGAGTCAACATCCCCTGAGTGCTGATAACGTGTATTTGCTCATTCACAACCCCTGGCACTCAGGGCTAGGAGCCCATTCTCTGGATGAGGAAACTGCAAGTTTAACAAACCACTTTGTGTGCATGTGGGCTAAGCACGTAAGGGATGGAATCTTATGACCGAAGAAGGAAGAAGGAAGCTCTACATAGGAATGAAAAAGCCGGTTAAGCCTTCATCCCAGACACCAGGCTGGGCAGACAGGTGATCTGGTCAGACACTGAAGCACAATTTTCCTGGGCAGGGTAGTGGAAGGGGAAGACTGTACCCATTTGCAAATCCCATAAGGAGACAGGCAGGGAACATGTTTCACCACATTACTTCGTATATGCTATGGGAGTCAGCCAATGGCGTCCCGCTGGTCTTGGTCTTGTTGATCCATGTTGGGAAGTCTTGTAATAGCAACTTGGGTTCCAGGACTGGGGCCTGACAAGAGGGCAGGGTCCTTTTGAGGGTGTGTAGAGGTCAAAGTGGACAGTGAGACTCAAAATGGGCTTCCTGGGGTTTGCTGCAGCACAAATTTCCTAGGATGCTTCTAAGTGTCTAGGTCCAAAGGCAAGCACAAAATTCCACTCTGTTGTCTCTGTGTCTCATGGGTTAAGGTTAGGGTTAGGGTCAAGGCCAGGGTTAGGGTTAGGGTCAGGTTCGGGGTTACGGTTAAGTCTTGGTGGCTTCACAAGAAATATCTTCCAGATGCCTCCCTCAGCTAGGGCATGGGGAGCCAGAGTGCCATACATACCAGAAGTGACATGTATAGAATGACAAGAGCAGCTCCGAGTCTAGGGAGGCCCTGGGAGGCAGCCATCTTGCTGTGCAGAGAAGGTCTAGAGCTTGTGCTAATGTTGAACTTGCGAAGAAAATACAGGATGAGGGGCCCGTATTTGTCAGTTAAGATGCAGGTTTAGATGCCCACACCCTTGAGGTCCATGTTGCAGCACAGCATATAAAGCCACTATCTGCCACAAAGGCATCTTGAATGCACCCCTGCTTGTTCCCTAACTCTTCTGCTTCTGGTCCAGCTCCCTGCTAATGACCTGGGGAGAGCAGCAGAAGATGGCTGAGGTATTTGGGCTTTTGCCATCCACACAGGAGAACAGGTGAGGCTCTTAGTTTCCGGTTCCCACACAGCTCAGTACTAGCTGTTTCAGTCATCTAGGGAATGAACCAGCAGATGCAGGATTCTCTCTCTTTGTCCCCCCACTGCAACACTTTTAAATAAATCTTAAAAAAAAAAAAAAAAAAAAGGAAAAGGAAAAAAGAATGCCTGTATCCCGTATCCCAAAGTGCCTGGGTTCGAGTCCTGGCTCTGCTTCCAATTCAGCTTCCTGTTAATGCACGTCCTGGAAGGCAGCAGCGGTCAAGTCCTTGGATCCGTATCACCCACTTGAGAGATCTGGCTGGAGTTCTCGGTCCCTTGGCTTTGGCCTGGCTCAGCCACCAACCACTGCGGGCATCTGAAGAATGAACCAGCAGCTGGAAGAGCTCTGGGCCTCTCAAATAAATAAAAATAAAGAAATAAAATTCCACTCATTTTTCTTAAAAAAAAAAAAAAAAGGAGGGCCCGGCGGCGTGGCCTAGCGGCTAAAGTCCTCACCTTGAACACCCCGGATCCCATATGGGCGCCAGTTCTAATCCCGGAAGCTCCACTTCCCATCCAGCTCCCTGCTTGTGGCCTGGGAAAGCAGTCCAGGACAGCCCAAAGCTTTGGGACCCTGCACCCGCGTGGGAGACCCGGAAGAAGTTCCTGGTTCCCGGCATCGGATCGGCACGCACCGGCCCGTTGTGGTCACTTGGGGAGTGAATCATCGGATGGAAGATCTTCCTTTCTGTCTCTCCTCCTCTCTGTATATCCAGCTTTCTAATAACAATAAAAAAAATCTTTAAAAAAAAAAAAAAAGGAGTTCTTACTTTGTTTCCTGGGGAAGCAAACACAACCCCAGAGAGAAGGGACGGAGCTGGCCCCCACCCCTCCAAGGCAAGGGGTATCCTGGATCTCCCACACAGGGGCTCCCTGGGTCTTGTGCAGTCTTTTGGCTGCTCAGGTGTCACAGCCACAGTAAGGAAGAAGAAAAGCTATGGAAAATGTAACAGAGCCTGCCACGTGGGACAGTCTCTAAGCCATTCCTTGGCACCCCATCCCCTCTGTGGTGCTGGAAGTCCTGGAAGCTTCACAGAGAGGAGACACTGAGGAAGATTCTGGAGAAAAGCTGCATCTTCAGAGCTCCCAGCCGGCTCCCTGGAGAGCGGGTGGCGCAGCAGTCAAGGCAGGCACGTGGGTCTCCAGAGGGTGGTGTCGCACCCGGGGCTCTAACAGCCTAACCCAGAGCAGTGTTGCTTGCAACCACCTGGGACAGTCACTTGCCAACTCATCTGAGGAGCCCTGTGTTGCTAAATTGGCTCTCCATTTTTCCCCCTTTAATTTGAAAACCACCGTGATTTGTAGCCGTCTCTGATTTCCACGGTGTAAATATTCCCACTGGGGCCAATTTCAAGCTAGACTGTTTGCACAGGCAGCTAGCAGGATGCCCGATTGTGTGTGTCGCTAGGGTGCTTGCACCCGGGGACTGCAGCATTCCACCCTGGGAAGCTCTCTGCTAGAAGATCCTGCCAATAACTGGGACCAGCAAGTGAATGAAGTGTTGAAGCAATCAGGCGATTAAAGCCAGCTCAGTAATTTGTATTGAAACATATTAACATGTCAGATGCCCTCCTTGTAAGGCAGACACTGTGCAAATTCATTGATTCAACACAAGAATTTCCTGGAGACAGGCTCCTCAGGGCCAGGGACTGCTCTAGAGCTTAGGGATGCATGCAATGAACCCTCTCAGGCGTTTACAGTGTCCTGTGTAGGCTATTATGTAGTGTGTTTAAACTAGGATGAAGGAAGTTGGAGTAGAGAAGGGGATAGCAAGTGATGGGGCTGCTGCTGCCTTGGAAAGAGTGCTCAGAGAGACCTAGCTAAAGATGAACAAGAATGCAAAGATAGGGGGAAGCCTTTGGGAGGGAGCCATGCAGCAATGGGGGCAGGAGGAGAGGGAGGAGGGAGCAAGCAGGTGCCAGGGCCCTGAGAGGGAAACAGAGAGGAAGGGGCAAGAAGCAGCAGGGTGGTTGGAGTTCAGTGAATGGGGAGGGTACAGGGTGACACTAAGTTAGGTGTTCAGGAACTAATTAGGGATCAGCAGGTGAGGAGTTAGCATTCTGTTCTAGACAGGATCGGAAGATGTGGGAGGGTGGGAGCAGGGAAACAAAATTTCCTTTGCATGGTAAAAGGATGTTGTGTCTAAAGTCTAGTGTGATTTTTTTTCTCTTTTTTCTTTACTTTTTTGACAATCTTTACATAGCTAATTAGGGTAAAAATGTTCAAGGACTACAGGAAAGTGGGTAAGACTATTATTTCCACATTGTTTCTTTCATGTATCTGAGGTAAAGGGGCAGATAAAGGGAGAAGTCCCACCCAGTCTCCCACCCATCCCAGGTCCCTGATGTGGGGCATGCTCCGAGGGTCTTGCTCAAGTGGTTTTGATAGTTCAACAGTTATGAATTGCTGCCAATCTCGCTATTCTAAGCACGATGTGGTTGCTGAAGAATCCACTGATTGACATAGTCCATCTTAGAGTCTCTGTTTGCCTAGTTTTTCACTGCCAACATATGGCTGGGGTAGTTGATTGACTTGTTCTGTCCTCTGTCTTTTCATGGTTAAGGTTCTGAGTCCAGCAGTTTGATAGGGGAGATCCCCAAAGTGACTTTGTCTGAGGTGTTCCCAGATCAGATTCTTGCATGTACTAGCAAGTACAGTGCCCAGTACAATTCATCGCAGCAATCAGCTGGTGGTTGCAATTGCTGCGTCGGTTCTGTTTCCAGCGCTGTCTTCCACTGGAACCAATGAGTGTTGCAGTCCAGCCTGATTCTGCCTAGCACACACTAGTGTGATCTTAAAGAGGAAGCAGAGAAACCAGTTAGGAGAATATAGATTGCTACAAGTTTGAGTAAGGGTAATAGTGGTTTGAGCTAAAGTGGTAGAAATGGTGGAAGGAAAAAAGAGGGAAGGAGTGTAATGGCTCAACTAGCTAATTCTCCACCTCCAATGAGCCAACATCCCATATGGGCACTGGTTTGTGTCCCAGCTGCTCCACTTCCCATCCAGTTGCCTGCTTGAGGCCTAGAAGATACAGTGGAAGATGCCCGAAGTCCTTGGGTGCTCTGCACCCATGTGGGAGACCCAGAAGAGGCTCCTGGCTTCAGATTGGCTTAGCTGTGGCTGTTGTGGCCATCTGAATAGTAAACCAGAGGCTAGAAGATTTTTCTCTGTCTCTCTTGCTCTCCCTAAATCTGCCTTTCCAATAAAAATAGATAAATCCTAAAAAAAGAAAGGAAGGGGCCCGGCGGCGTGGCCTAGCGGCTAAAGTCCTCGCCTTGAAAGCCCCGGGATCCCATATGGGCGCCGGTTCTAATCCCGGCAGCTCCACTTCCCATCCAGCTCCCTGCTTGTGGCCTGGGAAAGCAGTTGAGGACGGCCCAAAGCTTTGGGACACTGCACCCGCGTGGGAGACCCGGAAGAGGTTCCTGGTTCCCGGCATCGGATCGGCGCGCACCGGCCCGTTGCGGCTCACTTGGGGAGTGAATCATCGGATGGAAGATCTTCCTCTCTGTCTCTCCTCCTCTGTGTATATCCGGCTTTCCAATAATAATAAAATCTTTAAAAAAAAAAAAAAAAAAAAAAAGAAAGGAAGGAAGGAAGAGAGAGAGAGAAAGAAAGAAAGAGAAAGAAAGAAAGAGAAGGAAAGAAAGAAAGAAAGAAAGAAAGAAAGAAAGAAAGAAAGAAAGAAAGAAAGAAAGAAAGAAAGGAAGGAAGGAAGGAAGGAAGAAAGGAAGAAAGGAAGGAAGGAAGGAAGGAAGGAAGGAAGGAAGGAAGGAAGGAAGGAAGAAAGAAAGAAAGAAAGAAAGGAAGAAAGAAAGAAAGAAAGAAAGAAAGAAAGAAAGAAAGAAAGAAAGAAAGAAAGAAAAAGATAGATGGTGAAAGGAAGAAGTGGTGGGTTGAAGTTAAGCTTCCAGGATTTAACATGGAACCAGAGAGGAGATGAAGGAAGGATGAATCTTGAGCAACGCCAATACTTTTGTGCTTCCCATGCAAATTGTTGGCTCAGAGATAGCAGACTGAGTTGCAAGAAGGAAGAGATATGTGTGATGATCACAGATCTTGACTCGGTCTTCACTCTTGAAGGGTGCATTCGCTGGGAATGGAATTCTGGGTGAATACCTGTTTGCCCTCTTTTTTACTTGTTTATTTGAGAGAGAAAGAAAAAAAATGGGGGCCCAGCACCGTGGCCTAGTGGCTAAAGTCCTCGCCTTGAACGCGCCCGGGGATCCCATACGGGTGCCAGTTCTAATCCCGGCAGTTCCACTTCCCATCCAGCTCCCTGCTTGTGGCCTGGAAAAGCAGTCGAGGACGGCCCAAAGCTTTGGGACCCTGCACCCGCATGGAAGACCCGGAAGAGGTTCCTGGTTCCCGGCTTTGGATCGGCCGTTGCGGCTCACTTGGGGAGTGAATCATTGGATGGAAGATCTTCCTCTCATCTCTCCTCCTCTGTGTATATCTGACTTTGTAATAAAAATAAATAAATCTTAAAAAAAAAAAGAAACAAAGATGGACTGGTCAAGATCTCTTCTCTACTAGTTCACTCCCCAAATGCACACAATGGCCAGTGCTGCAGCAGAAGGAAGCAAGGGAGCCCAGAACTCACTCAGCTCTCCCATGTGGGTGGCAGGGACCAGAGCACATGAGCCACCACCCACTGTCTCCCAGGGTGTGTGTCCCTGGGAAGCTAGAATCAGAAGGGAAGTAGAGCCTGAACCCCAGGCACTCCAATGTGGGATGATGGTGTCCCAAGGGACATCTTCACTTCTCACCAAATACCCACACCTTTGGCATTTTTTTTTCAGCACAGTAATCTGGAAGAAAAGCAACAAAAAGGTGACATTTTTTCAGACAAAAAAAAAAAAAAACTGAAAGAGTTTGTCACCAGCAGCTCAAACACACCAAAAGCATTCTAAAACTATGATTTTAGACAAATAGAAAATGATCCCATGTAGAAGATTCAAATGAATATTGAATGCATAGAGAATAATATCTTCTGAGATTAGAAATAAATATTTCAGGCAAAAATAAAAGATTGCCAGAAAATAAAAACCCAACTACATATTTTGTATAATAAAATGTATCTTAGATCTTAGGACTGGTGTTGTGGTATAGCAGGTAAAACTGTCACCTGTGATGCCAACATCCCATATGGGCACCAGTTTGAGTCGCCGTTGCTCTGCTTCCAACCCAACTTCCAGCTAATGCTCCTGGGAAGGCAGCAGAACATGGCCTGGGTGCTTGGCCCCTGAATCCACCTGTAAAATCTAGAAAAAACTCCTGGGTCCTGGTTTCAGATTGGTCTATTGCCTGTCATTGCTGTAAGGTTGGAGTTCATATTCAGAACCAGAAATCCACACAGAATAGAATTCAGCTTAAAATAAGCTTTATTGGGAGCACTCCCAGGTGAACAGTGGTCCAGGGTAGTTGCTCCCAGGTGACATGAGGGTTTTTTTTTTTATTAGGGGACTGTGGAGCTGTGGGGTTGGGGGACAAAGGAATGTGCCTTCTAGAGTGTCACAGGTGCCCTTCGACCTTGGTGGATCCATAGGTCACTGTTGGCCAAGGAAGAACCTGCCTTCTCCTGGTGCGGCCTTATCAGCCATCCTTCTCAGCCTCTTCCTCGGCCGCCCCTCACCCACCCCGGCTGGACCTTGCAGTTTATTTGGGGAGGAACCAACAGATGGAAACTCCCTCCCGTACCTCTCTTTCTGTGACTCTGCCTTTCAAATACATAAATTTTTTGTAAGATCTTCTTTTTATTGGAAAGGCAGACTTACAGAAAGGAGAAAGAAAGATCTTCTGTCTGCTGGTTCACTCTCCACTGGCCATAACAGTCAGAGCTGAGCTGATTCAAAGTCAGGAGTCAGGAGCTTCTTCCAGGTTCCCCACGCAGGTACAGGGTCCCAAGGTTTTGGGCCATTTTTCTTTCCCAAGCTACAAGCAGGGAGCTGGATGGGAAGCAGAGGAGCAGGGACGTGAACCAGTGCACGTATGGGATCTCAGCACGTGCAAGGTGAGGGTTTGGCAATTGGGCCACCACAATGAGCCCTAAACATTTATTTAAAAAAGAAAGAAACATACCGTGCAAATGCTAACATGGACAGTTCTGTGCTGTTAAATAAAAGAAGGCGCCAGTATCTGGGAAGATCCTGCTTCCGACATCACAACATGGTGGAGATCAGAAAAGGTGAGAGAGAGAGAGATAACCAGAGGGGATGAACCCACACCCAGAGTTAAACCACTCAGGAGGGCAACAATTCCATCTCCATCTGAATTTGGGAGGAAACAAACATTGAAATCAAGGCAAATTATAAGTGACAGGTAGCTGACATAGTTAGGTGAGTAGCAGAAGAAAATAGACTATGCAGCCCCAACTATTTCCTAATGGGAAGTCATTTCCTAACACTAGCAGTCCAGTCTGCTAGGAAGATGCGGCCCTTCTCAACCTGCAAGAATCCAAGAGCATCTTCTCTCGTGGGCACAAGGAGCACACGCGTGCGCAAGCGCACGAGGCAAAATGGTAGAAACGGACAACTCCACTGCCAAGATGGGAAATTCGGATACATCTCTCAGGAACCCCGGGAACAAGCAGGCAGGAAGTCACTAAGGAGTTCATGATTAGCAAGCCTGATCCTGGGAACCCACATGCTTTTTCAGCACTCCCAGAATATTTCCAGAAATCAACCATATCCCAGGCTCCTAGGCAAGGCTGCACACGTACTCTGAAGCTTGGAAATGGTACAGAGTGTATTTTTAGCCCATACTGCAATTTAGGCTATCAATTAATAAGGAAAAGGTAACTCCAAAATTTCTCTGTGTGTGGAAACTAAGATACTCAGCAGTAATTCTATTACTCAGTGATAGCATAAGATGTATAATGATTGTGTCTTCTGGGGTTAAAAAAAAAGAAAGAGATAAAGTAAAAATACAAAGCAATCATAGCCCATAAGCTGGAGGTTGATTAATGAGGTGAGAGTTTTCAGCTTGTTTCTGAGTTCAGGGGAAAAGACATTGATTAATTTTACACTTTGATAAGTCAGTAGTGAGCTTCAATTGCTAGGTAACTGCCATAATAATAGAAACAGGAAGGATATCTTTCAAAGGGAAAAGAAATGGGAACAAGACAAAATAACAGACATCTCTCCTACATGATAGCAACAGACAGAATGTAAACAAGAACACACAGCCTATGAGTACATGTAGACGCCACTTTTCAGGGGCAGGCATGCAGCAGAACATCCCACCAGCATACCTGGGTTATGCTCTGGCTCCTTTTCTTTTCTTTTTCTTAACATTCATTCACTTACCTGAAAGTCAGAGTTACAGAGAGATCCTCCATCTTCTGGTTCACTCTCCAGGTGGCCACAGTGGCTACGGGTGAACCACGCCAAAGCCAGGAGCCAAGCACTTCCTCCAGGCCTCCTGCATGTGTATCAGTGGCCCAGATCTGTGGGTCATCCTCCACTGCCTTTCTCGGGCTACCAGCAGGGAGCTCAGTTAGAAGTGCCACAGCCAGGACATGAACCAACACCTACACAAAATGCTTACCCACTAGGCCACAACTCTGGCCCCCTGGCTCCGTTTCTGATTCAAGCTTTCTGTTGAAGTAGACCCCAGAAGGCAGCAAGTAATAGTTCAAGTTCTTGGGTCCCTGCCACCACGTGGCAGACCCAGACTGAGTTCCAGTTTCTCGCCTTTGACCTGGCCCAGTCCTAAGTATGAAAAGGAATTTGGAGAATAAACCAGCAAGCGAAAGACCTCTCTCTTTCTTGGTCCCTCTGCCTTCAAGTAAGTACTTTTTAATTTTTTCAAAAAACTTTTAAAATAAAAAGATGTATTTATTTTAAAGGTGAGGTTTCAGAGAGAGAGAAAAAGAAACAGAGAAAGAGATCTTCCATCTTCTGGTTCGCTCCTTAAATGGCCACAACAGCTGGAGCTGGGAGGATCCAGAGCCAGGAGCTTCGTCCAGGTCTCCCATGTGGGTGCAGGGCCCAAGCCCTCAGGTCATCCTGCACTGCTCTCCTTGGCACATTAGCAGGCAACTGGCTCAGAAGTCGAGTAGCCGTGACTTGGAAACCATATCAGAGGCTGTTGTCACAGGGAGAGACTTTACCCTTATGCCACAGCATCGCCCACCCCCACACAAATAAAAGATGACAAAACAAGACAAAACAACCTTTTTCAATGCTGCTTCTAGCTATAGCTGGGGCCAGGGAGGACTGTGACTCAGCATGAAAAGATTTCAGTCACTCGTGGAGGCCAAGCCCCAGGAATGTTGGTGCCTGGTATAGCAGACACTGCTGATGCCCCATCCCAGCCCCCTCAGACCTGATTCCCTCAGCCTGCTGCCATCCACTCCCACCTGTCAGCTTCTGCGTCTCCTTGCATAAGACTCTCTTCAAAACTGCAAAACACCTCTCTGTCCAGAAACTGACGGATGGGTGAGGTGTGTCAACACCCCAGCTTCTATGGTGAAGGTGTTTGCCACAACGTCACTTATGGCAGCAAGACACAAGATCGACTTCAATGTCATCCATGGGAAATTCATTCAACAAAAATGTTACATCCAAATATACATTGATGTTTGGCAGCAGTCAGAAATTATGATGCAGGTTTGTACTTATTGATGTGGAGAGAGCCATCCATGTATTTATTATTGAGCAGGAAAAGCAGGTTGCATAGCAGAATAGCCTGTGTGCCATGACCTGATTTTAAGTTTTAATGTGAGTCTGTATGAAAATCTGCAGAGGCATGCATGATTTTATGTGCAGGTGCTTTGAAAAGGTTGGCAATGAAACACACCGCACACCAGCTGGGCTTGCCAAGGTGGGGGGCAGGCTGCTTTTTTAGTAATGACCAGGTGTGACCTGTGTAACCAAAAATCCCAATACAGGAAAGGATCAAAGCTTATGGTCCAGGATGACAAAGTGTTGAGATGAGTTCTGCCCAACACTCAGTGACCTGAGAGAGGAATGTGCGTGATATTTCTTTTTTCAAGGAAAATGAAGCTCTACCTGACTTTTTGATTTTTTTTTAAGATTTATTTATTTTTATTGGACAAGCAGATCAGATTTGCAGAGAGAAGAGACAGAAACTTCTTCCATCCACTGGTTCATTCCTCAAATGGCTACACCAGTCAGAGCTGAGCCTATCCAAAGTCAGAAGTCAGGAGTCTCCCATGTGGGTGCAGGGTCCCAAGGCTTTGGGGTCATCTTCCTGCTGCTTTCCCAGGCCATAAGCAGGGAGCTGGATGGGAAGTGGAGCAACCAGGACATGAACCATTACCCATACGGTATACCAGCACTTGTAGAAAGAGGATTAGCCAATTGAGCCACCATGCCAGCCCCAGTCTTGCTTTTTGTTACAGTAATAAATACAAAGGACATGCAGCATATATGATTTCACCCAGTTCTAGGTGTACGGTGAGGCGGTACCATGATCACCGCCAATTCCTTTCATTTTCCGGAACTATATTCTGCACCCCTTCGACACTGACTTCCTACTCCTTCCTCCCCGCTCCCTTTATTCTACTACAAATGTGGCTTTTCCAGGAGCCCTACTGAGTGAAATCACAGTCTTTGCCTTGTTGGTTTCCTGTTGCAGCAGTGTCATCACTCCCTTCATTTGGAATTCCCCATAGTTTTCAAAATGTTCATGGGAATCGCATCTTACAGAAAACCTATGCCAGAATATCAATGTTTTGTGCATCAAAACATTTCTTTTAATTCCATTTTCCCGTGAACACTTTCCAGAAATTTTTAAAATATTCATTTGAAAGACAGAGGGATAGCTTCCATCCACTGATTCACTCCCCAAATGCCCAGAAAGCCTGAGCTGAGCTGGGCTGGAACCAGACCGAAAACTCAGTACCTGTCACTTGTGCCTAAGCCATCACTGTTACCTCCCAGGATCTGCATTAGCAAGAAGCTGGAGTCAGGATTTGGAGACAGGTACCAAACCCAAGCTTTCTGATGGAGTGCAGGCAAGACCCAAGAGCAGCCGGCATGAGCTGTCAGAAGTATTCTCACACATACCACTCTGTCTAGCCCTTCATTCATCAGTGGATATTGGATTGTTTTTGCCTTCTCAGTTGAGTGACTAATGCAATGGACATTGCTGTTCTATTTGCTTTAACAGGACATTATGCGTGTCTGGCCTCTCCCAGGTGCTGGTTGGATTGAGCTTCCATCGAGTGTTTGATGAACAGCAGCCAAGTAGCAAGGACTAGGCCAAGGGCTCCCATCTGCTTCTTTCAGCAAATCTTCAGAACAATTGCAATAGTGAAGGAAGCACCATGGCCCCCACTTTCAGAGACAAGGACAGCTGTGGCTGCAAGAGTTCAGGGGACACATCCAAGGGCCCTTGCCAGCTGGGCAGGCTGGGCCTATCCATGTTGTGGCAGCAAAAAACTCCAGAACCTCAAAGGCCTCTTTTTTTTCCCCCCAACAAATACTGTTTTGTACTAATGCCATGCGAGGCTGGCACTGCTCCAGGCTGTCTCTACTCCAGGCTGGCAGAACATGGCTGGACTTGGAGTAAAGAGGGAAAAAAACCGTAACAGTGAGAGATCTTCCAACTGCTGGTTCACTCTCCAAATGCCAACAATAGCCAGGACTGGGCCAGGTTGGAGCTGGGAGCTGGGTCTCTTGCAATGTGTCAGGGACCCAATAGCAGGAGGTCACCTGCTGCCTCCCAGAGTGGCTCATTAGCAGGAATTTGAAGCCCAGCAAGGACTTGGACTCAGGCATTCCAATAAAGCATATGAGGGTCTCATATATTACTTTTTTTTGTGAGATTTTTTTTTTATTGGAAAGGCAGATCTACAGAGACAGGAAGAGAAAGAAAGATCTTTCATCTGCTGGTTCACTCCCCAAGTAGCCCACAACGGCCAGAGCTGAGCCGATCCAAAGCCAGGAGCCTGGAGCTCCCATAGGTCCCCAATGTGAGTGCAGGGTCCCAAGGCTTGGGCCATCCTCCACTGCTTTCCCAGGCTACAATCAGGGAGCTAGATGGGAAGTGCCTTGGATCTTTGCCAGTATCACAGGGCAGCAGCTTAACCTGCTGCTCCACAATTCTGGTTGGATTTTTAAGTGATTAACAAGCGAGAAAGAGATAGTGAGGGAGAAGTCCAGTGAAATGTAGGGAAGCCCAATGGGCTGAGAGTGGTTTTCCTCAGTTTTTCTCTCTACAAAATAGATCCTAGTAGCTTGACCAGGATAATGCAAACCCAGGTGGGCAGGGCTGAGCCTATTTCCTCACTCTGCAGTGAGCTAGATACCACATGTACCTTCGAAGATGGCTACGGGCAAAAAGAATGCTTTCTACGACAGAGAAAGAACAAGCTGGGAGGCAAGGATGGCACTACACACTCTTCCGGACTGCTTGAAAAAGTTTCTTGTTTTGTTTTGTTTGCTTTTTAGCTGAAAATGTGTTTGAATAGGCTAGTTTTGTGATTAAACTGCTGCCTGCCATGCCAGCATCCCATGTGGGCATCAGTTCAAGTCTCAGCTGCTCCAATCTGATCCAGCTCCTTGCTAAGGGGAAAGCAACAGAGGATGGCCCAAGTCCTTGGTCCTTGCACCCATGTGGGAGACCTGGAAGAAGCTCCTATCTCCTGGCTTTGGCCTGGCTCAGTCCTGGCCCTTTGAAGTCATTTGGGGAGTGAACCAATAGGCGGAAGAGTTTCTCTCTCTCTAAATCTGATTTTCAAATAAATAATAATAAAATCTTTTTTTAAAGTACAGGAATAAACTGATTTTAATGGCGCAAATTAATGAGCTGTTGAATTGCATGTCAGCAGGAAGCTCTTTTCCTTTGTGGAGCTCAATTTTTGAAAACTGTCTGAGAAAGTCTGTCTTAAAGCCCCCTGTGCCCCCTCTTCCAGCTCTGATGTATCCGAATTTCTAGGGCAGGCAAGGAGACGGGAGCCTGCTCAGCGCACTTTTAATTAGTTCCCCAGGTGATTCTTAAGAAGACCAAAATGGAAGGCGCATTCCTCTACATATCCATTGGCATATTGAGTGCTTAGACACGTTGTCTCGCCTTCAGTCAGCCCTCACCGAGATCATCTGATAGTTCAGTAGGTCAAGTGTGAGTCACCTGCAACTCCGTCATTATTTACCATGCAAGCCAAAAAACCATTCACCCTCCAATCCTACGGCCCATCAATGTCAAGGTCGAGGCCTCTACTAGCTAAATAACTATAATGAAGTCTATAGAAATATAGGAAAATGATGTGGAGGCATAGGCGCAGGTCAAGCTGCCACCTGGGGTGCCCACATTCCATAGCTGAGCACAGGTTTGAGAACTGGCTTCCCATTCAGTTTTCCTGCTAACACAGCTGGAAGGTGGCAGAGGATGGCTCAGGTGCTTGAGTCCCCTGCCACCCATATAGAAGACCCGGATTATGTAACTGGCTGGACCAGCTCTGGCGAACCAGAGGATCCAAAATCTCTCTCCCCCTCTGTTGCTCGGCACTTCATATTTGACAGAGAAAGAGGGAGGTAGATAGATAGATATAGATTAGATAAAGATAGAACCAAATCATTTGATTTACTCCCCAGATGGTGGCAACATACAGGGCTGGACAAGATCAAAGCAAGACCCTGGGACTCCTTCTGAAGGTCTCCCATGCTGAAGGCAGCATCCCAAGTACTTGGGTTATCTTCCACTGCTTTCCCAGGCACATTAGCAGGAAGCTGGATGGGATGTTGAGTAGTTGGGACTCAAACCAGCACTCATAAGAGATGACAGTATCCAAGGCAGTGGCTTAACCCACTGTGCCACAACACCAACCCCTAAAAAATAAATCTTAAAAAAAAAAGACCCTTTTCATTGAGCTAAGCACTGAGATATATGAATGAGGGGGAAAAGGTGTTCAGTAATGCATTCAGTCTGTTAGCACTGTGTAAGAAGAATCCTATGCACACATACACACAATGTACATATCCACTTACGCTTGCAAATATTTGTATATGCAAATCTCTGGGAGAACATGCAAGGGACTGGAGAAGAGAAAGACTTCCTAGAACAAAACATCCACTCTCACATTTGAAGGCATTTCTTTCTCAAAATTAAATTAAACACACCATGCTAGCCAACATGGAGTCGGTCTGAATGGGCCAGCCTTGCCCTCAACTTGTCCCCACAGCTCCTCTTTCCATCCAGTCCTTTCCTGTCTAAAGTTCCTTGCTACATTTGTCTCTCCTGCACTCAACTTCCCCATGCAGAGGCGGAGGGCACACAGCAAAAAACTCACTCAACCAAGACTCTAGAGACAAGATGTGAGGAGTTATACTGCGGAAGTCAGCAGGTGCAATCCCCTATCGCATCCTGGCCCCCGATTCAATTAACCTGGGTCTGGGAGCTTGGAAGGAGGAGGAAAGTGTGTTTGGTTCCTGCAAGGGACCTTGGCTCATCCTGAAATGATTGGCTTAAGTGAAAACAAAAAATCTGTTATTAAAAGTGGCATCAGAGGGCCTGGCACAATAGCCTAGAGGATAAATTCTCACCTTGCATCTGCCATGATCCCATATGGGTGCTAGTTTGCCTGGGAAAGTAGTAGAGAATGGCCGAAAGCCTTGAGACCCTGCACACATGTGAAAGACCCAGAAGAAGCTCCTGGCTTTGGATCAGCTCAGCTCCAGCTGAGTGAACTAGTGGATGACAGATCTTTCTGTCTCTCCTCCTCTGTATATCTGCCTTTCCAATTAAAAAAAATATTTTAAAAAAATTGGCATCAGGTCTGGCATGGTAGCCTAGCAGCTGAAGTCCTTGTCTTGCACACACCAGGATCCCATATGGGCACCGATTCTAATCCCAGCAGCCTCGCTTTGTGTGGGAAGCTTCTCGCTTCTGGCTTCGGATCAGCTCAGCTCTGGCCATTGCAGCCACTTGGGGAGTAAATCAGTAGACAAAAGGACTTCCTCTCTGTCTCTCCTCCTCTATATATATCTGACTTCCTAATAAAAATAAATAAATCTTTTTATAAAAATGGCATCAGAGAAACTTGAGGTCCAGTCGCTCCTGTTCTGGGTTTTTACTCCAGGGAACAGAAAGTACAGATGTCCCTGCTGGCATGTGCGTGGGTGTTCACAGCTGCTTTATCTACAGTGACCCAAGCTGGAGCCAAGCCGAGGGCCATCAGGAGACGAACGCATACACAAAGGTGGCAGAACCCATCAGTTGAATCCTCCTCAACAGCCACCTGCAGCAACCAGGGTTGGGGTGGGGGGTCGGGAGGGGAGCAGGGAATCGGTGAGAGCCTCTGAAAACAGGCAGGCTAAAAAAGAAAAAACAGAAAAATACGTACCCTCTCTGATTCTGTTTACAGAAAATCCTAGGGACAGGTGCTTGGCGCAGCACTGCTCACTTCCCAGTCCCAGTTCCACTCCTAACTCCAGCTTCTTGCTAAGGCAGACCCTAGAAGGCAACAAAGAATGGCCCAAGTAGCTGGCTCCCTACCACCGCCTGGGAGATCCAGATTGAGTTCTCCTGGCTTTGGCTTGGACCAGCCCTGCCCATTGTGGATGGAAGATCTCTGCGTCTCTCTCCTCTCTTTCTTCTCACAGACAGTGGCTGCATCATAACAGTAGTCTCTGTTTTATTTAAAGCAATCTTATAATGTCATATGGAGGTCAAGAAGCAAATGTTCTCTGTTTTCACTATTCTAACAAACAAGGCACATGCCTGCACACACACGTGCCTCATGCAGAGAGCAGGTTAGGCTGTGAGGCCCCAGGGACATCTGCACACACACACCCCCCACAAGGATCTTCTCCATCTTTCCTGTATTCATGGTTCTCTCTTTCCTTAACCCTCCCAGCCTACTGGTTTCATTTTAGTTGCCTGAAAAAGATGGGAACTTCATGATGCAAAAACGTTATGGGGAAGGATTCTGATCAGTACATTTGGTGTCAAGTGTCAGATTCTTATTCATTTATCTAGAAATGACTAGGTGACACTCACTAGTGTTGTGCTAGTCCCAGAAACATCATGGCAAATGGGGCTGCTGAAGCCTCTGCCCCAGCATGGCCTAGAGTTTAGTGAGGAGACAAGAGACAAGCAAACAAGGAGCACTTCCACTTTAAGTCATGCTAAGCACTTGGCCACGGGGCCCAGCTGATTTAGATGAAGCCCCAGGGACCTACGCAGCTGACATTGGAAGATACAGTAAGTTACTTTCAGCAGAGGAAGAGGCCCACAGAGCAGGCCAAGGAATTTGCTACTGTCCCCGTCTTAGCATCATGTTGGACCCAGCACAATGGCTCAGTAGCTACATTCCTCTCCTTGCAACCACCAGGATTCCATATGGGCACTGATGCATATCATGGCTGCTTTACTTCCCATCTAGCTCCCTGCTTGTGGCCAGGGAAAGCAGTCAAGGATGGGCCAAAGCCTTGGGACCCTGTACCTGCATGGGAGACCCAAAAGAAGCTTCTGGCTCCTGGCTTCTTTCAGCTCAGCTCTGGCCATTGCGCCCGTTTGGGGAGTGAATCAGTGGATGGAAGATCTTTCTCTGTTTCTCCTTCTCTTTGTTAAATCTGAATTTAAATTTCCAATAAATTTCTAACAAAAATTCGAATTAAATTTCCAATAAAAATAAATAAATCTTTAAAAAAAAAAGGCAAGTACATGGCATGGGGTCAGCACCATGGCTTAGCAAGCTAAGCCTCAGCTTGCAGCATCAGCATCCCATATCGGTGCCAAGTTGAGCCCTAGCTGCTCCACTTCTGATTCAGCTCCCTTCCAATGACTTGGGAAGACAACAGAGAATGACTCAGGTCCTTGGGCACCTGGTTTTGGATCAGCTCATCTCTGGCCATTGTGGCCATTTAGGGAGTAAACCAACAGATGAAAGATCTTTCTCTCTCTCTCTCTCTCTGTCACCTTTCTCTGTAATGCCACTTTTCAAGTAAGAAAATAAATAAATGTTTAAACCCCTTGGGGCAATGAAGCAAGAAGTTGTGGCATACCAGCTTAAGCCACCACCTGCACCACCGGCACCCAGCTCCTCTGCTTCTGATCCAGCTTCCTGCTAATGCACACTCCAGGAGGCAGCAGGTGATGACCACTCACATGAGAGATCCTGGTTTCACCCTGGCCTAGGCCCAGCTATTGCAGACATTTGGAGAGTGAACCAGTGAATACAAGATGTGTCTCTATCTCTCCCCCTCTCTCCATGACTCTTTGAAATAAATAACTTTTTTTTTCAGAAAGAAAGATAGTTCTATGCTCTACTGTACATTTATGAAGATGGAAAAAATTATCTTAAGCCTACAACCTAACTTGATTTTATATGCAAGTGTGGTTGCTAAAAATATTTCTTAGGAACGCAGCACCAGCAAGAACCAAGGGATCTGATCTAGTTGGGAGCTCGTCCGCCAAGGGATTTCAGGCGAGCGCACGGCCAACAGCGCTGCTCCTAGCTTTGCGAGGCAACACACCCAGGTCGGCCTGCGTCTGTGGTTGAGGCTTCTGCATGATACTTCCACATCGAGTGTGAACATCTATTTCAGTTGCTGCTAGCATTATCACGCCTTGGTATTTCCAAGTTGAAAACATCCCTCATTGTAAAGTGCTTTCCCTTTTTTTTTTTTTTTTCAGTCAGAAAACTGTAGTGCTAAGCTCACTTTATACACTCACTCAGACTTGAAAATAATCTCATGAAGGATACATGGTGTGGGCACCATTTTATGGATGAAGAAACTGAGGCAAAAAAGTAGTGCCCAAGCACACCATGCAGCAGGTGCCTGTACCCAGGAAGTTCTCTCCAAAATCCACAGGGTCCGAGGTTCTCCATCAGATGGGGTAGAGAGAGTGGCTCTGGGCTCTGTTTCAGGAGGTGAGGGTGCTCCTAAGCCCGGCAGGAGATCTGCTGGGGTAGATGCTGCCAGACACTCTCTCAGCTCTAACGTCCTCCGACATGGGCCATGCTCCCAATCAGCCTGTCTCATCCCAACTCACGTGAATTGCCCTCACAAGGGGCAATGTGATGTCAAACAAGTGAGGCTATTGTGTTTCTGAACCCAGCCCCTGAGTGTAGCGAGATGTCCTAGAGGCTGCCTCGGGCG
This sequence comes from Ochotona princeps, assembly GCF_030435755.1. NCBI lineage: Eukaryota > Metazoa > Chordata > Mammalia > Lagomorpha > Ochotonidae > Ochotona > Ochotona princeps. The sequence continues at coordinate 23,130,640 of NC_080833.1, forward strand.
TGGCCCTTTCTCACACTAAGTTTCACCACATACCTCAAGAACTTTAAAAAGGTCCCTCTCTGGGGAGGGCACCTGACACAGTGTCCAAGGTGCTGACTAGGACGCCGCCTCACACATCAGAGGGCCTGGGTGGGAGTCCCAGCTCTGCTCCCAGCTCTGCTCCCAGCTCTAGCTCCCTGCCAATGCCCTCCCTGGGAGGCAGCAGAAAATGGCTCAAGGACTTGAATCCTTGCCATGCATGGGAGACTCAGATGGAGTTCCTGGCTTTAGCCTAGCCCGGCTCTGACTGCTATGGGCATTTGGGGAGTGAACCAGCACATGGGTTGGGAGCTACAGCAGAGTTTCTAGGCTGTGATTAAGATGCCAGGTAGAGTGGTAGGAAGGAGCACCTTTTCCCTGAAGACCCTGAGATCATTGTGATAGCTGACTGCCTAGAAGAGGGTTCCAGTGGGGCTAGACAAGGGTAGACTCAAAAAGTGGCTCGAAGACAGAAGAAATTTGGACGGAGGGAGAGGGGACAGGAGGCAACCATAGCCCTGCCAGCCACACCCCTCAGAGAGCAGGTCAGAGCCTCGAACCAGAGGCCCTTCCTGCTGTGGGTTGGGCCGTGGCTTTCTTCATCCAAAATGCCATGAACTAGGGGCATCTCCATAGCAGGAACTTGGTGCTCATGGCTCTAGGGACTGGGCAGGAAGTACAAGTTCATGATGTGGCCCCTTGTCTTGTCTAAAGTTGGTTCATTTCCTGGTTCATGGCCCATGTCTCCCCATCCCCTGTCCTCTTGGAACTTTCTGGGGTCTCCTTCCCAAAAATATTAAGCCCTCCTGGGCCCGGTGGCGTGGCCTAGCGGCTAAAGTCCTCGCTTTGAAAGCCCCGGGATCCCATATGGGCGCCGGTTCTAATCCTGGCAGTTCCACTTCCCATCCAGCTCCCTGCTTGGGGCCTGGGAAAGCAGTTGAGGACGGCCCAATGCATCGGGACCCTGCACCCGCGTGGGAGACCTGGAAGAGGTTCCTGGTTCCCGGCTTCGGATCGGCGCGCACCGGCCCGTTGCGGCTCACTTGGGGAGTGAATCATTGGATTGAAGATCTTCCTCTCTGTCTCTCCTCCTCTGTGTATATCTGGCTGTAATAAAATGAATAAATCTTTAAAAAAAAAATATTAAGCCCTCCTTACCTCACCCTCTCCTAGGATTTCAACAATGTGCTTTGGGGGGGGAGGAAGGGAGACTCAAACAGTCAGGTCACAATGAATTGCACTCTAGCCAACTAGGCCCAGTCTCAGCTGCTGGCGGCTAGGATGGTGGCCTTATTTGGAAGTAAGGTTGTAAATGTATTTAAACTGGAGTCACACCAGGCCCCTAATTCAACATGACTGCTGTCTTCAGGACAGCCTAGTGAGCACAGGGGACACGTAGGGAGGGACACTTGGCAATGGAGGATGGGATGGGAGGGGCACAATGGGCTGTCAGGCAGTACTAATACCGGCCAGCGGGAAGAGGCCCTGAGACAGAGCAAGTGTGCTCCTGTGGACACCTTGACCGCAGGTGGACAGCCTCCGGAGATCGGGTTCCCATTGTTTGAAGCCATGCGGCGCAGCGCTTCGGCCAGCAGCCCAGGAAATGGCTCCGCAGCTGCACCTTTGACGCGCTGTGCTGACATAGACAGCTCAACAAATACTTTCTCGGTGCCTCCTCTGTGCGTGCTGCTTCACAGGTGCCTCACTCAGCATACTCTACTCTTGCCTATAAGGTGGCCTCTGTCATCACCCTGGATGTATTTCAGGAAGCTGAAACCATGAATGACCATGGGGAAGACCTCAAGGTTAGGGAGTTTTGCTACATGGCAGAGCAAGGAGTGGGCACTTGGCAGGCCAACTCCAGCCCCCAAGGCTTTTACCAAATACACTGGGCAGCTGCTGCCCTACAAGGTCGCTGAAAGGTCCCACAGATAGCCACGTGAATGGATGACTAGGATGCCAGCAGAAGGGAGGGCAGGGAAGAAAGAGGATTTCTCCCACCTGTGTGGTCAAAATACAATGAGGTGCTGCTGACTCACTTCCCAACTCTGTTTCAACACACCAGCCGTGGGGGTGTGTAATTACATCATGGAAATAGAAAATGAGACAGACTAGAGAATCGGTTTTTGTAGACTTAAGAAAATACAGAAAAGGGGTTCAATAGGATAATCCTCTTCCTTCAATTGCTGGCATCCCACTGGTTTATGTTCTAGTAGCTCCATTGCTGTACCCTAGATCCTTGGGACTCCACACCCATGTGGAGACCAGGAAGAAGCTCCTGACTCCTGGCTTTGGTCTGGCCAAATGCTGGCTATTATGGCCATCTTGGAATAAATCAACAGAAGATCTCTCCCTCCCTGTCTCTCCTCTCTATAAATCTGCCTTTCAAATAAAAATAAATCTTTTTTAAAAAGTAAAGGGAAACCTCTTACTGATGCAAACTTAATTAAAAAAATGTATCACGTCTAGGGGTCTGCGTTGTGGCAGAGAGGGAAAAGACACCATGCAGGTGCCAATCCGCGTCCTGGCTGCTCTGCTTCTACTCCAGTTCCTCACTAATGGCCTGCGAAAAGCAGCGGAAAACCCAAGTGTTTGGGCTTCTGTCACCCACAGTGGAGGTTTAGATGAAGCTTCCAGCTTCAGCCTGGCTGTTAGGTCTACCTAAGAAGTGAATCAGTGGATAAAAGATCCCTGTCTTTCCCTCTTTCTCTGTAACTCTTTCAAACAAATAAATAAGAAAATACTTAAAAAAAAAAAAGTTTGGTTGGGCCCGGCGGCGTGGCCTAGTGTGTAAAATCCTCGCCTTGAACACCCCGGGATCCCATATGGGCACCGGTTCTAATCCCCACAGCTCCACTTCTCATCTAACTCCCTGCTTGTGGCCTGGGAAAGCAGTCAAGGTTGGCCCAAAGCTTTGGGACCCTGCACCCGCTTGGGAGACCCGGAAGAGGTTCCTGGTTCCCGGCTTCGGATTGGCACAGCACAGCCATTGCGGCTCACTTGGGGAGTGAATCATTGGATTGAAGATCTTCCTCTCTGTCTCTCCTCCTCTATGTATATCTGACTTTGTAATAAAAAAAATAAATCTTTAAAAAAAAGTCTTGTTTACAGCTATTGTATTTCAAACAACACACACAAAAAAAGAGGGAGGTAAACAGTGTGACACAGTGAGCATGCTACAGCTTGTAGCACCTCTAGCCCATATCAGAATGCCTGAGGGCAAGTCCTGCTGTCCTCTGCCACATCCTGGGGGCAGCAATGATGGCTCAAGGGCTTGGGCCCCTGCCACAGTGTGGGAGACTACACGCAGTTACTAGTTCCTGGCTTCGGTCTGGCCCAATCCTGGATGTTGCAAACATTTAGAGAGTGAATCAGTGCATAAATTATCTCTCTCTCTCTTCTCTTTCAAATAAATATAAACAAACACAGAGGCTCGGATGGAGCAGTGGACAGCATATCCAGGTGCACACAGAGGATATGTATATATGCACAGGACACCTGGTACCACAACAGAGGACGGAGGACAGAACAAATCGATCATCTACCCCAGCCAAGTGTTGGCAGTGACAATCTAGGCAAATGGAGACTCTAAGGTGGACTATGTCAGTCAGTGGATTCTGCAGAGATTTCATCGTGCTTGGAATGGGGAGACTGGCAGCAATACAGAACTGTTTAACTATCGAAACCACTTGAGCAGTGCCCTCAGATCATGCCCCACGTCAGAGACCCTGGGATGGGTGGGAGACGGGGTGGGGCTTCTCCTTTTATCTCCCCCTTACCCTAAATACAGAAAAAAAAAGAGAGAGAATATGGAAACAATGTTCTTACCCACTTTCCTGTAGCCCTTGACCCTTTGTGCCCTAATCAACTATGTAAAGATTATCAAAATAAAATGATAAATTAAATTAAAAATGATTTCATTGGAAAGTCTGATTTCCAATACAGAGAAGCAGAAGAAGGAGATACAGATAGGATCTTCCATTCGCTGGGTTTTTTTCTTAAAGATTTATTTATTTTTATTACAAAGTCAGATATACAGAGAGGAGGAGAGACAGAGAGGAAGATCTTCCGTCCAATGATTCACTCCCCAAGTGAGCCGCAACGGCCGTGCTGTGCCAATCCGAAGCCGGGAACCAGGAACCTCTTCCAGGTCTCCCAGGCGGGTGCAGGGTCCCAAAGCTTTGGATCGTCCTCGACTGCTTCCCCAGGCAACAAGCAGGGAGCTGGATGGGAAGTGGAGCTGTGGGGATTAGAACTGGCGCCCATATGGGATCCTGGGGCGTTCAAGGCGAGGACTTCAGCTGTTAGGCCACGCTGCCGGGCCCAACACTTCTTTTTAAAGCAAGAAAATGGTCTTCCAGTCATGAAAACTTACTTGGCAATTGTGTAAAGTCACCTGACCAATTAATGATTGAGGTTCTGATATTCTCTTTGTTGGGTTACTTTTTGAGTTTTTAACATAAAGGGGGAAAAAATCAGCCAACATTCATGTTGGTCCTAACAATTGCAACCATCCATTTGTTAGGACACAAGAGGGGCAAAAATCAACAAAAAATGCATAAAAATAAATTATATGGAGTTTACTTGAGTCCTACTACTGTATACTATATTTTTAAAATAGTTTATCACAGGACTAGTGTCATTGTGTAATAAGCTAAACCTCTACCTACATCCCATAGGGGTGCCAGTTCAAGTCCCGGCTGCCCCATATCTGATCCAGCTCTCTGCTTATGGGCTGGGAAAGCAGCAGAGGATGGCTCAAGCCCTTGCGCCCTTGCACCTAGGTGGGAGATCAGAAGAAACTTCTGGCTTCAGATCAGATCAGCTCAGCTCTGGCCATTGCTAGGATTTTGGAAGTTACCTAGAAGATGAAAGACCTCTCTCTGTGTCTCCCCTTCTCTCTGTAGATCTGCCTCTAAATTTAATTCACAGTAAGCTGATACAAATGGCTATGTCCCTGTTTATAAATACACATGTTCACACGCACACACACACACAACTGCTTTCCCCTAGACACTGCTAAACCTGCTGACTATACGAGAAGCATGGCAGTTCTATCACAGTCATGGCCACTGCAGTTAATGGTGGTAGAGAGGCTGCCAGTGCTTAAAGGTCACTGAATTCACACAGGTTGAAAGTATAACTGATGGGCAGATCAAGGAACCCTGTGCATTGAGTGGTGGGAAAGGCAGCAGAGAGAGGTGCTGACTGTAACAGGCAGACTGTCACCATGTCATGCTGGCATTATCGAAGGGCAAACAGCAAAGGTCCCAAAGTGACCCCAGGAAGTTTGCCCCTCTGTTCCCACAGGTCATGGGAGAACAAGTCTTCTCCATTTCTGAGGTCACAAAGAGACAAGCTGGTTCCATTCTCCATTGCAGTTTCCACTTCCTGATTGCACTCAGACGGTGGTGCAGGGGGGCGGGGATGATCAGGGCTTCTGAGTTAGACACTTCAGGTTAGAATTTTGGCCCCACCATCTGGGAGAAGCTTGCTCCAAGACAAGCTACTTATCAGCCCTGAGCTTGCTTCTATGTTTTGTGTACAAATGGAGAGACTTCCACCTATATTCACAAACTAATATTCCTAAAACATAAGCACACCGCATAGCCCATGGTGAGCTTTCACTAAAATTGCAAATATTAGGTCCTGCACAATGACTCAATTGGCTACATTTCTCTCTTGCAAGCACCAGGATTCCAAGTGCCAATTCATGTCCCAACTGCTCCACTTCCCATCCAGCTTCCTGCTTGTGGCCTGGGAAAGCAGCAAAGAATGACCCAAAGCCTTGGAACTCTGCACCCACGTGGGAGACCCAGAGGAAGCTCCTAGCTCCTGGCTTGAGATTGGCTCAGCTCCAGCCTTTGTGGCTATCTGGGGAGTGAACCAGCAAATAAAGATCTTTTCTTTCTGTCTCTTCTTTCTGTAAATCTGATTTGCTTTTCCAGTAAAAATAAATAAACCTTTTTAAAAATTGCAAATACTATTTCTGATTGTAAAAATTCAGATTTGTAAGCACGTAATCACAATTTTACATAGGGGAAGAGTAGGAATGCATCGTATTAATAATGATTGACAGGTTTTAAGTGAATTTTTTCTGTATTTTCCAAAGCTTCTATAAACTCATAACTTTTGATCTGTGAAAAAGAAATAATCTTTATTTTTTTTTAAAGATTTATTCATTTTATTACAGCCAGATATACACAGAGGAGGAGAGACAGAGAGCAAGATCTTCCATCCAATGATTCACTCCCCAAGTGGGCCGCAACGACCGGTGCACGCCAATCCGAAGCCGGAAACCTGGAACCTCTTCCCGGGTCTCCCACACGGGTGCAGGGTCCCAATGCATTGGGCCGTCCTCGACTGCTTTCCCAGGCCACAAGCAGGGAGCTGGACGGGAAGTGGAGCTGCCGGGATTAGAACCGGCTCCCATATGGGATCCCGGGGCGTTCAAGGCGAGGACTTTAGCCGCTAGGCCACGCCGCCGTGCCCAAGAAATAATCTTTAAAACAAAGCAAGAGAGTTGGGATGAGCATTTGGTCTAGCAGTTAAATGCCGGCTAACAGCCCAGGACACCAGTCAGTGTTGTGACACTGGCAACACATAAGAGTACCAGTTCAAGTCCCGGCTGCTCCACTTCTAACCCAGCTCCCTGATACGTGCCTGGGTAGGTAACAGAAGTTGGCACAGGTACTTAGCCCCTTCACCCATGTGGTAAAGTCAGATGGAGTTCCAGTCTTGCGGCTTCAGCCTGGCCTAGCCCCAGCTGTTGCAGCCACTAAAGTGGAAGATCTTTGGGCCCGGCAGCATGGCCTAGCGGCTAAAGTCCTTGCCTTGAACACCCCGGGATCCCATATGGGCGCCAGTTCTAATCCCCTCAGCCCCACTTCCCATCCAGCTCCCTGCTTGTTGCCTGGGGAAGCAGTTGAGAACGGCCCAATGCTTTGGGACCCTGCACCCGCGTGGAAGTCCCGGAAGAGGTTCCTGGTTCCCAGCTTCAGATCAGCGCAGCACCGGCCATTGTGGCTCACTTGGGGAGTGAATCATCGGATGGAAGATCTTCCTCTCTGTCTCTCCTCCTCTCTGTATATCTGACTTTGTAATAAAAATAAATAAATCTTAAAAAAAAAAGTGGAAGACCTTTGTCTGTGCTTATCTCTGTCCTCCAAATACATACATATATATGTATATATTGAAATTTTAATTTAATTATTTCCACATAATTTATTATTTATTACATACTGATATTATAATATATCTATATAGATAGATAGATTTTTTAACAAAGACACTGCTTAGTGTCTTGTAACCCAATTACACTGCCAGAGTTTGACTCTCAGCTCCACTTTCGATTCCAGCTTCCAGCCCTGGAAAGCAGTAGGTGGTGACTCAATAACTTGGCTCCTTGTTACCAACATGAGAGACCTGGATTGAGTTCCAGTCCTGGCTTCAGCCCTGCCCAGCCCCAGATATTGCAAGCATTTAAGGTCTGAACCAGCAAATGAAAAATCTCTCTGTATCTCTCTGATTTTCTTTTTTTTTAAAAAAAGATTTATTTATTATTATTGGAAAGCCGGATATACAGAGAGGAGGACAGACAGAGAGGAAGACCACCATTGCCTCAGGACATCAAACAGTCTTCACAGAACACTGCCCTAACATACAGGCAAGTTATTGTGAAGCACAAAAACTTGCAGAATTTATTCTTACAAGTCATCTTTTCTCACCACTAAAATATTGATGAGCTTAAAGCCTGTCTCCTTGTCTCTATTTTCCATTTTTATCCCATAATTTCAGATTTCAAGAGGACTTGTAAACTAGCAGTAATGAATAACAGTGCTATAAATTAACCTATACATGATTCAAATCTTTAATTTATATATTCATTAAAATTTTACCTGTTATCAATCTTAGGGTTTCAGGTGTTAATAGCAACTCTAAATGAAAGTCAAATATAATCATTTGCATAAAAGCATTAGAAGATGATCAACTGGTATTTTCATGCTGTTGCGATCTATTCTGCACTTCTAGAGCAGAAAAACATCCACTGAAAACATTTACTTGTGCTGATCCTCAGCAAATTGCACGACAGCCTCCTGGGTTCCAGGACTCAGGCATATTTACAGTGTTTTCATTACTCATGTCATATTTCATGTTTTCTGGGTTTTAAAAGACATCACAACTGGGCATCCTAAAAATTAGACTGATTTCCACAACATTCCTTAAATATCAACTCATCTGCTTTCAAAAGAAAGACAGTGATTAAATCTGCTCACACTAATAAATTCCCATTTGTGTATTTTAGCATGATATGGAGAACATATCCCAATTTCAAGGAGCCTGAACTTAAGGTACTTTAACAACTAAGTCAAAAAACTTAGGCAGGAAAAAAAAAAGTAGTTTCAGGAAAGAAATTTCTCTCTCCTGAATGAAAGCTTTCCCCTGGCAGCTCAGATCCAGTTAGGTGTCCAAAAGCAGGTCTGGGTCGGTTACCTAATGCGTCTGCAGAAATTTAAGCCATACATTAATGCACTGAAGATAAAATCGATTTAAAAATTTCTTATATAATATCAATCCTGGAGTAATGTGCTATGTGCAGGAGAGTTATCCAACAATAATAGAAAGCCAATTATAAACTATAAACCACTCTGCTCAATGTCTGGCTTGGTTACAAGTAGGGCCCATTACACACAAGTTTGCACAAGAGAACACTACTAAACATGGCGGCTCTCACAGAGTCAAAAATTCTAAGCAACATCCTGAATGTAAGTTATAGCCTAAACATCTCCCTGTTCCACCACAGCACTACAGCCCAGCAGTTAAGAATGGATTTTAGCCTCGGGGCTTGGGTGGAGAGAGCTCCCAGCAGCATGGTGGCTGCTGGGAGTACCTGAGCCAGGTTGAACTCAATGTTTGGGGCTCTAGCCACAGCCACTGCTGCCAAGTGGTGAGCAAGTCCTAGGCTTGCCTAGGCCCAAGAGTTTTCTCCCTTCACGGTAAGTACACTGTGAAAGGGATCACTCAAGAGCTAGGGTCATTCCCCGGTTCCACCTGCCAAGACCATCTTGGGCTTATGGGTAGACAGGGCACCAAGTGGTGCCAGGCTCAGCCTGCTGGCTGCCTGGCAGCGAACTATGGGGATTTGGGGGCGTGGAATTATTGTCTAGGGAAATTCACAGATAAAGCCACGGTGCATGTAGGTGAGGAATGAATCTTGAGAGACTCCCAATGACAGGGTCACTATACTAGCACGTAAGTGAGGGAGCTGAGACCTGGTGGTTTGGAGGGGAGAGTCCAAAAGATCTGTATGGGTTAGACTGATACACCAGACCACATTGGAGTCCTGAGTAGGGCTTGTTGGCATGGAACATTGCTGACCACCGCATGCCAATTCACACAAAAGCTAGGGCTGGGGACCTGTCCAGCCGGGCTAGATCCCAATATCTTACTGAATGTTGGAACAGGGGACACGTCACACTAGACAGGGCCATGACGCTAACCAGCACGTTAGAGAACCAGGTCTGGAAACAGATTCTGTGGGGGATACGTGGGCCTAACTCTGTGGAAATACAAATCGCACTGGTTAGAGCAAGAGTTGGGTTGGTGATGGGCTGAGCTAGGTATGATCATGGAACCTGCCATCACTCACGGGAACAGGGACTGAAAAGAGTCTGGGCAGGTCCAGGCTGCAGCACCCAACAGGAGTCGGGTGGATTGTAACATTCACCAACTCATATAAGGCCAAGATGGAGGAGCAGGCTATGCCGGGCAAACGCCTAACACCCACTGGCATGCATGAGATACGGGTCTGGGAATGGGCCAAGAGGGGGAATGTGGGAAACTTTTCTAGTGGGTCATAGCTCCTGCAGCTGAACACATGGTCCAGGCCTGAGGATTCGGAAACTGGGTAGGGTAACTCTAACTGTTGGCTAACGTGTGGGTTGGTTTGGGAAGGGGGCAGTATGGGCACGGCCGAGCAAATCTTAGCTCAAAGGCAAGTGCAGAAACCAGGTTGGAACACAGGTCATGCTGGGCTAGGCTGTCACACCTACCAGTTTGCATGAGCCAGGGATGGAAACAGACTGATTAGGGCCAGGTGCCAGCACCCGTCAGTGAGTTGGGACATCTAGGACAGGACAGGCTACAACATCCAAACGCAAAGGCCATGAGAGATGAGAGATTACACCAGGTTGGTTAGAGCAACCACTGGCATGAGCAAGATCTATTGCTGGGAACAGGCCTGGTTGGGTATCTAAGGCGATACCCTGGCTGAATTGTGGGTTGTAAGTGCGGGGGCCAGAGTGGGGGCTGCATTCTGGTCTGGATATGGCTTCAGTGTCCCTTGGCACAAGTGTGGACTAGGGCTGAGTGTGCCGGTCTGGGCTAGACTCCAGCACCAACTGGTGCTCCTGAGAACTAGGATGGGTGTAGAACAGGCTAGGCTAGGTCTTTGTCCCTACTGAGCCAGATATAAGCTGTGCCTGGGTGTGGACCAGGCATTACTGGGCTGTAACACCTCACAATAAAAACTGGAATGGGTTGAAGGCAGGTCAGGTAGGGCCACTGTCGCTGCTAGGACAGGAGGTGGACTGAGTAGGGCTGACCCACGGACCCACCGATGGGTGCAAGATCTGGCATTGGAAGAGGTTCTGATGGAGGAGCTTGGGAAACTCCTCTGTTGGGACACAGTCCCTGTATGTGAGCACAAGAACCACAATAGGGAACAGCCCAGACCAGGCCAGAGAATGGTATCCACTGGCATACATTTGGTGCAGGTCAGTGGCGAACCAGGCTGGGCCAGTCCACACCACACTCTGGTGAACGTAAGCACCAGAATGGAGTTTGGGCCAGGCCGGGTTTGGTCACAAAATATGCTAGTTCACATGAAGTTCGGCTGGGCTGGGCTGTAACCCCAACCAGCATGACCTGGAACTGGGTGTGGGCCAGGCTCAGCCAGGTTACAGCACCCGTTGGCAAATACCAAGGTGAGGCAGTCATGCTAGACTGGGCCACAGCACCCAACCAGCACATGTGGGACCAAGGGGGAAAGGAGACAAGGTCGGTAGGGGAACTGCGTGGGACTCCCATGCTACACCACTGCTCCCACTAGAGAGCATGGGTTGGGATGGGACAGACAAGACTGGGCAGGCCTGCAGCACCTGTTGGCCTCATGTGAGCTGGATCATGGAGAGGCCTGGCTGGGTTGACTCTTCCTATTGGTGCATGCATAAGCCAACAGTGAGTGTAGGTTGGTTGGGATTTGCCACAGCATCAGCTGGCAGATGCTGGCACTGGGGATAATTCTGTCAAGTTAACCTGCAGAACCATCTGGAGAGTACAGAATCCAGGAGTCGGAGTGAGCCCATTAGGGAAACAGCAGGCACCTCCCTCTGGGGTTGCCAGTCTGCCTAGTGAGCATGAGAACCAGGACTGGGGCAAGCATGGCCAGACAGAGAGTGGCACCCATCGGCACCTGTGTGGGCTGCATAATGGGGCTTGATGGCCTGAACTAGGCTTCAATGCCCATTGACATGTATGAGACCTAAATGGGATGTGGGACAGACTAGACCAGTTTGCTATACATACTGGCAAGCACTGGAACCAGAACAAGGGAGTGGGACTGGTGGTGGTTATTGCAGATCGCTCCGACTAGGCTGCAGCTCCCACTGGTTTGCGTGAGGACCGAGTGTGTGATGGGCAAGATCAGGCTGGGCTCCATTTGTTTGTGTAGAAGACAGGGCTGGAGGGAGAACTGACCCAGCAATTGCAACCACCAGCATATGTATAAACGGATTTGGATGACAGACTGTGCAGGACCCTATATTAGCAAGCTACACACAAGAATCAGGTCTGTCCTCACCTCAAATCAAGTTTCTTTGGGGATCCCCATCCATGAAGAGAATTGCGGACTCCATGATCTGTCCATGGAGTGCATGAGTCAGAGCTGGGCCTCCTCAGTAGCTTAGACGGAGCAGTGGACAGCATATCCAGGTGCACATGGAGGATATGGCAGTACATTGGAGCCTGCGGAAGACACCTGGTACCATGACAGAGGACAGAACAAATTGATCAACTACCTTAGCCAAGTGTTGGCCGTGAATATCTGCTCAACGGAGACTCTCAGGTGGACTATGTCAACCAGTGGAGTCTGGAGCGATTTTGTTGTGCCTGGAGTGGTGAGATTGGCAGTGATTCAGAACTGCTTAACTATCGAAACCTCTTGAGCAGAACTCTCAGAGCATGCCCCACATTGGGGACCTTGGGGTGGTGTTGGGTGGTTGTCCTCCATCCCAGGGTACAGAGGTGTTTGGGAGGCTGGGTATGGCTTCTCTGTCTCTCCCTTCCTCCAGATACAGGAAAGAAAAACAAAGAGAATGTGGAAATGGTGGTCTCACCCACCTTCTTGTAGCCCCTTGACCCTTATCACCTTAATCAGCTATCATCAAGAATAAATATAATTTAAAAATACATGCAGCCTTTGTTTAAAAAAGAAAAGAAAAACCTGCCCCTGTGTAGTTAAAATATGAGGGAGAAATACAATTTTATATTAAAAAAAAATAATAATAATAGGGCCCGGCGGCATGGCCTAGCGGCTAAAGACCTCACCTTGAAAGCCGGGATCCCATAGGGGCACCGGTTCTAATCCCGGCAGCTCCACTTCCCATCCAGCTCCCTGCTTGTGGCCTGGGAAAGCAGTTGAGGACGGCCCAATGCATTGGGACCCTGCACCCACGTGGGAGACCTGGAGGAGGATCCTGGTTCCTGGCTTCGGATCAGCGCAGTACCGGCCGTTGCGCTCACTTGGGGAGTGAAACACCGGATGGAAGATCTTCCTCTCTGTCTCTCCTCCTCTCTGTATATCTGACTTTGTAATAAAAAAATAAATCTTAATAATAATAATAATAATAATAATAACTTCACCAGGACCCAGGAAAGCCCAACTGCCTATTATCCCCAGAAGCACCATCCCTATTTTTGAAATTTTGCCAAGGAAGTTGTGGGTTCCCAGGGTGAAAGACGGGTCCTTGCACCAGCCAGCTCACCCGTCAGCACAGGGAAAATAATACTAGTTACAAACAAGCACTGCTTTCCAACTTCCAGGTACCCTGCATCTCTGCATGTATAATAGATTTTTTGTTTTGTTTTGTTTTGTTTTTGTTTTCCCCTAATTGCTATTTAAACCCACAAGGGGCCTGCAGCTACTTTTGTCTGCTGGGGGTGTGGCATGGTTTTTCTCAGAGTAGATGGCTTTTTGTTTAGGAAAAGACTTAATAAGTTGCTTTGGCTTGAAGAATGAAGCTCCCCAGGGCTAGGGCAAGACAAAGAGAGCTGAATTGCTTTGCAAATTAGAGTGGGGAAAAGTGGCGGCAGCGAGAAGGGGGAGCAGCTAAGGAGAAGAGGGAGGAGCGGAAAGGTTAGGAAGCTGTGTTAGGGAGCCTGCACTGGCTAGGCTACTTCTGTTTTCTCTGCTTCCTTCTGTAAGAGAAGCAGCCCTTTGCCTGGCTGACCTCACACTTTCTTTAGGTTTTTACTTGAAAAAAAAAATCACCTCCTCGCTTGCACCATACAACTCAAAAAGAATAAGGGAAGCTTGCTCCACTGACGCAGTGGGCGGGGAGGGAGGAAGGGGTAACACTATATCATGACGTGGAGACAGTGGGGAGAGAGTAACCAGCAGGTTAGGTGCCTAAAAAAAAAAAATGAGGGTCACAGGGTTAAGCCTACAGTTGGAGTGCTGCATTCCTTGTCCACGTGCTTGGCTTGAGTGCTGGCTCTGATCCTGACTTTGGCTTCCTGGGAGGAGGCAGAGCATGGCTGGAGTGACCAGCTCCTGCTGCCCACGTGGGAGACCTGGATGGACTCTGCAGCTCCTGAGGCTGGGTCACTGTGAGCATCTGGAAATGAACCAGCAGAAGGGATCCTTTTCTCTCTCCCTCCCTCCCTCTGAAATAAATAAATGAGACTGGAGGGTGCTGGGATGGACATGGATCTGTATCTGCATTTGGACACATATGAAAATTTTCCACAAAAGTACAGCAACACAGTGACGATCGCTAGGCAGGTTGGTGAGAGATCATGAGGGACTCCTCTCTTGGGTCATTACCCTTTTCCCTTTAAACACTTGAATATGTTCCTCTTCAAAGTGTCTGTTCAGCCAGGCAGCCTCCCTGACATCTGTTACACTCCTCTTCAACCTTGACCTCCTCCATCAACCTGTCACTCCTGTCCCCTGACTCACCCACTGCACTACCTCCTGCACCCTCCGAGACCCCTGGGGCCAGGAACAGCTAGCCAAATGCTTGGCATACGAACCAAACAGCTGAACTCGTTCTTCTGTTTTCTACAGCCTGAATTGAATTCCACGCCCCCACCGGACAGAGAAAGGACAGAAGAGTTCCAGCCACACCCCTGTGTGCTGCTCAGGCCTGGCTCCCAAAGTTCCTACTAATTCCCCCTTTGGGGCAGGGCGAGAGGCTCTTGTCCCTTGTTCTGGAAGGAAGTATGAAAAGCAGCAGCTGCTGCCCACTCTGCTGTCTCAGCCCCAAGGGACAACAAATTGCCTGAGACAACAACAACCTGTGATAGGTGTTACCAGGTGGCAAAACCAATTACAGAAATGGGCTAGGACACACGGCTGGCCTTGGTAGCAGTGGGGACAGCGCCTCTTCCATCTTCTTTTTCTTCCTAGCAGCTGGGGGTTGAAAGAGAGGAAAGCAGGAAGATCTAATTGTTTTCACCTTGAGAGAACAATCGGCTGCTGATCCTGTACTGAGAACCACCCGCAGCACGGGGCTGAAAATCACATCAGCTCAGGATGGGCTAGCACTTTCCCTAAGGCACTCTGACTAACGAGAAGTGCTTGCCTGACACACCTACTCCGGGTGCCCTACCAATCACGCAGCAGAAGCTGAGCTTGACTCAGCCAGCATTTCCCTGCTGAGTTCAGACTGGGGAAGTGATGCTGGCCATTGGAACCACCAGCAAGAGACTCCGGCCAGCCGTATGTGCCTGTTTCTGTTCAGACACTTCTAAGAGTGAAGGCAGTAGATGAACTCTCATGCTTTCTCCATCCCTGATGAAAAAGTAAGTTCAAAAGCCACACACTGTCCGCAGTTTCTGGGATGAATCTCACACTGACAGAGAGGAAATGCTGGAACTCAATAGGGTGGCCTTGAGTGACAGCTGAGGCTATGTCGAGAGTCAGCCACCAACAGCTGGGCCTGGGAGCCCTGAGAGCCACTTGGGTTGCATGTGATACTGCCTTTATGTGATTCATGATATATGGAGCTGAAAAGAATTAGCTGGTCACCTACTGGATATTTACTTTAGAAATTTTCTTCACGGGCCTGGCACAGTGGCCTGGTGGCTAAAGCCCTCACCTTGAACATACGGGCACCAATTCTAATCCTGGCAGCTCCACTTCCCATCCAGCTCCCTGCTTGTGGCCTGGGAAAGCAGTTGAGGACGGCCCAAAGCCTTGGGACCCTGCACCCATGTGGGAGACCTGGAGGAAGTTTCTGGCTCCTGGCTTCGGATCGGCGCAGCACCAGCCGTTGCGGCCATTTGGGGAGTGAAACGCCGGATGGAAGATCTTCCTCTCTGTCTCTCCTCCTCTCTATATATCCAACTTCGTAATTAAAAAAAAAAAATCTTAAAAAAAAAGAAAGAAATTTTCTTTACGATGTTGTGGGGAGGCAGTAGAAGCCCACAGCTTCGTACACAGCCCACTTCAATGGCTTTCTGGCTGTGTGACTTCAGGCCATGGTTTAATCTCTCTGAGCCTTAATTCCCCCATTTATAAAGTGAGATCAAAAATCTCTACTTCAGAGGGTTATCATGAGAATGACATTAATATTCAGAAGCCACCCAGGAGGTGCTCATTGGTGCACACTCCAGCCTAGACACTACAGGCAGGTGGACTGTGTAAGATCTTTAGGATTGTACAGACCTGGTTTGAAAACCTGGTCCCTTCACTTCACATTTATATGCCCTGAGGGAGTTAAATAATTAATGATTTGAAAGAATTACAGAGCACATATCTTCCACTGGCTCAACTCTCCAGATGCCCACATTGGCCAGGGCTGGGCCAAGTTGAAGCCAAGAGTTTCTTCCAATATTCTCACATTCGTAGCATGGACCCAAGCAACTGGGGTAGAGTGAGGTAAGCATCTAGTTCAGGATTACAAGCTTGGAAGCCACTCCTCCACACCACCTAGGTGTTCCCTCCTGCCCACCTGTGACGCTCACCAATCACCCGCGGGGAGGAGGGGGTGTGGAGGCGGTGGTATTACATGGTTGTGTGACCACTCCCCTCACAAGCCCCACAAAGGCTCATGATAGGCAGTGGCTCACTCTCTTGGTCTCCTACTTCCTTCGCTCTGGTACTTTTGGCCTCCCCAGTATCTGCTTGTCTTTGGCTTCCCACAAACAGACTTTGAGGACAGGTATCCCCTAAGCATGACCTATATGTCTGTATTCCTCACCCTATGTGCTCTGCTTGGGCAGGACAGTGAAGATAGCAATGCTAAGATGCTTTGTATTTCTAATGTGTGTACTATCGGAAGTTCCAGGAGAGGTGAGGGCTAGCAATAATGGAATGTGGGCAGAGAAGCCAGGGAAAGGTGAATGTCTGCAGCTTTGTAAGTTGTCCATGTTATTTGTTGCATGTCTCTTAGGATAACTTATATTGTTTGGGAAACTGGGACATGGGTCTTCAACTTAGCGAATAGACTTCGGGGTAATGACTATTTATTCCTCTCGGGATTATGATTGACTGGATTGCTAAATGGATTTGTGATTTGCTATCTCTAGTGGGCCCTGTTATTACCAAGCATGTTTAATAAAGATTCTTTAATAAACTTCAGACATGTCTGGCGTGATCTTGCTCACACCCTGCAACAGGGGCATCTTTCACTGCTTTTCCCAAGCCATTATCTGGGAGCTGGGTGTGAAGTAGAATAGCTAGGACTTGAATTGGTTCTCATATGGGATGTTAGTGTCAATAAATCAAAACAACAGCCCTGAGTGAATTAGTTTCTTTGGGCTTCAGTCTCCTTCTATAAGAAAACATCAATAACATTTACTTGGTCAACAGGATGGAATTCAGTGGAGTCCAGTTATCTGCGCCTAAGCACATGGAAAATGCTCAGAAAACTTCAGCCACCATCAGTGCAGAATCAGCACTTTTTTTCCAGTATCTTTCCTCTTTAAAAATTTTTATTTAAAAAAGGATTTAAAAAAAATTGGAAAGGCAGATTTACAGAGAAGAGGAGACAGAGAATGATCTTCTGTCTGCTGGTTCACTCCTCAAATGGCTGCAACAGTCAGAGCTGAGCTGATCTGAAGCCACAAGCCAGGAGCTTCTTCTAGATCTCCTGCATAGGTGCAGGGGTCCAAGGCTTTGGGCCGTCCTCTACTGCTTTCCCAAGTCATAAGCAGTGAACTAAATGAAAAGTGGAACAGCCAGGACACAAACCAGCACCCATATGGGATCCTGACATTTGCAGTGGGAGGATCAGCCAATTGAGACATAGCGCCAGGCCCAAATTTTATTTATTTGAAAGGCAGACAAAGAGAGACAGAGAGATGAACAGAGAAACAGAAACCCAGTCAGTGGGGTTTGGGAAACTCCAAATTCACAGCTAGGGATGGGCCAGTCTGAATTCCAGCAATACATTTCAGGTTTCTCAAGTGAATGGCAAAGACCCCACCAACTACTTGAGCCATCCCCACTGCCTCCTGGCATGTGCATTAACAGGAAGCTAATAGAAGCTAGAAGAGAGAGCAGACCTGAGACTCCAACAACCCAGGCGCTCTAACACTGGGTGTCAAGACCCAACCAGGTGTCTTAACTGCTTGACTAAATAGCCATCCCACACTTTGCCTTTTTGGTTGGGTAGTTCCCATTGAGAGATGAAATTCTGCTCAAACTGATTGGCTTTGGGGAGCATACAGATTTTCCCAAAAGCAGTGATCTCCTTCTTGTCCTTTTATCTCTTTGTCATCCCCATCATCTGACCCTCATTACCTCCTCCAACTTTTTTGCGACCTTTTCCCCTTAGTTCTCTTGACTTTCGGATCCTCTCTGATGGCAATCCCTTCTAGCTCCTTTCTGCTTCCTAGGCTCTTGATCTTCTGGGTTTCTTCTGCTGTCCTCTGACTCCCACATTCTATATGCTAAGCCCAAGAAAAAGACCACACAGTCACCAACCCCGGGTTTGGTCTGTCCTTCCTCCTGATCTCAATCATCACTATTTTCAATGCCACCCTGACACCAAATCCTGCATTTTTGTCTTTTTCTTTCCTCTGTCAACAGTAACCATCTCAGAGAAGTCCCCTCTAAAACCAGTTTTTACTCCACCTGATCTCATTTCCAATCCATCTTGAATGCCACAGGCTTTCTAAAAAGCACAACAGAAATTCTCCTTCCTTGATCCTCCCATGGCCTTTCAAAGGCTAGTCATGACTTTCTCAGGGCCTTTGGGATCAAATTGTCTACACTGAACTTTCCGTCATGTTCGACTCCAGACTCTTCCTTCATTACATGCCCATATCCATGCCCTCTCTTTTGCATGGCATCCTCTGCCTGGAAGCCTTCCCCCACTGGCTAGCCTGTGCTACTTGGATCCATCCTTCAAGGTGTGGCTCAAAGATCCACTCCTTCCTGAACTCCAGATGACAAGGATCATTATCTCTGAGTTCCCTTAGATGATGCTGAGGGTGAAGAGTGCTAATGAATAGTTGGCTGCCCAGGGACTCGGTCAATACCAGATGACATATCTGCCTGGGCTCTCCACTTACACCTGAGGGAGCAGATGGTACTTCACACATCCTCCTGGAGATACAACATAATGGTTTGAAGTTGAACAGGCTTATGTTCAAATTTTAATCTGCCCCTTTTGGCAAACGACCTAACCTTATTTTCCTCATGTGCAAAACAGGAGTTATAAAGATCTCAGAGTTGTGAAGATTAAGTGGTAATACATACAAATGATGTTTCATAGTGCCTGGCACACAATCTATTCTCAGTGAAAGGTAGACTCTATTATAGCTCCTGGCACCCTGTAGTCTAAACATTACTTATGCATCCCTGTCATTTGCATAGCCAAATACTCATTTACATAACTGTGATATTTTACTATAGGTATATCTGCTTCCAAGACAGCTCTTTCCCACTTTCTATTTTTATAAATGATACTGCTGTTCCTTACAGGTTCAAAGCTTGGCAGTCTACCCAACTTTCTCTGTACCTTCATGGACCAAACCCATTGGCACTTAACCATGGGCTGCTTCCAACTATGCTGAGTTGATCTCAGTTTTGTTGTTGCTTTTGTTGAGGGTGTAAATGCTTTGAGAACAGGAATTTTGATATTCACTACTTTGATATGCTTTAAAATATTATTTATTTATTTATTTATTTTCATTTTATTTGAAAGGCAAAGTGTCAGGGAGTTTCCATCTGCTGTTTTACTCCTCAGATGCATGCAAAAGCCAGGACCAGACCAGGCTGAAGTCAAAAGCTCAGAATTTAATTTGGGTCTCCCACATGAGTGGCAGGAACCCAAGGAGATAAGCCATCAGCTGCAGCTTCCCAGGGTGTGTATCAACAGGAACACTGTATCAGAACTGGAAGGGCTGCAATTCAAATCAAACACTTCAGTGTGGGACATAGACATTCATGTTTTAATTAATGAATTAATGGGGCAGGGTGATAGAAAGATCTTCCAGGCCTGGCACGATAGTCTAGTGGCTAAATCCTTGCCTACCATGCTCCAGGATCTCATATGGGTACCAGCTGGTCTGGGAAAGCAGTAGAGGGTAGCCCAAAACCATATGGGAGACCCAGAAGAAGCTCCTGACTCCTGTCTTCAGACAGGCTCAGTACCAGCTGTTGTGGCCACTTGGGGGAATGAACCAGCAGACAAAGATCTTTCTGTCTGTTTCTCCTTCTCTCTGTAAATCTGCCTTTCCAATAAAAATAAAAATAAAAATAAAAATAAAAATAAAAATAAAAATAGATTTTCCACCTGTTGCTGGTTTGCTTCCCCAAAGGCTGAAAGAGATCCAGGCCTCCCATGTAGGTGATTGGGGTCCAGTTATCTGGGCTACAATCAGCTATTTTTCCAAGTGCATTATCAAGGAACTGGATAGGAAGCAAAGCAATGCGACTCAAACCAGCATTCAAACAGGAAGCTAGTCCTGCAAGGTGGTAGCTTAACCTGATAAGCCACAACACCTACCCCTTAAGTGGTATCTTTACTTATTTATTTTTAAGATTTATTTATTTTTATTGGAAAGGCAAATATACAGAGAGGAGAGACAGAGAGGAAGATCTTCTGTCCGATGGTTCACTCTCCAAGCAGCCACAATGGCTGAAGCTGAGCCAATCCATAGCCAGGAGCCAGGAGCCTCTTCCAGGTCTCCCACACGTGGGTGCAGGGTCCCAAGACGTTGGGCCATCCTTGACTGTTTTCCCGGGCCACAAGCAGGGAGCTGGATGGGAAGTGGAGCCGCTGGGATTAGAACCGGTGCCCATATGGGATCCTGGGGCATTCAAGGTGAGGACTTCAACCGCTATGCTATCACGCCGGGCCCCAAGTGGTATCTTCAGTGCTGCAGTGAATGCCTGTCCCCTCAGTGCCTACTACACAGATATTGAGCAGGAGCCTCGTTATGTATTTGTCTCCTGAAAAGGTTTTATTAACAAATTAGTTTATAGAAGCAGGTGTAAAGCAGACTAGAAACAAGGTGAAAAAGAATAAGAGATAATGAGAAGACTGGTATCCCCCTTCTTTTTCTACTTCATAAATTCCTCCTTGTCATTTTTTCTTGTAAAGATTTATTTATTTATTTGACAGAGTTACAGAGAGAGAGAGAGCCCCTCCTACTGGGTCACACAGCCAGGACTGAGCCAAGTGAAAACCAGGGACTTTATTTGGGCTGTCCGAATGGATGCAGCGACCTAAACATTTGAGCCATCTTGCACTGATTTCCCAGGTGTCCTAGCAGGGAACTGGATGAAGTGGAGCAGGCAGAACACAAAGTGGCACCCATAGGTGATACCAGCAGAGAACGTAGCAGCAGCTTTAGCCACAGTGACGATGTCTCTCCTTGGCATTTTTTTCTTCAAAGGCAGATTTTACCGAGAAAAAGAGAGACAGAGAAAGATCTTCCATCTGCTGGTTCACTATCCAAATGACTGCAACAGCTAGAGATGAGCTAATGCAAAGGCAGGAGCCTCTTCCAGGTCTCCCATGTGGGTACAGGATCCCAAGGCATTTAAGTCATCTTCTATTGCTTTCCCAGGCCATAAGCAGGGAGCTGGATGGAAAGTGGAGCAGCCAGGACATGAATTGTTACCCAGCGGTTTGCTGATACTTACACAAAGAGGCTTAGTCAATCGAGCCAGCACAACATCTCCCTTCCTTGACACTCTTTTTTTTTTTTTTTTTTTTACAAAGTCAGATACACAGAGAAGAGGAGAGGCAGAGGGGAAGATCTTCCATCCGATGATTCACTCCCCAAGTGAGCCGCAACAGGCCGATGCGCGCCGATCCGAAGCCGGGAACCTGGAACCTCTTCCGGGTCTCCCATGCGGGTGCAGTGTCCCAATGCATTGGGCCGTCCTCACCTGCTTTCCCAGGCCACAAGCAGGGAGCTG
This sequence comes from Ochotona princeps, assembly GCF_030435755.1. Classification (NCBI taxonomy): domain Eukaryota; kingdom Metazoa; phylum Chordata; class Mammalia; order Lagomorpha; family Ochotonidae; genus Ochotona; species Ochotona princeps. Next base: position 23,152,319 of record NC_080833.1, read on the forward strand.
GATGGGAAGTGGAGCTTCCGGGATTAGAACCGGCGCCCATGTGGAATCCCAACGCATTCAAGGCGAGGACTTCAGCCGCTAGGCCACGCCGCCGGGCCCCTTGACACTCTTTAAGACCCAAATCAATATCCTCCTTTCTGAGGTCTACCTTAAACATTATCTCCAATTTTGTTTCATTTATTCTACATATTAAGTTGCCTAGGGAGTAGACCAAATTACCAATTTTTAATAACTAAAGTGAGGGAACATCCCAGATGCAGGTAATTGCTTAGATTGCTTTGTTCCTAGGCAAGTGTTACACAGCTGGGAGAAAAGCAGCCAAGGCTGGTGGGCATTCTGGGTCTGGTTAATGCCAGTTCTGTGTTAACAACATCAGTGTGCCAGCATAGTTGCTTATTCTATTTCATGTTTCTTTTTTCAAACATATATGGGGAAGGCAGGGAACACCAGCCAGAACATGCCACCCTAAAACCGAGACAGGGGGGCTACACATGGCTTGGGGAATGAGGTCTGGGATTTGTTGGAGTGGGAGCAGTTAAGAACATGTTTGACAGGGGAGGAATGACTTCTGGGGTCTTCCATGAACCTGGTCACTCACAGGTAGCTAAGACAAGCTGCTAAGCATAAAATCTGGGGCTGGGAGAAGACCTGGTAGGGAAACTGTGGGTACTCCTCTACTAGGCAACTGCTCCTGCTGGTGAGCACAAGAGCCATGCAAAACAGACCTGGCTAGGCTGCAGCACGTGCAGGTACATGCCCAAACTGAGGCTGGGAGCAGGCCTGCTGAGGGAGTCATCGGAGGTTGCTCCAACTAGGTCATAGCACCTGCTGATGTGCATGAAGACCAGGCTTTGGAAGGCTGGGCTGGGCTAGGCCACAGCACCCATCAATTAGCTTGAGAGATGGAGCTAGGAACAGAACTGACCAGGAAGCTGCATTCACCACTATGTGCATTGATTTTTGCAGGTTATGGAGCAAAACTGACCATGCACACAAGAGTCAAATCCATGCACACAAGAGTCAAATCCAAGGTCACCCCAGGTGAAGTTTCTTTGGAACTCTCCCCATTGATTGCTGAACTTAAACCCCGGCCACAGAAAAAAATCACAACATTTGGAGTCTGTCCTTGGAGTGCATGTAACAGGACTAGGTCTCCTCAGTTGCTGATTTCTGTGCAATATTCAGCATGACCAGATGCATGGGGGTGACATGACAGCCAGCTCATCTAGGCCAGCAGAGGACACTGAGTGCCTTGTCAAAGGATGGAAAGCAGAACAGGTTTGATCACTCTCCTGGCCAAGCTTTGCATCAAGTGTCTGGGAGTGTAGATATACTAAGGTGGACTTGCTCAGTCAATAGACCTTGCAAAGATTTTCTCAACCCTGGTGCAATAAAGTCAGACATCTCAGAACTGTCAAAACTACTCCAGTAATAGCCTTGGAGCATTCTGCACACATCTGGGTCTCTAAAGTGTCATTGAAGGACCAGCCCCCATCCCTGGGTGCTGATATAGTTTGATGGCAAAGAGAGGCTCCCTCCCCTTCCCTCCACTGCAGACACAGGAGGAAAAAAAAATCAGAAACTTTTGTCCCACCCACCTTCCTCCATACCTGATCCTCCCTGCTGTAGTTGGAGACCCACATGGACGTGCATCCCTCTCAATTATATAAACAATGTTAAAAATAAAATATAATTTAGAACTAAGGGCCAGTGCAGTGGCTCAACAGCCTAATCCTCCATCTGCAATCACCATCATGCCATATGTGTGCTGGTTCATGTCCTGGCTGCTCTACCTCCCATCCAGCTCGCTGTTTATGGCCTGGGAAGCAGCGAAGGATATCCCAAATCTTTGAGACCCTGCAGCCATGTGGGAGACCTGCAAGTAACACCTGGCTTTGGATTCACTCAATTTTGGCAACTGCAACCCCTGGGGAGTAAACCAGCAGATGGAAGGTTTTTCTCTGTCTCTCTGCCTATCAAATAAAAACAAACAATATATATTTTTATAAAAAAAAACTAGAAAAGTAAAATATTATGGAAAGAAATAAGGGAATATGAAATTTTTTTCCTCTTATTCCCACTTCTCAAAGGTAACCACTAGGGACACTTCGGCAAGTTTCCCCAAGATCTTCTCTTATACCAGGAATTAATATCCTGTACTCAGAAGGAATATGAAAATAATCTTTTAAAAATAATTGTGTTTCTGCTAGATTTTATGTGTCCCAAAATGGCCATTTTCTGCAGATGAGATAAACTATAATTAATCTAAGATGTGAAATAAATGAGTAAATTTCACATTTTCGTCTAATGATAACTATTAGATAATGTTTATCACACAGAGCAGTTTATATACACAACTATCTCCCTTGTACACCAGGCAGCAACTGACATTAATTTTTATAATGCCAATATCTAATTTGCACAGAGTAAGTACTCAATGTAGTAAGACTTGACTGAACCCAACGCAATAGCCTAGTGGCTAAATTCCCACTTTACATCCGCTGGGATCCCATATAGATGCCAGTTCGTACCCTGGCTGCTCTGCTTCCCATCCAGCTCCCTGCTTGTGGCCTAGGAAAGCAGTAGAGGATGGTCCAGCATTAGGACCCTGCACCCGCATGGGAGACCCAGAAGAAGTTTTTAGTTCCTGGCTTCAGATCAGCTCAGTACCGACCACTGTGGACACTTGGGGTGTGAACCAGAGGACAAAAGATCTTTCTGTCTCTGTATCTCCTTTTCTCTGTAGATTTGCCTTTCCAATAAAAATAAATAACTCTTAAAAAAATGGCTTGGCTGCCTTCTCCTGCTCTCATCACCGCCCCTCTCAGCACCCATATTAGAGTCGGACGTGTGCAAGGTGAGGGCTTTGGCCACTAGGTTATTGTGCCTGACACTCTCCTTCCCTTCTTAATACATCTTATGACTTTATCATTTAATCTAAATAATAAAATCAGATTTATTTTTTAGGGTTTTAAAAAATTTAATTAATTACATTGCATTATGTGACACAGTTTTATAGGTACTGGGATTCCCTCCACACCTCACCAAACTCTCCCCCATGGTGGGTTCCTCCACCTGTTGCATTACCACAGTTCAAGTTCACATGAGATTCTTTCATTGCGAGCATATACCAAGCATAGAGTCCAGCATCCTATTGTCCAGACAAGTTCAACGGCTTGTTGGGGAGACCATCTCTGGTCTGAAGGTATAGCCGGCTGAGTATCATCCCTATCAATTAAAAGCCCTGACATAACATCAGCAACAATTTATAATGTTATGGAATTAATTGACACAGCATTGAGTAACTAACATGTTAAAAAAAATGCAAGTTCTTTACCACATCCTGTGACACCTTCATTGACATTTTCAATTTTAGTTTATACACGACCGGGTTCTATACACCTTAAAATGGCTATAGATTACTATTCAGCTGTCTCGTGTCTATTTTCATTATAGTATTTAGCATTTAATATAGTGTTAAAGCATAATTTTGCTGAACTTGGCTTTTGTTTTTCAGGTAGTCTAGACTGGCTTATAACTCTAACAAGACATATGTCAACAATTGAGGTGCAGAACAGTTTTAGGAGGGGTGTACAGAGAAATCTTCAATACCCTAGTTACTTTAAAAAAAAAAGATTTATTCATTTTATTACAGCCAGATATACACAGAGGAGGAGAGACAGAGGGGAAGATCTTCCGTCCGATGATGCACTCCCCAAGTGAGCTGCAACGGGCCAATGCGCGCCAATCCGAAGCCGGGAACCTGGAACCTCTTCCAGGTCTCCCACATGGGTGCAGTGTCCCAATGCATTGGGCCGTCCTCAACTGCTTTCCCAGGCCACAAGCAGGGAGCTGGATGGGAAGTGGAGCTTCCGGGATTAGAACCGGCGCCCATGTGGGATCCCGGGGCGTTCAAGGCAAGGACTTCAGCCGCTAGGCCACACCGCCGGGCCCCCTAGTCACCTTTAATTGGTCACAGTCTCAGCAGGAAAGAGAACTCAGCTAATTCAAGAAATTGCACATATAACCAGTGAGAGTAGCAATATGTCAAAAAGTGTTAAATTAAAACTGAAAAAAAAACCCTGCCTCTTTAATGCTTTTTTTTTTTAAATATTCATTCATTTTTTTAATTGAAAGGTTGTTTTACAGCGAGGAGAGACAGAACGATTCCATCAGTTAGTTCACTCACTAAACGATCATGACCACTGGAACTGAGCTGAGCTGAAGCTTGAAGTCTCCTCCAGGTCTCCCACGCAGGTGCAGAGTCCCAAGACCTAAGGCCATCCTCTGCTGCTTTCCTAGGGCGTAAGCAGGAAGCTACATGGGAAGTAGAGCAGCCATGACATGACCCAACACCCACACAGGATGCTGGCACAAGATTAGCTTGCCATGGCATCAGTCCCATGATTTTTTTTTTTTAATAATTAGCTATTTGGGGCCTGGCGGTGTGGCCTAGCAGCTAAAGTCCTTGCCTTGCACGTGCTGGGATCCCATATGGGCGCCGGCTCTAATCCCGGCAGCTCCACTTCCCATCCAGCTTCCTACTTGTAGCCTAGGAAAGCAGTCAAAGACGTCCCAAAGCCTTGGGACTCTGCACCTGTGTGGGAGACCCAGAAGAGCTCCTGGCTCCTGGCTCTGGATCGGCACAGCACTGGCTGTTGCAGTCACTTAGGCAGTGAATCATTGGACGGAAGATCTTCCTCTGTGTCTCTTCTCCTCCTCTCTGTATGTCTGACTTTGCAATAAAAATAAATAAATCTTAAATAAATAAATATTTATTTGAAAAGCAGAATAGAGTGGCAGAGAGGGAGAAGGAGAGACAGGGAAAGATTTCTCAACTGCTAGTTCATGCCCCAAATGTCTGCAATAGCCAGAGCTGGGCCAGATCATAATCAGGATCCAGGGGACTTTTCTGAGTCTTCCACATGAGTACAGGAGCCAAGGGCTTAAGTCACCCTCCCCTGCTTTCCTAGATCCTTAACGGGGAGCTGGATCAGAAGTGAAGCAGCCAGGACTTGAAGAAGCACCCATACGGGATGCCAACACCACACATGGAGGCTCTAGCCACTATGCCACAGAACTAGCCCTCATACATTAAAAAAAAAAAAAGAAAAGAAAAGAAACTTTACAAGAAGTATGAACAGGATTAAGGAGATGAAAATGGGAAGTTGGAGCTAACCACAGCTAATAATAGCAAGAAGCTATTGCCATGCCTACTAGAGAAGGAAATAGAACAAAATCAAGTTCCTGAACCCTGTGAGATATCACCCACCCCTCCCCTGGCCGTGGAAGAGCTTCCAACAAGCACTGTTGTCTTGAAAGCAGTAAATGTAAAAAATCCATCCCCCAACAGGGGAAACACCCAAACTCTCTTTCCTCCTACACATTAATCTCTTATTCCTGACAGCCCAGGAGATGCAGCCCTGGGGGTCAGCCTCATGGGGCATGGGGGATTCAAAGTCAGAGCGTGAATCGGTTAGCCAGCCCAGTGGAGGCCCCTCGTCCATCAGTGAGCAGCCACATCATTGCCAGGGGATGCTGCTTCACTTACTCTTCTGTCTGGGACATAAACTGCAAAACTAGTCATTGGCATTTTCTGTATGAAGTTGGCAAAAAGCAGTTACAGTAAATGACTACAAAGCATCCCTGGTTCTCACAGAGCCTGCCTCCATAGATGGTCCTGAGGCTGCATTGGCACAACCATCTTCCACCGACTAGTCCGTGTTCCTTAATCTACTGTCAACATGTTTGCTATGGTGAATTCTTTGTTTGATGGGGTGGCTCAAACTTGCATTTGCATAGGATGTTCAAGTCATGAATGGTTCTGTCTTTATTGCTCTGTTTGTTATATTTGTTTACACTTATGGCTACTGGGTGTGGAGAGTACTAAGGGATACCCTGAGGAATCTTTTAGGAAGACATGCAATCCTCCTCACCTCTAGTCCATTCTGTAAACTCCTTTTCTAACATGGCTCAGTAGCATCCACCAGGGATCCCCAAATCGTTAGAAGGGGCTCAATGCCTTGTTTCCTGGAGAAGCATTCCTGTCTTTGGAAATATGACTTAAATCCACTGAACCCTATGTTGCAGGGATAGACAAGTTCAACGGCTTGTTGGGGAGACCATCTCTGGTCTGAAGGTATAGCCGGCTGAGTATCATCCCTATCAGTTAAAAGCCCCAACCTAATATCAGCAACAATTTATAATGTTATGGAATTAATTGACATAGTATTGAGTAACAGACATGTTTAAAAAATTTAAAAATGCAAGTTCTTTACCACATCCTGTGACACCTTCATTGACATTTCAATTTTAGTTTATACACGACCGGGTTCTATACACCTTAAAATGGCTATAGATTACTATTCAGCTGTCTCATGTCTATTTTCATTATAGTATTTAGCATTTAATGTCAAATTTTTCAGGTTCCTGTTTTCTATGTGACCCTCCCAGCTGGTTGTGATTTCCCAAGCTATTTTCTTTCTTTCTTTTTTTTTTTAAAGATTTATTTATTTTTATTGCAAAGTTAGATATACAGAGAGGAGGAGACACAGAGAGAAATATCTTCCATACGATGATTCACTCCCTAAGTGAGCCGCAACAGCCAATGCTGCGCCAATCGGAAGCCAGGAGCCCAAATCCTCTTCCGTGTCTCCCACACGGGTGCAGGATCCCAAGGCTTTGACCTGTCTTTGACTGCTTTCCCAGGCCACAAGCAGGGAGCTGGATGGGAAGTGGAGCTGCCGGGACTAGAACCAGAACCCATATGGGATCCCGGCATGTTCAAGGTGAGGACTTTAGCCGCCAGGCCATGGCGCCAGGCCCTCCCAAGGTATTTTCATTCCATCCAGACAGTTTAGGGTTGCATTATCACCTCTCTGTAAAAAGTATCCAAGGGATATTTTAACTGTTTGAGAGCATTTTGCATTTTCCTTACCAAAAACCAAGCCAAGACAATGGTAAGGATTCTTTTTCTGTGCTTTGCTGTTTTGGCTCCACAGGCAGACCCCTCCCTAGGACACACGGTGGTTGCTGCATGAGGTGATGTCTAATTGTCACTCACATCTCTGCTCTCGTTGCCTCACCCTGTGCCACAGCCAACATGTTCACTTTGCCTATTTCAGCAGTTTGCACCAAGATGCTTTCAATCTGCTATTAGGAGCAACTGCTGTAATGACAACCTGGTAATTGTTTCTGCAGTATCATAAAGTGTGATATGCTCTGTAGCACAGCAACAAAATCTCAAGTGGGTTTCACATTGAAGTCAAGAAAAAAGATAATGGTCCTCTAATGCTTCCCATTTCATATTTTGATCTGATATCTTAGATTAAACTGAGGGGCAGTTTGGGATGAAAGACAGAGTCCAACTTGGTGTTCAGAACTGTGAAAGAAATACTCTCATTATAATAATCACCCTCATGTATCTAGATAAGTACCTCTTCCTTAGAGCAAATTTCGACAACTATTTGTGCTCTAATGGCTTAGGTTCCGCGCCTCATTTTGTCACTTGGACAGATTACATAATCTCTTTGAACTGCAGTTTCCTGTTCTCTGAAAAGTGGGTATCGTCTTTCTCCTTTCTCCTAGACTTGAAGCCTTAATACATCCTGGAACACACTCCCAAAAGTTAATAATTATAATTTGGGCGGCTGGCATGTGGCATAGTAGGTTATCTCACTACCTGTGATGTTGGCTTCCTATAGGGCATTAGTTCAAGCCTGGTTGTTTCACTTCTGATCCAGCTGCCTGTTGATGTGTGTGGGGAAAAAAGCAAAGGATGGGCCAAATCCTTGGGACTCTGCATCAGCATAGGAGATCCATATGGGATTCTGACTTTTGGCCTGGCTCAGCCCAGGTTGTTGTCATTGGGGAATGAAACAGTGGGTAGAAGTTGTGTGTGTGTCTTTCAAAAAATAGAGAGATATAGATACTCTACCGCCCCTCCAAAGCCAGGATCCTGGAATTTCATCTAGGTCTCCCACACGGGTGGCAGGGAACATCAGGCACATAGATTAGATGTAGAGCAGCCAGGACATGAACCATCCCTCAGATGGAATGCTAGCATTATGGTGGCAATTTAGTCTATTATGCCACAATGCTGGCCCCATAAATAAATCTTTAAAAAGAACACATATAGCCAGCCGTAGGCAAGTGTCTAGATTGTCTTGTACCAAGACAAGTTACACTGCTAGGAGAAAAGCAGCCAATAGCTGGAGGGCATTCTGGGCCTGGTTAATGCCAGTTCCGTGTTAACAACATCAGTGTGCCAGCATAGTTGCCTGTTCTGTTTTTCTTTTCAAGATAGGCAGAGAACTCTGTAGACAACTTCTGTGCGACATGGCAGAAGGCAGGGAACAATGGGCTGGGACACATGTGCCATATGGCAGAGGTGTTGCAGATTACTCAAGGAAGAGTGTATGAGGTATATTGGAGTGGGGACTGCTAAGAGCGTGTTTGATGGAGAGAAATGACTTCTAGGGGTTTCCACGAACTGGGCCATTTGCACTCACAGGTAGGCAAGGGAGCTGAGATACGGAGGTTTAGAGGGGATAAATCAGAGGGTCTGTTTGCATCAGGCTAAGGCATCTGCCCACAAGGGAGACCTGAGCTTGGCTAAGTAGCATCACCTGATACCCACCGATGAATGCCAAGGCTGGTGCTAGGGAGCATACGTGGCTGGGCTAGGTCACAGTGCTTCCTGCAAGTATGAGGGCAGGGGGTGGGCCACACCAGGTTGGACTATAGTATCCACCAGATTGTGGGAAAGCAAGATCTGGAGCAGATTCTGTAGATTTGTGAGCTTGCCTCTGTAGGACTGAAGCACCTGCTGGTTTTCACAGAGCTGGGAGTGGTTATGGGCTAAGCCAGGCTAGACTGCAAAAATCACCAACAATCACAGGAGCCAGGGCTGAGAGGAGGCCAGGTGTGGCCAGGCTACAGCACCTGCCAGCACATGTGTAGGTCAGGACTGAGGGCAGACCATACAAAGCAGGGCTGTGACACCCACTAGCCTTCATGAGATCTGAGGCTGGGAGTGGATCTGGTAAGGAAGCTTGGGGAACACCTCTGCTAAGCTTCAGCTCCCACTAGGGAGCATGAAAGCCAGGGCCAGAGGCAGGCTGGGGGTATGCTGGGCTGGGCCAGGCCTTAGTAACTGCTGGCACACATGAGAGCCAGAATGGGATGCGCTGCACCAGGCTGGGTTAAGCTGCAACACCTACTGGTGAGATCCAAGATTGGGGCCTGGTAATGCCAGGCTGGGTCAAAGCACCAACCAGCATGCACAAGATTTAGGGCTGGGATAGAGGAATGTGAAACCCTCTTTTCTAAGTCCCAGAGTAGTGTGCTGACTTTACGAGTACCTTATCTTACAGTGCAACCTTATATATTGCACAGCAGTGATTTAACCTTTGGATTGGTTTCTCAGTATAGTGTTGGAACAGTTTCATTTTAGATAATCTAATTGCTAGGAAAAAAATTAAAGACATAAAAATTAAAAAGCAGCTTGAGATCTAAAAATTATGTCTTCTCTTTTAAAAGGTTTGGCATTAACCAAGCCCAGAAAGCCTGCCAGCTATTGGCTACTTTTCTCTCAGTAGTATGAGACTTGCCTAGGTACAAGGCAACATAGGCTGTTGCCTACAGCTGGGGGAGCTCACTCATCTTAAATCTCCCTGAGGCATGAAAAAGTTAAATGTGGGCTTGGCCCAGTACGGTAGCATTTGTCTTGTTAAAAATGCCAGATTTGATCTCAGGTCAACACGTTCTGTTTTTGTCTTCTTTCCAAACCTAAACAAAATTTCTGCTGGTAGAAGAGGGATGCTAGGTTCTGAAGATTACCCCCTCCCAGCCATACATCAGGGAAGAGTGGGTTAGCCTGCTATGATGACATCCCATATGGACCCTGGTTCAAGTCACAGCTGCTTCACTTGCAATCCAATTCCCTCCTGAGACACCTGGGAAGGTCCAAGTACTCAAGGCCCTGCCACTCATGTGGGGATCCCCAGATGAAGCTACTGATTCCTGATCATTTGGGAAGTGAGCCAGCAGCTGGAAGATCTCTGCCTCTCTGCCTTTCAAAATAAATATATTTTTTTTGTCCAGCCTATTAGGAGAAGAAACTGGGATATGATGCAAACCAAGACCCAGACAGGGTGCAGGTGTCGCAGGCTTTACCAGCTATGCCACAACAAAGACCCCAAGAAATAAGCCTTAAAAAGACAAAGAAAAACTAAAAGTTTTTTTTTTGACAAATTGTGGGGGCGGGGGGCAGGAATTCACTGTTTATATGCTGACAACCAAATAGCTGTCTCTCTTTTTGAATTGGGTAAGCTGATTAAAACACATGCACTGGCCAGTTACGGGCCTGCTCAACTCTCTGTCACTTTCTGAGTCATTTCACTCAATCACTGACATTGGATTTCCCCACCCAAGTGCCAAGATCCAGACTACCTTTTGGTTTCATCGATCTTCCATGCGCCACTCCCATCCACCCCAGTCAGGGTCACACTTCACTGCTTGCCACTCACAGGGACCCCTACTAAATTTGCTAATGTTTTAGTGTCTCCACACACAAGTCATTGAGCCAACAAATGGTTATCAGTCTAGCCCTGTTAGGGATGTGGGGGGAAGCAGGGAGACCCCTCTCCTCCCCCGAGGAAAAAGTTCATCCTGCCTTCATAGAGAAAGCTGCAGAGATGCAGGCCCCTCAGCGCATCACCACAAAGCAACTCAAAACATCACCCATTGGGAAGGAGCCATGATGGGGCTGGTGCAGTGGGTTAAGCCACCACGAGGATCCCCTAGCATCCTATATCAGAGTGCTGGTTCTTCAAGGCCCTGGAGGCCACAGACGATGGCCCAAGCCCTGGGGCTCCTGACACCTCTGTGGGAAACCTGCATGGGGTTCCCAGATTCTGGGCTCAGCCTGGCCCAACTCTGATCATTTTGAACAACTAGGGAGTAAATCAGCAAATGAAAGATTATCTATTTCTCTTCTCCCTGTCTCTGTATATCTCTGTCACTTCTTTGAAATAAATAAACGAAACATAACAAAAAAAGAGCTGCCCCAGAAGAGCTGCAAAGTCTCCCCAGAAGGATGATGTGCCTATCTAAAAGATACATAGGGGTCACAGTGCCTGAAGAACAGAGCAGAGAAACGCTGGCCTTGGGAGAAGTAAGCAGGGATGGGAGTTTTAGGTTAACCAACCAGAACTGTGGTCTGGGGAGGGGTAGGGATGGTGGTGGCAGGCATCTGGTTTATTTGAGGAACTGGAGAAGGCCAGGGCTGCTTAGCAAGGAAATTACTGAGGAGTGATTGAGATAAAGTAAGAAAGCCAGGTGGGACTGTCACGCAGGCAGAGACCATCGGATCTGGCAAGAATTCTGGTCTTTAGCCTAAGGGCAATGGGAAACCATTAAAAAGGTTAGATGAGGGTGAGAGGGAGAGAGAGAGACAGAGAGGTGGGGGCAGAGGGAGTCAAGGTGAGACCGCATCAGATTGTCATTTTTGAAACTATGCTGCATTCTGCTTTGGGCATGGAAAGGAATATAGGAATGAGAAAAGGGAGCCTGTTCTGAGATGACAGGAATGCAGGTGAGGCCCTGTGGCATCTCTGATTGAAGCAGGGACAATGGAGACAGAGAAACATGACTGGGACTTGGAGCAGCCATGAGGTACCCAGTAGGACTTACCAGTCGTTCGCATATGGCAGAAGCAGGGTACTGAGGCTGAGAGAAGTTAGGACAAGTCTCAGACTGTCACCTTGTGCAGGGAGTGAGGGTGCTGTGACCTATGCGGGGACCCTGACAAGGAGCAGACACGGTAACTGTTCTGCATCCGTGCAGTCAGCTCACCATCCATTCCCAAATAAATGCCCACTCTGGGAGGCTTCAAGGGACTTTTCACCTGTGGCTGTCACTCAAAGCTGTGAGGGGGCATGTCAGCCCCTACCCATTGCCCATTCCAAAGGTACCTCCTGTGGGAATGCTAAGGGTAGGATTACAAGGAGGCAGGCAAGGAGCAGCCCCCACCCCTGCCACCGACAGCAGGGTCCTCCGGACAGACGTGTGGCTGATTCCAAGGCTCAAGCTCAGCAAGGTCAGTCGGTCCTGCAGCAGCTGTTCTGGTGCCTATGCTTGGAGTTCTATTGGGAACACACGGGTGAGAGGGCCCTCCCAGACATCCAAATGAGGCTATTGGGGATGCAGCTGTCTGGCTGAATTTGGAACTCAGGCGTTTGAGTTAGAGGTCTAAATTGGAGCGCTTTGAACATGGAGGAGGGAGTAGATGCTACAGAACAAGCTCTGCTGAACTCTCACCCATGTGAGTGTCCTGGCCCCACTCCACCTGCGACTTCCCAGCTCATCTTGTGGTCTGTCCCTCTTTCCTGTGTATTTCCTTGCTCTTCCTATAGTGCTCCATCAACATTCATCAAACCAAATGGGGACTTGCTTTACATTCTGGCTCCTTCAGCAAACAGTAAGCGTGGATGAGGCGCAGAAAGAAAGAGATGGACCACTAGGATTCCATGATGATAGTGGACTATGCAATAAAGCCGTCCGCTTTATTTAAGCAGAATCAGTCAAACTCTGGCTCAGACTTTCCATGTCATGGTCAAGTGGGTGTTTCTAAGGACAACCCTGCCACCTGCTTTACCCAAAAACAATAGAAGTTCCTGCTACAATTCTTTTTTTTTTTTTTTAAAGATTTATTCATTTTGGGCCCGGCGGCGTGGCCTAGCGGCTAAAGTCCTCGCCTTGAAAGCCCCTGGATCCCATATGGGCGCCGGTTCTAATCCCGGCAGCTCCACTTCCCATCCAGCTCCCTGCTTGTGGCCTGGGAAAGCAGTTGAGGACGGCCCAATGCATTGGGACCCTGCACCCATGTGGGAGACCCGGAAGAGGTTCCAGGTTCCCGGCTTCGGATCGGCGCGCATCGGCCCGTTGCAGCTCACTTGGGGAGTGAATCATCGGACGGAAGATCTTCCTCTCTGTCTCTCCTCCTCTGTGTATATCTGGCTGTAATAAAAAATGAATAAATCTTTTTTTTTTAAAGTCAGAGGACTTTAGCCGTTAGGCCACGCCGGCCCCCTGCTACAATTCTTATTCTACAACTTAATCTTGTATCACAAAGAAAAGGAGAAACTAAAGATTAAGGAAAGAATGAAACCCTAAATACAGGTCCCTTGATTAGCATAAGGTGAATGGGGACAGCCAAGACAGTAGGAATAATAGAAGGCCCTTTTGTAAGACATTATTGTTGACATTAACCTCCAAGCTCACATTGTGTAAAAAGCCAGTCTCACAGCAGCAAAAATGCCTGGACAGATTAGAATTCTTCCGCAGGGTGGTCCCGTATCCGTGCAAAGGAAGGTGGGAGCTGCATCCAGGTGGCTGTAGATATCCGCCGGGCCCTGCCTCAGCAGGAGGTTCCTTGCGGCCCTGCCAGCAATGGAACAATGTCTTCACACCCTCGTGTCCCCCACATCCACTGCACGGACCCCAACAGTATCCCAACCCTGGAGACTCCCGGATCCTCACCAAGGAGTATCAGTACAGACACCAAGGACTACATCCCAATTGCCAAGGAGACCACAGGGAACTGGAGTGCCTTCAGAGGCCGAGAACTCTGAAGTCATCCACTCCCACTTGAATCTCCCACATGGGATGGAAGAAGCCCAAATCCTTCCTCGCAGGACCCAATGTCATCGGAACAACAGCCAGGAGCCCTGAGCGGTCTGCAGAAACAGAAGGACTAGGGAGAGGAGCTTTCTCTGGTCCTTACTTAGTTCCTACTTTGGATCCCCACCCTCTCCTGCAATGACCATCAGGGTCGCCCCGGAGCCCCCCTAAAAACAAAACAAAACAAACAGCAACAACAACAAAAATCAGAATAGATAGAGAACAACAAAGAAACCTTAAAACCAGACAGGAAACAGTAAGCGGGGACTCACATATACCTCACTAGGTAGGACACGAAAATAAGTTGCTTCTCACTGGGGAATTGAAGATTTCTCTGCACACCCCTCCTAAAACTGTTCTGTGCCTCAACTGTTGACATATGCCTTATTAAAGTTATAAGCCAGTTTGGACTATCTGCCAAGTTCAGTAAAAATTAGCTTCAATACAATAAACTGCTAAATACAAAAATGAAAATAGACATGAGACAGCTGAATAGTATCCTATAGTCATTTTAAGGTGGATAGAAGCCGGTTGTATATAAACTAAAATTGAAATGTCAGTGAAGTAGTCACAGGATGTGGTTAAGAACTTGTATTTTCTAACATATCAGTCACTCAATACCATGGCAATGAACTCCATAATGTTGTAAACTGTTATCAATGTTATGTTATGTCTTTTAATTGGTCGGGACGATATTCTGCCAGCTCTGCTTTTAGACCAGAGATGGTCTCCTCAAGAAACTGTTGAATTTATCTGGACAATAAGATGTTGGACTCTATACATGGTACATGCTTGCAATGAAAGAAGCATGACTAGATTTGATCTGTAATACTGCAACAAGGTGGAGGAATCCACCATGAGGGGAGGGAAAGGGGAGGGGTTGGGGAAACCTCAGAGCCTATGAAACGATGTCATAAAATGAAATGCAATGAAAATTAATTAATTAATTAATTAATTAAAAATGTGTATTATAAGGCCCAGCGTGGTAGCTCAGCAGCCAAAGTCCTTGCCTTGCATGCTCCAGGATCCCATATGGGTGCCGGTTCTACTCCTGGCGACCCTACTTTCCATCCAGCTCCCTGCTTGTGGCCTGGGAAAGCATTCAAGGATGGCCCAATGCCTTGGGACCCTGCACCCATGTGGGAGACCTGGAGGAAGCTCCAGGCTCTTGGCTTTGGATTGGCTCAGCTCTGGTCGTTGTGGCTACTTGGGGAGTAAATCATGAGATGGAAAATCTTCCTCTCTGTCTCTCCTCCTCTGTGTATATCTGACTTTTTAATAAAAATAAATCTTTTTTAAAATGCATATTATGGGCCTGGTGTGATAGTGCAATGGTTAAGGTCCTCACCTTGAACGTGCCAGGTTCCCATATCGGTGCATTGGTGCCGGTTCTAATCCCAGCAGCTCCACTTCCCATCCAGCTCCTTGCTTGTGGCCTGGCAAAGCAGTCGAGGATGGCCCAAGGCCTTGGGACCCTGCACTTGTGTGGGAGACCTGGAAGAAATTCCTGGCTCCTGGCCCCGGATCGGCGCAGCACCGGCCTTTGGGGACATTTGGGGCGTGAATCATGAGACGAAAGATCTTCCTCTCTGTCTTTCCTCCTCTCTATACATCTGCCTTTCCAATAAAGTAAATAAATCTTTAAAAAATGCATATTATGAAAAAAAAGTTCTGCATGGATTTCGAAAGTGTTTATACTCAAATTTATCTTTGAATTCCATTTTTCCATGAATCTTTTGAAGTATCCTTGCATTTGCCACCAAACACATGACTGAATGGAAGAACTACACCTTAGAAAGGGAGAAATACCCAGGCTGGGCACCTTTCCCTCCTGAGAAGTGGGTTGGAGGCAGGCGGCTTGTGGAATCCAGTCTTCGGTTGGAACTTGCACAGGTCAGGCAACTAGCTGCAGGTAAACTTCAGTCCTCTCAGTCCATCAGGTTAGGGACTCACATGAAACTGAAAGTACTCAATAAAAATGGCGGCTTATCAAGCACCTGGTAATTGCCCTTCACCTTAACTCTAACAGCCCTGAGGCAGCTATTGTTATCAGCTACTTTATAAGTCTACTTGGCCACTCAACAGGTAAGAGTCCCAGCCTGACCCCACCAGAATGAATGCTTTCCCATAGTGAAGCCCTATCTTCTTCCTAATCCCACATCTAGAAACTGTATTAAGGAAAGAAATAAGGTAGAAGAAACCATCTTTTTGGAACTCTCCCCTTCCAAAACAGTCTAGCCAAAGTCACAGGCACAGTGATAAATAACAGAGAGCCAACATAAAGCACCCCCAAATCTTCATTAAACACTCCGGGGCATAATAGTAAGGATTACTTCCACTTGTAGGCCCTATTGTGAGGAGGCTGACACTGGGATTTGTTGACGTCCATGACAAGCCTGCAAGGTAGTCATCATGAGCCCCACTACGTGGAAGAGGAAACAAACGCATAGCCACATGGTGAGGAGCAGACATTGCTGCGTTTGAAAATGACTTTCCACCCGACTGTTTCTCGGTCATGATGAACCTGGAGCACCCTACT
The DNA here is from genome assembly GCF_030435755.1 of Ochotona princeps. Classification (NCBI taxonomy): domain Eukaryota; kingdom Metazoa; phylum Chordata; class Mammalia; order Lagomorpha; family Ochotonidae; genus Ochotona; species Ochotona princeps. Next base: position 23,168,541 of record NC_080833.1, read on the forward strand.
GTGGTTGACATAAGAAGGGTTCCAGACCCCTGGGCTCCCAGGCTGGGAGCTACTCCTCCCTACCTCCGGAAAGGCCCCCAGGGGAGGCACTTAATCTGGTGGGCACTTGGCAGCCTATGCCACTCTTTCTCACCAAGAAGAGCTCGTCCCTCCCCTCACCTGAAAAGACCTTTATTTTTAAAAAAATTGTATATAGATATATATGTATATACAGAGATTTATTAAAAGGTAGTGTGAAAGAGAAAGAGACAGATCTTCCATCATTTACTGGTTCACTCCCCAATGGCCATAATAGCCAGGTCACAGGCTGAAGGCAATGCCTGGAACTCCATCCAGATCTCCCATGATGACGTCAGAGGGACATGTCTTGGGACATCTTCTGCTTCTTTCCCAGGCCATCAGCAGATAACTGGAAGAAGAGTAACAGGACCTGAACTGATGCTCTAACATGGAATGTGGGTGTTGCGAATGGCAACTTACCCATTGCACCAAAACATAAGCTTCTAAAAATTGTATATTTTTTAAATAATTATTTTTATCTGAGACGCAGATTACAGAAAGAGGAGAGACAGAGATATTCTGTCCATTGGTTCACTCCTTAAATGGCCACAAAGGCCAGAGCTCAGCCAGAATCCAGAAGCTTTGTCGGTGCAGGGTCTCAAAGGCCTTGGACCATCCTCTGCTGCTTTCCAGGGCCACAGGCAGGGAGCTAGGTCAGAAATGGAACAACCAGGACTCTGGGACTCAAACATAGGGGATGCTGGTGCAATAGGCAAAGGATTAGCTTGCTGAATCATCACACCAGCCCCCAAATTACACATTTTTAAGATGCATGACAAGGTGTGTTGATATACACCTGAAATGACTACAGATTCTATTCTAGAAAACCCAAAAATAACACTCCCAGCTCCTGGGACATGTCTTCACCAGTTTTATTAGGCTCCGTTCAAGGTACTTCTGTCTGGGTATCTCATTACCAAGCAAGGACATTTCAGTCATTTGTAACACCACCATCCAAGCAGTCATCAAGGACAGAGCACAAATGAGCTGCAGGGGAGCTATAAATCATCTAGACCCTCTCTCCTCCGTCAACAGCCCTGCTCTCACACCCACTCCCAACCTGCCGTCTAGTCCTTCATGGTGTCAGCATGCATTCCTCCTATTTCTAAAATGCCACTCTTACAGTTTCATTTCTGCCCATTTGTTCATCCATCCTTTAGCCTGGAGTTCTTATGCCTCCCTGACCAACGTCTATCTTCTGCTTTGAACCCCAGTAGAATTTAATTTCACTTATCTTTTGGCAATAGTCATATTCTATTCTTGTTTATAATTTTAAAAAGAAATATTTTGGAGGGAATCATTCTATTTATGAAATGAATCACAAATCAATGTTGAGATCTTGATAACTGAATTTGCTCTAATGTTGTCTCTTGACAATTCTGGTGACCAATGAAGGGAACCAAAACTAGTCACTGCTTCTGAGATCCCCTGAGGGCCACGGGAGAGGCACCTCTGAACCTGTTGGCAGCACCCCTCTTCCTCATGGAACCCCTGGGGCTGTAAGTCTCTCATTCAGGCCAGATTCTGCTCCTTGCACCTTAAGTCCTCCTACTTTTTCTCCCAAATCCAGGGTTAGTGTGGGCTGTGGACAAACAAAGGAACTTTGGGGGTATATGGCTGCAACAGAAACATGAGTAGGTTCAGAGGCAACGCCTTTTATGGGCCTGACTGGACCAAACAGAAATTGACGGTAAGTGGCAGCTACGACAGGGGAAGTAAATTTGGCCTTTGGAAGTTTATATGAATATGTGTTCTATTTTATTCATTTCATTTTCTTGCATCCTTAGAGAAAAGCATTGGCTGCACTGGTCAAGTAGATCTCAGGGCCAAAGCCACAGCAACCTGAACTTAATAGTAGGTGCCACTATTAAGAAGCTAATACAGAGGTCTGGCGCCATAGCCTAGCAGATATAGTCCTCACCTTGAATGCACCAGGATCCCATATGGATGCTGGTTCTACTCCTGGCAGCCCCACTTCCCATCCAGCTCCATGCTTGTGGCCTGGGAAAGTAGTCAAGGATGGCCCAATATCTTGGGACCCTGCAACCATGTGGGAGACCCAGAAGAAGCTCCTGGCTCCTGGCTTCAGATTGGTTTAGCTCTGGTTATTGCGGCCAATTGGGGAGTAAATCAGTGGACGGAAGATCTTCCTCTCTGTCTCTCCTCCTGTCTGTATACCTGACTTTACAACAAAAATAAGTCTGTTTTTTTTAAGAAGCTAATAGAGGATTTGCCACAAATAATGATCTAAACAGGCTGGCACTTTGGTGCTGTGGGTTAGACTACCACTTGCTTCACTGGCATTCCAAATCAGAGTTTTAAGAGTCCAAGCATCTCTAGCTGTGATCCTGCTAATGGTTCTGGATCAGAAGGCAGCCTTTTCCAGGTCTCCCACATGGGTACAGGGTCCCAAGGCTTTGGGCCATTCTCCACTGCTTTCCTAGGCCACAAGCAGGGAGCTGGATGGGGCCACCAGGATTAGAACCAGTATCCCTATGAGTTCCTAGCTCATGGAAGGTGAGGACTTTGGCCATTAGGCTACTGCACCGGGCCCAAGAAATGATGTTTTTTTTGAAGGTTCTGTCTTTGGATAGATTAAGGGGTTCAGGAAATCTTCCTCTGCTTACTTATTGGTAATCAACATATCAAAGAAACATGCATTTCTTTTGGGGCAACATATTTTTAAGGTGGTACCTTCAATGGCTAGCTCTGCTTACTAAGCAATTCAAGCAAAATTATTAGCAATGATGCATATAGAGATAATGATGCATAGAGGGACAGAAGTTTAGTACGTGAGCTTGTCATAGTTTTAGTGACTTGAAATCCTAAAGTCACATTATATTAAGTAGCATGTGCTTATGCCGTGTCTGAGTCACATCTAAGTAAGTTAAAATGCTGAACCATCACTTGCTGAACATAAATTTAATTATTTGGCCTCTTGTTTGTGTATGGAATAGAGAGGCTAACTATATCTGGAATAATTCTCACGAAGAAGCATGTTCCTGAAAATGGTAAAATATGCTCACCTGCAAAATGCTGATATAAAACAGTCCAAAAGTGCCTAGATCCTGGGTTTTCCATAGAGATTAAGGTTAGTAAAAATTGTAAATTATACTTAGTATATGGTAATTAAAATAGAAGACAATAAACAACTCCTTACTAAAGAACAGTAAGACATGTTTTTGTTAAACCATATGAAAAGTGTGTTTTATCAGAGGGGGAAAGAAAGTGATTTTTTGGTCATAAAATAGAATGCCTGGTTCCTAAATGAGAAGTAGAAAAAAATAGAATAAAATCTTAATGGAGAAGAAACTATAGAAGGTTTCTAGAACCTGGTGCATTTTATGTGTGATCAGGCTGGCTAAAATCAGAAGAGGATTTAAGTCTTTCTAAAAACTGGGCTTGGGCCTGGTGCCGTGGCCTAGAGGCTAAAGTCCTCTCCTTGAACGTGCCAGGATCCCACATGGGCACTGGTCCTAATCCTGGCAGCCCCGCTTCCCATCCAGCTCCCTGCTTGTGGCCTGGGAAAACAGTCATCAAGAACGGCCCAGCGCCTTTGGACCCTGCACCCGCGTGGGAGATCCGGAGGAAGTCTCTGACTCCTGGCTTTGGATTGACTCAGCTCCAGCTGTTACAGCCACTTGGGGAACGAATCATTGGACAAAAGATCTTCCTGTCTGTCTCTCCTCCTCTCTATATATCTGACTTTGCAATTAAAAAAAATAAAAAAATAAAAACTGCACTTTACTATCAAAAGTACACTGAAGGCAAAACTCTAATTTAGTCTTCTCTGTTAAGACAACAAGGTTTACATGGATATCGATCTTCCGTTATTTGGGAAAAAAAGGGGGGGCTTACCTTTTAGGTAATTGACCTAAGAAACAATGATAATGTTTGTGTATGCTTTATTTTTTAAGACTTAGTTTTATTGGAAAGACAGATTTACAGAAAGAAGGAAAGACAGAAAGATCTTCCATCAGCAGGTTCCCTCCCCAAGTGACTACAACAGCTGGAGCTGAACTGATACAAAGCCAGGAACCAGGAACTTCTTCCAGGTCTCTCATGCTGGAAGGGAAGTGGAACCTCCAGGACACAAACCAGTGCCCATATGGGTTCCTAGCTCATGCAAGGCAAGGATTTAGCCACTGAGCCATCACACCAGCAATTGTGTATGCTTTTAAAATTTTTATTTGAAAAGCCAAGGCAGAACAGAGACAAAGATAGGGAAGGTAAAGACAGAGTGTGCACACAAAAGCCAAGCTCAGTTCAGGACCTGTAAATTCCATGCAGTTTCCCACGTAGACCCAACTACCTGAGCCATCACCTAGGGCTTCCAAGGGCGCCCAGCAGCAGAAAGCTGGAGTCAGGGAAAAGGACTCAAACCCAGGCCTGGGCTGGGGACATCCCAGTTGGTGCTTTAACCATTAGTCAAACACCAACCCTTCAGTGCATGTTTTATCAAGATAATTTCTTGTGCATTATGCTATCATATACAAGTCCTTTATTAATTAAGAAAAATTAGTGTTTTCAATATTTTTTAAAAAGCCAAGCTTTTGTTCACAACTGTGACCTTCTGCATTTGCCTTTTGAAATCTTCAAGTGTCCTGTGACCCCATTTTGGAGAAATGTTTTAAACCTTTGACTTTTAAAAAAGGATCTTTTGGGCCTGGCGGCATGGCCTAGTGGCTAAAGTCCTCGCCTTGAACACACTGGGATCCCATATGGGCGCCGATTCTAATCCTGGCAGCTCCACTTCCCTTCCAGCTCCCTGCTTGTGGCCTGGCCTGGGAAAGCAGTTGAGGACGGCCCAAAGCCTTGGGACCCTGCATCCGCGTGGGAGACCTGGAAGAGGTTCCAGGTTCCCGGGTTCCGATCGGCACAGCACCAACCGTGGCGGCTCACTTGGGGAGTGAAACGCCGGATGGAAGATCTTCCTCTCTGTCTCTCCTCCTCTCTGTATATCTGACTTTGTAATAAAATAAATAAATCTTTAGAAAAAAGAAAGAATCTTTTTTATTTGAAAGGCAGGGAAGAGAAACACACACCCCATCTTCTGCGTCACTCCTCCAATGTCAGCAACAGCCATTGCTGGGACAAGCCAAAGCCAGGAGCTAGTCCCCCTTGTGGGTGGGAAGGACTCAATTATTTGAGCTATCACTAACAACTGCTGGGATACACCAGGAGGTGAAGCCTGGACCAAAGCCCGGTGCTCTAACAAGAGATGCAGCTAACCCACTGGGCAGAATGCTTGACCCCATTATGAGGTTTTTTTTTCAAACTTCTCCAAAGCAAATCCTAAATTAAGTCTTTGTTGATCTCCAATAAACTTGGGATTTTCTAGTAGAGCCCCAGAAAAACTTCAAAGTACATGATGTGTCTCACACTGTAAATCAGATACATTTGAGCAATTAAATAATTTATTCAATGTGTTAAATTATATGGGAAGCATTGTCAAATATTGATATTTAACTTAGGTTTATGGGTATGTTATTGATGCAAGTGTTCCAAAAATTGTATGAAACTCATAGAAAATTGATGTTATTATTTGCAGGTTTTCTTGTTTTTGTTGATGCTATATGTCACAGCAATAACAATAAGAAACCATTTTCTTCCTAATGTAAACTAAGAACCTGAGGACCAGAGTAGTTTAAATGGACTCAATATACACCAGACATACAACACAAACACACACACACACAACCACCATCACCACCTCCACCTCATGTTACCTTTTAAAAAATATTTTATTTGAAAGGCATTTTAAAAAATTATTTTTAACGGAAAGGCCGATTTAGAGAGAGAGAGAGGTCGATCTTCCAGCTGCTGGTTCACTCCCCAAATTGCCTCAAAGAGTGGAGCTGAGCCATTCTAAAGCCAGGGGCAAGTAGTCTCTTTCAGGTCTCCCAAGGACTTGTGCCATCATCTGCTCCTTTCCTAGACCTTATGCAGGAAGTTGGGTGCGAAGTGGAGCAGCCAGGACTTGAACCAGTGCCTATATGTGAAACCAGTGCTCTAAGCAGAGACTTAGCCTATTACACAGGATGCCAGTCCCCCTCCCCCGATTTTTGAAGACATATTTTTATTGAAAGGAAGATTTATTTTGTTCTTCTTCTTCTTCTTTAGAAAGGTAGATTTATAGAGATAACACAGAAAGATCTTGCATTCACTGGTTCACTCCCCAAATGGGCACAGTTGCCAGAGCTGAGCCAATCTGAAGCCAGGAGATTCTGGATCTCCCACATGGGTACAGGGTCCTAAGGCCAGAGCTAAGCTACTCTAAAGCCAGGATCCAAAGATCTCTTTCAGATTCACCACTTGGTACAGGGGCCCAAGGACTTGAACCACCCTCTGCTGCTTTCCCAGGCCACAGGCATGGAGCTAAAATGGAAGTGGAACAGTCAGGACACAAACCAGTACCCAGCTGGGATCCTGGTACTTGAAGATGAAGGATTAGCCAATTGAGCCACAACACCAACCCCTAAAATTTTTTTTTGAAAGACAGTTACACAGAAGAAACAAAAACCATCATAGTTTTTTAAAGATGAAGGAAAATAAGAGTTAAAATTTACCTGTGCAAAAAAAAACCTTGAACCCATACATATAAAGGATCTTCAAAAAAATACACCAAAAGCGACTATTATGAAGAAACTACATAAGAATTTCAGAAGGGCTTGGTGCCGTGGCCTAGCAGCCAAAGTCCTTGCCTTGAACACGCCAGGATCCCTTATGGGCGCTGGTTCTAATTCCGACAGCCCCACTTCCATTCCAGCTCCCTGCTTGTGGCCTGAGAAAGCAGTCAAGGACAGCCCGAAGCCTTGGGACCCTACACCCAAGTGAGAGACCTGTAAGAGGCTCCTGGCTCCTGGTTCCTGGCTCCTGGCTGGATCAGCTCAGCTCCAGCTGTTGCAGTCACTTGGGGAGTGAACTATCGCACAGAAGATCTTCCTCTCTGTCTCTCCTACTTTCACTATGTCTGACTTTTCAATAAAAATAATTTTTTTTAAAGATTTATTCATTTTATTACAGCCAGATATACAGAGAGGAGGAGAGACAGGGAGGAAGATCTTCCATCCGATGTTTCACTCCCCAAGTGAGCCGCAACGGGCCGGTACGCACCAATCCGAAGCCGGGACCAGGAACCTCTTCCGGGTCTCCCACGCGGGTGCAGGGTCCCAAAGCTTTGGGCCATCCTCAACTGCTTTCCCAGGCCACGAGCAGGGAGCTGAATGGGAAGTGGAGCTTCCGGGATTAGAACCGGCACCCATATGGGATCCCGGTGTGTTCAAGGCGAGGACTTAAGCTGCTAGGCCACGCCGCCGGGCCCAAAAATAAATTTTTTAAAAACATGTTCCATCTTTTATTTTTCACTTTCTGACATAACCTCAAGTACATTTCTTACATATAACCCATAATATGTAAATATGTAACAATAAATTTTATGTATTTCTGTACCTTATGATGGTTGCTGCAGGTGCAGGTGGGGGGCTGGGCTTACTTCAGACCCGACTGGTCACTCCAGCCTCAGTCCGGAACTGGAAAGGGCTGCATGGGCCAGACACATCATGGGACTAGCAGGGCTCCAGCCAGACTATGATGAGCCTAGGTTGACCCTGCTTACTAATTAGGACTTAAACAGAGTCTGTGCCAGCTTCCATGTTGGAAGGGGTATAAACTCCTCTCACATGTCCTTCTGCCTGCCTTTGTTCCCTTGCAGTTCGTCAGACCCTGCTCTCTGCCTTCTCTTTCCCACTGTGTGGGGTAAAGGCCCAAGGGCATATCTCAAATAAAAGCCTCTGTGCATCTTTTTTACAACTGGCCGATATTTTCTTTTCACAGATGGTCAGCAAATCTAACATTATGGTGTCGAAAACAGGGCAGGGTCATCAGGCCGTCTCCACCTGTGGGGCCAAGGCCTCCCCCTCAACCTCCGAACAGCTGACCTCCCAGGACCCATGCCTGCCACAAAACAACAGACATGAGAAAGTAAGCCCCTCCACCTAGCCCCTCCTGTTCTGAAAGTCCTTTCCATTCCATTCCAGACTGCAGGATCATGAGCACACCAATCCTCCAATTTTTGGACCTTCTGAAAGGTGGGAGACATCCCTCGTGCTGGTCCTCTGTCTCTGGAGCCCTCAATGATTCGGGAGACGTCCCTTTCATTGACCTGCCCACCTAATTTGGGAACCAGGTCAGGTTTCCTTCTAGCTCGGACTCCGAGGTGGGAAAGTACTATCCGAACTTGTCATATCTGAACTAGTAGTGAAGCACTTGATTGGGACAGGATGAGTCCCAAGCCTATGCTCCCCAGACGCCCTTGGGGTGTCTATTGGCTAATTTCAAAAATTTGGGACTAGGCTAGGACTTATGCCAAAAATGACTTATCTTTTATTCCACCGAAGCTTGGTCACAGTACCCCTTACACAATGATTCAAAGTTACCGGTAGAGGACACATTTTTATTTCAATGTCCTCACATATTTGGACAATTTCTGTTGCTGCAACAGCAAGTGGTTTAAAGTGCTATATGTACACACTTTTAGAGATCTGTTCTCACCCCACCCTGTGCTCCTCTTGCTCCATTCCTCATGTCCTCCTTACCCTAAGTCTGAGAGATCTGTGCTGTCACACCCTCTCCCCTCATTTTCACTGATTCTCTGGAAATCTCTCTTCCCCCTTTCCTCTTCCCGCTCAACTCACTTTCTATCCAGAGGCTGTGCAGCTCCCCGTCCCCAATTTCCTCACTCCGAGATTCTGTGCCTACTCGAAACCAGCCCTTTGATTCTCTGCCATCAACTTCAACCGCCCCTCACTCCCTCCCCCCACAGTGCCATTACCCTGCTTGTTCTGCCACCAGCTCCTTACCAAACAGAAACTTCTCCAACAACTCTGACTACTCCTCCACCCTCCTATCGCCTCCTTCTGCTGTCTTGCCATCTGTGGCCTTGGATCCCAGGCCTGCATCGCCTCAGACAGTAATTACTCCTCCTTCAGTCATGCTTGCCTCCTGGCACTAACTGGACCCTCTTCCTCCTCCTGTCACTCTCTCGAAGAAAAACTTCATAGCCTCTGAATGATTGCTGACACAATATAGTACTTCAGTCAGATTAACAGTGGCCTGCTACTCGCTGTGGGTGGCAGATGACTGTAACTTCTTCCCCTTCCAACAGGTTCCTTTGCACACATCAGTTCTCAAACTTCACCCTCCACATACATCTGAAGTTGCACTAATCTTACCACCTTCGGCTCTGAGCATTCCAAACAGGCTGGAAAGTTCAAGCCCCCACAGAGTTGCCACTTGCCTGCCTTCCCGCCAACACCAAAAAAAAAAAAAAAACAAAAAACAAAAAACAAAAAACTCAGAACCCATACTTCCACATGGCCCTCCTCCCATCAGCAACCTCAGGGTTAAACTCTTTCTCCCACTTCCTCAGCAACGGTCACTATCACTTCTCCTGTCCTCCTCCTTTCTCTGTTAAGCCACTCCACCCACAGCTGCAGTTTTGTTTTTCTTTTCCCCAAGGACATTTTTACTTTTTTCTGCTCTCCTTATCAAGTCCCTCCCCCTGCCAGCCAAGAGAGGCAAAGTATAAGATAAACACACAAACACAATATGTAGCCTCTTGTGCCCTATGGACAATGTTTATATAAAATTAAATATATAACTCTTTTTTAAAAAGATTTATTTTTATTGCAAAGTCAGATATATACTACGGAGAGGAGGAGAGACAGAAATACAGAGAGAAATATCTTCCATCTGATGATTCACTCCCCAAGTGACTGCAACAGCCGGTGCTGAGCCAATCCAAAGCCAGAAGCCCAGATCCTCTTTCATTCTCCCGCACGAGTACAGGGTCCCAAGGCTTTGGGCTGTCCTTGACTGCTTTCCCAGGCCACAAGCAGGGAGCTGGAATGGAAGTGGGGCTGTCGGAATTAGAACCAGCGCCCATAAGGGATCCCAGAGTGTTCAAGGCAAGGACTTTAGTTGCTAGGCCACGGTGCTGGGCCCTGAATATATAATTCTTAAAGTATTCTCTCAAGAATATGTTTATATCAATGATAAACTGATACAAAATTAAAATCTAATCTACTGTTAAATTGTTCCAGAGTGCAATCTACCAATTTTTCTAAATATTTATCACTGATACCTGAATTAAAGTCTGATCCTCTGTTAAAACATTTTGAAATACACGTTATTGTAACATCTCCTTTTAAATGGATTTTAATTAATGAATAAGTTTTGTAGTTACCGCCAGCAAAATTTAAATCTGACGCTATTGACTTGTCCCAGCATATAAGATAAGCCAGTGCACTACCTCTTATCTACAAATATTTTCATATTGAGGTAATCCATGTGTTCTTTGCCTTTCATTAGGTTCTCATTGCTTAAGATCAGCAAAATTATGTACTTGTTTTTATTCTTTTTTGTGTTTCTATTTGTTTTAAAGGTATTTGAGTAATCAGTTTATGTCTAATTAATCTGATCTATATTGTGTCATGTAAAGAGATTCTATTTCAACCAGTTATTTTAAGCCTTCTTGGCATCCTTGACAGGCATCCAAAAACCCCAAAAGTTTCAAAGTTTGGCATTTTGATATTTGCAGTAAGGTCTCCTGACTATGTCGAAGGATTTGTCTCTCATTTTGTAGAGATAACAACTGATTAGGCTATTTGGACCTCATTAACAATATTGTCAAGGTGCAAATCAGTGCAAAATTTTATTGTATTGGAGTACTCCAGCTGCACAGGTCTGGTGATCTTTTGTGTTGTCAGTCATGGTTGTTGTCTCCATTTAAAAAAGATCTAAAAATTACACCTTTTTGTACAATCCTGTATGTGCTTCCTAAGACGAGCAAACAGATACCTCTTGTTCATTATGAATGTTATGCTTCCAGCCTTACCTGTTCGAAAACTTTAAAATCTGTTTAATTATATCAACCAAGCTAATCATGGTCTTCTCGTTGTTTTTGCTGATGTACAATGTAAGTTCATTGTAAACCTGTACTCTTATCTTAAATTTATAGCAGACATCCACGTCATCCTCACTTCCTCACTGACCTGTGAGGAATGGATTCGCATCCTGCAGGCAGTCAAACACTATGCAGACCAACAACGCCTCACTGACATTGAGACCCTCCCACCAGGGGTTTAGGCAGTCCCTGACATGCCCCTAGACTGGGAGTATCAAGATGGCCAACGAGGCCGCCACAACATGGCCCGCATGGTCCAATACCTCCTGGCAGGTATGCACAGTCTCTAATAAGGTGGCCAAGTTTAATAAATTGCAGGAGGTCACACAGGACTCAGACTTGAATAAAATACCTCACACTGTTTCTGGACAGGTTGACTGAGGCTCTTATTAAATATACTAAGTCAGACCTTGAGTCTCCCTCGGGGGCCACAGTTTTGGCAACCCATTTCATTTCCCAGGTTGCCCTAAATATTAAAAAAAAAAAAACCCTCAAACGGGCAGACGAAGACGGGTAAAGAACCAAGAACTGGTAAAAATGGCATTTAGAGTCTACAACACTCATGAGGAAATGGCTGAAAAGCTGAGATAGGCAAAGCTGCAGAAAAAGGTCACTCTCCAGTCCCAGGCATTGGTGGTGGTCCTACACCCAACTGTGCCTCGTGGGACCCAGGCACCACCAGGAGCCTACTTTAAATGCAGGCAGAAGGAACACTGGTCCCCACAATGTCCAAACCGGTGCCCCCGCAAGCCTACAGAGCCATGTACACGCTGTAGGTTGATGGGACACCAGCAATCAATTGCCCAGCGTGGAGAGCTGGTGCTATGCCTCTACAAGGTGCTGCCCCCTCCCACCCCGGGCAGTCCTGCCAACCCAACTGATGCCTGAACCTTTGGGACTGACCAAAGATTAGCAGGGCCTGGGGACAGATACCCCCATCACCCTGATTGAAGCACAGGTCTCAATTAAGATAGCAGGTAACTTCATCTGTTTTCTGGTGGACACGGGGGCTACCTATTCCGTGTTGCCTGCCCATTCTGGCTGTACATATCCTTCCCAGATCTTGATTATGGGTATTGATGGAACTCCTTCCAAACAGTGACAGGCCGCTTGCTGTGCTCCCTCAAGGGAATACCTTTCACACATATTTTTTTTTCTGGTTACCCTGTCCTTCCCCACCCCTCCTTGTTGGGACTTGACATCTTGTCCACATTGGGTGCCTCTCTCAATCTATTCAGGACACAGCCTCTGTTAATGTCACTTCTCCCTCTACTGGAGTATAGCCAGTCAGATGAGTCATGACCTCTACCTTCTTCCAAGGTTGACCCCTCAGGTTTGGGACACCTCCACACCAGTTGTGGCTACCCACCATTAGCCTGTTCAGATATCCCTCAAACCAGATGGCCCCTATCCCTCTAGACCTCAGTTCTATAAGGATTACACCTTCCCTCATGCCATCCTACGTCTGGACCTGGCTGGTCAGGACTTGATTCAACTACCCCATTAAGATCCTCACAGAGCATAATTATGACTTCACTACCACGGCCAAGCAGGAGATTGTGTGTGACATCAAGGAGAGACTGTACTAGGTTACCCTTCGAACAGGAGATAGCCATGGCTGCATCCTCCTCCTTATTGCAAAAGAGCTATGAACTGCTTGACGGTCAGGTCATCATCATCATCGGCAATGAGCGCTTCCACTGCCCTGAAGCGCTCTTCCAGCCCTCCTTCCTGGACACGGAGTCAGTCGTACAACATTCACGAGACAACCTTCAACTCCAGTCCTCTTAGGTTGACCTACTCCCTTGGACTCTAACACATATCAGAGCCGCCTATGGTAAGCCCCTTAGACTAAGCCCCTTTGAACTTATGTATGGCTGACCCTTCTTAGTCACCCACCTCACCAAACCTCCTCCTTTAACTATTTACAGTACCTTACTCTCGTTCATAAGCTTCTCCAAAAACACACAGACCAATGCCTTCTAAACCCTTATCTGAACTCAGTGGGGGACCCTGACATTTCCCCTCTCTGACCAAAAGACTCGGTTAACCTCAGGACTCTTCATCCTGACTCACTCCAGCCATGGTGGACCAGACCTCATACGATAATCCTCACCACACCCACAACAGCCAAACTCCTTGGCCACATCTCTTAATTCATGAAAAAAAAATTTTTTTGTAAAGCCTCACGGGTCACCCTCAAACCCTGCTCCATCCCTACATTCCTTTTTTTTTTTTAAGATTTATTGATTTTTATTACAAAGTCAGATATATAGAGAGGAGGAGACACAGAGAGAAAGACCTTCTGTCCGATGATTCACTCCCCAAGTGACCGCAATGGCCGGTGCTGAGCCAGGAGCCAGGAACTTCCTCCAGGTCTCCCATGTGGGTGCAGGGTCCCAAAGCTTTGGGCCATCTTCAACTGCTTTCCCAGGTCACAAGCAGGGAGCTGGATGGGAAGTGGAGCTGCTGGGATTAGAACTGGCACCCATATAGGATCCCGGGGCATTCAAGGTGAGGACTTTAGCCGCTAGGCCACGCCGCCAGACCCCCATTCCTACATTCCTATACCCACAGGGCCTCCTCCGGACCTTGAATTCGGACTACACCCCTCCTCAACACGACTTTGTTGCCCCTTTTCCTATCATCAAGAGGCCAGAATGATGGCTGCTGCAGCTGCAGGAGGGGGCTGGGCTTACTTCACACCCAACTTGTCACTCCAGCCTCAGTCCGGAACTGGAAAGGGCCGCACGAACCAGACACATCATGGGTCTAGCAGGGCTCCAGCTGGGCAATGATGAGCTTAGGTTGACCCTGCTTATTAATTAGGACTTAAACAGAGTCTGGCTGTCTCCATGTTGGAAGGGGTATAAACCCCTCCCACATGTCCCTCTGCCTGCCTTTTTTCCCTTGCAGTTCCTCAGATCTTCTCTCCCCCTTCTCTTTCGCACTATGGGGGGGGGGGGGGAGGGAAGCCCGAGGACAAATCTCAAATAAAAACCTCTGTGCATCTTTTTTTTACAACTGGCTAATGCTTTCTTTTCATAGGTGGTCTGCAAATCTAACCTTATACATGTAATTCTTGGATATTGGTGTTTCGTTCTCATTTCTTTTAGTAACAAAGGCAGCCAGGCCTTACACTGCCTCATTTTGGGTATCTAAGCTTCTGATCCAGAAATCTCATTTCTAAATCCCCAGAAGATAATTTACAGAGGCGCTGTTCAAAGTCACAAGCTCACTCGGGAAACTGATTCAGGAGGGAAAAGGACAGAAAGGAGAACTTTGAATGGGCAAAGCAAAAGAGAAGAGGAAGAAGTTAGAGACCCTACAGGCTTTTGATGCTCCCTGGGAGAGCCCCAAGGCTAAGGCTTGGGAGGTGGTCCACCGTGGCCTTGGCCTCTCAGAGCAGGGCCCTCACGTTAGCACCGCCGATTAAAGACCTGGCCTCTAACTGAACTAACTACTTAACAAAGCGGAAAGCAGGTGGTGAGCCCAGTTGCAATCCTTCTTGTACGCAGATTTTTCTCAACAACAATGGCTGCCGTTTCAGAACCTATTCTATATCGGAAAGTTTGAGACAGGGCTTGGGGTCCCCTGCTAGACTTCTCAACCTCCCCTCTCGGCTCAAGTCCTCTAAGAAACGGCCTTCGGTCTCCCTTCTTCACTTCTCCATCAAGCGTCCCTTTCTCAGCTCCTGCGTCAGCCTCTCCCTGGGCCGGGCCTGGTCTCTTCCCCTCCTCGCGTTCCCCATTCTCTCACGCCGGCGGGCGGCCGGCGCCCACCCCGCAGGGCACAGCCCCCCGCCTCCCGGGATCAGCCGTTGGAGGGGGCGTGGCCCGCGAGTAACAGGTCTCTGCCCCCCACCCCTCCGCGGGCCCGCTCCCAGACAAAGACATTCCTCTGCCCCCGCCCCCTCCGCGCTCCCGGCCAGAAAGAGGAGGAGACACGTGTCCAGCTAGCGCCGAGTCACGTGGGACAGAAAAAAAAACGAACGGAGCCTACTGCCGCCCGCGCACGCGCACCACGCTCACGCCGGGCGGGCTCCGAGGGAAAAGAGGGGCGGGGAGGCGACGGGTTCGAACGCCACGGCAATGGGCAGGCGCCATGGCCCCACTGGGGACTTTGTTCTTCGCGGAGAAACCCAAAGGCGGTGCCGGTGTTTGATGCGCACGCGCGGCGCCTCACTTCCGGTGCTCGCTCGCTCTCTCGCTGGGTCGCTCGGGTCGGCTTCGGTCGCCGTCGCTTCCGCTCTGCCACCCCCGCCAACTGCCGCTCGGGCCTCGGCCGCTGCCGCGTCAGCCCCTCGCTTGTTTCAGCGTTCCTCTTGCCTGATGCAGCGCCGGGACGACCCCGCCGCGCGCAAGACCCGGTCCTCGGGCCGCAGCGGCTCCATGGACCCTTCAGGTGTCCGCCCCTCGGTGCGTCAGACGCTGTCTCGGCAGCCGCCGCAGCCTCTCCGGCCCCGGGGAGGCGGAGGGGCCAGCCGGGGGGGCGCCCGGGCCAACCCCGCCACGCAGCCGCCACCGTTGCTGCCGCCGTCCGCCACGGGTCCCGACGCGACAGTGGGTGGTCCGGCGCCGACCCCGCTGCTGCCGCCGTCCGCCACGGCCGCGGGCAAGATGGAGCCGGAGAACAAGTACCTGCCCGAACTCATGGCCGAAAAGGACTCGCTCGACCCGTCCTTCACTCACGCGATGCAGCTGCTGACGGAAGGTGAGCGGGCCCCGGGGGCCGTGGGTGGGCAGCGGCTTTTGTTCGCCTCGCATCCCGCCCCTTCCAGGCCCCAGGGCCGCTCGGCGGGTCCTCCCTCCTTCCCTCCCCGGCGCAGGGGTGGAGGGGCGAGGGGGCATTGTTAGCTTGTCTCGGGGAGCCGAGGGCGACTTGGCCATCTCCGCGCGCCGAGCTCCCCGCCCCCAGTCCCTCCCTCCCTCCGTCTCGCCGCTCGGACGGGTCAGATTCTTCCAGAAATGAACCTTTATCTTCCTTCCCCCGCTCTCGCCCCCCGTTCCTCCCAAGGGGGAAGACTCGGGGGTCGCGCGGTGATGCCGAGCGCCTCCACTGGAGACGGCCCGAGCCTGGCGGGCCTGGGGGGAGGCCGCAGGGCCCTGTCCAGCGCGCGGGCCCGGCCGGAACCGGGAGTTAACTTGTGGGAGCGTCAGGAGCGACTTGTGGGATTCGGAGCTTTCCAGGTTTTCGCTGTCAGCTCTCCCCAACCCAGGTGGAGGATAATGAGCACGTCGTGGAGAGACCTGAAGGGGGTTACCTTTTGATTTCGCACCATGCCTTCGCTGTCGTCCCTGGATCGGGGAAGTCAGATTAGGGACCCTGCTGAGACGAGTTGATGGGAGTCGGAAGGGACTGCAGGGTCACTCCCAGGACGATGTCCACCGAGGTGGACAGACGTGGGGAGAAGTTGCCCCACACTTGCCCGTGCAAGGCATGGTCTTTTGTGGTTTTGCTTCTTGCTTTGGTTCTGAATTAGACAAGGAACAGGAGTCTTTGTTCTCCGCAGGCAGAGCCCCGTTCCCCGCCAGCACCGTTCAGTCCCCTGGTCCCCTTGTCCTTCTGACTTCCCACGACAGCCTTCTTTTGACCTCTTCTTGTCATCGTTTTTTTTTTTTTTTGAAAGATTTTTATTGCAAAGTCAGATACACAGGAAGGGAGACAGATAGGAAGATCTTCTGTCCACTGATTCACTCCCCCAGTGGCCATAACGGCCAGAATAGAGCTGATCCGAGCAAGGAGCCAGGAGCCTCTTTCTGGTCTCCCACGCGGGTACAGGGTCCCACGGCTTTGGGAGTTCTTTATTGCTCTCCCAGGCCACAAGCGGGGAGCTGGATGGGAAGTGAGGCTACGGGATTAGAACCGTCATACATATTGGATAACAGCGCATGTAAGGCAAGGACTTTAGCTAGGCTACTGCACTGGGCCAACCAAAAACGTTCTTAAGAAGTGTTTAGTGAGTCTGTTACAGTAACGATTCACAGCCCTCCACACTGACATAGACAAGGTCCTTAGAAGAAATGTTTCATTAAGAACATCTTCTTTCCCTCCCTTTGTTCTCTCCGCCAACACTGGTAAGAAAGCTCTTCTAAATGCAATAAACAAAACGCGCAGTTGGTTGTTGAGAATTAGAAAAATTTGGTCTAACTCAGTGCTATGCTGTCCTATAACTTATTCACGTTGTTAGAAATGTTATTTTTGCTTGTATTTCTCTGACTAGCTGGTTGAGAGCAAGGATTTTTTTCAAATGTTTTTTGTACTGTGTTGTGCGTGACAAGCACCAAGTGTTTGAAAGGACATGTGCCGGAGTCCAGCTCCAGCCCAGGTTCGGAACTCGCGAAGGTTGTGTGGGAGAGGCGCAGAAAGAATAAAGAAAGAGACGGACCACTAGGATTCCATGATGATTGTGGACCATAAAATATTGCTGTCCGCCTTATTTAAGCAGAATCAGTCAAACTCTGGCTGTGGGTATTTCTAAGGACAACCCTGCCACCTGCTTTACCCAAAAAACAATAGAAGTTCCTGCTACAATTCTTATTCTACAACTTAATCTTGTATCACAAAGAAAAGGAGAACTAAAGATTAAAGAAAGAATGAAACCCTAAATACAGGTCCCTTGGTTAGCATAAGGTCAATGGGGACAGCCAAGACAGTAGGAAAAATAGAAGGCCCTTTTGTAAGACATTATTGTTGACATTAACCTCCAAGCTCACATTGAGTAAAATTTTGGCCAACTCCACAGTAGCAAACAATGCCTGGATGGATTAGAATTCTGCAGGGTGGTCCAGGTTCCATGCAAAGTAAGGTGGAGCTGCATTCAGGTGGTTGTAGAGTCATCCGCCCGCGCCCTGCCTTCAATGGAACAATACTCACACCCTCCTGTCCCCCACATCCACTGCCTGGACCCCAACAGAGACGCATACAGATCTGGCTAATTGGTAAAGGTTGATTTGACGGTCTTAGTATTATTCCTTGAAATCTTAAGTCAGTATAGATAAATGCATAAGAATGGAGTGCAGTGTGGAGCCCAGAGGGGCTGACTTACTCTTTGGCAAAGGTGACCCCTAACTAGCTGCCTGCTGTGGGGAAACCATCTGAGCCATGAACCTCACCTCTAAGGTTAGAATGGTCAGTTTGGAGAATTGAATGACCTGTAAAGTCATTTTCTTATAATCATTAGGCAGAGGCTAGTCACATTTTTCTTCTAATTATGAATCCATAGAATTGAAACAAAGTATGAGAGAACGCAAGACACATGTTTTGATCCTTGGTTACCTCTGTTGCCCAGTGACATTCATGATTTTTTTGAGTTGAGAAGCGTGTATGAATGTATGTATTGGAAAGGCAGTTCAAATTTTTGGAGAGAAGGAGAAACACAGAAAGCTCTTACATCTGTTGGTTCACTTCCCAAATAACTGCAATGGGCTGATCCGAAGCCAGGAGCCAGAACCTTCTTCCGAGCCTCCCATGCAGGTTCAGGGTCCCAGGGCTTTGGGCGGTCCTCTGCTTCTTTCCTAGGTCACAGGCAGGGAGCTGGATGGGAAGCGGAGCACTCAGGATATTAACCAGCACCCATGTGGGATCCCAGCATTTACACAGTGAAGATTAAGTCATGGAGGCTTCACACCAGGCCCAGTATTCATCTTTTTTTTTTCCTTTATTTTTGACAATCTTTACGCAGTTGATTAGGGCACAAAGGGTCAAGGACTACAGAGAAGTGGGTAAGACTATTATTTCAACATTTTTTAATTTCTGTAAACGGAGTAAAGGGGGAGATAAGGGAGAAGCCCCACCCGGCCTCCTACCCATCCCAGGTCCCTGATGTGGGGCCGTGCTCTGAGGGTCTTCCTCTCCACGGAAATCTTTAGTAAAAAGCAAAAGATTTATGCGATTTGAAGAGAAACCAAAGTATGCTCCGAGGGTCTTGCTCAACTGGTTTTGATAGTTCAGCAGTTCTTTTTTTTTTTTTTTTTTTTTTAAAGATTTATTTATTTTTGTTACAAAGTCAGATATACAGAGAGAAGAGACAGAAAGATCTTCCATCCGATGATTCACTCCCCAAGTGAGCCGCAATGGCTGGTTCTGCACCGATCCGAAGCTGGGAACCTGGAACCTCTTCCAGGTCTCCCACATGGGTGCAGGGTCCCAAAGCATTGGGCCGTCCTCGACTGCTTTCCCAGGCCACAAGCAGGGAGCTGGATGGGAAGTGGAGCTGCCGGGATTAGAACCGGCACCCATATGGGATCCCAGGGCGTTCAAGACGAGGACTTTAGCCGCTAGGCCACGGTGCTGGGCCCAGTTCAGCAGTTCTGAATTGCTGCCAATCTCACCATCCCAAGCACAATGAAGTCACTGCAGAATCCACTGACTGACATAGTCCACCCTCGAGTCTCCATTTGCCCAGATTCTCACTGCCATTGATTGATTTGTTCTGTCTTCCGTCCTCTGTTGTGGTACCAGGTATCCTCTGCAGGTTCTGATGGACTTCCATATCCTCCATGTGCACCTGGATATGCTGTCCACTGCTCTGTCTGAGCCTCTGAAGAGGCTTGACTCTGACCCTTGCACTCAATGGCAGAAGTATTCATCTTTTTTTTTTTTAATAATCTATTTTATTGTGTTGTTGACAATCTTTACATAGTTAATTACAGTTAAAGAAAGAAAAAGAAAAGAAGAAAAAAAAAAGGTTCAGGGAGATAGGGAAGTGGGTAATACTATTATGTCCATATTGTTTCCATCATGTATCTGAGGTAAAGGGGGATATTGAGGGGGAAGCCCCACCCGGTTTCCCGCCCACCCCGAGTCCCGGATGTGGGGCATGCTCTGAGATATTTGCTCAAGTGGTGTTAATAGTTCTCCGGTTGTGAATCGCTGCCAGTTTCGCTCGATGAGGTCGTCCACTGATTGATATGGTCCATCATAAAATCTCCGTTTGCCCCATATATCGCTGCCAACATATAGCTGAGATGAATGATTGATCTGCTCTGTCTTCTGTCTTTTCTTGATTAGAGTTCTGAGTCCAGCAGTTCGATTAGGGAGAGAAGTATTCATCTTTTAAAGGGTGGTTTTAGGATAACTATTAAGAGTCATTCATTGAGGGCCCGGCGGCGTGGCCTAATGGCTAAAGTCCTTGCCTTGAACACGCCGGGATCCCATATGGGTGCCGGTTTTAATCCGGGCAGCCCAACTTCCCATCCAGCTCCCTGCTTGTGGCCTGGGAAAGCAGTTGAGATCGGCCCAAAGCCTTGGAACCCTGCACCTGCATGGGAGACCTGGAGGAAGTTCCTGGCTGCTGGCTTCTGATTAGCGCAGCACCAGCCATTGCAGTCACCTGGAGAGTGAATCATTGGACAGAAGATCTTCCTGTGTCTCCTCCTCTCTGTATATTTGACTTTGCAATAAAAATAAATAGATCTTTAAAAAAAAAAGAATCATTCATTGATCGGGCCCTGGCATGATGGCTCAGTGACTAAATTTTTGCCTTCTATGCATTGACATCCCATCTGGGTGCTGCTTTGTGTCCTGGCTGCTCCACTTCCCATCAGGCACCCATTGGAAGACCTGGAAGAGGCTCCTGGCTCCTGACTTCGGATCAGCTGAGCTCTAGCCATTGCAGTCACTTGGGGAGTGAACCAGCAGCAGTCGAGATCTTTGTCTCTTCTCTTTACAAATCTGCCTTTCCCATAAAAATAAATTATTTAACAAAAATCGTTGGTCGTTAACTGTTATAGTAGTTGCATTCTTTTACTGTGCCTTAGTTTTTTAAGCAAATGAATGCTAATTTTTTTTAATATATTTTTTTTCATTGGAAAGTCAGATTTACAGAGACAGGAAAATCTTCCATCGAATGATTCACTCTCCCAAATGGCCGCAGTGGCCGGAGCGGAACTGATCCAAAGCCAGGAACTTCTTCCTGGTCTCCCATATGGATGCAGGGTCCCTAGGCTTTGTGCTATCTTTTTTTTTTTTTTTTTAAAGATTTATTATTATTGAAAAGCCGGATATACACAGAGGAGGAGAGACAGAGAGGAAGGTCTTCCGTGCGATGATTCATTCCCCAAGTGAGCCGCAACAGGCCGGTGCTGCACCGAGCCGATGCCGGGAACCAGGAATCTCTTCTGGGTCTCCCACATGGGTGCAGGGTCCCAAAGCTTTGGGCCGTTCTCCACTGTCTTAGGAGGGCCCGGGGTCTTGGGATCCTGCACTTGCTTGAGAGACCTGGTAGAGGCTGCAAGTCAGCCCAGCTCTGGCTGTTGTGGCCATCTGGCCCTGTGGCCACAGGGTGGAAGATGTTTCTCTCTACTTTGTACATCTGCCTTTACAATAAAAACAATTTTTTTTTAGATTTATGTTATTTTTTGGAAAGGCACATACACGAAGATGGAGGAGAGACAGAGAGGACGATCTTCCATCCAATGATTCAACTCCCCAAGTGACTGCAACGGCCAGTGCTGTGCCGATCTGAAGCCAGCAGCCAGGAACCTCTTCCAGGTCTCCCACGTGGGTGCGGATCCCAAGGCATTGGGCCGTCCTCAGCTGCTTTCCCAGGCCACAAGCAGGGAGCTGGATGGGAAGTGGAGCTGCCAGGATTAGAGCTGGCACCCATATGGGATCCCGGCACTTTCAAGGCAAGGATGTTAGCCACTAGGCCACCGCACTGGGTACAAACAAATCTTTAAAGGAAAAATAATAGAACTAAGTAGAAGATATAAAGGAATCTTTAGGCCAGCTAATACAACTATTAGGAAAAAAGAGAGAACAATTATCACTACTTGCTGCACCGACAGGACTGTTTACCTATGTTAGTGGTTAGTATTGTAGTTGATTATGAGATGGATGTATAAATAATTGTTTTCTTACGTAAAAGCAGTAGGCATCTGCAAAGAATTGGCAACTGCCCTCATTTTTAGAATATAAAGTAGCTTGAGAAAAGCAATAAAAATCAATTCAAAGTATTTTTAATTGTTAAACAGAAATAGACATTTACCTTTTGTAGAGCATATGCAGAGTTACGCTACTTGTTTCACACTCATTATCTTCTTCCTCTTGGCCGTTCAGTGACGAAAAGGATTTTTATCTCTGTTAGAGATGAGGAATATGTAATTACTTACGTGTCAGCCAGCATAATATTTTAAATGAAGGTGATAGAGAAAGAGCTGGATAGAAAGAGAAATCTTGCCCTGTCCTTAAGGTAAGAGAGGGAGATGCGATTAAAATTTAGCTCCCTGCTTGTGGCCTGGAAAGCAGTCAAGGATGGCCCAAGGCCTTGGGACCCTGCACCCATGTGGGAGACCTAGAAGAAGCTCCTAGCTCCTGGCTTTGGATTGGCTCAACTCTGTTGTGGTCACTTGCGGAGTGAATCGTCGGATGAAAGATCTTCCCCTCTGTATGTCTGACTTTGTAATAAAAATAAATAAATCTTTAAATATATATATAAAAGAAAAGAAATATATAGCTGCATGTGACAATGTGGAGAACTTTTGGAAGTGTAATGTTAACTGGCTGCTTCACTTCCTAGGCAGCTCTCTGTTAATGGGCCTAAGAAAGCAATGAAGGGGTGGCCAAGTTTTTTGGCCCCTGCCACCCACAGTGGAGATCCTTGTGAAGCTCCTGGCTCGGACTTAGCACATCCTCAGTCTTTGTAGCCATTTGGGAAGAGAAACAGTGGGTGGAAGATAGCTCTCTCTGTGTCTCTGTAATTCTGGCTTTCAGATAAAATCTTAAAAAAAGGAATGTGTGTGTGGGATAAATCCTGTAACTCTGCATGCAGTATAATACTCTTTTTACAGAACAATACTGTCAAGTTAAACAAAATATTATTAAGCAAACTTATAGTTGATAAGTCAGTTTTTTAAACAAAGCAGTGTATTTACTGTACAACTCAGCAATTGCACTCTCTTAGGTGTTTGTGCCAAAAATAAAAACGCAGGTTCATATAAAACCTATACTATACGTGAATGTTTACAGAATTTTTCTGCATAATAGCTCAAACTGGAAACAATCCAAATACAGTAATTGGATAAACTATTTCATTTATGCTGTGGAGTACTACTTGGCAATCAAGAGAAGTAAGCTGTCAATGGATGCATTGACTTGGATCTCAGGAAGATTTTACTGGGTAAAAAAACAAACCTAGGAAATGTCATGGGGGAGCAGCCGTTTGGCACAGTGATTAAGGTGCTGTCTGGAAAACCCGATTGTCATATCGGAGTGCTTGGATTCCAGTCCTCGCTCTGCCTATGAAGCCTGCTTCCTGTTAATTTATATCCTGGGAAATAGAGGTGATAGCTTTGTCCTTGAGTTCATACTACCCGAGTGTGATACATTAATTTTTAGCTCCTGGCTTGCCTGGTGCAGCCCCAGCCTCAACTGTTGTGTGCTGTGGGGCCCCAGCTGTTAACAGGCACTTGGTTAACAGACAGTAGATCTCTTTCTGTATGTGTCTGTTTTTTCTGCTCCCCCTCCCTCCTTTTTTAATTAAAAAGGTTTGGGCTGAGCCTAGTGTGCTAGCCTAGAGGCTAAAGTCCTGGCCTTGCACACAGAGGGATCCCACATGGGCACTGATTCTAATCCCGGCGGCCCCACTTCCCACCCAGCTGCCCGTTTATGGCCTGGGAAAACAGTCAAGGACTGCCCAAAGCTTTGGGACCCTGCGCCTGCGTGGGAGACCCAGAAGAAGCGCCTGACTTCATATTTATTTTTTTTTTTTAAGATTTATTCATTTCATTACAGCCAGATATACACAGAGGAGGAGAGACAGACAGGAAGATCTTCCGTCCGATGATTCACTCCCCAAGTGAGCCGCCGATCCGAAGCCGGGAACCTGGAACCTCTTCCGGGTCTCCCATGCGGGTGCAGGGTCCCAATGCATTGGGCCATCCTCAACTGCTTTCCCAGGCCACAAGCAGGGAGCTGGATGGGAAGTGGAGCTGCCGGGATTAGAACCAGCGCCCATATGGGATCCCAGGGCTTTCAAGGCAAGGACTTTAGCCGCTAGGCCATGCCGCCGGGCCCGGCAAAGCGCCTGACTTTAAATTGGCTCAGCTCTGGCCATTTTGCAGTCGCTTGGGGAGTGAATTAATGGACGGAAGATCTTCCTCTCTGTATATCTGATTTTGCAATAAAAATTTAAACTAAAGTTGGGGCTGGCAACATGGCATAGCATGTTAAGCCTTTGTGTGCAGCACTGGCATCTCCTGTGGGCACCAGTTTGAGTCCCAGCTACTCCACTTTGGATTCAAATCCCTGCCAGTGACTTAAGACAACAGCAGAAGATGGCTCATCCTTGAGAGCTTGTAGTCTCAAATATGACAACCTACAGGGGGTAAAAGAGAGTAAAGATAATACCACCCAGTTAGTTGGGGTAACTCTAGCTGGCTTAGAACAGAGGTCAGAACAAATCAATCAGCTACCCCAGCAATATGTTGGCAGTGGAAATCTGGGCAAACAGAGACTCTAAGGTGGACTATGTCAGTTCGTGGATTCTTCAGTGACCTCATCGTGCTTGGAATGGCGAGATTGGCAATAATTCAGAATTGTTGAACTATCAGAACCACTTGAGCAAGACCCTTGGAGCATGCTCCACATCAGGGACCTGGGATGGGTGGGAGACTGGGTGGGGCTTCTCCCTTTATCTCCCTCCTTTACCCCAGATACAGGAAAAAAAAAGTGTGGAAATAATAGAATTACCACTTTCCTGTAACCCTTGACCCTTTTTGCCCTGATTAACTACGTAAAAATTGTCAAAACAAGGGAAAAAATGGGGAAAAAAAGTGACTTGCAATTGAAAGTGTACTATATCAATAGCTGATTTTATGGTCTGCTATAATTTATGTAGCTTATGAGCACAGATTTCTTCATCTGTTAAATGAGGATAATACTAACTATAAAGATGAAATGATATAAAAATATAAAACTCAAGGCACTGGGTAAGATGTGGCAACTCTTAAGTGTCTTCCAGGAAAGAAATCGGTCATCTCTCTTGTTTATACCTCAGCTTTGCTGTCTTTGGCCTTTGGGACATACAAGGTCTCCAGAGACCGAGATGAAGATCATTTAAAAAAGAGTTGGTTTCAGAAACATTGTCTAGAAAGTGCTTTTACCTCAGGGTAAGACACTTTTACAAAGCTTCTTAAATTTTTTTTTTTCCTTCCTGTTACAGCCGACTCTAGCTAAGGGACAGGAGGCCAAGGAGAGAAATGCAGAGTTGAGAAAGAAAAGGAAAGCAGGGTCGTGAGAGCCCAGAGCTGAGGCCCCGGCCCTGCCGTGGACTTCAGGCTGCAGGACAGTGTCTGAGGATGGACATTGGGCTCCCCAATTTTATAAAATCTTTGTTAAATTACGTGTCCCACACATCATTGAGAAGCAAAAGGTGAGAGGAAGCTGGGTATTAATCTATGTTCTGGTACTTCAGCAACTTGGTGACCTGGAGACCGTTATACAAGCAACCTCTGGGTTTGTTTCCTCAGTTGTGAAATGAAGCAAGGACCAACTACTTCACTGAATTGTTTGGGGGAATAAATGAGATAATATTTCAACAGTTTGATAAATGATTCATTGGTTCCACCACCTCCCAAGTGTGTATACCCCTCCTTGACGTTTCCGGTTACTTAGTCTTTTGCTTTCTAAGTTAGACCCTTCTGGTCTGTGTGATTCCCTCCACCCTATTTCATTCCTGCTTTGTTAGAATAATCATACTTCTCTGAATTTTCTTTTTTTTTTTTTTTTTTTTTAATATTTATTTTCATCCAGAGACAGTTACATAGTGCTGGTTCACTCCCAAAGTGCTGCAACTGCCAGAGCTGCCCTGTAGCAATGGCCCCTTCTGTGAATTTTCTAAAAATAGTTTTGGAGCCTGTGTTGTGGGACAGCAAGTTAAAGCACCGTTTAGGATGCCGGCATCTTCATCAGATTCCTTGTTTGGATCCCAGGTGCTCTGCTTCCAATCCAGCTCCCTGCATATGCGCCTGGGAGAGCAGCGGATGATGACCCAAACACTTGGGGGCCCTGCCACCCATGTGGGAGAGCAGGATGGTAATCCAGGCTCCAGGCTTTGGCCTGGACCAACCCTGGCTGTGGAGGCCATTGAGGGTAGAGTAACCAGCAGATGAAAAATTATCTATCACTCTGCTCTTCAAACAAATCTTTTTTTTTTTTTTAAGATTTTTTATTTTTATTGGTAAGTCACATATGCAAAGAGGCGAACAGAGAGGAAGATCGTCTGTCCGTTAATTCATTCCCCAAGCAGCTGTAATGGCCGGAGCTGCAACAATCAGAAGCCAGGGGCTTGGAGCTGCCTCCGGGTCCCATGTGGGTGCAGAGACCCTGGCTTTGTACTGTGCTCAACTGCCTTCCCAGGTCACAAGCAGGGAGTTGGCTGGGAGATGGGGCTGCTGGGGTTAGAACCGGCGCCCATATGGGATCCCCGTGTTTCAAGGCTAGGACTTCAGCCACTAGGCTACCACACCAGGCCCAAATCTTTTAAAAATTACTTTGATTTTCTTTTAAAAATCAGGAAATAAATGGCAAAGGAATTCCAACTGTGTGTGTTTAAAGATTAGAGACCTTTAACAGGGAGCTGGACTGGAAATGGAGCAGTGAGAACTTGAATTGGTGCCCGTATGGGATGCCAGCATAGTACACATAGACTTACTCAACTATGCTATAATTCCAGCCCTTGTAAATATTCTTAACTGAAGTGTTCCCCACACTCCTGTTTTTCACTATTTGGGAAAGAAAGCAAATATGATTTTATAACCAGCAGGCTAAACGCTTCGTTCACCACCTACTTGTTTACTGTTTTGCTGGTGGTAGATTCTGGTCTCCACCCCTTCCACATACTGCTAATGTTAATTTTCCCTGGTTACTCTTTTTGAACCTACCATATCACTCTACAGCTTTTTTGAGTTTTTAGATTGTAAGACTAGGTACTCAGCCCTCAGAAATACTCTAGAAGGGCACAGAAGCCACAAACCCTACCTGAAAACATCAATAAGAAGCTTACAAAAAAGTACAGGATGGTCAAAGTCCTTGGCCCTATCCCTGCACCAATATGGGAGACCTGGAAGAAGCTCCTAGCTCCAGATGAGTCCAGCTCTGGCTGTTGTGCCCATATGGGGGAGTGAAGCAGTAGATGAGTATCTCTCTGTGTGTCTCTCCTCTTGTGACTGCCTATCAAATAAATTAATGTGTAAATTTGCCGTTAGGGGCTGGTCTTGTGCATCAGATTAAACACTGCCTATTAGACTGATATTCCATATCCAAGACCAGTTTCAGCCCTTACTTCCTCATTTGCATCAGCTGTGTGCTAATGCACTAGGAAAGCAGCAGAAATTGGCCCATGCGCTTGGGCCCCTGCCACCCATGTGGGAGAGCTGAGTGGAATTTGACTCCTGGCTGAAATTCAGCCTTGCCATATCTAGCTGTTGGCAATAATTTGGGGAATGAATCAAATCAGTTGATGGAAGATCTTTTTCTGTAACTCTGTTACTTGAATAGATGAATCTTTTTTTTAAAAAAAAAATTACCAATAAGTACTAACTTTGGACCTAGTGGTTAAAG
The DNA here is from genome assembly GCF_030435755.1 of Ochotona princeps. Taxonomy (NCBI): domain Eukaryota; kingdom Metazoa; phylum Chordata; class Mammalia; order Lagomorpha; family Ochotonidae; genus Ochotona; species Ochotona princeps. The sequence goes on from NC_080833.1 coordinate 23,196,130, forward strand.
GTGGGTTAAGATGCTTATGTCCCACATTTGGAATGGGTGGATTAGAAGCCTGCCTCCAGCTCTTGATTGTCGAGGCCTGCCACCATGTAGGAGGCCTGGATCCTGGCTTCAGCCCTGTGGGGAAGTGAACCAGTAGATGGTACCACTGGCACACTGTCTTTAAAAATAATATTTTTAATGTTTTACTTATTTATTTGGAATGCAGAGCCTTAGGGAAAAGGGGAGATCTTCCAGCCTAGTTCACTTCCCAAATAGCTATAACAGCCATATCTAAGCTGTACAAAGCTGGAAGCCAGGAACTCCAACCTAATCTGCCATGTGTGTGGCAGCTGCATGGACAGGAAGCTGGATCAGCAGTGGGATAGCTTAAAAACAGCACTGGAGTTTTTGAAGCCAGTGTTGCAGTTGCAGCGTAACCCATTGGTGCCATAACATCAGCTGTTAAGTAATTTAAAAATAACCAAGTTTCTAGGTTATGTTAAAACCATGATCACAATTGATTACTAGCTTTAAAATTGAATGAATGATTGATTGATACAACAAAGTTGCAGAGAGATCTTTTATCTGCTTATTCATTCCCCAGATGTCTGGGATTTCCTGGGAATTCTTCTGGGTCTCCCACTTAGGTGGCAAGAACCCATACATTTGGGTCATCTTGGGCTGCTTTCCCAAGACCATTAACAAGGAGCTGAATTGCAAATAGAGTAGCTAGGACACAAGCAAGCACCCATTTAAGATGCTGGTGTCACAGGCAGCAGCTTTACTGCTATGCCACCATGCCCTTAATTACAGCACTAGTTGTCAGGAAATCGAAGAGTGTATGCTCATCTTATGGTATAGGATAAAAGCTGAAGTTAGAATTTCAATAAACAGGGGTCGGTGGCATGGCCTAGCAGCTAAAGTCCTCACCTTGAACGCGCCTTGATCCCATATGGGCGCCGGTTCTAATCCTGGCAGCTCCACTTCCTATCCAGCTCCCTGCTTGTGGAAGGCAGTAGAGGACGGCCCAAAGCTTTGGGATACTGTGTCCACGTGGGAAACCTGGAAGAGGTTCCTGGTAATGAGCTTCTGATCGGCACAGCACCGGCCTGTTGCGGCTCACTTGGGGAGTGAATCATCGGACGGAAGATCTTGCTCTCTGTCTCTCCTCTCTGTATATCTGACTTCGTAATAAAAATAAATCTTAAAAAAAAATAGAATTTGAATAAACAGAACTTAGAGTTGGAAATTCTGATCTTTGAAGTCAGAGTCATGACTTTCCTTCACCTCTGTACCTGACAAACACATGTGATCCAGTTATTTTAAATACTTAAGAGCATAGTTTACAGAGTAGGGTTGAGATAGGATGTGTCCCTAGGCTGACATTATCAGCATCCCCTGGTACCATGTTAGAAAGTGCGATAGCTCAGTGGCTAAATCCTCACCTTGAAACTTCCAGGATCCCATATGGACTCTGGTTCATATCCTAGCTGCTCTGCTTTCCATTCAGCTCCCTGCTTGTGGCATGGGAAAGCAGTAGAGAACGGCACAAAACCTTGGGAAGAAGGTCCTGGCTCCTGGCTTTAGATTGGCTCAGCTCCAGCATCATGTCCACCTGAGGAGTGAAACCAGTGGACAGAAATCTGTCTCTCCTCTCTGTAAATCTGCCTTTCTAATAAAAAAAATAACCTCTCTAATTTAAAAAAAAAGAAAGGAATGAAGTAAGAATTGCAGATTTGTAATAGAAATCCCTAGTTGGGGTTGGGATCCAAGAATCTGTTTTAGCAAGTTCTCAGATTTGTGGTGATTCTGATGTATACTGAAGTTGGAGAGCCTCTGCCTTAAAACTGCTGAAGACAGAATTAGAACCAGGGTTCTGCCACTGCGTGTTAGGTCACTGCATGATATTGGTGTTCCCCTGTCAGGGGAATCACCTACTGCTGATGCACCTGGGAAAATGGGGAAGACGGCCTGAGTGCTTGGACACCTGCACCCGCGTGGGAGACCCAGAAGCAGCTCCCGGCTTCAGCCTGGCCCAGTCCTCGTTATTGTGGCCATATGGGGGGTAAACCAGCAGATAGGTCTCTATTTCTCTCTCTTTCTTCCAAAACTACCTTTCAAATAAATAAAACAGATTTTTTTAAGGAAGCACAACATAGGAATATTATATAGGAAAATTCTGCTATTTGGAATATTTGATGACTTTAGAGAGTACCAGTTTCTTGTTTGTGGGTTGTTCTTGTGACCATGTGTGCTTTCAGTTACTGCTCATTCTTTGAGGGTCTGCCCCACCTCTGTTAGAATTCCTGTCATAGGGCCCTGCGCCATGGCCTAGCGGCTAAAATCCTCACCTTGAACGCCCCGGGATCTCATATGGGTGCTGGTTCTAACCCCGGCAGCCCCGCTTCCCATCTAGCTCCCTGCTTGTGGCCTGGGAAGGCAGTAGAGGATGGCCCAAAGCTTTGGGACCCTGCACCTGCATGGGAGACCCGGAAGAGGTTCCTGGTTCCCGGCTTCTGATCGGCACAGCACTGGCCGTTGCGCTCACTTGGGGAGTAAATCATCAGACGGAAGATCTTCCTCTCTGCCTCTCCTCTCCTCTGTATATCTGACTTTGTAATGAAAATAAACTAAATCTTCAAAAAAAGAAATTCCTGTCATAGTGCCTGTCTATACTTCATTACTACCCTCATAGACTGAAATCTGTAGAATGTAAACAGGTGAAAAAAAAAAGGGGGAGGGTCTGTAGGGCTCGGCACAGTAGCCTAGTGGCTAAAGTCTGCTCCTTGCTTGTGGTCTGGGAAAGCTCAGCTCCGGCCGTTGTCCCCATTTGGGGAGTGAACCGGTGGATGGGTGATCTTTCCTTGTTTCTCCTCTCTATAAAATCTGACATTCCAATAAAAATAAGTAAATCTTTTTTTTTTTTTTTTTTTTTTTTTTTAACGGGGAGGATTGTATTCCACCTAGTGTTTGTAAGTCCTGTTGTTTACAATGTGGATGACTGGTTCTTGCCAAGTCCCCCTTCCTGGCTAATGGTCTAATGGTCTAATGGTCATGGCTGTAACTCTCTCTTAATCTGCCTTTCAAAGAAAGCACTTAGGGGCCCACAAAGCAGGCATTCCATATGAGTGCAGTTCAAATCTGCTGTTCTGCTTCTGGTCTAGTTCCTGTTCATGCACCTGGGAAAAGCATCAAGTACTTGAGGCTCTTGCTGCCTTTGTGGGAGACTGTGGTAGAGTTGGATGCCTGGCCTTGGCCTGTCTCAGCCCCAGCTGTTGCAGCCATTTTTTTGTTTGTTTGTTTTGTTTTGTTTTGTTTTTTATTAAATTTATTAATTAATTACATTGTGTTGTAATTACATAGAATCTGGGATTCTCCCCCCCACTGTTGCAGCCATTTGTGAAGTGAACCAGCAGATGGAAAATCTCAGTCTCTCTCTCTCTCTCTCTTTTTTTTTAAAGATTATTTTTATTACAAAGTCAGATATACAGAGAGGAGGAGAGACAGAGAGGAAGATCTTCCGTCCGATGATTCACTCCCCAAGTGAGCTGCAACAGGCCGGTGCACGCCGATCCAATGCCGGGAACCAGGAACCTCTTCTGGGTCTCCCACGTGGGTGCAGGGTCCCAATGCATTGGGCCGTCCTCAACTGCATTCCCAGGCCACAAGCAGGGAGCTGGATGGGAAGTGGAGCTGCTGGGATTAGAACTGGCGCCCATATGGGATCCTGGTGCGTCAAGGCGAGGACTTCAGCCGCTAGGCCACTGTGCCGGGCCCAGTCCCTCTCTTTAACTCTTTAAAATTCAGTAATGTTTAAAGGCAATAACATGTTAAGAAATTTTCCTGGGTGCTACGGTATTTTTATTGAAGATGCATTTATGTATTTATTTGAAAGTCACTGAGAGGAAGACAGAGATCTTCCATCTGCTGCTTCATTCCCTAAATGGCTGCAGTGGTCAGGGCTGGAAAGGTTGAAACTGAGAGCCAGGAGCTCCATCAGGCTCACTCACCTGGGTAACAGAGGCCAAACCTTGATTTTCTTGGGCCATTAGCAGGGAGTTGGATGAGAAGTAGAAAAACCAGGACAGGAACCAGTATTCATAAGAGATGCCTGTGTGACAGGTGGTGGCTTTACCTGGCACACCTTAGTGCTGATCCCTGGGTGCTAAAGTTTTATGAGCTAGAACTATCTTGCTCTTGGAATTGAAAGTTCCTTAGGGAGTAGTGTTATGGCATGGTTTGTTAAACTGCCTCCTGTGATACTTCATGGGAGCAGTGTTTGAGTCCCAGCTCCCTACTTGTAACCCAGCTCCCTACTAATATGCCTGAGAAAGTGTTGGAAGGTAGCCCAACTGCTTGAGCCTCTACCACCCATGGAGGAAACCTGGATGGAGTTTCAGGCCCCTGGGTTTGGCCAGATCCAGCCCTGGCATTTTGGGACCATTTGGGGAGTGAATCACAAGATGAGAGATTCCTCTCTGTCTTTCAAATAAATAAAAATAAATCTTTAACTGAGCCCAGCTGATGACTTAGTCACTAAATCCTTACCTTGTAGGCACTAGAATCCCATAGGGGTGCCAGTTTGTGTCCCAGCTGCTCCCCTTCTCTTCCAGCCTCCAGCTTGTGGCCTGGGAAAGCAATAGAAGACAGCCCAAGGCCTTGGGACCCTTCACCTGTGTGGAAGACTCGGAAGAAGCTCCTGGCCTCAGATCGGCTCAGCACTGCCTGTTATGTCCATTAGGGCGTGAACCAGTGGATGGAAGGTCTTTCTTTGTTTCTCCTCTCTGGAAATCTGCCTTTCCAATTAAAAATTTTTATTTATTTTTATTGGAAAGGTAGATCAGATTTATGCAGAGAAGAGAGGCAGAGGGAAAGATCTTGCATCCGCTGGTTCACTCCCCAAATGGCTGCAATGAGCTGTTCAAAGCCATGAGCTTCTTCCAAATCCCGTCATCCTTTGCTGCTTTCTGAGTACACAAGCAGGGAGCTGGATGAGAAGTGAAACAGTTGGGACACAAACTGGCACCCATATGGGATCCTCGTGATTGCAAGGTAAGGATTGAACCATCGCACCAGGCCTTAAGTTACTGACTTTTTAAAGATTTATTTATTTTTGTTGGAAAGTCAGATATACACAGAAGAGGAGAGACAGAGAGGAAGATCTACCATCCATTGATTCACTCCCCAAGTGGGCACAACGTCTGGAAATGTACCAATTCAAAGCTAGGAACCTGGAGCCTCTTCTGGGTCTCCCATGTGGGTGCAGGGTCCCAAGCCTTTGGGCCATCCTTGACTGCTTTCTCAGGCCACAGGCAGGGAATTGGATGGAAAGTGGGGCAGTCAGGATTAGAACCGGCACCTATATGGCATCCCAGCACGTACAAGGTGAGGAGTTTAGCCACTAGGCTACTGCACCAGGCCCAGTTCCTGACTTTCAAATAAAAGATACGTTATTTGAAAGGCAAAGTTATAGAGAGGAAAAAACAGAGTGAGCTTCCATTACTGAATCATTTCCAAAATGGCAAAACAAAAACAAAAAGAAAAAAAAACAGTGCTAGTTTGTGCCAAAGCCAGGAGCCTTTTCTGGATCTCCCACATGGCTGACGAGAGTTCAAGAACTTGGGCCATCTTCATTTTCTTTTCCCAGGCCATTGGCAGGGAGTTGAATTGAAAGTTGAGCTCCACGACTTGAAGCAGCATCCATTTTGGATGTTAACACTGCAGTAGCGGCTTCACCCTTTGGTACCACAGTGCTGCTCCCAGACTTTTTGTTTGTCAAGATGTACCTTTCCTCTTTTTCCTGGTGTAGATTTTTGGTTTTTTAGTGCCTTAATTTCCCTGTTCCTCATCTCAGTGCATTAGTTTTGTTAAATCTAAATCTTTTAAAAATTTTTTGTATTGGAAAGCTGGATTTATGGAGACAGAGGGAAAGATCTTCCGTCTGCTGGTTCACTCCCCACATGGCCACAATGGCCGGAGCTGGCTGATCCAATGCCAGGAGCCAGGAACCTGGAACTTCTTCCAGGTCTCCTACACAGGTGCAGGGTCCCAGAGCTTTTGGGCCATTCTCCTCTGCTTTCCTAGACCCGTAATCAGAGAGATGGGTCAGAAATGGAAGAGCCAGTACACAAATCAGTGCACATATGGGATGTGATGCTTGGGGGTGGAGGATTAGCCAGTTGAGCCAACACGCTGACCCAAAATCTATTTACTCTTAACTCAGGTAAGTTTGTCTTCATTATGTGGTATTCCATGCTATTGCTTTGATGGACTTGGAAATTTTCCTTTATTTACCAGACCAAAAATAATTTTTTTCCTATTCAGAAATTGAGAAAATTCAGAAAGAATCAAAAAAGGATGATGAGGAGAATTACTTGGATTTATTTTCTCATAAGAACATGAAGCTGAAAGAACGGGTATTGATTCCTGTCAAGCAGTATCCCAAGGTAGGACAAATTATGCCCCTCTTTTGAGTTTCTTTATGATGTGGGTGTCATTGGCTATAATAAGGACTTCAGAGGAGGGTGACAAGGCAGAAATTTAAACTTGTAAAGCTACTCTTATACTCACACTTCTGTTTCTGGTAATTGAAGCATGTATACCTATAGCTAATAGCATAGCTATATCAGGGAGAAGGAATAATCATCTTATTGTCAATGAGTTATATATCATTTTACCCAAAGGTTTATGGAGGCTCTAGGTTAAAGGGGGAAGAAAATTAAACTCCTCAAAGTTACTCATAGTCTAAAGATTGGCCTGAACTTTAAATAGAAAGGAAATCATTTTTCTTGCTCAAAATTTGATACCTTCTCCTCCTCTTTCTCCTTTTTAAGAAAAATATAATTTGCTAACCGTACTACCAAGAAGTGCTACATGTCTGTTGTGAAGTCACTGCCTTAAAAATGTCATGTGCCATATGTTAAAATGTTTATGTATGTTAAAATAATTAGAGATAGAGTATGTTATGGACAGCGCACCAGCCTGCGTCAGGAAACCCACTTCCAAGTCTAGGAACTGCATTTCCTGGTTGAGTTTTATCAGCACAGCTTTAGTATATTCTTCAATAAAATGGGAATAGTATTACTCTACCTGTTTTACAGGGCTTTTGAAAATCAAATGAGAATGCAGGATATATGTGGAATTTTTAATGGGAACATGTGTGTTTAGAAATGTGTTTTATTTTCTGTCAGTTCAATTTTGTTGGAAAGATCCTTGGACCACAAGGAAATACAATAAAAAGACTGCAGGAAGAGACTGGTGCAAAAATCTCTGTGTTGGGAAAAGGCTCGATGAGAGACAAAGCCAAGGTAAGCTCACGTTAGTGAGACAAGAGGATAACTCGATGTCTTCTTGCTCGGAGTCCAGGATGGAATGCCTTGGAAGCCACTGATTTATGTACAGAATGTGACTCTTTAAGTTTCTGTTGGCTGTAAGAGGTTGTAGATGAAATTAGCTAATTTGGTTGACAGGAATTGATAAACTCATCTGTGAAAACTTGTAAGTGGAGCCAGGTGTTGTAATGCCTACAGCTTAAAGAGACTAGGACATGGACGCTCCCCTTTTCAGTAACAGGAAAGCGTGGGAAGAGTTACCATTGTGGATGAGTTTGAAGACTGGTAGTTTTATGTTTCATGTCCACTTGGACTGGGAGGCCCCATGAAACAGCTTGTGATCCCAGGGTACCCTAAATAGTCCTGACAACAGAATCTGAGGCATCGGTCTTTTTCTATGGCATAGCCCCTACACTGTGAATTCTTTATAATTGCCAGGAAACTTCCCACTAGAACAAAATTGTTCTAGCCTTCTGTGGTCAGCTTTTTAAAGGAGACATACTTGATACCACTGAAAAGCTTTTTTTTTGAAGCTGGCATTGGAACAGCAGGTTAAGCTGCTGTCACCTGCAGTGCTATCATCCCATATGGGTGAGTCCCAGTTTGAGTCCCAGTGTTCCATTTCTGAGTCAACTCCTTGTTAATGTGCCTGGCAAAGCAGCAGAAGACGTTCCAAGTGCTTGGACTCCCTGACATTCATGTGGGAGACCCAGGTAGAGTTCCAGGCTCCTGGCTTCTGCTTGGCCCAACATTGGGCATTATAGCCATTTGGGGGAATGAACCGTTGATAGAAAATCTCTCTAATTGTGACTTTCAAATAAATCAATCCTTTAAAAATTCTTGAAATTTGTGCCCGGCGGTGTGGCCTAGCAGTTAAAGTCCTCGCCTTGAACGCACCGGGATCCCATACGGGCACTTCCACTTCCCATCCAGCTCCCTGCTTGTGGCCTGGGAAAGCAGTCGAGGACGGCCCAAAACTATGGGATCCTGCACCCACGTGGGAGACCCTGAAGAGGTTCCTGGTTCCCTGCTTCTGATCGGCACAGCACCGGCCGTTGTGCTCACTTGGGGAGTGAATCATCGGACGGAAGATCTTCCTCTCTGTCTCTCCTCCTCTCTGTATATCTGACTTTGTACTAAAATAAAAAGTAAATCTTAAAAAAAAAATTCTTAAAACTTGCCCTTTCAGGCCTCTTTTTTTATAACCTAATTAACCAGCATGATTTTTCTCCAGACCTTCTTTTATCTACTTAGATTTATCTGTCACTAGCTGTGTACAGTAATGGCTAAAGTATGTTATTCTAGCTAATGAGATTTGCGCAGGCTTTTCTTTACTCTGACCTGGCTTTTTTTCCTCCGTAAGAACTCTACAGCATTTAAGCAGATCAGTAGAGTTGATGATTAACAGCTCTACCTGGGATTTGAAAACAAATTCCTGGCTATAAGTATATGAATGCATGCAAATGCTTGGCAAGTGGTTGTTACAGTGTATAAATGTCGAGGGTTTTGTTTTTTTTCTTAGCATTTTATTTGAAAAGCAGAAAGAGAAGGAGTGCTTCCATCTGCTGGTCTGCTTCCCAAATTAACGCGATAGCTGGGGCTAGTCCAGGGGAAAGCCAAGAACCTGAAACTCAGTCTAAGTATGCCATGTAGGAAACAAGAAAACAAACATTTGAGCCATTACAGCCACCTCCCAGAATATGTATTATCAGAAGTCAGAATTGGAGTGGAGCTAGTACATGAATGAGATACACAGGCAATACTGGGGTGGGGTCCAAGTAGTGTGTTTTTTTTTTTTTTTTTTTTTACTGCTGTGCAATATGCACACCCCGTTTTTGTTTTTACACTTTCTCAAAAGAGCTCCAGTCAGTTCCCCAGGAATTAAAGACAACAGTTAACTGCTTACAGCAGACCAAATACAAATTCAGTGGATTGTGTATGTTATTATTTTCCAGGGTTTGTTCCTTCTTAAGCTTTGCTATTTTTCTTAGACATTGAGATTATCTCTTATTGTCCCTTCAGCCTGGAGATAAAAATGTTTTTTTCCCTTGTCCACACGGTGTGACGCTTCTGTACATTTTTCCATAGGAGGAAGAACTGCGCAAAGGTGGAGACCCCAAATATGCTCACTTGAACATGGATCTGCATGTCTTCATTGAAGTCTTTGGACCTCCGTGTGAGGCTTATGCTCTCATGGCACACGCCATGGAGGAAGTCAAAAAGTTTCTTGTGCCAGTAAGGAAATCCATAGTGTCTATCTTCTAAGTAAGGGGGATGGCAATCTTGGGCTGTTGTGAAAGCAGGATCTCTGCATTGCCTGAAATTGTGTGCTACATGTGTGTTTATTTGTATTTCATTAATCATCCATATTCGCAAGGCACTGTGCCACAGGGCTACTCTGTTCATCCTGTCTAATGTGACTTTCCATTGTGTGCCATATCTGGTGTTGGTATTATGGATTCACAGCTAAATAGTCTGATACTGGTGTGGAACCTGGAGGGTATGCTAGGAAAGCCACTAAGGTGGGCTCTGAAATCTGGAGTCTATAACACCAGAGAGTATCCAGTGGTAATAGATTCAATTCTGACGTGGTTGCCCTCATGGGTTTCTTGTCAAGAGAGTTATTTTATTAGAGTTTGGTTTGGAAGAAGCATGGTTGTTACACACTTCACTATTGATAACATTAAAATGGATTGGTGTGCAGGTCCTTTTAGATTGTAACTGAGGCCCAGGAAGAGTTGGAATAGGCTGGAGTATCTGTCTTGGCTTATTACCACCCCGTCAATTATCACTTTGAATGGGTAGTGTTTGTCAGGATTGCTATACTATTGTTATATGTTTAATATTAATCTGGAACCTTAGTAAAGATTTGGAATACTATTGGTTTTCTTGAATGTAAAATGAAAGATTTGGAACTAAATATGTCAGAGAATGTTGGTATTGGTAAATTAAAAATTGATAGTTTGGACCCATAATATTGAATTCCAAAGATTCCAGTACAAAAGTCTGAACAGTGGGCTAGCGTTGATTATTTGGTTTGCCAATGGGAGTCTCAGACAATAATGATGTGTAGTGTAGTGTAGAAGCAGGTGAAAAGCTAAGGGAGACATCTTTGTAATACCTAGAATCTTATGTTATGAAGCTATTTCCACCTGAGAATATATACATTCATGAAGTATTGAAACAAAATCACTGTCAATAGGAAATCTGTGGAAAGGTTTGCAGATGGCAAATGACTGTTTTTACTTGTAGTGAAGGGAAAAATTGTCAGCCTGTATTTGCATCCCAGTCCTAAACATCCACTTTCCTGTTAGAACCATTAACTACCAGTGAAGTTTTGCTCACTCTAGAAGGAACACTAGACCAGAAGCTCAGTCTTCAAGTTACCTTTTCATTTTTCTGAGCCTCAGATTCCTGTTTGTCCCAAACCCTTGTTAAATATCTGGTAGGTGCCCAATACTGTGCTACCTGGGCAGTTTCTGTGTGAAGTTTCCTGAAGAGCTCTCAGTAAGAAGAAAAACATGGTATAAAGTGACGTGCAAAGTGCTTAAGTAGGGAGAATTATCTGGTGCTGTGGAACGAACTGGTATGGAGAAGACATCAGGGGAAGTTTGTCAAAAGAAATAGTGTTTTAGGTAAGCTTTGCAAGAGTTAAAGAGAACCTTGGGTATATTCCATCACCACCCCTATCCTTTCCCCATCCCTGGGAAAAAAGTTATAGCTTGCTGATTCAAAGCCTGAATTTTGGAGAAAGTTAATACATAGTTCACATCTGGAATCTGTCACTTAGAAGCTCTGTGTTCTTTTTTTTTTTAAGATTTGTTTACTTTTATTGGAAAGGCAGATTTATAGAGAGAAGGAAAGAGAGAGAAAGCTCTTCTGTTTGCTGGTTCACTCCCTAAGTGGCCACAAAGACCAGAGCTGAGGCAATCAGGAGGCGGGAACCTCCTCCAGTGCTCCCATGCAGATACAGGGTCCCAAGGCCTTAAGTCATCCTCTAGTGCTTTCCCAGGCCACAAGCAGGGAGCTGGTATTCGGGAAGCGGGGCAGGACATGAACCTGGTCCCAAGCTGTTTCTTATGCTGGCTGATTTATATTTGCTGAATCTGTTTTCCCAGTTAACAGAAATGGAAGTCTGCCTACTTACTTCAGGGTCATTTTGAAGATTAAACTGAAAAATCTTTATAACGCTTATTCTTTAATGCCTAGTTCATACAGCTCCATTAATGGTAGTGGCTTTTATTATTCCAGGCAAAGGAAATAATTTGCCAAGGATGGGTATGTGAAAATCAGGGTATGAACTGCAAATTCTAGAGGAGGTTGTATATGGACGGTGGCTTGCAGGGACCACATCATGAAGAGCTCTGCCTAAATAATGGTGCATCTGACATCAGGACTTTCCTCAAAGAAGTGACAGGCAGGGTGCTCTTTAACTTCAGAAAATGAGTGATCTGGGCCTTTAAGCTTTTTAAGCACTTCTCAGCATCCAAGGCTCATGTGGGCGAGATGACTTCACAGTAAAAGGTGAAAGGGTTGTACAGTACACCTTGTTATCTCTCATTCCCAGGATATGATGGATGATATCTGTCAGGAGCAATTTCTAGAGCTGTCCTACTTGAACGGAGTTCCTGAGCCCTCTCGTGGCCGAGGGGTGCCAGTGAGAGGCCGAGGAGCTGCACCTCCCCCCCCACCTGTTGCAAGGTAAAAATAATGGAGACAGAAATACAGGGTCTGAATTGACGTCTAGTGCCTTTGTTCTCTTTCAAAAGTATGGCTTTGACTTCTATTGTGGGAGGGCTGGGATTCATACATTACACTGAGAATAAAACTGTAGATCTTGGGCACTTCGACCATAGTTAAGTGTGCTATATGACTGCTAAAACCTTTAGTCTCTTGATGTTGGACAGTCTTAACCATTTTTGGTTTTGTTTATTTGTCTTTAGGATTTATTTATTTATTTAAAGATTTATTTTATTTTTATTGGAAAGGCAGATTAACAGAGAGAAGAGGAGAGAAAAAAAAATCTTCTGTCCGCTGGTTCACTCCCCAAGTGACCACTGTGGCTGGAACTGAGCCAATCTGAAGCCAGGATCTGGCAGCTTTTTCTGGGTTTCCCATGCGGGCACAGGGTCCCAAGGCTTTGGGCCGTCCTCAACTACTTTCCCAGGCCACTGCAGGGAGCTGGAAGGTGTGGAGCAGCCAGTATACGAACCTGTACCCATATGGGGTCCTGGAGCATGCAAAGCAAGGAGTTTAGCCACTAGGCTACTATGCTGGGCCCAGATTGGTATATTTTTACTTGAAAGGAAGTGTTACAGAAAGAGAAGGAGAGACAAGAGAGAGAGAGATCAGTCTTTCATCCATTGATTCACTCCTCAAAAAAGGCAGCAGTGGCCAGAGCTGGGCTGGTCCAAAGCTAGGTGCCAGGAGCTTCTTCCAGGTTTCTTACATGGGCACATGAGCTCAAGCAGTTGTGCCATCCTCTGTTGCTTTTCCATGTGCATTAGGAGGGAGCTAGATGAGAAGTGGAGCAGCTGTGATTCAAATTGCCAACCATATGAGATGCTGGTACCGCTGGCAGAAGCCCAACTTGCTGTGCCTTGGCACCGACCCTACGTATTTTGTTTATAAAGGTTTATTTATTTATTTATTTATTTATTTTAAAGATTTATTTTATTTTTATTACAAAGTCAGATATACTGAGAGGAGGAGAGATAAAGAGGAAGTAGAGCTGCCGGGATTAGAACCAGCGGCCATATGGGATCAAGGCGAGGACCTTAGCCACTAGGCCACACTGCCGAGCCCCAGGTTTATTTATTTTTATTTGAGAGAACTTCTGTCTGCTGGTTTACTCCCTAAATGGCCACAGTAGCTGGGCCTGGGCCAGACCAAAGTTAGAAGCCATGAACTTCTTCCAGGACTTCCTCGTGGATGACAAGGGCCTCAAATACTTCCTTCCACTTGAGACATCTTTCTCTGTTTTTCCCAGGCCATTAGCAGGAAACTGGATTAAAACTACAGTAAGAAACACTTCAGCTAGCATCCCACTTGGATGCTGGTGTTGCAGGTGGCCTCTTCACATGTTATGTGTTAGCTTTTTTTGGGGGGGGTGTTTTTAATGTTACTGGGAGTTTTTTTTTTTTTTTTTTGAAAGGCAGATTTTACAGGAAGGGACAGAAAGAGAGGTCTTTTGTCTTTTGTGTCCTGGTTTGCTGCCCAGATGGCTGGAACAACTGGTACTGAGCTGATCCAAAGCCAAGAACCAGGAACTTCTCCAGGTCTCCCATATGGGTGCAGGGGCCCAAGAACTTTAACTGTCCTCAGCTGTTTTACCTGGCCATAAGCAGGGAGCTGCATTGGAAGAGGAGCATCCAGGACACAAATTGGCATCCATATGGGATGCTAGTGCTGTGGATGAAGGATTAGCTTGATATGCCACTGCATTTTTAAATTTTTTAATGGCTGCCCTTAAGATTTAACTTTTTTTTGTTTTTAAGACTTATTTAATTTTTATTGGAAAGGCAAATACACAGAGAGAATGAAAGAAATATCTTCCATCCACTGGTTCACTCTCCAAGTGGCCACAACAGCCAGAGCTTAGCTGATTCAAAATCAGGAACTTCTTCCACGTCTCCCATTTGGGTGCCAGGATCTCAAGGCCTTGGGCTGTCCTCTACTGCTTTCCTCAGCCACAGCAGGGAGCTGAAAGGGAAGTGGAACAGCCAGGACATGGACCAGCACCCCTATGGGATCCCACAGATGCAACGAAGGATTTACGACGACGCTGTCCCACTGGGCCCAGTGTTTTAACTTTTTGTGACTGACCTATATAAACTAGGCCTTCTTTACCTGCCCAAGGATTGTTCTGTTTTGGAATTTGAAGAGCCTTCCAGTGTAGATCCCTTTCCCAATTGCATGTGCCTGTATGCTTGACCAGTGCTCTATATAAAGCATGATAAAAATCTATCTAGAGTTTGGTGTTGTGGCAGTGCCGGTTAAGCTGCCACTTGGGATATTAGCATTCCATATCAGAGTTCTAGTTCAAGTTCGGCTGCTCCACTTCCCATTTTGCTTCCTGGTAATGCACCTGGGAAAACAACAGAAGATTGCCAAAGTGCAGCCAAGTACGAGATGGAGCTCCTAGCTGCTCACTTCAGGCTGTCCTGGACCTTTCGGTTGCAGCAGATAGACGATATCTGGCTTTCCCTGTATCTCTAGATATCTGTCAGAAAATAAAGAAGTAAATCTTGTAAAAATCTATCTAGCTCTACATTTTGCAAGCCAATCTGAAAATGGAAGTGGCCTGTTTATAATATAAGATGAATTTTCTCTTTGCAGAGGCCGTGGAGTTGGACCACCTCGGGGGGCTTTGGTGCGTGGTACCCCAGTGAGAGGAGCCATCACCAGAGGTGCTACCGTGACTCGGGGCGTGCCACCCCCACCCACTGTGAGGGGCGCTCCCACATCAAGAGCGCGGACAGCAGGCATTCAGAGGATACCTCTGCCTCCACCTCCTGCCCCCAAAACCTACGAAGAATATGTAAGAATATTTTGAACAAAGTGCTACTTCCTAATACTTACAAGATTGCCAGGGAAGATTGATTGACAAATTCTTGGCCCTTTGTGCAGGGTGGTGACTGGTCTTTAAGATTTGGAATCTATTCATGAAATGAGTGATGAACTATGAGCAGAGTTCCCATTTGGGCTTGATTATCTTTTTGGAATAGGCGGGGTGTAAGCTGTACCTCACTGTGCAGTGTAAGGAAGCTGCTGCTTCTGCCAGTGATACTAACGCTCAGTTTTGTGTTACTTCCTGTCTCCACCTGTCCTGAACTATTTTGGTTGGGTTGTTTTTTGTTTAGGTTCTGGGTTTTTTTGTTTGTTTTTAGTAACACATTCTTTTAATTATTCCTCAGTAGGTATTAATAATATGAAGGCAGTTTTCATGTCCTGTTAATCTGAAAGGCTGTTGTGCCCACAGGAGGTAATCAGTTCTGACTTTGCTTGTGTTTTATGTGTTCTAGGGATATGATGACACATATGCAGAACAGAGCTATGAAGGCTACGAAGGGTATTACAACCAGAGCCAAGGGTAAGTCAGGCAACAGGACTGCTGTTTGGGAAGCTAGCAATAGAGTTGGGAGAAGCTTAGTGTGATTTGGGAGAAGTGTGGCTCTGCTGTTAAGGCATATCCTCTGCTTTGGGTGTCTGTGAGCCACACAGTTAGATGTACAGGTTTGGCTGACTCTGAGTTTTCTAATTAGAAATTAGAAATCTAACTCTGAGATTCTAATTAGAAATCTGGGAAAAGCAGGTGAAAGATTTCCAAGTTGTGACTACATGGAAGCAAAGAGAGGAAATAATCTAAATAATTGTTTTTGTATTTTAAAAAATCACAGCTACATCAAATTGTATATGGAAAGAATAGCTGTTTATGCTTCTGTAGTGAGCACTGTAGAGTATGTAGTGTATATGGTGTTTTAGAACTGTTTTGGAGTGTAGGGATAGGGCAAAATGAATAGTTCCTTGTGTTACACAGTGAGATGGCAGAAGCATCTGAAAGGTAGAACTGAAGGTTGTTGCTGTGAACTTTCTAACACTCTGGCTTTGGCTTGCAGGGACTCAGAGTATTATGACTATGGACATGGGGAGGTTCAAGATTCTTATGAAGCTTACGGTATGTATTTCTGTGGTGGGACAGATTACACAAGTAAGAGTCAGGGAGAATGTTGGTGATTGATTATTGGGAGTCAGACACATCTGAAGAAAAGCCTTTAGAAGGCCAAGGTGTTGGTAGATATGATAATAGGAGTGCCCTCTTACTTGAATTCTATGGTTTCTGGGACAGAGAGGGACTACTAAAGTGAGGTGGGGATCCTTGGCAGGCTAAGTAAACATCTTGGTCCGGGCTCAGCTTCAGCCTGGCCTGCTTGCAGCCGCAGACTTCCTCAAGCTCAGACTGATTCTGTTAGGGGACAGTTAGTCCTGGATTATGTTTACGACCTCTCCTGCTGATATGTAGACCACTTTAGTATATAAGAACCTCATCTTATGCAATTCTAGTCCTCTGCTTCACATATGTCGAACGTTAGAATCTTGGGCCTGGCATGGTAGACTAGCATATAACATCTTCACCTTGAACACGCTGGGATCCCATGTGGGTGCCGATTCTAATCCCGGTGGCCCCGCTTCCCATCCAGCTCTCTGCTTGTGGCCTGGGAAAGCAGTCGAGGACAGCCCAAAGCTTTGGGACCCTGCACCCGTGTGGGAGACCCAGAGGAAGTTCCTAACTCCTGGCTCCAGGTTGGCACAGCACCAGCCGTTGTGCTCACTTGGGGAGTGAATCATTGGATGGAAGATCTTCCTCTCTGTCTCTCCTCCTCTCTGTCTATCTGACTTTGTAATAAAAATAAATAAATCTTAAAAAAAAAAAAGATAAGTCTTTTGAAAAGAATTTTATTACAGAGAAAATGCTAGCTGAAAGGGACCTGGATGGCAAGCAGCTAGTCAGACCAGGTTGGGGGAAGAGTATTCCCCTTCAGATCACATCAGAGGCAGTAGGGGCTGCTGCCCAGGACAGTGCCAGCGGGTCAGGGCAAACCAGCTGCTTGTTGGCTTAGACAGCTCAAGCCTTGGTCCCAAGGGAGCCAGAGAGGCTGGCATGGCGGCAGGACCAATCTGCCTTCATGAGCTTTGGTGAAAACATGCTGCTCAGGTGTGGCCTCG
The DNA here is from genome assembly GCF_030435755.1 of Ochotona princeps. Lineage (NCBI taxonomy): Eukaryota > Metazoa > Chordata > Mammalia > Lagomorpha > Ochotonidae > Ochotona > Ochotona princeps. The sequence continues at coordinate 23,213,166 of NC_080833.1, forward strand.
AGAGCAGGTGATGATCCCAGGTGAGTGAGCCCTCAAGGGAATGCCGCAGCAAGGGATGCAGACAGTGATTGCTGTGATGTGAGGTATTTGCAGCATACCAAAGGGCTTAGAGCGAGTGCTTGGCAAGGGGCTCAGCAGTTGACAGTTCATCTTAAACATTGGTTGAGTTTCCTCTTACCCCATCTACAAAAGAGGAGCTTCTTAGGGCCTCCCTCAGACACGCTGCCTGCAGTTCCTTGATGTGGTATTGAATAGCCAGACAGCTGCTTACCCAAGGAAGCAGTAGAATTCAGTGGTCCTGGACAGTTGCCATCAGTAACACTGCACCTCTGTGCTTGCATGCCGCTGCTAAGGGTGTTTCCCCCACCCGGGAGGCAGGACAGAAAGGCCTCTGTGTGTGCTTGACTAAACTATGTTTCTGTTTTGCTGAGGAAAGGACTGAACCAAAAGAGGCCAATCCTTGTGTGATGTTGTTGTGGTTAATCTATTCTAATCTCTGTCCTTATAAGAAGAATTAGAAAAATAACCTACATGTTACCCAGAAGCCATCTGGACAGTGTGTGGGCATGTGTCGTATACTGAGAGTCGTCTGAACTGCGTTCTGTGCGACTTGCAGTTTAAGACAAAGAAGTATGAGAAGTATGTCGGGAAGGAAGTGCATATGAACTAGTGGGAAGGAAGGACGACAGTGTATCTCATTATTTGAGAGTGTAAGCCATGCTCTTTGGCCTCTCTGGAGCATTGTCGTGAGACAGGTGCTTACGGGATCCTCCTTAGCAGTTCTGTGAATGCAGTATTTGTGTGACAGTACCCTCCACTGGGGCAGTGAAGCCCAGCTCTGCTGTTGGTAGGGGGCCTCATTAAATGTGGCGCTTGTTTGCTGCTCCCAGAGAGCCTAGGAACACTTCACAGGAAACTTGCCTTACTGTCAGCTTCCAATGTGAAAGACTTCTAGAATTGTTGTCACCTTATCTGAAGCTGCCTGCCAGAATTGCTCTGGAAATGGGAAAGGCTGTTGCAGGCTGTTGAGTTTAATGACTCCCTGACTGTCTCAGGTCCTCTGTTGGGTTAATGCAGGTTAGGAACTTGGATTGTCAGTCGATGTGCCTCTGGAAAGCATCATGGCTGAGCATTCTGTAGTGTTCAGTGCCAGCCTTCTCTGGGCCATTCCCTTCCTCACAAGACTACTCAGGAGGGCCACCCCAACTGAGCAAGGAGCCTCCAAGAAGGTGTCTGGATGCTAGAAGAAAGGCAGGGTTTGGGGTGCTCTGTACCGAGTGACTGACCCTGCTCAGCCCCAGATGCCTTTGGCTCACATCTGATGAATTGTATTTGCTTTCTTCACAGGCCAAGACGACTGGAATGGGACCAGGCCATCTCTGAAGGCCCCTCCGGCTAGGCCAGTGAAGGGCGCATACAGAGACCATCCATATGGACGTTATTAAAAACAAACAGGAGGGGAAAATAGCAGTTATGAGCAAAGTTGTTACTGATTTCTTGTATCTCCCAGGATTCCTGTTGCTTTACCCACAACAGACAAGTAATTGTCTAAGTGTTTTTCTTCGTGATCCCTTTCTTCCCACCTTACTCCATTCTTAACTCTGCATTCTGGCTTCTGTATGTAGTGTTTTAAAATGAGTTAAAATAGATTTAGGAATATCGAATTAATTTTTTTAAGTGTGTAGATGCTTTTTTTTCCTTTGTTGTTTAAATATAAACAGAAGTGTACCTTTTCTAATAAAAAGTTGAGAAAAAAAAACACAAACCTGTTAGTTTCAAAAGTGACATTGCTTGCTTAAAGGTTCTGAAGTAAAGGCTTGTTAACTTTCTCTTAGTTTTGATTTGAGGCATCCCGTAAAGTTGTAGTTGCAGAATCCCAAACTAGGCTACATTTCAAAATTCAGGGCTGTTTAAGATTTAAAAAATCACAAACGTTAATGGCAGTAGGTGCCACCATGCAAAAGTGAGCTCAGACGTCTCTAAAAATGTTTCCTTTAAAAGCACATGGCGGTTGAACCTTAAAGTTAAATTTTAATATGAAAGATCCTCTTGAATTAAATAGTTGATGGCAATTTTTTAATGTTAATTGATTAAAACAACAACAACAAATTAGGTTTGTAAAACTGACTTTTTCATTATGTGGGTTTTGAAATCTAGCCCCAGACATACAGTGTTGAGAGATACTTTGGGGGGAAGTAGGTTCTGAAGAGGTCAATCGAGGGAGAGGGGCCGGCCACCTGACTTGAATTTGATGGAAGGCTTTTGAGCCAGTCTTTTGATGATAGTACCAACTACTAAAATTTCAGTATTTAAAAAGACAAAGTGTTTTGTCCATCTGAGATTCTGCACTCCATGAAAAACTCACTTGGACATTGGGGTCAAAAGGCAATGATTTTCTTGAGTTGACGATTGTCAATTTTGAGCTGTTTCCAAAGTAGCCAGTCAAGTATGTCTCAACACTAGCATGATATAAAAAGGGACACTGCAGCTGAATGAAAAAGGAATCAAAATCCACTTTGTACATAAGTTAAAGTCCTAATTGGATTTGTACCGTCCTCCCATTTTGTTCTTGGAAGATTAAATGCTACATGTGTAAGTCTGCCTAAATAGGTAGCTTAAACTTCTGTCAAAATGTCTGCAGCAGTTTGTCAATAAAGTTTAGTCCTTTTTTAATCAAAGTAAATGTGATGAATTGTCATTTTTTTGGGTGGACAATAAAATAATTTTCTATTTCAAATAAACTTAAATTAATTCTAAAGTTAATGGGCTTGTTAAAATTTGGAGACATTCTTAAAAGTGGTTGGGGGGTTTATTTTAAGTTTACCAAAAAAAAGTTTATTGAGTTGTTAAGTTTTAGTTTAAAAATAACCAAAGCTTTTTCACCCCCTGGAAGTTGTTGAAAGCAGTTTTATTCAATCATATCAAAAGTTATCATTTCTGGAGAGAAGAAGCCAACTAAGTCAGGACCGGGGTTGGTTTCCATGCATAGGTCTCAGTATTTAAAGTGCCAGCTACCCTAGTTGATATCTTCTGTAGAGTCCCTAGGTGGCCCTAAAGAGTGACATCAAATCGTCTGTGACTTTGGAAAAGGATATAGTGCCTGCTTTTAGATCTGGCTATTCAGCAAACTTTGGATGCCCTAAAGGGTGTCCCTTCCAATCCTTGAAATGCTCTTAAGTACTCCACTGGGCTGGGCTGGATCTGGCCTGCTAGGCTGGCTCTGAACTCGCTCCAAAGAGACCAAGACAGGAAATGATGGAATTGGTGGCCCTGCTTCCACTTTTCTGTGCTAATTCTCAGGGTTCTCAGGTCTTCTCTAAGAGAGCCACCTAAACTGCTCGGGGGTGAAAAATCCTCTTGTATGAAGTGCCAAGCTGCCTGTAGCAGTGCATGATGGGCATTTTTTTTCTTTTTAAAACACACCAACAAAAAAAAATGTATTTGTAGAATGTGATAAAGTGTAAATAACTGAATTTTCAACCATGGTTTGAAGTCAGCTTTCAGGGCATTATGTCTTGTTTTGATGAAAAGAGATCACTCTATACCCCCCTTTTTAAAGGAAAATTATCGCAAGAGAATCAGGATGTGTAAAGCTAACATGCATCGCAAAAAACCAAAGGTAACCTAAATGTCTGATTTTAATAGCACATATTTCTCTTTTATATAAACTGTGACAGCAACTTGCATAAACAATTCTCTAGCTGTTAATTTTAATGTTAAAACTTTGCAAAACTTGTTTAATAAAAGTAGCTGTAAAAAGAAAAACCATATGCTGCCGCATAAATTAGCCATAACTCTTAATAATCCTGCCCATCACAAGTGAACTGTAATGTAACCTGGGCACATAGTCTGACATCTTAAATGACACATTGTAAAATTTCAATGACTGTAGATTAGACCTTCTGCACCCCAAAGTAAAGCTTTCTGCTCAGTTACTTTAAAATGTACAAGGATGAACCCCTATAGGTCCCCATATTGATATTCACAATGAAATGTTACTTAAAATTTCTCAAAAGTTGCATGTTTCTCTCCTGTAATGTGTAAACTGCATGCAGGATCTCTTTATCTTTTATTTTTTGTGTCTTTTTGAAACTTCCTCTTCAAAAGACTGATCTCTTCTTTCTCAATTTTCAGGTGACTGACAGCTCCATAGGCACCTGCCAGAATAGGATCGGTGATGAAGATGGACAGCAGGTACGTTGAGGTGCCTCCAGTCAGGGATTGTAGGCTGTGAATAGCCACCCAGTGGTGGACTGGGGGGTGCTCGGTGGACTGATCTTTTCCTACAGGCATTCATTCATCCTTAGACCATCACTAGACTTGTGTATTGGTTTAAAGTCCATATTAAATTTACTTTTGTAGTGTCAACTTACATCTGTTGAGTTTCAATAATTTATCCTGTCAGTGACCTGAGGAGGCAGTAGTTTGCTTTGAGTTCATTAGACACAACGAAGTGACTAACATGAATAAAAGGGAATGTATTAGAAAGATGATGTTAGGGACTCACAAATTCAGTGTGAAGGCTAGGAAAGCTGGCTTGAGAATTGCAGTGACAGCAGAAAACTGGGACAATTTTCATAATTGGGAGGCAGGGGAGTGCTTGACTGGATGTTGTCACTAGCATAAGCAAACTCTTCCCTACATTTGGTTTTTCTCCCTTTAGGCAGTGACCTAGTGGTTAGATGCTGCTTGGCATGTCTGCCTCTCGTACTACAGTGTCTAGGTTCAAATCCCACCTGAGCTTCTTAGCAGCATATACCCCGGAAGGCAGAAGGTGATGCTTGAAGTACTTGGACTGTGCCAGCCGTGTGGGACCCCGTGTAGTCTTGGCTGTAACCCTAGCTCCTTGTTTTGGCCTGGCCAACCCCAGCTGTTTAAGGGATTTGGAGAGTGAACCAGATATGAGATAACCTCCTTTTTTCTCTTCTCCTTCCTCCTTTCTCTTGATTTAAAGAAGATTGAGATTTTGCGAGGGGGGATCAATGTCAGACTGGATTAACTTGAGTCATGTGCCCTTCCTTCAGCAACATTCAGTAAGAACTAATTCCTCAGAAGGAAGTTGGGGTATTATTATTATTGGATGTGAGGTGCCAAATAACCAGCTAGGCAGTGATAGCTTATTTTGCAGAAGAAACTACAGGCTTAAGTGACTTCTCAGAATTTTCCCAGCTCATAGACTCATAAGGAAGCCCAAGTTCCGTGTGTTGCCAGGCCTTGGGCTCTTGACTCCGGGCTGTACTGCCTGTAGCCTGAGGAGGGACAGTTCTCTGACCCTGAGTAGACCTTTTGTATGGCCGTTATGCTGTAGTAGAAGTGGGACATGGAATGTGACGAAGTAGATGTGAATCTATAGACTGCGTTATCTAGTGTCCAAAAAATCTTGTCATATGTGGAGAAGGAAGGCATGACAGTGTGCACATCACACTGATTGGCCCCTTTTAAGTGTGTACACATGGGTATGGCCAGCCAGTTTAGGGTTGTCTGTATGGTAGCCAGCCAGTAGTGTTCTTTCCAAGAGAACACTTGCCCCCAAAAGTTTCTGGTTTATATTATTAGGATTCCTGAACAGCCTACATTTTTAGGCTTAGGATAGCACTGAGGGAGGGGCTTTCACCAGGTCAGCCTGGGAGGCTGGAGTGCAGCTCCTCAGAGCGTCCTTTGAGCCTGCCTTCCAGCCAGCGCCTCTATATGCTGGAACCTTTCAGAAGGGCCATGTGTATGAAGTGTGGCTCTAGGCATGCAGGAATTCCTGCATTTGATAGAGCTTACGTGAATGGCTAGGGAATTTAGTGGGAAATTCCTAAATGCAGAGAATTTAGTCCAAACTGTTCCCGGGGTCTTTTAAAAAGAAATGTGTATGTTGTGTACATGTATCTTTAAGGTCTGCCACATGATGTGATAGGATACAATCAGGAAATAAAAAGGTTATGGTACTTCTCTCTCATCTTAACATAGTTAGCCACCTTTGTTTTTGTGGCCAGAACAGTGAAAATCTAATCCCTGAAGTGTGAGCACCACACACAGAATAGTTGACTAGCTGTAGTCCTCATAATATACCTCACATCTCCAGACAGCATGTTTGCTGCTTTGTGTCCTCTGACCTACATCTCCAATTTAAAATTTGGGCGAGTTTTTGGTTTGGTTTTTAATTTTATTTACTATATTGTAGGAAAAAGAGAGAGCACTCCCATTTACCACTGATTGACTCCACAAGTGGGCACCAGTAGGGCCAAAGCCAACAGCTTAGGACTCTATCCAGAGGCCCCCATAGGAACCCAACCATCTGAGACTGACCAGTGCATTCTGGAGGTAGCAAAAGCAGCAAGTTCAAGTCAAGAGCCAAAGCTGAGTATTGAACTCAGGCCCTCCAGTGTGGGATGGGAGTGTGCCCAACCACTAGACTAAAGCCCACAAGGACAACAGGTTTTTGTTTTAAGATTTATACTGTGATTTATACTTGGAAAAGTAGGCTGTGCTATCCATAGACTCAGGCCTGTTGGTAATGATCTGTGGGTCTGTGTGTGTTAAATATATAGCTTGGTGGGTTAATCTGAGTGTAAATCTAATTTTTTTCTTTTTTCTTTTGAAAATTCACATAATTTGGGCCCAGCGAAGTAGTCTAGTGGGTAAATACTCGCCTTGCTCATGCCAGGATCCCGTATAGTCACGGATTCATGTCCCCACCATCCCACTTCCCATCCAGCTCTCTGCTTGTGTCCTGGGAAAGTAGTCAAGGACGGCCCAAAGCCGTCCCATGTGAGAGACCCAGAAGAAGCTCCTGGCTCCTGGCTTTGGATCAGCTCAGCTCCAGCCATTGCAGCCGCTTGGGGAGTGAATCAGACAGAAGATCTTCCTCTCTCTGCTTTCTGTATTTCTGACTTTCCAGTAAAAAACAATAATTAACCTTAAAATATGAAAGATATATATATATCTCACAGTATATATAACACTACGGTGTAAAATCAGAAACATGTTTCTTTAAAAAAATAAATAAAAATTTTTAAAGTATATTCACCATGTTATGCACTTACATGAGTTTTCATTCAACAGTGTTTTAAGCGCCTCAGAAAGGAGCCCTGTAGCTGTTAGTAGTTGCTCTCCATCGCCCGGTGCCCGTCTGTTACTAAGCCTTTTCGTCCTAAGGATTTACTTTTGCCTTTTCTCTTTCACTGTCCATATTTTCAAAGTTCAGCCTGTTGACATCCTGTGAAATGCTTCATACTTGTGATACAAAACATGGCTGTGTTGAAAAGCAGCTGGGGCACGCTTTGTAGAACAGTGGGTCAAGCCACTACTTGCAATACCTGCATTTGCATTGGAGCACTGGCCAAAGTCCCAGTCCTGGCTTCCCAGCCCTGATACTTAAAGCTGTTTTTATATTCTCCGTCTTTCCCTCTCTCTCCTCTTCAAATGAATAAGTTTTTTAAAAGCAGCTCATTCATTTGAAACAACTCTTAAAGATTTATTTATTTTTTTATTACAAAGTCAGATATACAGAGAGGAGAGACAGAGGAAGATCTTACGTCAGATGATTTACTCCCCAAGTGAGCGCAACGGCCGGTGCTGTGCTGATCCGAAGCCAGGAACCAGGAACGTTTTACAGGTCTCCCACGCGGGTGCAGGGTCCCAAGGCCTTGGGCTGTCCTCTGCTGTTTTCCCAGGCCACAAGCAGGGAGCTGGATAGGAAGTGGAGCTGCCGGGATTAGAACCGGTGCCCATATGGGATCCCGGGGCATTCAAGGTGAGGACTTCAGCTGCTAGGCCACACCGCCAGGCCCCTGACTACCTCTGTTAGCACAAAAGAAAGGGCACAGCAGGGTTTGCTAAGTGGTACTGTTGCTTTGACCAGGGTTGAAGTGAGCAGTGGTATAGAAATCTGGGGTTGGACCAGGCTCAAGGGGAGCAGATGCTCCACTTCCCATCCAGCCCTCCATTTTCAGCCTAGGAAGGAGTGAGGTATAGCCCAAAGATTAGGGACCCTGCACCCATGTGGGAGATCCAGAAGCTTCTGGCTCCTGGCTTTGGATCAGCTCAACTTTAGCTGAGCTGTTATGACCATTTGGGGAGTGAACCAGCAGATGGAAGATTTTTCTGTCTCTCATTTTCTCCATAAATTTGCCTTTCCAATGAAAATAAGTAAGTCTGGGCCCAGCACAATTAGCCCTACTGGTTGAATCCTCACTTTGCATCTACAGGATCCCATATAGCCTCTGGTCCATTTCCCGGATGTCTTGTCCCCACCCATATTGGGAGACCTGGAAGAGGCTCCTGGCTCCTGGCTTTGGATTGACTCAGTTCCAGCTGTTGTGGCCACTTAGGGAGTGAAACAGGAGAGAAGAACTTTTCTCTGTCTCTCCTCTTTGTAAATCTGATTTTCCAATAAAAAGAAAAACTAATAAATCTTTAAGAAAAAAAGTCTTTAAAGCATTGGTCCTCCAAGAGGCTGAAGAAATGTTTTAAGATTTATTTGAAAGGCAGTTACAGAGAGAAGAGACAGATCTTCTATCCTCTGCTGGATTCCCCAAATGGCCTCAGCGGCAGGAGCTAAGCCCATCTGAAGCCTGGTGCCTCTGCCAGGTCTCTCATACAGATGCAGGGTCCCAAGGACTTGGGCCATCCTCTGCTACTTTCCCAGGCCACAAGCAGGGAGCTGGGTAGGAACTGGAGCAACCAGGACATGAGCTGGCACTCATGGAATGCCAGCAGTTAGAGACGGAGGAAGGCCCAGGATGCTGGTTGTTACCTATTTCTTTTGTTGCTTGTGCTTTTTGTCTCAAAGTCAGGAAGGTTTATATCCACAATTTTTTCAGAAAGTTCCCCCCTCTTTTCTTTTTAAATATTGATTTATTTTCACCTACCTAAAAGGCAGAGTGAGAAAGATCATCTTCCCTTCGCTGCTTCATTCCTTAAGTTTTCAAAACAGCCAGGACTGGGCCAGGCAAAGCCAGGAACCCAGAGTTCCATCTTCATCCCCATATGATGGGCAGAGACCCAGACACCTGAGCTCTCATCCGTTGCCTCCTAAAGAAGTGAGGTCGGACATGGGTTATCTGGGGCTGGCACTGAACCCTCTGGCACTCCAGCATGGAATGCAAGTGTCCCTGGCAGCCTAACCTGCTCTACCACAATGCCCACCCCACTGTGGGAGGCTTTTAGGTGGTAGTTTTCTGGTTTTAGGTGTGTTTTCTTGTTTTGTTTTTTGTTTTGTTTCTCGGCACGGGGGTTAATTTGTTTGAATGGCAGATTTACAGAGAGAAAAGGAAGGAGAACTTATCTTTGCAGGTTCACTGCTCATATGGCCTCAATGGCCAGGGCTGGACCAAGTCATAGCCAAGAGCTTCATGGAGGTCTCCTGCATGGGAGGTAGGAGCTTAGACACTTAGCCATCTGGCACTGCTCCTCATCTAGTACTGCTCCTCCTATGCTGTTAGCCCAGAGCTGTCTCTGTTATCAAAAAGACTGCTGTTTCCCAAGTGCATGATCATGGCTCCATGATCAAAAATCAGCTGAATGTAGATTTATAGCTCTGCCTTTTAAACTAAATCTTACAGTGGCCAGTGCCATTTGAAGAAAGTTGTAGCTGCTGGGTGCCAAATCTCAGCTGATGAGATCACTAGGCTTCACTGGGATCCTTAAGTGGTGAAACTGAAATTGGATAGCAGGTGAGGAGACAGCAAAGCATGCTGTTGCCCCGGGTGCACATGATGCTGCTGGCTGCCCAGGTGTGTGTGAGGCAGTTCTAGCTGCCATACCTAACCCTGGGGAGTTCTCCAAAACCCAGACTGTGCTCCAGTGTGCTCAGCCCTCACCATCACCTGTTCTCTGGCTGTCGCCACTTCTCTTCTACTTACTTCCCGTCTCTTCTCCCTTCCCTACAGTGTCCATACAACTTGGAGTGACTTTCCAACAGTTAGTGCTAAGGAAGCACTCAGCCCTCCTTACCTGAGGACCCTGAATTACTTACATAGCCTTGGGGTTTGTCCTTGCGCTCTCTCCCCCACCTGTTCCCAAGGTTAAAAATGAAGTTAGAGAGGCATCAACAGCTGCTTGGGTTTTCTGACAACCCAGAGTGAAGCAGTCTGGTGGTTTTTTGTTTCCATGGTTGGCACCCAGAAGCCTTGGTGCTCACAAATAGGCACAGTGCTCATGAACCAAACGAGCAAAGAAGGGATAGGGCATAGGGAAGAGGGTGTGGTTTGGCTCAGAGTTTTGAAACTTAATGACAGCCTCCTGGCCTCTGACCTTAGCGTGAGCTGCTGTTGGCTGACAGTGCCACTGGTCTAAGTAGGCATTTGAATTTGTTCTACTTGTTGTATTTTCAATATCTCATTCACTGTTCTTGACACAATTTAGAAGGGGAAAGTGAAACAGGGAAGAGGGGCAATTTGGCTAAGAAAGTGAAGAAAATGTGTGTGCCTACTGTGTGTTGCTGTTAGTGCTAAGGAAGCACTCAGCCCTCCTTACCTGAGGACCCTGAATTACTTACATAGCCTGCTATAGGCTATCACACGTGCACTCCCAAGAGGCTGCTATTGTGAAACAGATTGTGAAGTACTATAAAGTAAAAATTGTTCCCAGTTCAGTAGACAGAGCAGCTTCCTTTCCGCTGTTGAAGCATCTGTTGTTATCCCAAATTTCTAGAGAGAGACAGAGATCTTACATCCACTGGTTCACTCCGCAAATGGTCATATCAGCCAGAGCTGAGCCTATCTGAAGCCAGGACGCATGAGCTTCTTCTGGGTCTCCCACATGGGTGCAGGGACCCAAGAGTTAGGCCTACGTTCCTAAGCTGTAAGTGGAGAGCTAGGTGGCAAGTGAAGCAGCCACCCAGCCACTGGACATGAACCAGTACCCATACGGGATGCTGGTGCTTGGAGGCAGGGGATCAGCCTGTTGAGCCACCACATCAGCTCTAGTGATGTCAGCTCCAATTATTTTTCATCCTTTTGAAAGGTAGAACAACAGAAAGAACAAAGTTCTTCCAGATGCTGATTCACTCAGATGCCTTATACAGCCAGTGCTGGGCTAGGGGAAAGCCAGGAGCTCAGAACACAATGCAGATCTCCAACAGTGCAAGGGCCAAGCCCTCGAGCCATCATCTGTATGTTAGGCAGCATTAGCAGGGAACTGAGTAGGAAACGCAGTGACAAGCAACAGGACTTGCAGCAACACACTGATTCCAGGGTCTGGTGGCCTAAGCAGGGGTTCACCTGCTGCACCACACCTAACCCAAGAATTACCAGTTTAACATGAATTTTTCATTAATGGCTTTAAACAAGATACTTGGAAATCTTAGGTGAGCTATCCTCACTGATTCTTAATTCCGTCACATCTGAAATGGAGACATGGTTTACTCCACAACCTTTCTCTGAAGGTGGAGTGATCAGACAGGCAGCAGCACATGCAGTGAGCCCTCAGTCAATATCGGCTATAAATAGAGGCTGGAGCAGAGGGGAATGCTGGTGTTGGAAAGCTGCAGATGAGGTGAAGGGAGCTAATGAAGACCTTCAACTAGAGTGACTTGAGCCACACCGTGTTGGCCATTGTGCTGGCATGTGGTGACAAGGCAAATGCAGAGGAGCTTGGAAGTGACGCATACCTCTTCCTTGGAGGACAGAGGACGTGTCCTCCACTCCTGACCTGAGGGCCCTAGGGCCCTGCCTTTTCACAAACAACAGTCGAGCAACGGGCTGTTTGAGGAGGAAGGGGAGGCCTCCCCTCCGCCATCGCTTACGGGAGTCTTTTCGTGTCCTGTACCTTTCACCCACCAGTGACTGGGAGACCCTAAGTCTAAGTCTGCTCTCGCAGGAAGTTGGCCCTAGGAGCTGTTTCCCCTTCCTGAACAGATGAGCTCTCTGCCCCTCTGTTTTAGCCCTGAATGCTGTGTGAATACAGTGTCTCGTGTCATGCAGCCGGGACAGCGAGGGCAGTCCTTTGCATCGAGAGATGAGCACAGGGTCTGACTACCATAGTTTGGACCCGAGACTGCACACGCTTAACTATTCAGCTCTGGAAATAGGTCTGTCCCTTCTAGGCCCCAGAGGAGCCAAGGCCTGGGGTGGGTACTGGGTCCCAGTCCTGCCATGGCCTACCTGCTGCCCTCTGCCCCCACAGAGGTAGCACTCAGAGCAGGTTGAACCCTGAGTGAGGGGATGTGAGCAGGTTTCCCTGACACCTGCGCTCCACTATCTAACCTCCTGGGCTTGAGGCCTGCTACTTTGTCAGAGCTTCAGGCTTTGGGCTGAGCATATGTTGTCATCCAATATTCTGCCCACTGCAGCTTCCCCCAGAATGAGGGAGATGGTCATATGGAAGGGACTGGCAGCCCTTGAGCCCAGTTGCAGGAGGCTGTGAGGGAGAAGTGGACTGTCAGCCCTTTTGTGCTCAGGCACTGCCTTTGGGCAAGGAGTGGGCAACAAGTGTCTTCATACAGATAGACCTGCTAATGTGCTTCTCGCCACTCCCCACGTGGGGAGTTTCCTCCTCTCACTTTGTCAATTCAAGGCAGAGTTGCGGAGGTCTTGAGACTGCTGGACAGAGATCATTCATCAGAGATGCTTATAAGTGGAGCATGAGGCACAGCGAACCTGTCAGTCCTAAACCAACAGCTCCATAAGACACAAGGCTAAAGGTGTCCTCAGTGCTGTGTTCATGGGCCTGCACTAGCTGCTGCCTGGTCAGCTCAGCCACCAGCCTCCGTGTCCACCTCAGGGGCACAGCCTCGCTTTCCCCGGCTCCAGGGTATGAGCATTGGGATTCAGACACATGGCTCACTGCCCTGGGGGGTCTTCTGGCTCAGCCTGCAGCCTTAGTTACAAGATGAGTGTTCTTGTTTGTTTTTGTTTTTTGGTCTTGTTTGTTCTTTTGGCTTTTTGTTTTTGTTTTTGTTTGGTAGGCATTTATTTAAAAGTGAAAAAGAGATCTTCCAATTGCTGATACACTCCCCAGGTGCCCACAGCAGCCAGGAATGGGCCAGGCTGAACCCAAGAGGCAGGGTTTGGGTTTGGGGTGTTTCCCCTGTGTGTCTTGCCATTTCTGCTGCTCTCCTGAGCCATGAGCAGGGAGCTAGGTCAGAGCGGAGCAGCCAGGACCTGTTGGTGCTCCAGTATGGGATGCTGATGCCACAGGCGACAGCTTAGCCCGAAGACCACAGTCGCAGCCCCTGCATGTACCTCGGAAAAGGCAGGCCTTACCCTCCACAGTACTGCTCCGTAAGCTGCTCTTCCTAACTCAGTACAAATGATCGCTCTGAGCTTCCTTTTTATTTATTTAAAGACTTATTTTTATTGGAAAGGCACATTTACAGAGAGGAAAGACCAAAAAAATCTGCTGGTTCATTCGCCAAATGGCCACAATGGCCAGAGCTGAGCTGATGCAAGAGCCAGGAACTTCCTCCAGGTCTCCCACATGAATGCAGGATCCCAAGGACTTAAGCCACTGCCTTCCCAGGCCACAAGCAGGAAGCTGGATCTAAGGTAAAGCAGCTGGGACACAAACTGGCACCCATGTGGGATCCTGGCACTCAGCGGTAGAGGATTAGCCTGTTGAGCCACTGCACTGGCACCTCTCCTTTTTAGCTATGCTAGTGTAATTTGGAGCACTGACTCTGATGGACACTGCGGGTTGCAGTGGCAAGTGAAGAAGATGAAAATGATCCCCAACTTCATGGACCTTACAGAATATTTAGGGAAATAGACATTAAACTGATAATGTCATTCATAGCAAACATTTTAGTTTTATTTTTGTTATTCAAATAATTCACTTATGGTAAGTCTATGAAAAGAGGGCTGTCCTGAGAACATGCCACCTACCTTCAGGGCTTTCCTTAAAGAGATGGTGGTTAAGTTAGACCTAAGGGAAAACCTGGCTAGCAGAGGCCTGGGGAGGAGGTTGGGAAAGGACATGGCACATAACGTGGGCAGAGAGTAGATTGGGCAGGTTCAAGATAAAGTCAGAATTGAGAGCTAAATTTGAGGACAGCCTTCAAGGCCACTAGGTCGCGACATGGCAGAGAACTGCATTCAGTTTCTGTTTTTAACACTTGCTGATAAATGAGTAGGGAATCGTTATTGGGGGACCTGTTAGAAAACTTCACTCAAGCCACGCAAGAAATGAGAAGGCTTTATAGTAGGGTTGTGGTGGTAATGTACAGAAATAGTGGGTTTAAGAACTAACAAGAGAGATCAACATGGGGACAGCTACCTGCAACACTGGCATCACAGGTGGGCCTGGTTCAATTCCCAGCTGTTTAACTTTCTGTGCAACTCCTCAGCTAATGCACTTGGATACACAGTGGAAGATGCCAGGGCCATAGAAGAACCTGAGGAGGCCCCTGACTCCAGATTAGGCAGCACTTTGGAAAGTGAACCAGTGGATGGAAGGTGGATTCTTTTTCTTTCTGCCTCTCAAATCAAGAAAACAACAACAATCTGTTTTCTGTCTCACCTGCTCTCTCTAAATCTGACTTTCCAATAAAAATAAGCCATAAATAAATAAACAATGTGAAATAGAATGGAGCCTAATCTGGTGATAAGGTACAGAAGAGGCTCTACTAAATTCTGTAAAAACTGGACAAGGGATCAGGTGGTAACACTTCTTAGGATTTATTTGTAAAGATTCTACTTTTATTGGAAAGGCAGATTTACAGAGAGGAGGGGAGACGGAAAGTTCTATCTGCTGGTTCATTTCCCAAGTGGCTTCAACAGCTGCAGCTGAACCGATCGAAAGTTAGGAGCCAGAAGCTTCTTCCAGGTATCCCATGTAGGTGCAGAGTGCCAAGGCTTTGTGCCATCCTCCACTGCTTTCCCAGGCCATAATTGGGGAGCTGGATGGGAAGTGGAGTAACTGGGTCCCACATTGGCATCCCAATGGGATGCTGGCTCTGTGGGGTGGATTAGTTAGTTGTCCTACTGACCCCTACCATCTTAATTTTTTATTTGAAAAGCAGATTTACAGAGAAGGGGGAGAAATATCTTCATCTGCTGGTTCAGTTCCCAAGTGGTTGTAATGGCTGGAACTGAGTTGATCAGGAGCTTCTTGGTCTTCCACACAGGTTCAGGGTTCCAAGGATTTAGGCAATCTTCTGCTACTGTCCCAGGCAGAGAGCAGGATCCGAACTGGAGCAGCCAGGACATGCGCCAACAGCACAGGTGGAAACTTAGCCTAATAAGCCACAGCACCGGCCCCTGGTGATAGCGCTGTGTAAGTGAAAGCACTACTTCATGTTTTAATCTGAGATCAGGTTCCTACAGGTTCCCCCAGATTAATTTGCATCTCTCCTAAGCAGCCCTGAGCATTCAAGGCTGGAATGAATCCATGAGACCCTGAGAGACAGAGCCCTGAACCAAGAAGCAGGTTGCTGATGGAACAGTGAGAAGAGGCAGGTCAGGGAATTCTGTCCTAGGAGACCTGCACCCTTTGGTCTGTCTGATTTACCCAAGGAGAAACTTTCTTCCAGACTTTTTTCCTTTTTTTAAACAAAGACATTTCATTTGAGAAGCAGAGATTTTCCACCTGCTCATTCATTCCCTAAATGCCGACAGCTGCCGGAGCAGGTGGCTGGAGCCTGGAGCCTGGCCCTCCAGCTCACCAGTGTGCCTCGGGTGTGTGCACAGGAAGCCGGAATGGAAGCCAGGGGAGCCCAGCCCACACTCCGACCCGTGCCTTAGGGAGGGTAGAAGGCACGCTGCTGTTGGTGGGCTAGAGGCCGCAGAGGTGGAGCTGATTGCTCCCCAAATCACTCAGCTTGGGTTGGCCAAGGATGGAGCTCATGGGCATGGGCTCCTCTGCAGGTCTCCCACCTGTGGGCATGTCACCCCACGTCCAGAACAAATCCTGTGGAGCAGTGCCACAGGGAGAGGAGTGTGTGAGGAAGGCAACCCGGCCATAGGAGTGAGTGACAGGAAGCCCTCAGAGTGGCTGTCGCACATGAATGTTCTTCTCCCTTGTGTTTTTGCAGCCGCCGCCGAAGACTCGAGCCCCGGAGAGCTAGCTGCTGGCCTGAGAGCCTGTGCTGAGCCCGGAGAACCCCCTGGGGAGAGGAGAGCAGCACCCCCCCATCCCTCTGGTTTACTCACAAGCCAGCCAAGATCCCAGAATAGAAACCTCAGGGTTGTAAGGGGCAGTGCCCTGTCAGTTCAACCTACTCCAGAATTCACATCGAGTGTCAAGGGCACCAACAGTATTCCCACCGGGCCACTCCTAAGGAGCTGTTCCCAGCCTGCCTGCTCCCTTTACTCAGCTTCTTGCGCAACTGATGGGAACACCAGCCGCTGCCTCCTACTCCCTCACCACACCCACGTTGCCAGGGCGGCTCTGGGAGTCCTGGGCACTTGCAGAGAGAGCGGTCGCCCCTGGGGAGAGGGAGCCGGCTCCTGGGCCCCAGGCAGGGTGTTCAGTCTCAGAGCCAGCTTTCTCTTTGCTGTTGAGGACTCCCCATGTCTGACAGTCCCCCAAAGAGCAGGTGACTTTTCTGCGTCCCCTGTACTACCATCTCGTCCCCAGCAAGCACCTGCCCTGCATAGCTCAATAAAGATTTGGTCCAGTGATGTACCACCCCACCTGGGGAGCCTCTTCACCTTGGGGAGAGCCAGAGCCCCCACTCTCCACCCCCTTCCACTCCAGTGGTACCAGGCTGGCTCTGTGTCCCAGCAACTCTGCAAGGACTGGGAAATCAGCTCTGTGACACAGACAGCTCAGGCTTCCTGGTGCGCTTTGCTAACAAAAGAAGGCTAAGTTCCCAGACAGCCTGTCTGCTCCCAAGCCTTGGCTTCGTTCCGTGATTTACAATGGGCAGACTGTTTAACCTCCCCGCGGGTTCTTGTCTGAGTGCTTGATGACTAGAAATAGCTAATCATTTATTGATTGGTTGGAGTGAACCAGGCACTGCGTTAAGCATTCCTAGGCACGGTCCACATGATTCTCGGATCCCTTCTGCTAAACACAAGTGAGGCTGAAGGAGGTAAGTGGCACACCCACGGGGAGAAGACCATTCTGCTTGACCTTCATCCATGCCCTCTGACCTTGTGCCTCCCACCATGAGTGCTTTGAGACCATGTAGGGTTGTGTTAGGGTGAGTGCGTCATCCAGGGTGACAGAAACCGGTTTCTGAAGTATGGAGCTCCTGCCCCTGCTGGTCCTAAAGGCCAAGGCCAGGAATAGCCACCATGGCAGCCCTTGCCTAGCTGCCTGGTCTCCTGGGCCAAAGACCCTTGGTCTGGTGTTTTGAGGACTGCTGCAGTTTGCAGGACAAGGGAGGGGTTTGCAGTGGGGAGCTAGGGCCACCAAGCGCATCCTGGCTGCAGATGCGAGGAGGCTCAGCCTGGCATCACTGTGGGAAGAACTTTCTGGCAGCCAGGCAAGGTGCAGGACACCCACTCTGAGTCATGTAATTTGCAGGAAAGCTGTTCATGCTGAAGCCAAGCAGATCTTACTCGAATCCCAACTCACTGTGTGTTAGCAGGGCCTATGTACCCCCACTAACTGATCCGAGGGGCCACTGGTACTGGTTCAGGGCCTGGACAAAGAAGCTAACCCCATGCTGCTTGGCTCCTGGCTTCCCCAGGGCTCTCACGTGTCATACGGGATGCACTGGCCTCGTGGGCTTGGCCAGCCCACTCAGCTGCCCTGCTTGTCATTCACCTCCCCTGCGAGCTGAGAAGGAATGAGGCCTTGGGACTCCTGTGAGCCATAAATATTGCAGCTGGGCCTTTCTGTGGCTGTTGCCAGGGAGATGGGCTCTCCAGGGACTGAGGTGGGAGTGTGGAGGAGGGGCTGGCAAGCCAGGGCCCGGCCGCAGGTCAGCCCCAGGAGTGGCTTAAGACCTGGCTGAGTGCCTGCCCGCCTGCCCTCTTCACAGACCCCTGAGCTGCCACCTAGGCTGCCAGGCTCAGCTGTACCCATGAGTGCTGTGTAATGCAAGGTCCATTGTCAGGGTCTCTGAGCGTTGGCTTTACCAAGATCCCTGCTAAACACTTAGCCCTGCAGGTGAGTGGAGAAGACAAAGGACGTTTGGTAAAAATGCTGTGACAACAGCTGCTGGGTTGGGATTGGAGAAGCTAGGTCATCCTGCACATTCTGATAAACCTAAAGGCAGTGGGTGCCACCGTAAGGCCTGGCCTGCATGTGGGCCCTCCACCTCCCTCACTACAGCCCCACCACCCCTTTCCACGTTGAGCTAGGGTGCCCAGGGATTTGGGCACGGCACTTAAAAGTAGCGTTGGTGACAACTTTTTGAAATATAGAACCCAGGCATGCAGATCAGCTCTGGCCCTCATCTCAACCCCCTCACCTCCCTTGTTCTTTCCTAAAGACCTTCGTCAGGATAGGGATTGAGCTGTGAGTTGTGGTAGCATGCCCCACCCCACAACCTCAGGATGAAAGGGGAAAGGGCTGGGCTCCAGCAGTGGCTCCTGAGTCCCCACCTTACCACTGAGAAGCCTTGTCCCGTGCTACGCCCAGCTTTTATTTCCCTTTGCGCTAGGTGCTCTGATTCCTTTGTCAGGGGCGCCCTCTGCTGGTTTCGATGTGCATTGCAGGAGCACAACAAATGTAAAGGCTTTCTGGGCGGGGCCATTCGCGCCCCCATAAGGTTCTAGCTTTTCCAGCTCACATGGAAAGTTGCTCTTTTTGGGGTCCGGCGCGGTAGCCTAGCGGCTACAGTCCTCGCCTTAAATGCGCCAAAATCCCATATGGGCGCCAGTTCTAATTCTGGAGGCTCCACTTCCCATCCAGCTCCTTGCTTGTGGTCTGGGAAAGCAGTCGAGGCCCAAATGCTTCGAACTCTGCACCCACGTGGGAGACCCAGAAGAATCTTCTGGCTCCTGGCCTCAGATAGGTGCAGCACCGGCTGTTGCAGCTGCTTGGGAAGTGAATCAACGGATGGAAGATCTTCCTCTATGTCTCTCCTCCTCCTCTCTGTATATCTGACTTTCCAATTTAAAAAAAGAAAAAGCTGCTCTTTTTCATGTAGCTCTCCCCATCTGTTTGCTTCATCATCAATCCTCACCTCAATGACAGGCTTCCAACTTTACAGATGTATTTAACCAGTAAGAAGTCTAAATTCCTGGGCCGGCGGCGTGGCCTAGCGGCTAAAGTCCTCACCTTGAACGCACTGGGATCCCATATGGGCGCAGGTTCTAATCCCAGCAGCCCCACTTCCCATCCAGCTCCCTGCTTGTGGCCTGGGAAAGCAGTCAAGGACGGCCCAATGCCTTGGGACCCTGCACCTGCATGGGAGACCCGGAAGAGGTTCCGGGATCCTGGCTTCAGATCTGCACAGCACTGGCCATTGCGGTCACTTGGGGAGTGAATCATCGGATGGAAGCTCATCCTCTCATCTCTCCTCCTGTCTGTATATCTGACTTTGTAATGAAAATAAAGTAAATTTTTTTAAAAAAATGTCTAAATTCCTTATTGTATGTAAAGTGCTCCAGATTTGTCAGTGATCTGAAGTGAACTTGGCTTCTCCAAACTCTAAGTCCTTTTGCAAGCAGAGCGGACAAGTTCTATGGAACAGTCTGTCTCAGGTCTTTGCACATTCGGTTTGCTCTACTTTTACTTCTAAGTACGTGACCAACCCAAACTAAGATTCATTTTTATTGGGAAGTCAGACATATAGAGAGGAAGAACTTCCATCCGATGATTTGCTCCCCAAGGTGCGCCTATCTGAAGCCAGGAGCCTCTTCAAGGTCTTCCATGTGGGTGCAGTGTCCCAAGGCTTTGGGCCGTCCTCAACTGCTTTCCCAGGCCACAAGCAGGGAGCTGGATGGAAAGCGGGGCTACCAGGACATGAACAGCACCCATATGGGACTCCGGCACTTGCAAGGCTAGGACTTTAGCTGCTAGGCTACCATACCAGGCCCTGCCTATAGCTTTTAAATACTACATAAGACATGGGGAAACGTGTCTGACTGCCAACAGGTGATTGGGTGAGAGGTAGAGGCTGCATGGGGAGGGAAAGTGGCCCAGAAACCAGGACAGGAAGGCTTCTCTTATGGGCTGTTGTGAAAATCACCTGTGTTGTGGGTCTGAGAAGGCGCAAGTCCCCCGGGGGGCCAGAGTAAAGATAAGGCAGCTGCTGCTTCTAAGTGGTCAGTCTTTCTTTTTTTTTTAAGATGTATTTATTGGAAAATCACAGTTACAGTGAGAGCTTCCATCTGCTGATTCACTCTCCAAACGGTTGCACTGGCAAGCGTTAAGTCAGACAGGAGCCAGGTGCTTCTTCCAGGTCTCCCATGTGGATACAGGGACCAGAGCATTGGGGCCATCTGCTGCTGCTGCTTTCCCAGGCACAGTAGCAGGAAGCTGGACCAGAAAAGGAGCAGCCATGACTCAAACTGGCACCTGTGTGAACTGGGATCACACAATGGATTAACTCCCTGTGCCACAATGCTGGTGCCTAGCTCTGTTTATTGTTGTTTTGAATTTTAAGATTTTATTGGAAAGGCAAATTTACAGGGATATGAACCAATGCCCATACGGGATTTAGCCAATTGAGCCATTGCACTGGGTCCTAAATCTGTTTCCTGTTCCCCTACCCCTTTTTTTTTTTTTAAGATTTATTTTTATTGCAAAGTCAGATATACAGAGAGGAGGAGAGACAGAGAGGAAGATTTTCCGTCCTATCATTCACTCCCCAAGTGACCACAACGACCGGTGTTGCACCGATCTGAAGCCAAGAGCCAGGAGCTCTTCCAGGTCTCCCACATGAGTGCAGGGTCCCAAGGCTTTGGACCATTCTTGACTGCTTTCCCAGGCCACAAGCAGGGAGCTGGATGGGAAGTGGAACTGCGGGATTAGAACCGGTGCACATATGGGATCCCGGGGCGTTCAAGGCAAGGACTTTAGCCACTAGGTCACCATGCTGGACCCTTTTAATTTTTTCCTTTTTTAGTAGATTTTTTTTTTATTGGAAAGGCAGATAGATCTTCATCTGCTGGTCCACTCCCAAAGTGACCGCAACAGCTGGAACCGAACCCATCCAAAGCCAAGAGCCCAAAACCTCTTCAGGGTCTCCCACGCGGGTGCAGGGTCCCAAGGCTTTGAGTCACCCTCAGCTGGTTTCCCAGGCCACGAGCAGGGGCTGGCTGGGAAGCGGGGTTGCCAAGGTTAGGACCGGCGCCCATAGGGGATCCCGGGGTGTTGAAGGCGAGGACTTGCGCCAGGTCCTAGATGTGTTTTCTCAATAGCTGATAGAAAAGCACGCGCCCTGCACCAGACACTTGTGTGTACTTTGCCCTGATTTGAACATTAGTCCGAAGAAGTTTGGATAGGAAAATCACAGGTGCTAGTATCGCTGCAGTGAAGGAGCCGAGTCAAGTAGAGGGAATCTCGCCACATTAAAAAAAAAAAGTCTTTGAAGGACAGATGCCTGAGTCCAGCTCCAGCCAAGTTCGGAGCTCGGGAAGGGTGCCTGGAGTCAGCGCTAAAGAAAGACACAGATTGGGCCCAGCAGCGTGGCCTAGCGGCTAAAGTCCTCGCCTTGAAAGCCCTGGGATCCCATATGGGCGCCGGTTCTAATCCTGGCAGCTCCACTTCCCATCCAGCTCCCTGCTTGTGGCCTGGGAAAGCAGTCGAGGACGGCCCAATGCATTGGGACCCTGCACCCGCGTGAGAGACCTGGAAGAGGTTCCTGGCTCCTGGCTCTGGATTGGCTCAGCACCGGCCGTTGCAGCTCACTTGGGGAGCAAATCAGTGGATGGAAGATCTTCCTCTCTGTCTCTCCTCCTCTGTGTATATCTGACTTTGTAATAAAAAAAATAAATCTTTAAGAAAAAAAAAGAAACACTGTCACTTGGTGCGGTCTCACTACAGCTCAAGAAGCTGTTTTTATTTACTCAGACACATTGCAAGCCTCTACACAATCAACTAATTGTTCTATTTTTACTTCAAGACATTTGGTCATTCCATCTGCACTTCAGGGCTAAGCAGGTGCCCCTAAAGATAATTCTACAAAATAACTGTATTTATATTCTTCAAAGCAAGCCATTATTCATTCTTCAATAGTAGCCATGGAGCGACAGCCAGGACTCCAAGGCCAAGGCACATGCGATTACCTGCTAATCAGTAGTACATTCCTACCACATTTCTATTTCTACAATTTACCCATTATTTAATGGGAAAATAGGTTACAAGGGGAAAAAAAAAAACATAAAATCCAAGACAGAAGTTTCAAATGTTAAATCCCTCTACAACTATAGGCTCTACAACCCCATAAACAATAAAACAATAATTAAAAGCATATTTACTTGATAAAAGCATCCTTAATTCCTCTAGCTAAAAATCATAAATGCAGCTAAAACAATTACATTTTCTATACTCCAAAATTTGCAAAGACAGGCTAGTCTTTGAGATAACAATAACTATTGCCATAGCGGTTTCACCTCTCACTCCCATCACTTTCCTTAATATTTAGGATATTTTCAAGCTCTTTCCCAGAAGGTGTGCTACATGTCTGGGCCAGATTCTCAGGCAATGGTTAGCACACTATAAGGTGTCCAGAAATGGCATGGGCTTAATTGTGCTCCTGTGTGTAAATTATCAAAGGCCCACACACCAAGACATTATCAGTGACATTAACTCTCAAGCTCACATTGGTTGCAAAAGCCATCTCACATGGGGCAAACAACAATGCCTCAATAGATTACAGAATTCTTAGTGGGGTGCTTGAGTGTCCATGCAAACGAGGTGAAACAGTGTCAAGGTGCTCAGAGAGAAATCTGCTGGGCCCTGCCAAACAGCTGGAAGCTGCCCCGGACCCTGTGGATGACCTTCGTGTCATCCACACCCACTGCACGGACCCCAGCAGACAGAGGCAGAGAGACCTCTCCAGTAGGCCAGTTTGTTTCTCAGATGGCCGCGCCCACAGCAGCCACTGCTGGCCGGGCCAGCCTAACGCAGCCTAAGGAGTGCTAGGACTTGCTGGGGCCATCCTCCACAGCAAGCCCAAGTACATTAGCAGGGAGCTGGGTCGGAAGCAGAACAGCTGGGACTCAAACTAGCACCCATGTGGGTGCTTGAATAAAACTGCAGAAAGCTCCCGTGTATCTTCCCATTGTCTCTGACAAAAGCCAGCTTGGGGAGGGGTTGAGAACCATTGGTTTGAGACCCGGTGTGATGATGGCTCAGTGGCGTAAGCCTCACTTTTCAAGCATGAACATACCATGTAGCTTCCGAGCAGCTCAGCTCCAGCCGTTGCAGCCATTTGGGAAGTTAAACATCCGATAGAAGATCTTTCTGCTTATCTTGGTAAATCTTATCTGCCTTTCCAAGAAAAGTAAATCTTGGAAAAAAGAAAGTGATGAGGGCCCAGTGCAGTGGCCTAGCGGCTAAAGTCCTCACCTTGAATGCTCTGGGATCCCATATTGACGCCGGTTCTAATCCCAACAGCTCCACTTCCCATCCACCTCCCTGCTTGTTGCCTGGGAAAGCAGTCGAGGACAGCCCAAAGCCTTGGGACCCTGCACCCGTGTGGGAGACCTGGAAGAGCCTCCTGGTTTTGGATCAGCTCAGCTCCAGCCGTTGCAGCCACTTGGGGAGCAAATCAATGGATGGAAGATCTTCCTCTCTTTGTCTCCTCTCTGTATATCTGACTTTGCAATAAAAATAAATAAATCTTAAAAACAACAAGAAGAAGAAGAAAGTGAGGATAGTCTAGTGGCTAAATCTACCTTGCAACCACCAGGATCCCATATGAGCACCAGTACATAACCCACTACTCCACTTCCCCTCCAGCCCCCTGCCTGTGCCCTGGGAAAGCAGTACAACATGGCCCAAAGCTTTGGGACCCTAAACCTGCATGGGAGACCCAGAAGAGCCTCCTGGTTTTGGGTTGGCTCAGCTCCGGCCATTGCAGCCACTTTGGGTGTTAACCAGCAGATGGAAGATCTTTCTGTCCTTCTCTCTGCATATCTGAATTTCCAATAAAAATAAATTAATTTTAAAAATAAATAAATAATCTTTAAAAAAAGAGAGACAGAGGGCCCGGCTCGGCAGCCTGGCGGCTAAGATCATATCCTTGCATGCACCAGCATCCCATATGGGCACCAATTTATGCCCCAGCAGCCCCACTTCCCTTCCAGTTTCCTGCTTGTGGCCTGGGAGGACAGTCTAGGGCAGCCCAAAGACTTGGTACCCTGCACCTGCATTGGAGACCTGGAGGGAGCTCCTGGTTCCTGGCTTCAGATCAGCTTAGCTCTGGCCATGGCAGTCCCCTGGGGAGTGAATCAGCCTACAGAGGATCTTCCTCTCTCTTTTCTGCAAATCTGATTTTCCAATGAAATATTAATAAAATCTTTTTTAAAAAAGGGGAGAACCATTAGTTTGCATGACAGACCTACCAGGGTTGGGCCTTTGACCCAGAATAACATGGTGATGCCAACTCTTCCAGGTACCCAATGATGAGGCAGACTTGGCCTCGAGCCAGGGGCACATCCCCAAAAACCCAAGAACTCCCAGAAGAGCCCATGGAAGGGAATGGAGGCAGGAAGTAGGGGCTTCCGGGGCACAAGACAGCGGGGTGCAGACGTGCACCAGGAGGAGACTGGCTCCTGGTATTTCCTGGGTCGGCGGTCAGACACATCCAGGACCTGGGGTGGGTGGGAAACTGGACGGGGCTTCTCCCTCAATAGGTCCCTTTACCTGAGATACATGAAGGAAACAATATGGAAATAATAGCCTTACCCACTTTCCTATAGCCCTTGAACCTTTTTACCCTAATTAACTATGTAAAGATTGTCAAAAATATAATAAAAAAATGAAAAAAAAAAGATAAGTTGGGGACTAGGCGTGGTAGCCTAGTGACTAAAGTCCTTGCCTTGCACGCACCAGGATCCCATATGGGCACCAGCCCGTATTCACTTTCCTTCCAACTCCCTGCTTGTGGACTGGGAAAGTAATTGAGGATGGCCCAAAGGCTTGGGACCCTGCATCTACATGGAAGAACTAGAAGAAGCTCCTGGCTTCTGGCTTCTGATTGGCTCAGTTCCTACCATTGTGGCGACTTAGGGAGTGGACCAGCAGATAGAAGATATTTCTGTCTCTCCTTCTCTCTGTAAATCTGCCTTTCCAATACAAATAAATAAAGTAAAAAAAAAAAAAACTCAGCATAGCAGCCTATTGGCTTAAATCCTCACTATGCATGCACCAGGATCCCTTATGGGCACTGGTTCTTGTCCTGGCTGCTCCACTCCCATCCAGCTCCCTGGTTGTGGCCTGGGAAGGCAGTGGAGAGTGGCCCAAAGCCTTAGGTCTCTGCCCCCTTGTGGGAGATCTGGAGGAGGCTCTTGTCTTCAGATTTGCTCAGCTTTGTGGGCATTTACAGAGTGAGCCAACAGACAGAAGATCTTTGTCTGTCTCTTCTGTCTGTAAATCTGACTTTTCAGTAAAAATAAATACATCTTTTTTTTAAAAAATATAAGTGGAGAATACCAGGCCTGGATATGCCACCCTGGTCCCCAGGCAAGGGGGATACAAATTGTCCAGGAAGCAGGTCTATGGGCATACTGGACTGAGGGCATGTTTGACGGGAGGAATGGCTTCTGGTGTTTTCCATGAACCAGGTCACTGCACTCACTGGAGGTCAAGGGAGCTGACACAGAGTGGTTTAGAGGGGGGAAACTGAAGGGCATGTCTGGGTGCAGCTAAGGCACCTGCCCATGTGGCAGATCTGGACTGGGATATATGTGATTGCTTGGTGCATGCCAAAGCTGGAGCTGGGCAGCAGGGGTGGGGGGGGGCCTGCCTGATTGGACTAGGACATAGTAATAACCTGCAAGTGTCATATGGGGGGGTGGGCCATGTAAGGCTAGGCTGAAGCATTCCTCAGCATTTCTGTGGGTCAGGTCTGGGAGCAGGCCAATCTGGGCCAGACTGCACTACCTGCTGGTACCCACGAGAGCCAGGACAGGGTATGGGCAATGCCTGACCCAGTTAAGCTGTAACCTGCCAGCAAGAGCTAAGATTGCAGGTGGGTTAGGCTGTTGCACCCACTGATGAGAGCCGCAATGGGTGTGAGCCAATTGAGCTAGGTCTCAGCACCTGCCAAAGAGTGCCAGAACTGGGAACAGGCCATGTCTGGCTGGGCTGCAGCACCTGCTGCCACACACAAGATCCAGACCTGGGAGTGGGGGGACGTGGGAGACTCCCCTGCTAGACTGCAGCTCCTGCTGGTGAGCATGATAGCTGTGGCTTAGGGGAAGGCCAAGCTAGGCTGGGCTGCAGCATCCATCACCATAGTGTGAGCCAGGTCTGGGGGACAGGCTCAGCTGCTCAAGCCCACAGCACACACTGGCATGAATGAGAGCCAGGATGGGATACAAGCCAGACCAGATAGGACTGCAACACCTACTAGTTCACATGAGAGCTAGGTATGAGCCAGGCTGGGCTAGGCTGATGCACTGACTGACAAGAATTGGGCTTTGGGGCAGGCTGGGATGAGCCAGGCCGTAGCACCTGCTAGTCAATGCCAAGACTAGGGGCAGGCTATCTCAGATTGGGCTGTAGCACCCATTGTCACGCCCAAGACCTTTGGCTGGAAGCAGGCCTGATAGGAAACTCTGGGGGCTCTCTTGTGCTACAGCTCCCACTGGTGAGTGAGAGAGCTATGACCAGGGGCCGGCCAGATTGGACTAGGCTGCTATACCCACTGTATACACAAGAGCTAGGATGGGTGCAAGGTAGCTGGGCTAGGCCACAACACCCACTGGCAAGTGCTGGGACTGGGTACCAGTCATGTCAGACTGGACCACAGTATCCCCATGGCAGGTGCAAAACCAGTTCCCACTGGTGAGCATGAGACCAGGTTGGGGGTGGACCAGGCTGGTCAAGACAGCAGCACCCTTTGGACATAACATGTGGGTCAGGTCTGGGGGTGGGTTGGCCTGAGCTAAGCTGTAACACCCATAGGTGTACACAAGAGCCAGATAGGATGTGGAACAGATTAAGCTAAGTCACAGCATATGTTGACATACACAAAACCCAGGACTGGGGGCAGGCCTGATGGGGGTCATTGAGGTTGCTCTGATTAGACTGCAACACCCACTGGTGTGCATGAAGACTAGGTTTGTGGTGGGCTGGGCTGGGCTAAGCTGTAGCACCCACCAGTTCATGTGAGAGATGGGGCTTGGAGCAGAACTGACCAGGTAGGTTGCATCCACTGGTATGTGCATTGGCTGGTGCAGGTGATAAACTGAACTGGACCTCATACTAGCTGGCTCACACAAGAGTAAGATCAGGAGTAACATGAGAGGTTTCGTGGGGGACTATCCAACTCGGTCACTGGACTCAAACCCTGGCCACAGAGAAAATCACAAAGTATGTGGTCTGACCTTGGGATACATATATCAGGACTGGGCTTTCTCAGTTGTTGTTGTATATGCAGTGGTGAGCATGCCCAATTGCACACAGAGGACATGACAGCCAGCTCAGCTAGGCCAGCAGAGGATGGAAAGCAGGACAGGCTGGACCACTCTCTTGGCTGAGCCTTGTAGCAAGTGTCTGGGTCTGTGGGTACACTAAGGTGGATTTGATCAGCCTTGGAAAGATTTTCTCAACCCTGGTGCAATGAAGCTGGCAACGTCTCAGAACTATCAAAACCACTCAAGGGCCCAACATGGTGGCCTAGCAGTAAAGTCCTCGCCTTGAATGTGCCAAAATCCCATATGAACACTGGTTCTAATCCCAGCAGCTCCACTTCCCATCCACCTCCTTGCCTGTGGCCTGGGAAAGCAGTAGAGGACAGCCCAAAGCCTTGGAACCCTGCACCCACATGGGAGACCTGGAGGAAGTTCCTGGCTCCTGGCTTTGGATCGGCTCAGCATCGGCCATTGCGGTCACTTGGGGAGTGAATCATTGGATGGAAGCTCTTCCTCTCTGTCTCTCCTCCTCTCTATATATCTGACTTTGCAATAAAATAAATAAATAAATAAATAAATAAATCTTTAAAAAAAAAACCACTCCAATAAAACCCTCAGAATTCTTCCCCACATTGGTGTCTCTAATGTTTCATCCAAAGATTGCCTCCCATCTCTAAGTTATGACGTAGTCCTGGCAGCAGGGAGTGCCCCCAACACACACAGATACAGGAGAAAAATTTAAAAATTGGGGGCCCAGCACCGTGGCCTAGCAGCTAAAGTCCTCACCTTGAATGTGCCAAAATCCCATATGGACGCCAGTTCTAATCCCGGCAGCCCCACTTCCCATCCAGCTCCCTGTCTGTGGCCTGGGAAAGCAGTCGAGGACGGCCCAATGCCTTGGGACCCTGCACCCGTGTGGAGACCTGGAGGAAGTTCCGGCTCCTGGCTTCGGATCAGCACAGCACCGGCCATTGTGCTCACTTGGGGAGTGAATCATCGGATGGAAGATCTTCTTCTCTGTCTCTCCTCCTCTCTGTATATCTGACTTTGCAATAAAAATAAATAAATCTTTCAAAAAAAATTTAAAAATTGGAAACATTTGTCCTACCCTCCTTCTTCCATACCTCAACCCTCCCCATCCTAATCAGAGACATCCATGTGCATGCATCCCTCTCAACTACGTAAACAATATTAAAAATTAAATCAAATTTTGAAAATGACTTATTTATTTATAAGTCAGAATTACAGGGAGAAGAACAAAGATAGACCTTCCATCGGTTGGGGTCTCTCTCCAGATGGCTGCAGCAATGACCACGAGCTTCACTAGGTGCAACCTCTCCTGCCTTCCCAGACCATTGGCAAGGAGGTGGATCAGAAGCCAGGACAGGAACCTGCACCCATATGGGATGCTGGTGGCACATTGACCGCTTGACCACTAGCCGCAATGCCAGCCTCCTGGCCTGAGCTAAGGGCCTTGCTTTACTTTTCCTTGGGCTATTCCGGAAACCATTTCCCGGGAGGCTGCTGGGGGCTGCAGGAGGGAGTGTCTAGCTCGGATCCCGATCCCAGCCACCATGTGCCTGCTGGCCGCCCGGCCGGGGAGCTCTGGGGTATTGGTTGTCTGAATCGTTGCTTAGGTAGCTCCAGGCTGACCGCACTGTTTCTGGGATCTGAGTCAATCCTAAAGATTCCTAATGCCAGTAACTCTTCCTTTGAAGAACTTCTAATCACTTAACAATGCTGAGCTGTGAGATTGGTAATGGAACGGAATGTACTGGGCAGGACTAAGCAAACCTTAACCTACAAGCAAAACTAGAAACCAGCATGGAGCACAGGTCATATCGAGCTAGGCTGTTGCACCTACTGGTCCTCAGAGCAACCACGGGCAGGTGCGCGATTTACGGCTAGGAACAGGCCCAAATGGAGAGGTAAGGGGACACCCTAACTGGGTTGAGGTTCCCACCAAGGGGTGCGTGTGCTGGAATGGGGGCTGCGTTCTATCTAGGAAACAGTCGTAGTCACCCAAGGCACTAGTGTGAGCTGGGATTGGATGCACCAGGCCAGTTCAGACCCCAATACCATCTGGTGTCATGGAGAACCAGGGTAGACGTGGGACTGACTAGGCTGGGTCTCAACCCCCTACTAAGTCATGTGTGAGCTGTATGTGGGTATGGACGAGCCATGGCTGGGCTGAAACATCCAACAACAAGAACCAGAATGGGGTGAAAGCCAGCCAGGAAAAGCCACTGTTCCTGCTAGGACAGGAGGTGAACTGAGTAGGGATGGCTCAAGGACCCCCTGATATGCGCAAAATCTGGCATTGGGAGGGGTTCTGATGGAGGAGCCTGGGCAACTCCTCTGGCAGGACACAGTCCCTGCAGGTTAGCGCAAGAAGCATGATAGGAAACAGCCCAGAATAGGCCATGGAAAGTTTCCCACTGGCACACATTTGGCATGGGTCAGGGGCAGACCAGGCTGAATCAGTTCATGTCACCCACTGGCAAATCCGATCACCAGAACAGAGTGTGGGTTGAGCCGGGTTTGGTCGCGACAAAACCAGTATACATTACGGAATGCCAGGGCGTGGTTGCCTGTACTGGATTTGACAGCAGCACCCAACCAGCACACGTGAGATCCAGGAAGGGAGGGGCAGAGCTGGCAAGGGGATTAAGGGGCTGGTCCCCTCGCTGGACAGCTACTCCCACTGGAAAGCGTGGGCTGGGATGGGGACAGACCAGACTAAGCAAGGCTGCAACACCTGTGCGCTGCATGTGGACTAGATCAGGGAAAAGCCAGGCTGGGCTGATTATTCCTGCTGGTGCAAGCATAAATTAGAGTGGGTGCGGGATGTTTGGGTTTAGCCGCAGCATCAGCTGGCACTGGGGACTAATTCTGTCAAGTCAAACCACAGAACCACATAAAGAGTGCATAAACCGGGACTGAGAGACGTGGGAGGGAAAAAGTGGGTTCCCCCTTCTTGGGTAACTACTCCCGCAGGAGGACATGAAAACTAGGACAGGGGCTGGGGTGGCTAGACAGACAGGCACTCAACAACATCCGTGAGGGCTGGATGGTTGAGTTGGTTAGATGGAACTAAGCTTTAATACCCAGTGACAAGTACAAGAGCCAAATGGGCTGGGGGACAGACTGGTCTACTGCTACACATACTGGCAAACCAGGGTAGGGGGCGGGCCTGGTGGGGATTATTGTGGGTCACCCCAACTAGGCTGCAGCTCCCACTGATTGATGTAAGGGCCGAGTATGTGCTGGGCAGAACCAGACTGGACTGCTACACCCATTGGTTCCAGTGCAAATAGGGACTGAAAACAGAACCAACCCAGCAATTGAAACTACCAGCTGATCGGGGTGATGGACTGTGCCGGGCCCTGTGCTTGCTAGAACATACAAGAATCTAGTCTGGGAATACCTCAAAGTTTCTTTAAAGATCTCCCCAATCGAACTGCTGGACTCAGAACTCTAACCAAGAAAAGACAGAAGACAGAACAGGTCAATCATTCATCTCAGCTGTATGTTGTTGGCAGCGAAATATGGGGCGAACGGAGACTTTATGATGGACCATATCAATCAGTGGACGACCTCATCGAGTGAAACTGGCAGCGATTCATAACTGGAGAACTATTAAAACCACTTGAGCAAATATCTCAGAGCATGCCCCACATCCGGGACTTGGGGTGGGCGGGAAACCAGGTGGGGCTTCTCCCTCAATATTTCCCTTTACCTCGCATACATGATGGAAACAATATGAACATAATAGTATTACCCACTTCCCTATACCCCCTGAACCTTTTTTTTAACCGTAATTAACTATGTAACCATTGTCAACAATACAATAAAATAAATGAAAAAAAAAAAAAGAGGTGGTTTGCCATGACTCTGATTCCACTGGATCAACATATATTGAATGCCAACACATGCCAAGAAGAGTTGAAACTGGGGGCTCCTAATTAAGATAAATTTCAAATTCAGCACCCTCTAAAGAGGACAGAACCAGGTCCTCAATTAGAATTTCTTTGACTGAGGGTCAGAGTTGTGGCACAGCAAGTCAAGACATTATCTGTGCTGTGGTACCACATGAGGGCGCCAGTTCAAGTCCCAGCTGCTCCAGTTCCAATCCAGCTCCCTGCCAGTAGCCTGGGAAAGCAGTTGAGGACGGCTCCAATGCTTGGGATCCTGCCACTTGAGGGGGAAAACTGGAAGAAGGTTCTGGCTTCAAACAAGTCCAATTTTGGTCATTGTGGCCATTTGGGGAGTGAACCAGTAGATGGAAGATCTCTCTCAATCTCTTTGTCTCTTTGTAACTCTGCCTTTCAAATTATATATATATATGTATATATATATATATATATATATATATATGTATATATATATATATACATATTTTAAAGATATATTTATTTTATTACAAAGTCAGATATACAGAGAGGAGGAGAGACACAGAGGAAGATCTTCCGTCCGATGTTTCACTCCCCAAGTGAGCTGCAACGGGCTGGTGCGCGCCTATCTGAAGCCAGGAACCAGGAACCTCTTCTGGGTCTCCCACGTGGGTGCAGGGTCCCAAGGCTTTGGGCTGTCCTCCACTGCTTTCCCAGGCCACAAGCAGGGAGCTGGATGGGAAGTGGAGCTGCTGGAATTAGAACCAGTGCCCATATGGGATCCTGGGGCTTTCAAGGCAAGGACTTTAGCTGCTAGGCCATGCCACCAGGCCCATACATAAATATTTTTTAAGATCAAATAATTTCTTTGGCTGGAAAGACATCTAAATCCTAGATTTCACTTTGTATAGTGACCTGGGAGGTGGTATTTTTCCTTCCATGGCCTCTTTCCACAAGGGAAACCCTGATTTAGTATAAGAACCATAATAATAAACATGTGAAATTGGATATATATTTGTATTTGTCCAGCCTAACAACAGTGAAGCATTCCTTTTTGTGGTATATGTCTGTGTGTGCTTACGTATTTCTTTTTTTTTAAAGATCTGTTTATTTAAATGGTTGAAAGGCAGAGTTATAGAAAGAGAGAGAAAAATATATTTCATCTGCTGATTCACCCCCCCAATGACTGCAAATGGCAGACTGGGACAGGCCAAAGTCACGAGTCTACAGCTCAATCCAGATGTCCCACATGAGTGTGGGGGCCCCAGCAATCGGGCCACCCTCTGCTGCTTTCCCAGGAGCTAGGAGCTGGCTTAGAAGTGGAGCAGCCGGGACTTGAACTGGCACTCATCACAGATGGTAGCTTCACCCATGGTGTCACAACACCAGCCCCCTTTGCTGATCTCTCTCACACGCATGTCAGCAACTGCTTTCACCTCCAGAATCCAGCCATTTCTGACCACGTAAGCCCACCTGCTGCAGAACATCAGCTTCACTGGCCGAGGTCATTGCTGTGGCCTCCCATCTGATCTTCCCTGCTTTCCCACTGCACCCCTGCTGCCTCACAGAGCAGCCAGAAATGGACATTCAAGGGTGGGCACTGGACACAGTGGTTCCAAGGCTGTCTACCTGGAACATCCTGTCCTTTGTCAGAGTGACTAGGTTGAAGTCCTGTCTCCACTTCCAAATCCAGCTTCCTGCCCGTCTTACCCCAGGGGGCAGTGGGTGAGGTCCCAAGAATGTGTCCTGTCACCCATGAGGGAGACTGGGCTGGAGTTCTGGACTCCTGGCTTCAGCCAGATCCTGTCCTGACTGATGTGAGCATTTGGTCAATAAAGCAGCAGGTAGAGGAACTGTGTGTGTGTGTCTCAAATGAGTAAGCAAATAAAAGAAAACCAGGGGCTGACCCTGTGACAAAGTGAGTTAAGTCAGCCTGCAGAGCAGGAATCCCATAGTTGAGCACCTATTCCAGTTCTGGCTGTTCCGTTTCTGCCCCAATTTATGGCAGAAGACAGTCCAAGTGTTTGGGCTCCTGTCACCCACATGGGTGACAGGCTCATGGCTCTGGCCTGGCCAAGCCCTGACCATTATGGTCATTTGTAGCCTTAATCAGAAGAAGGTAATTCTTTCTCTCCCCCACTTCTCTCTTCCTCCCTCCCCTTCTCTCTGTCATTCTGCCTTTCAAATAAATAAATTTTTAGCAGTCAGTGCTGTGGCTTAGCACATAAAACATACAGCCTGTAGCTCTAGCATCCCAAATGTGGCTGGTTTGGGTCTTAGCTGTTCCACTTCCTATCGAGCCCTCTGCTACTGCACCTGGAAAAGCAAAAATAAAGTCCACAGGCCCCTGGAAGAAGCTCTCGGCTCCTGGCTTTGGATCAACTCTGGTGGTCGTTGGAGCCATTTGGAGAGTGAACCAGCAGATGGGGGACTTCTCTCTTGCTTTCTCTGGAACTGCCTTCCAAGTAAATAAATCTTTTTTTTTTTTTAATAAATCTTAAACATCTGTTGGAATAAAAACGGGCATTCAAAGCCTCCATTAGCTTGCCATTTCAGTACGACTAAAAGCTTTGGAGCCGTCCCTTCTCACCTCCTATCCCAGGTCTGCTAAGCCAGCCTGTTCTGGTGCTTGAGCCGATGCCCACAATTCCCTCTGTCCACCTCCGATGTCCAGCCGACTGACCCAGGTGTCTCCTCCACGTGTCCCCTGCACTTTGCCCTGTGAAGGCCCCTACACCTGCCCTCCTCCCTAGGGTGGCCGGCAGCTGACCTCTGGCTTTCTGGGTTACTGGCTCGGGCTTCTGTTCCAGGTTCCCGCGAAGGCAAGCCCTGGAGAAGCAAGGGTAGCTGGGGTCCTGCCATCCACACACGAGGCATGGCTAGTTCTTGGTCTACAGCCTTTGCCGGCACCTGGACAGCGAACCAGTAGATGGAGTTGTAGGTCGACCAGAATTCCTCTCTCTGCCTCTCCAAAAACAAAAACAGAAAGTCTGCAACCTGCCCACCCCACTTTGCATATTTTCCTCCTTGTCGATCCCTCCCTTTCATGTAATTTACACGTTTGATGTCTACCTCCTCCCATTTAACAGGCTCTGTGAATATCTATTAATTAATTAAATGCTAATTCCTTCAATTCACTGCACATGTGCCAGGCACCGTGGTGTTCCGTGATGGAGCTGGGAGGTAATTAAAACTGCTTCGAAGTCTTGGGAAGGAAATGAAAAGCAGGTCGCGCATCTAATGCTTCCTCGGTGTCAGCTGCTTGCCAAAGCACCATCGTGACAATAAAACAGACCATTAGGGCCCAGCGGCGTGGCCTAGCGGCTGAAGTCCTCGCCTTGAAAGCCCCGGGATCCCATATGGGCGTTGGTTCTAATCCCAGCAGCTCCACTTCCCATCCAGCTCCCTGCTTGTGGCCTGGGAAAGCAGTTGAGGACGGCCCAATGCATTGGGACCCTGCACCCGCTTGGGAGACCCGGAAGAGGTCCCAGGTTCCCGGCTTTGGATCGGCGGGCATCGGCCCGTTGCGGCTCACTTGGGGAGTGAATCATCGGACGGAAGATCTTCCTCTCTGTCTCTCCTCCTCTGTGTATATCTGGCTGTAATAAAATGAATAAATCTTAAAAAAAAAAAACAGACCATTCTTTGCGCCTCGTGGCGCCTAATCCTCACCAAGAGCTATAAAATGACCATTAAGAGCTGCACGGATGTGGCAGTGTGTACAGCAGTCAGACCTGTTCCCGGGGTAGATGCAGGCGAGGGGCGAGCGGGCCAGGACAAGGGTTGAAGGTTTCCCAGGTTCTGAATGGGGTGGACGGGAGAAAAAGCCCGGCGTGGGGCGCGCTGAGCTTGAGCTGACTGTGGGCCACTCGTGGACAGGCCCGAGGAAGGACTGGGGGCAGGCACCCGGAGAGACAACGGGAGGTGGGTGGGTCCCCCTGTTCTCTTCAGCAGCAGCTGCAGGAACAGCGTCGGGGACTGGCAGACAAAGAGCACCGACTTGGTTTTCCCGGCGGCCCCTTTAAGAGGCGCGCTCCCGGCGCCCAGCCCGCCTTGTATGCAAATGCGGCGGCGAGGCGGGAGCGCGCGGTGGATATCCGGGGATTGGGCTCGGGCGGTTAGTCCTCTCCCGGCCGCCGTCGCCTCCGACATATTGCCCGCAGGAGCTGCGGCGGCGAAGCGGAGAGCGCCGGGGGGAGATGGGTGAGCAGAGCCGGCCCGGCCCGGCTGCGAGCGGGCGCGAGGTGCCGGACGGCCCAGCCGCACCCCGCTGACCCACGCGGACAGCCCTGCGGGGGAAGGGGATGCGGGCGCAGGCGGGACCCCGCCCCTCGCGGCGCCTCGTGGGGCGGGGCCTCGGCGGTGGGGGCGGGGCTTCTGTGGGGTAGGGGGACCTGGGTGAGGGGCCGCAGGTCTGCGCTGGAAATGGGGCTTGGGGGACCCGGCGGGGGCGTGGTCGTCGCTCTCGGGGGCGGAGCTTCTGCACGGCAGGCCCCTGCGCGGGTCGGGGTGGCGGGGGCCGAGTTTTGCCGGCTCCGGGAACTGAGGTTGGGGGCGTGGGGCGGGCGGGAGTGTGTTCAGGCTCTGGGAACCCGTCTCGCTTCTGGGCGGTTGAGGGCTCGGATTGGCCCGTGGGCGGGGCTTCTGGGCTGACAGTTGTGCGGGGGTGGGGCTTCTGAGCTGAGGGTCTTCTGTGGGTGCAGAGCTTCTCCAGCTGGGAGAGTGGGTAGGAGGGGAGTTTCCGGGATGGTGCAGGGGCTAATGGAGGGCAGGGTTTCTGGACATGGGAAAAGTTTGCAGCCCAGGAGTTAGGACCTGTACCACGTGTAGCTGGAGACTGCCGGGTTGCTGGGATGGCTTGTGTTCGGTGCAGGACGGCAGCTGGGTGCGTGGGATGGGTGCTCAGCCTCAACAGACAGGTTGTGGGTCTAGAAACACAACATTCTCTCAGAGCCCACCTTCTTGACCCTGTGTTTGGACTGTGAGTCCAGCCGGTGAGGTACCAGGAGGCCCACAAAGCTGGATGTCAGGGCATGCGGAGCTGTGCAAAGGTGCCTGGATTTGTCTGCCTCCAGAAACTTGTGTCTGGATGGGGTTCGGTGCATATCAGAGCTGGGAGCATGGGACTCACAGCTTCATCCTGTCTGTGACACAGACACACACACGTGGTTTCCTAACCTTGCTGGGGCTCCCTCAGTCATGTACCTGTACTTGCTGGGTGCTGTGGGAGGGGTTAGCAAGTGAGGGGTGTGACCCCACTGACCACAGGCAGCGTGTTCATACATCAGTAAGACAATTATAAAGAAAATTGTTGGGGGAGAGGGATGGAAAGCAAGTAGAGCATGATGACTAGCTACTTCCCAAATGGTTCTGGAGGGAAAAACTGTCCTGACAGCAAGTCTGGCAGGTGCAAGACGTGGCAAGCCTGGTTCACCAGAGAAAGGGCAAGATAACCAGAGCCTGAGGTGGGGCTGGAAGTGATGAGGTTGACGGGATTAGGCAGGGAGCAGATAAAGAGAGACCTTGGTGAAAGTCAAGTGGTAGAATGACCCCCCCCACCTGGGGAAGGGGTGGCCAGCATGATTGCAGTTCCACTTGACCAGTGCCACCTGCCTTGAGGGTCTTCTGTCTGTTGAAACCTGCAGGAGGACGAAGAGGTCCTAACAGGACATCATACTGTCGGAATCCACTCTGTGAGCCGGGATCCTCGGGGGGCTCTGGCGGGGGCCACGCATCCAGCACATCGGTGACCAGCGTCCGTTCCCGAACCAGGTCAAGCACCTCTTTCTTTCTCATGCTCCTCCAAGCTCTTAGGAGCACCGTGGACAAGGCACTCCCTGATCAGGTTCTAGATGGCAGGTGGGGACTGATGGGGTATGTCACATCAGAAGAGACCTGCAGGCGATCACACGGACAGGCAGTGGGAAATGGCAGGAAAAAAAAAAGCCTTAGAACCTGGATTCCAGTGTACAGTTCTGCACTTTCATCGCTAGTCAGCGAGTTCCCCCCTCCATGGGCCTCTCTCTTCCTCTGTAAAATGGGCTGATAATTCTCTTGTCCCTGGCAGTGTTGGAAGGCCTGAATAAGGTTAGGAACAGGAAGGGGTTTATGTTTGTCAAACAGAATCACAAGGATCCCCCTCACCGTGAACTGTTTGTCTAGCCTCACCCCACCATCCTGGGCCCAGGAAGAGTCATTTCGAATAGGGATCTCAAGTTAGCTTGCTTCCTTTTCTCTGCCTCCTTCCCTCTTTCCCTTCTTCCCTCCTTTCCTTTCAGATCAATTTAAAAGACAGAGTGGGGTGGGGATTCTCCCTCAATATCCCCCTTCACCTCAGATACATAAATAATATAATAAAAAAAAAATATATATATATATATAAAAAAAGGACAGAGTGATAGAAGAGGGTTAGGGGGTGGGTGCGGAGATCTTCTAGCTGCTGGCCACAGATGGCTGCACCAGCTAAGGGATGGGTCAGGCTGAAACAGGGAACCAGGAACTCCTCTTGGGTCTCCACTTCCTTCCACTGGCAGGAAGCTGGACTGTGACCAGTACTCGGCTATGGACTGACTGCACCACAAGCAGCAGCTTAACCCACAGCACAACGCCAGCCCCTCTGCTCAACTTCTGATCTTCCCTCCCTCCTGTAGGAGCAGTTCTGGGACGGGCCTCTCCAGCCCTCCGCTGGCCACCCAGGCGGTCGTGC
Source organism: Ochotona princeps (assembly GCF_030435755.1). Taxonomy (NCBI): domain Eukaryota; kingdom Metazoa; phylum Chordata; class Mammalia; order Lagomorpha; family Ochotonidae; genus Ochotona; species Ochotona princeps. Next base: position 23,251,118 of record NC_080833.1, read on the forward strand.
CCCTGCAACACTGTAAGATCCCCGAGCTGCCAGTCCAGGCCAGCATCCTGTTTGAGTTGCAGCTCTTCTTCTGCCAGCTCATAGCCCTCTTCGTCCACTACATCAACATCTACAAGACAGTGTGGTGGTATCCACCCTCCCACCCACCGTCTCACACCTCCCTGGTAAGGTGGTGCCCTGCCAGGGCATGTCTGTGTGGGTGTAAGACATGTTCAGCTTAATGGAGGCTACAAGGCACCGCTGTCATGCTCTTGGTCCTGTGCTGGGCTTGGCACAGGGCGTGTAGATGGACCAAAAGCCGATGGTTCTTGAATGCTCTTAGTTGCCTAAGAGTCACACTGAGCATCTGAAGGGTAGAAGAGGTGATTGTGGTGCAGGTTTTGGCTAAAGGAGCTCCAGGTCTTAAGGCCTGTGGGGGAAGCACATGTTTCTAGGGGTGCAGAGAGCACTGTGAGGAAGAAGGGGTCAGGGGCAGGGGCCTGGGTGTTATAAGCAAGAGGGCTTACACACCGCCCTCTCATCCGCAGAGTCTGCCCTCCTTCCCTTCCCCGGGTCCTCTTCTGCTCTAGGTAATTTCCTGGCCTTACTCCACTGGAGGCCTGCAGAGAATGGGGACAGTTTTTGTGGCATTGACCAGGCGGGTAGGGAAGGGGAGATGGTGGTGAGGGGGGAGAGGGTCTGCAGAAATCCCATGTGTGAGTGAGGGGATCACATTGACCACCGGGCCTCTGCTCCTTGACAGAACTTCCACCTGATCGACTTCAACTTGCTCATGGTGACTACCATCGTTCTGGGCCGCCGCTTCATTGGGTCCATCGTGAAGGAGGTGACCAGACCCTCGAGGCTGGCCAGGGTCTTTGGGGCTCCTCTTTTCCCTTGGGGGTACCCCAGTTAACACGTCCTGCCTTTCCACCCTGCGCCTTCCGTGGGACTCCCCTTGGTCTTGCGTAAAGAACATTAGTCGTATCCCAGGGGCTTTGGGCATTTCTGGAGGCATTGCAGAGAAGGGTTTCCCGGGCCAAGTTTTGCCTAGCCTGCTGTGCCACCTGCCCCTGGGGGGGGATCACAGGCCACACCGTGGGGGGTTGGGGTATAGCCCCTGTGGCCCCACCCAAGGCCCCATCCTGCCCTATCTCGTCCTGACCCAGGCTTCTCAGCGGGGGAAGGTTTCCCTCTTTCGCTCCATCCTGCTGTTCCTCACCCGCTTCACCGTTCTCACGGCAACAGGCTGGAGCCTGTGCCGGTCCCTCATCCACCTCTTCAGGACCTACTCCTTCCTGAACCTCCTGTTCCTCTGCTATCCGTGAGTACCCTCCCCTGCCTGCTGGCTGCCCGGCCCCGGGCCCCACCCTTGGTGTCCATGTGGTTGTGACACCAGGCCTCCAGCACTCAGCACAGTGTCCCCACACATTATCTTGATGACAACCCCTGAGATCAAGACCCTAAACCTTCTTTTGTGGGAGAAACTGAGGTGGCCTGATTTTCCCAGGTTGCCACCCACCACTGCGTCCCCAGGGGACTGCGCAGGCTTTCTCTCCCCCACCCCTCCTTCCCCTCCCCTCTCCTCCCCTCTCCTGTGCTCCCTGGTCCCCACCCACTTCCTCTGTGTCTGTGTATGTCTCAGTTTGGGGTAATGGCTTGATGCTTCCCTGGGTCTGGATCTTGGCATGTTTGCGTGTGTGTGTGTGTGTGTGTGTGTGTGTGTGTGTGTGTGTGTATGCCTCTGCATGCATGTGTGTGTCTCTTGCACTCCCTCCTCCTGTCTCCCCCAGGTTATTGAGGGTGGAGAGATAGTGTCTGGGAGGAGATTGGGACTGCCCCCTTCCTGGCCTAGCCTAGGGGAGGATGTTACCAAGGGTCCAGTCTGGCTACTGCGGAGCAGGCTCCTGGTGCCTGGGCACTGGCAGCCATCTTTCCACCCTGGGCTTTCTGGTCAACCCTGGTCCCTGGGAGGCTTCAGACCTGGACCACTCCTCCCTCTGCATGACCAAAGCACCGGTATGGGTGTCCCATCGTCCTTGTTTCACTTATATGTAATTTTAAGCATGACACGTATGTCTTATGTAAAAACATTGAACTAATGGAGATTTTTAACAGAAAATGAAAGTCCCATCTAATCTCATTCCTCCAGAAATCTATTGTTTGCAGTATATTCTCCCATTTTTTTCAGTGCTAGAACATGCATATACATAATTTTAAAATAGATGGGATTGTGTTATGCATATTATATAATTTGCTGCAGTCTTCACATAATCATGTGACTTGGATATTTTTCCATCGTAAAACATACGGGTCTGCCTCATTTCTTTAATGACCTCATGGTATTTTGTATTATTTTATTTTATTTTTGATAATTACATAGCTGATTAGGGTGGGAAGGATCTAGGGTTAGGGGAAAGTGGCTGAGAGCATTGTTTCCAAATTTTCTTTTTCTTGTTCCTGTATCTGCAGTAAAGGGGGAGACGGGAAGAAGTCACACCCAGCCTCCCAACCCCGTCAGTACCCAGGGATGGGGGACAGCTAGCTGATACGGAGAATGTTCTGAGGGTTCTGTTCAAGTGGTTTCGATAGTTCTGACATGCTGTCGATCTTGTCAATCCAAGGATGGGCCTCGTAGTGTTTATTGTGTAGAATTTTAACAATTTGTGTCATCTGTCTTCTATTGGTAGACTTTTGAGTTATTCATATATATGTACATTATTTATAACAGAGTCAGGGAACATTCTTTTCTGTACACTTTTCTAATTATGTCCATGTAGCAGATTCCCAGAGATATTCTATCAAATGATGTGTTCATTTACCTTTTTTATAGCTATTAGCAAATTGTCCTTCCAAAGGATTGTACTGGTTGAAACTGTTATTGATTGCCTTGCCTTAACTTGACCCTTTCTGGTTACTGTCTTGTGAGCTCATGCTTTGTAGGCACTTATATCATCCAAGTCCGTATGCTGGTTTCTTTTTTTATTGCATAATTTTAAGTTATTGTTGTGGGATAGGTATGTTATAAAAAGTGAAAACCAGAGTATCAGAAAGGCCAGTCAGGCACAGCTGCTCTTCAAAGCAGTCTCTCTTACACTCTGATTATAAGTGTTTTACAAGTTCCTGCTCTAATTCTAGTGTCCGTTTACCTTTGTTTATTTCTCTTAAGCATGTATTAGTTGAGTTTGTAATTGGATTACAGGCTCATTGTGTTAAAATGTGAAATGATTGAGAGTGTAGATAAGGAAGCCTGCCCTGCACTGCTGCCTCCCAGCCGCCAGTGCCCATGGAAGAGGTGACCCCAAGCCCCCAGCATCTGTGGTTTCTTGGATATCCTAGAGCCAGGTGTTTCCCCGTGTGCAGGCACACCACACACCTCCCATCCCTGCTGTTCCCAGGATTTGAGAACTTAAAATTTTTCTTTTCTTTCTCAATCTCTCTCTTTCTCTCTTTTTGTCAAAGTTACACAGAGAGCAGCAAAGATGAGAAAGATCTTCCATCCGATGGTTCATTGTCTAAATGGCAACGACAGCAAGGGCTGAGCCAAGCTGAAGCTAGGAGCTAAGAGCTACGAGTTTTTTATCTATCTAGCTAGCTATTTATTTGTAATGATTACATGGTTGATCAGGGTGAGAAGGATCGAGGTTTAGGGAAAATTGGTTGAACTCATTGTCTCCAATTTTGCTGTTTCTTCTTGGGAAAGAAGAGAGACAAAGGGGGAAGCCACACACGACTTTCCAAACGTCCCAGTACCCAGGGATGAGGAACCGCCACTTCATATCAAGCCAACGCCTCAATGCGTACATGTTCTGAGGGTTCTGCTCAAGTGATTTGGATAGTTCTGAAATACTGTCTATTTCACCAATATAAGGATGTCACCCTCCCAGTGACCATTGGCTGACATAGTAAGCCTCAAGTCTCCATTCACCAAGATTTTTTGCTATTATTGTTTGGGGTAGTTGTCCAGGTTGTTCTGTTCACCTCTTCCTGATATGGCACCAAATGTGCTGCAGTATTCTCCTGTTACAACAGGGCCTGTGTCCATTGCTCCGCCTTTTTCACCTAGTAGGACATGTTCTTGCAGGTGAACTCAAGGACCTGGGCCAGGCATCCCAAGCCTTGCCAGATCCCTCACCCCTGGGGATCATGCACCCAGCACCCACCTAGTAGGCGGGCCCCAGGACCGGGCCTGGTGACCCAAACCCCACCAGACTCCTTCTCTGATCCCTGGGAGCAGCTAGAAACTTTATCTGGATCTTCTATCTGGGTTCAGGGACCTGGGTACTTGGAGTGTGTTCTGCTGCTTTCCCACGTGTGTGGAACAGTCAGGACTCAGACAAGCACCCATAGAGGTGCCAACATCACAGACAGCAGCTTTACCCATTCTACCACAGCGTTGGCCCCCTTATTTTTAATCTTGTGTTGATTATCTTGAATCCCTTTCATGTAAGACATTAGGAACTCTACCCTTCCATCTTTTAAAAAAATATATTTATTTTTATTGGAAAGGAAGATACACAGATATACAGAGAGGAGGAGAGACAGAGAAAGATCTTCCATCCAATGATTCACTCCCCAAACGGCCTCAGTGGCTGGAACTGAACCAATCTGAAGTCAGGAGCCTCTTCGAGGTCCCATGTGGGTCCCAAAGCTTTGGGCCAACCTCCACCACTTTCCCAGGCCATAAGCAGGGAGCTGGATAGGAAGCGGGGCCACTGGGATTAGAACTGGCGCCCATATGGGATCCCTGCACATCCAATGCTAGGACTTTAATCACTACGCTATCATGCTGGGCCCTACCCATCCATCTTTATACTCCTCTCACTTTCTAACAGAACAGCTATCATTTTCCATTTTTTTCCTTGTTTAAAAGTTTATCTAGTTGGAAGGTAGTGGGCCCGGCAGCGTGGCCTAGCGGCTAAAGTCCTCGCCTTGAACGCCCCGGGATCCCATATGGGCGTCGGTTCTAGTCCTGGCAGCTCCACTTCCCATCCAGCTCCCTGCTTGTAGCCTGGGAAAGCAGTTGAGGACGGCCCAATGCATTGGGACCCTGCACCTGCGTGGGAGACCTGGAGGAGGTTCCTGGTTCCCGGCATTGGATCGGTGCGCCACCAGCCATTGCAGCTCACTTGGGGAGTAAATCATCGGATGGAGGATCTTCCTCTCTCTCTCCTCCTCTCTGTGTATCTGACTTTGTAATAAGAATAAATCTTAAAAAAAAAAAAAAAAGAAAGGTAGTGAGAGAGAGATTCTTTCATTCATCCACTTGTTCACCTCTACCCCCATCCCCGCCCGTCCACCCGAATGTCTGGAACAGCTAGGTCTGAGCTAGGCAGAAGCGAGGAGGCTACAACTGATATTTGCATGTGGGTGGCAGAGGGCCCAAGGACTCGGTCCTTCTGCTGCTGCTTTACCAGGAACATTGACAGGAAGCTGGATCAGAGAAGCACCAACCAGGAGTCCAACCGGGCTCCTGTACCAGATGCTGCCACCATAAGCAATGGTTTAATCCACTTACTGGAACGCTGCCCTTGTACTCCTATCTTTGTGTTGTCAAACTTGACAACTCATTTAAGTCTTATCTACAGCTAATTCTAAATGTCATTAATACTACTGTGTATATGAAAACATCATTCGCTGGGCCCAGAGCAATAGCCTACTGCTGAATCCTCGCCTTGCATGCACCGGGATCCCATATGGGCACCGGTTCGTGTCCCAGCTGCTCCGCTTCCCATCTAGCTCCCTGCCTGTGGCCTGGGAAAGCAGTCAAGGATGGCCCAAAGCCTTGAGACCCTGCACCTGCATGGGAGCTTCTGGCTCCTGACTTCAGATTGGTTCAGCACCGGCTGTTACAGTCACTTAGGAAGTGAACAAGCAGATGGAAAATCTCCTTATCTCCGTAAATTTGCCTTTCCAATTAAATATGTGTCATTCATCACAGGGCCCAGTTATGTGCACAGATGACATTTCTTCTCTAGTTAACGGAATTACAATCTTGGGCTTCTTAAAAAAAAAAAGAATGTTCCTAGTGTCACAGTCAAATTGTTTCTTTTACACTCCACCAATTGCTTTTTAGTTTGCTTCATATTGAAATTGTAACTTTCTTATACAGCATTTTTCTTTTTCTTGGAGTTCTAACTGCCTTTCTTTTTTCTTGTTGACAAAAGAACAATGGGCCTTAACATACCCTCACATTTACCTCGCCTCTTAGTCATGCCAACTGTTGCCTCAAGTACATTTTACCTCCACAGACATCCCTCCTGGAGTCCCTCATCCTCCCGCTGCAGTCCGGAGCGGCTGCCCTTTGGGCTTGCTCCATGGCCCTCAGCCTGGGACTTGCCTTCGCTGACCTCCTGGGTTGAATCTCCTGTCTGCCTCTTTCTTGATTTTCTCCCTTATTTTGCTGGACTATATTATCAGGTGGTTTACCTAATAATGGGTGAATGGGAGGTACCTATACATTCTGAATCTTTGCATGTCTAAAACATGTTTTTATTTTGCCGTCATATTTGATTGATAGTTCAGCTGAATGTAGATATGTAAGTTGCAATTCATGTTCTCTCTGGATTTTGAAGATACTATCTGTGACAATCAGTGTTGCTAGTGAGAAGTCTGATGCCAGTTTGATCCCAATTTTGTAGATGACCTGCTGCCCCTCCCACCCTCTTCCTGAAAGCTCTTAGGAATATTCTGTTTGTCTTGTGATTATTTGAACTTACACAGTGATGCTGCTGGTGTGGAACTTCTGAGATCCCTTCTGTCAGCAGCTAGAATGTTTTAAACATGGAGACTTGGGTACTTCTTCAGCTTGGAGAATTTTCTTCTGTTATTTTTCTTAGAGATTTATTGTTTTTATTGGAAAGGCAGATATACAGAGAGGAGGAGAGACAGAAAAAAAATAGCTTCCATCGATGGTTTACTCCCCAAGCGGCCGTAGCGGTTGGAGCTGAACCAATCCGAAGCCAGGAGCCAGGAACTCTTCTGGGTCTCCCATGTGGGTGCAGGGTCCCAAGGCTTTGGGCCTTTCTCAACTGCTTTCCCAGGCCACAGGCAGGGAGCTGCATGGGAAGGGGGGCTCCTGGGATTAGAACTGGTGCCCAAATGGGATCCCGGTGCATGCAAGGTAAGGACTATAACTGCTAAGCTATTGCGCTAGGCCCTCTTCTGTTAGTTCTTAAATAGTATCTTCCTCTGTTTTTTTGTTTTATTTTTTTTTTCCTGTTCTCAGATGGCAGACCTTATAGGTGGGTCATCTTTCTCTTACTTGTTGCCTGTTTTCCATATCTCTCTCCTCATTTTCCCCTCTCCTTCTTGCTTTCCTTCTTTCTCTGTCGATTTGCTTTGTTTTCAGAGAAATTTCTTTAATTTTACCTTCCAGCTTTTTATTGAGAATTTTTGGCAGCATTTTTTTTTTCTGTTTTTTTAAGATTTGTTTATTTTTATTGGAAAGGCAGATACACAGAGAGGAGAAGAGACAGAGAGGAAGATCTTCCATCCGAAAATTCACTCCCCAAGCGGCTGCAGTAGCTGGAGCTGAGCCAATCTGAAGCCAGGAGCCAGGAGCTTTTTCCAGGTCTCCCATGTGAGTACTGAATCCCAAAGCTTTGGACCGTCCTCAACTGCTTTCCCAGGCCATAAGCAGGGAGCTGCATGGGAAGCGGGGCCACTGGGATTAGAACTGGTGCCCATAAGGATCCTGGTGTGTTCAAGGCGAGGACTTTAAGCACTATACTACTGCCCTGGGCCCTATTTTTTGGTTTCTTAGACCTCTTTCTTGTTTTCTGATTTTTCTTTTCTCATAGCATTCTGTTCTCTTTTTTAAAATCTTATGTTTCTTTAATTTTGTCTTTCCACCACAGTTTTCCTGTTTCATGCTTGTTTTCGAAGCATAGTTGATTTCTGTGGTATCCATTATGTGTAAGAATGACAGGCTAAGTAGCAAGAGTATATTTTTTTTCTCCCTCTGCCCTTGTCTAGGTGCGGGGAGGTTTGTCAGGGAGTTCCAGGTACATAGGTAGGGCGCACTTGTCGACAGCCTTTGCCTTAGGATGAGTGAGTGAGATGCTGCCCATCAGGCTATAGGACAGGAGGCAATAGGGTATTCTAACACAGCCCCACCAGAAGGGCAGGCATTGTGGTGCAGAAAGTTAAGTTGTGCTTTGGGATGGTGCCTGCATCTCGTATTAGAATCCCTGGAATCGAATCTCACCTCTGCTTCCTGTCCAGTTCCCTGTTAAATACACACCCTGAGACAACAGGTAATATGTCAGATGCTTTTTACTTTTTTTTGGTCATGTTTATTTTTGTTTTCATCTACTTGAAAGGCAGAGCTGCAGAGAAAGCATATACCCCAAAAGCCCACGACAGGCATGGCAGGGCCGCATAGAAGCCAGGAGCCCCGAACTCTGGCTGATCTCCCACACAGGTGGTGGAATCCGAGTGCTTGGGCCACTGCCTTTCAGGATGTATTAGTAAGAAGCTGAATAAGAAGTGGAGTGGTCGGGCCTTGAACTGGCACTGCAGTGGGGCATGTGGTGTTGCAAGGGGCAGCTTGACTTCTGTACCACAATGCCCTTTGGGTCTGACTCTGAAATCGCAGGCCTTTGTTAAATCTCATATTTTCAGCCTTGCTGCTGACTGGTCCCCTCTGTCACATGTGCCCATTTCAAGCCAGGGTCTCTCTCGGATCACTCCACACTCCGTGCAGTCCTCTCCTGGTGTAGTCTAGCCTTAGGCCACCCAGGCTAGTAACTGCCAGCTGCTGGTGGTTACTTGGCATTGGCACTGGGATACTATGGTTGAGTTATACTTGAAGTATGAAATATTCACTGGATTCTAAAGACTTGGCACATGCGTGCCCACACACACACACACATAAAACGTCTCACCAACAAATATTCAGTAGGTGTTGAAATGATGACATTTTGCCTATATTGGGTAAAAGTAAAATAAAATAAGGAAATCAATTTGATCTTATCTCTTAGTGGGGCTACTGGAAATTTTGTTTTATTTTTTTAAGAATTTTTTAAAAAATGTTTTCATCGGAAAGTCAGATATACAGAGAGGAGGAGAGACAGAGAGGAAGGTCTTCCGTCCATTGATTTACTCCCCAAGCAGTCTCAAAGGCAGAAGCTGCATCGATCCGAAGCCCGGAGCCAGGAGTTTTTTCTGGGTCTCCCACGCGGGTGCAGAATCCCAAAGTGTTGGGCCGTCCTCTACTGCTTTCTCAGGCCACAAGCAGGGAGCTGGATGGGAAGCAGGGCCACCAGGACATGAACCAATGCCCATATAGGATCCCGGTACATGTAAGGCAAGGACTTTAGCCACTAGGCTGCTGCTCCGGGCTCTTCTAGAAATTTTATTTTACTAGTGACTTGCTATATTTCTGCTGCAAAGCGTTACTCCAGAGCAGAGGTGGGGACATCTGGACCCTGGCCGGATAAGGCCTGCAGAGTCCTTCAGTCCAATCCTGCCAAAGCAACCTTGGGCAGGCTCACTTTGAGGCTGATAATTTCGTATGGTCCTTCAATGAAGCTATAAATATCCATGCGGCCCTTGGCAGGAAAAGATTCCCCAGCCCTGCTCCAGGTGATGGGTTGCTATCTGTGAGCACACTTCCTTCCAGCTGCTTCCTAAATTTGTCAGAATCACTTGTGTATGTTGACCCCTGCTCCTATTTTTTTTTCAATATAGATTCATTTCCCTTGTTTATCCTGTTACGTACTGGCTGGAGGCGATGGGAGGAAATTTGCCCTCTTGCATATGAAGGTACTTCTAACTCCCACAAAGTAGCAGTCATTTGCTGCTACCTAGTAATTAAACTGCTCATAGCAGCTGGAGACCTGTAGATCTGGAGGCCTTCCTATGTACTTGCCTTTAGAGTCCCAGTCCCGGGCCCGGCGGCATGGCCTAGTGGCTTAAAGTCCTCGCCTTGAAAGCCCCGGGATCCCATATGGACTCCGGTTCTAATCCCGGCAGCTCCACTTCCCATCCAGTTCCCTGCTTGTGGCCTGGGAAAGCAGTCGAGGACGGCCCAATGCATTGGGGCCCTGCACCCGCGTGGGAGACCCAGAAGAGGTTCCTGGTTCCCAGCTTCGGATCGGCGCGCACCGGCCGTTGCGGCTCACTTGGGGAGTGAATCATCGGATGGTAGACCTTCCTCTTTGTCTCTTCTCCTCTGTGTATATCTGACTTTGTAATAAAATAAATTAATAAAAAAAAAAAAAAGAGTCCCAGTTCCGGGTCCTGGCGCAGTAGAGTAGTGGTTAAAGTCCTCGCCTTGAATGCACCGGGATCCCTTATGGGCACCAGTTCTAGTCCCAGCAGCCGTCCTTCCCATGCAGCTTCCTGCCTGTGACCTGCGAAAGCAGTCCAGGATGGCCCCAGGCTTTTTTAACCCTGTACCCTCATGGGAGACCCGGAAGAGCTCTTGGCTCCTGGCTTTGGATTGGTTCAGCTCCAGCCGTTGCGGCCGCTTGGGGAATGAACCATTGGATGGAAGACCTTCCTCTCTATATATCTGCCTGTCCAATTAAAAAAATAAATAAATAAATACTAAAAAAAAAGAGTCCCAGTCCATTGTGTGCTCAGCTAGAGGTCCCCTGCCACGCTTTCCCACAAGGTGTCCTGCAGCGTGCCAGCACCATCCCGCAGTCCTTGATTCTTGCCAAGTTGCTGGCCTCCCTTCTGAGTAGATCTGGATTGGTCTTCACGTCGGAGCCAGTTGCTGTGCTTGGGGTTGATTATGAGGACTGACAGAGTACAGCGTGAACACCCTTAATCTCCAAATCCAAAATCAGAGATGCCACATATGGAAAATTCCACATTGTAGAATTTTGTTTTATGCACAAACTTATTCAGAATGTTGTATAAAATTACTTTCAGGCTATGGGTATAAGGTATATATGAAAAATGAATTCATTTTCTATTTAGACTTGGTTCATATCGTTAGTCAAGCTCACTCATTATGTATACTACAGTATTCCCAAATGCAAACTCTGAAATTCCTTTGGTCCCAAGCAGTTGGGATAAGGCTTACTCAGCCTGTATTTCTGAAAACACAGGGTAGAGGAACAGCACAAACTGTAGCTTGGAGCACATCAGGGAAAGTAAGGCATTAGAGTAATGTGCCTTCAATCACAGCTAGTAAGTTACAGAGCTGGAATTCATCCAGGCTAGTTTGACCGTAAAAGTTATGCTGTTTTAAAAAAAATATATTTTATTTTTTATTACAAAGTCAGATATACAGAGAGGAGGAGAGACAGAGAGGAAGATCTTCCATCCAATGATTCACTCCCCAAGTGACCACAAGGGCCAAGCTGAGCCAATCTGAACCCAGGAGCCAGGACTTCCTCCAGGTCTCCCACGCAGGTGCAGGGTCCCAAGGCTTTGGGCTGTCCTCGACTGCTTTCCCAGGCCACAAGCAGGGAGCTGGCTGGGAAGTGGAGCTGCCGGGATTAGAACCGGCGCCCATATGGGATCCTGGCACAAGGCAAGGACTTCAGCCGCTAGGCCACTGTGCCAGGCCCAGGTTATGCTCTTGAGTGTAATTCTCCAACATTTTATTTAACCTTAACTTAGGAAGGATCAGCCCATCTTATAGACCCGAAAACAAGGAAGTTATTTGTTCAAGGATACTTGAAGATCCATCTTGAAACTCAAAAAAGAAAAAAAGAAAAAAAAGGAAAAGAATACTTAAGAAATGCAGCATTCAGTATTAAAGAGAAAATTTTTAAATCCCTTTCAGCTGTGTAAACAATATTTTTTTACAAGAAATGCAGCATTGGGGCTCGGCAGCGCGGCCTAGTGGCTAAAGGTCCTCACCTTGATCCCATATGGCCGCTGGTTCTAATCCCGGCAGCTCCACTTCCTCTCTGTCTCTCCTCCTCTCGGTATATCTGACTTTGTAATGAAAAATAAAATAAATCTTTAAAAAAAAAAAAAAGAAATGCAGCATTGTCATGTGCCTTAAATCCATGGAAGCCCAGGGACCTTTTTCAGATTATGTGATTCTGGGCACCTGAGTAATTTGAAAGGCCCTGAAATGAGGGAAATGCTTATAAGAGGACCTACCAAAGTAAAGCAAAAAGAACATAATAAACGAGGAAGAAAAAGAATAAAAATACAAAAAACAGCAACAACAACTGCTGGGCCCAGTACTATAGCATAGTAGCTAAAGTCCTTGCCTTGCATTCACTGGGATCGTATATGGGTACCAGTTTGCATCCCGGTTGCTCCACTTCCGTTGCAGCTCCCTGGCTGTGGCCCGGGAAAACAGTAGAGGACAGCCCAAAGCCTTGGGACCCTGCACTCTGTGGGGGACCCGGAAGAAGCTCGTGGCACCTGGCTTTAGCTCTGGCCATTGTGACCACTTGGGGAGTGAACCAGCAGATGGAAGATATTTGTCTCTCCTCTCTGTAAACCTGACTTTCCAATCAAAATAAATAAATAAATCTTTTTCTTTTTTTTTTTTTTAAAGATTTATTCATTTTATTACAGCCAGATATACACAGAGGAGGAGAGACAGAGAGGAAGATCTTCCGTCCGATGATTCACTCCCCAAGTGAGCCGCAATGGCCGATGCGCGTCAATCCGAAGCTGGGAACCTGGAACCTCTTCCGGGTCTCCGACGCGGGTGCAGTGCCCCAATGCATTGGGCCGTCCTTGACTGCTTTCCCAGGCCACAAGCAGGGAGCTGGATGGGAAGTGGAGCTGCCGGGATTAGAACCGGCCCCATATGGGATCCCGGGGCTTTAAAGGCGAGGACTTTAGCCACTAGGCCATGCCGCCGGGCCCAATAAATCTTTTTCTTAAAAAAAAAAAAAAGGCACCTATTGTGGCATCAGCATCTAGCATAGTAGATTAAACTTTACCATGCAATGCCATCCCATATGGATGCTGGTTCAAGTATTGCCTGATCCACTTTTGATTCAACTCCTTGTTATAGCCTGGGAAAGCAGCAGAGGATGGTCCCATTTCTTGGGACCCTGCAACCATGTGGGAGACTGGAAGAAGCTCCTGGCTCCCAGCTTCAGATCAGCTCAACCCTGGTAGCCATTTGGGGAGTCACCTAGCTGATGAAAGACTTTTTTCTCTTCTCTGTAAATCTGCCTTTCAAATAAAAACAAATTTTATATATGTATATGTGTGTGTGTGTGTGTGTATTTTAAAGTACCTACCATGATATATTTTGCACTCTGCCTGGTACTCATTCACCCACTGCATATAATAACTCTTGGAGGGTGTCTTTTTTTTTTTTTAAAGATTTATTCATTTTATTACAGCCAGATATACACAGAGGAGGAGAGACAGAGAGGAAGATCTTCTGTCCGATGATTCATTCCCCAAGTGAGCCGCAACAGGCCGGTGCGCACCGATCCGAAGCCGGGAACCTGGAACCTCTTCCGGGTCTCCCACGCAGGTGCAGTGTCCCAATGCATTGGGCCATCCTAAACTGCTTTCCCAGGCCACAAGTGGGGAGCTGGATGGGAAGTGGAGCTTCCGGGATTAGAACCGGCGCCCATATGGGATCCCGGGGCTTTTAAGGCGAGGACTTTAGCCGCTAGGCCACGCCGCCGGGCCCAAGGGTGTCTTTTTTTTAAAGATCTTTTATTTTATGTTCCTTTGAAAGAATAAGAGAGAAAACAAGATCATCTATCTACTGGTTCACTCCCCAAATGATTGCGGTGGCCAGACTTTGGCCAGTCTGAAGCTGGGGGCCAGGAGCTTCCTGAGTCTCCAATGGATCCAAGCACTTGGGGCATCCTGCACTGCTTTCCTGGACACATTAGAAAAAAGCTTGATCAGTCCTGGCGTGATAGCATAGCAGTTAAAGTCCTCACCTTGCATACACCAGGATCCCTCATGGGCGCCGGCTCTAATCCTGGCTGCACTTCCCATCCAGCTCCCTGCTTGTGGCCTGGGAAAGCAGTCGAGGACGGCCTAAAGCCTTGGGACCCTGCATCCGTGTGGGAGATCCGGAGAAAGTTTCTGACTCCGGGCTTCAGATTGGCTCAACTCCAGCCGTTGCAGCTGCTTGGGGAGTGAACCATTGGATGAAAGATCTTCCTCTGTCTCTCCTCCTCTCTGTATATCTGCTTTTCCAATAAAAATAATAGATAAATCTTAAAAAAAAAAAGGAAAGAGCTGGATCAAAAGTGGTTTGCCTAGGACTTGAATCAGTGCCCATATGGGTATGGGTGCTGTAGGTGACAGTTTAACGTGCTGTGCCATAGCACCAGGTCCATGTTCAGAAAAAAAATCCAGCCGTGCTGTAGGGTGCTGCTCAGAGAAAGGGAGTGTGCAGGTTGCAGAGCCCATTTTGGTGTCTGGCACATGACAGACCAGTGGTAGATGCCTGTTCTTGATCTTCTCTTCTCTGCCAGCTACAGAGCCGCCTCTCTCCTCCATAACTGCCATGCCTCTCTTGTGGCACTGTTTACATTTGAACTTCATTCATGACTCTTGGTGATTTGTCGCGTATCTGTCTCCATCTGCGACCAGTCAGTTCAGCTTTGAGCCATGCTGTTTCTCCCTTTGCCGATTGTGCAGCCTCTGGGACGTGACATCACTTCTGAGACACGGCTTCTTCAGCTGCGAAGGGGACAGAGTGATGGGGGCCTGAGGCTTAGTGTTCTGACAGGCTTAGTGTGAGGCATTGCAGCACAGCGGGTGGGCAGGGGCTGTGTCCTGTAGGTGTCCACCTTTCTGCTTCTTGTCAGGTGTCCCTAGGCTGTGAGGGCAGGGACTTGTCTGGCTTTCTACTGCTCCCCAGTGTTTGGCATGCACTCATTACTGAGGCACGTGTTGAATGGCTGACGGTGGGGTGAGAGGGTGAAGAGGCTCCATCCTGCCCACCGGGCAGGCCTACCCTGACCACCGTCTTCCCCAGCAGGTTTGGGATGTACATTCCATTCCTGCAGCTCAACTGTGATCTCCGCAAGACAAACCTCTTCAGCCACGTTACCTCTGTGGGGCCCCGGGAGGCGGTCAGCAGCCTGGCAAGGAGCCGGGACTACCTGTTGACGCTGCGGGAAACCTGGAAGCAGCATACGCGACAGCTGTATGGCCCAGATGCCATGCCCACCCACGCCTGCTGCCTGTCACCCAGCCTCATCCGCAGTGAGGTGGAGTTCCTCAAGATGGACTTCAACTGGCGCATGAAGGAGGTGCTGGTCAGCTCCATGCTGAGCGCCTATTACGTGGCCTTTGTGCCTGTCTGGTTTGTGAAGGTGCGTAGCTCAGCCCAGGGAGCTCAAAGGCTACGACTTCACCTCCCTGCCTGCCCCAGGGAAGGCCTCCTGATTGGATAAATCACTACTGCGTTTTGAAGGGATTCCCTATCTGTTCTCCCCTGGCAGACTAAGCCAGGTCACCAAGGCCGCCAGGGAGACCTGCTGATGTTACTTAATTACAAAGGGCAGTGGCTGTATCCCAGTGGCTCTTTTGACATGGGCACACCTACATGTGAAGTAGGGAAGCCAAGATCGAGCTAGATCTGAGTAACGCCAAGACCTGTGCTCGTCCTCGCTCCTCTGACCTGGGAGAAGCCGCCTCTGCCGCATTGGCTTTGAACTCTAAGTACTCCACTGAATGGCCTACGTGGATGGGACTACAGGTCCCTCGGTCAACCCCAAGTGCCAGGAGCTTTCGTAGACTCCCCTGTGCTCACTCAAAAGATGCAGAAACTAATTCACAAAGAAAGTAAATGACCCGTCCAAAGTCCCGTTACCAAGCAGCAGTGGCAGGATGTGAATCCAGGTCCACAGGACCTGGAAGGGGGAGGCCGTGGGAGCAGAGAACTAACTAGTGCAGTGGGCCCGGGCCCAGGCCTTCCTCGGGAGGTCTTTGATTTTTGATTTCAGGAGGTGTCCTCAGGAATGTCCTACCTCTGAGGCGAACAGAAGGAGGGGACGGAGGGAGCGGAGGCCGTTACGGGCATCCCAGCCTCACTCCGCTCTCGCTGCCCACCCCCGCCCCCCCAGAACACACATTACTACGACAAGCGCTGGTCCTGTGAGCTCTTCCTGCTGGTGTCCATCAGCACATCTGTGATCCTCATGCAGCACCTGCTGCCCGCCAGCTACTGCGACCTGCTGCACAAGGCTGCTGCCCACCTGGGCTGCTGGCAGAAGGTGGACCCAGCACTGTGCTCCAACGTGCTGCAGCATCCGTGAGTCGCCTTACTCTGCTCTGCCCCACCCTTGGCCTTTCAGTGAGTGAGTGAGTGAGTAATTGTTGAGCTTGTCTTGTATGTTAGGCCTGTGTCTGGGGTGGGGGAAGATGGGACCCAAGATAGCCATGTTCTGTGTTCTTGAGTACCTTGCATTGTACGGAAGATAAAATGGGGACAGGTGGTAATTGACAGACTTACGGACCTTGTCATTCACTTTTGATTCACTCATTGTTGTGTTGGTGGATTGGATCTGCATTCAGTCTTCCATTGCTTCCCTCCTTTTTCACCTGCTCATCCACTCACTGATTAGGTCACCTGCCCTTGGAGCAGACTTGACTTCCACATTTCCATTAGAAAATCCAGACCATTTCCAATGCTTATATTAGGTCAAGGAGAACCATAGAGGATTTTGAACAGGGAGGAGACCTATTCACAGGTATGCTTTGCAAACCTCAGTGTGGTACCAGGGTGTGGTGTGGCGTTAGCTGATGGTGAATCCTGGTCAGGGAGGGGGAGCCACGGGGCGGGCGTGGCAGACAGGAGCCGTATGAGTTCACAGTCTGGTCAGGGAGATAGGTGTGCACACAAGTGTTTGGATATGTGGGGTGAAAAGGCCAAGATGCAGGTGGCACCACACCCAGACATCACTTGCCCAGGAGCCCTGAGGTGCTCAGCTGCGTGCTCACAGCCCGGCTCATCCTCCTTGGGGATCTCTCAGTATTCCTGTCGCCCTTGATCAAAGCATTTGTCACTCCTGGTAATACTAACCTTCCTGCCTGTATTCCCTCACTAGACCGGAAGCTCCTCCAGGCCAGGACCACCTCTGAATCACCTCTGAGTCATGGGCCAAGGACAAGGCCAGGCAGAGAGAAGGCCCCTAGGACAGGTTTGTAGAGGGCAGCCCCTCGAGGAACAGAGAGGCCAAGCGAGGCCACACAGCCAAGCCTGCTGGTGTTGGCCCTCCACGCCACTCAGGCCCAGTGGTTCAGGAGAGCAGCTAACTGATGCTGAGTGGGCCAGAAGAAGGGCTGGCGTAGCCTCAGGCTCTGAGGGATGGGGGAATAGAAAGGTACAACTGGAGGGGGTATTTGGCCTAGAGGTTAAGCTATCACTTGAACACCTGCATCCCATTTTAGAGTGTCTGAGTCCAAGTCCCCTTCCCTCTTCTAATTCCAGCTTCACGCTGACACACACCCTGGGAGACAGTGGATGATGACTCAGGCAATTGGGTCCCTGCCTCCATATGGGAGACCAGTTGGATTGCTTGGCCTGGACCAGCCCTGGCTATTCTCTCCCCCTCTTTCTCTCTCTGCCTTTCAAATAAGTAAAAATAAATGTTTAAAAAGAAAAAGAGCGTAGACCTTAGCTGAATATGTGGATAAACTAGCCCATGGCTGCTTTAGTCATCAGATAAGAGTGAGGTTTATCTGCGTGGCTTCCGGGCTTTTCTGCCTCGTCTCTCACCATGCCCCAGCTCCCACGTCACGCCTCATCTCTCACCATGCCTCAGCTCCCACGTCACGCCAGCCAGATGTACCTGGAGTTCCTCACACCCCTTCCCCATTTCCATAGCCAGGCTTCTGTATGTGTCGCTGCTGGGAATGCATCCCAGCGTCCTCTCCCAGCGGGCTCCTCTTTATCCTCCAGCACTTTGAATCCTTAAGGAACACTTCCCTGACCAGCTGGAGTGTGCCTGGGCCCCTCCCTTTAGTGCCCCTGATAACCGTGAGCACTGCACGTGACTTTGTTCTGATGCTGCTGTTTCCTGTCTGGCATTCCTGGAAGCCAGGGTCCTTGCTGTCAAGCCCCAAACTGAGGGCCTGATTGACAGTGGATATGCTGTGAGCTTTTTGCAATTTTTTTTTATATAGTCTTTAAAAAAAAGTATGTGTATTTTACATGCAATGAAATATACAAATCTTAAAGTGCACAACTTTTTAAGCTTTAATGAAGGCATGCATTCCCATATAACCTGCCACCCCCTACATTAAGAAGTAGAGCATTTTTGGCGCCTCAGAAAATTTTCCAGTGACTCCCTCCTCTTTTTTCTGTGATCATCTAGATTGGTTTTGCTATTCTAGAACTTGATAGAAATGAAATTAATACAGCTTTTCCACTCCTCATGTCATCTGCAAGGTTCATCTTTGTGGTTGTATATAATATTACAACTAGATTTGCTTTTTTAGATGTCTTTAATCTGTTTTATTATTTATTTGGAAGGCAGAGCATGAGACAGAGAGGTTTTACATCTGCTGGTTCACTGTGGAAATGGCCACTATAGTCATGGTGGGGTCAGATCAAAGCCAGGAGCTAGAAAGTCCATCTGGGTCTTGCACATAGATAGAAGGAACCTAAGTACTTGAGCCATCTTTGGGTACTTTCCCAGGCGCATTTGCAGGAAGACGGATCAGAAGCAGAGCAGCTGACTGCTAAGCAGCACTCTGACGTGGGCTGCCCGTGTTGCAAGCTATAGCCTAACCTGCTGAGCCACGTCTTCGTCCCCAATAGCTAGTTATTAATTGAATGAGTAGGACAAGGGAGTGGGATTAAGGAAGGTACTGCTTGTGTCCTATGGCCCAGGACCCTGGAGTTTCTGGGAGATCTCTCTCACAGAACGTAGGAAGCAAGCACCATGGCCCTGCCGCTCATTCCCACCCTCCCTGGGGCCTCTCTGTGCCAGGCTTTGTGCTGTGCTCTGAAGACACGGGGTGAATCGGAGACCACCCCCCCGAAGAGCTGCCGGCCTAGCGAAGCATACAGGAAGAAAGTCAGAAAAGGAGAACCACTGGGAAATGCGGACCAGTAGCAGGCAATACAGGGAACAGTTCAAGGGCATTGAACTCCAGGCGGTTTGAGAATGGTGTTTGGGAGGAACTTATCAGAAGGATGAGGCCCCAGGAAGCACAGCCTGGTTGTAGGCACTGGCTCAAGCAGAGATGTGAAGTGGTGCTGTGGGTTGGAGGAACCGGAGCTGGCTCAGAGCAGCCTGAGTCGGAGCCTGAGCCATGTGGTGGGAGCTGTGGGGAGCCACGAGGATCCAGGAGGATCTCACCGTGTCAGGTCTTGGGGCCTTGACCCCAAAGTCACCAGGAAACCCTCAGAGCATTTTTAAGCAAAGGTTGATCAGGCTCAAGGTGGCATTTTACAGAGACCTTTCAGGTGGTTATGAGGTGGACAGAGTAGAGGCCAGTGAAGAGACTGATGAAGCAGATATACCCAGAGAGGAAGAAGCTTTCTTGATAACCTTTAGTCATTAGTGTCAATTCTAGACTTTTTGGCACCCAACAAAATGGATTTCTTGTGCTTCTTACCCATTTTATATAAGAAGCGGCTGAGGCCCAGAAAGGGAAAGTCATTGTCTCTAAGCGATAGAAAAGAGGCTAAAACCCTGGTGATCGCCTTGTGGCCCATATTCTGTTGCACCTGAGCATGGATGACCTAGGAGTAAGGGGCGCTGTTGGCTATGCCTCCAGGTGGACTGAAGAATGCATGTGGCCGCAGGGGGTGCTGGTGAAACACAGCAAGAATGTCTACAAAGCAGTAGGCCACTACAACGTGGCCATCCCCTCCGATGTCTCCCACTTCCGGTTCCACGTGAGTCTCTTCCCTTGGGAAGGAGGGTTGGAGCCCATTCCAGAGGGCTGAAGGATGGGCACAGCCGGAAGGTGATAGCACAGCAAGAGAAAGCCCTTTTGAGGATTTCCCGAGTCTAAACAAAGGCAGTACCCACATGCAACACAGCATGCAGTCATACGAATCACTGCTTAATAATTACAGATCCCTTTGTGACAGATCTTTGAAATACTGGTTCCAGGTGGGGGTAAAATGCACATATCTCAAATCAGAGTGCCTGGATTTGATATCCAGCACTGGCTCCTGACTCCAGCTTCTGGCTGAGATAGATCCTGGAAGACAACAGTGATAGACAGGCTCAAGCAATTGGGTTTCTTGCAACCATGTGGGAGGTCTAGATTGATTTCCTGGCTCCTAGCTTCAGCCTTTGCCCAGCCACAGCCTTTGCAGACATATGGGGAATGAAGGACACATGAGAGCTCTCTCCCTTTGTCTTTCACTCTTTGTCTCTGTACCTCTCAAATGAAAATGCAAACAAAGATTTAAAAAGGTAAACATTGAGACCCAACATGGTAGTCTAGTGGCTAACGTCATCACCTTTCACGTACTAGGATCCTGTATGGGCACCGGTTCTAATCCTGGCAGCCCTGCTTCCTATCCAGCTCCCTGCTGTAGCCTGGGAGAGCAGTCCAGGACGGCCAAGCCTTGTGATCCTGCACCCGTATGGGAGACCTGGAAGAAGCTTCTGACCTCAGATTGGCTCAGCTCAGCAGACGGAAGATCTTCCTCTCTGTCTCTCCTCTCTATATCTGACTTTCTTAAAAAAAAAAAAAAAAAAAAAGTAAACATTGGATAGAGGGACAGAATTGCCGGGCACCCTCGCATTTCGATGTCCTCAGAACTTGAGAGAAGTGCCATGACTGTCTCTGCTTTCAGACAGCTGACATTGGCTGAGAGAGTTAAACCCAGCCAAGGGTGCCTTACTGGGAAACCTTGAAGTTGATGCAGTGGTACAGGCACTGTGGCTCACAATGGCGGTGATTCAGCACTATGGATAGGGCTGATCAGAATCATCTGGCTAGCCCTCTCCATCTTATTTATTTATTGTAGTCCAAATTTTTTCCTTTTTAAAAGATTTTTTAAAAATTTTTATTGGAAATGCAGATATACAGAGAAAAAGATCTTTCATCCACTGGTCCACTCCCCCAGTGCCACAATGGATCTGAAGTCAGCAGCCAGGAGCTTCTTCCAGGTCTCCCACATAGGTGCAGGGTCCCAAGACGTTGGGTCGTCCTCTACTGCTTTTCCAGGCCACAAATGGGGAGTTGGAAGGGAAGTGGAACAACCAGAACACAAACTGTTGCCCATATGGAATCCCAGCACATGCAAGCCACTAGGCCATTGTCCCAGGCCGCCAAATTCTTGTTTTCAACACAAAGACCAAAGCCTAACACTTAGGACTCTTCTGGCACAGCTGTATTTGAAGAGATGGGAACCCCTTTTGCCTCCTGCCTGTCCCTACTGTAGCTCCTGAGGGACCTGTTTGGACCCTGCGGGAAAGATAGTTTGCTGCATCATTGATCTGCGCCGATAGCTTCATCTCACAGTTAAGAAACCTGAGGCCTGGAGATGGAAGGGGCTTGCACACAGACTGGCAGCTTGTCAAAAGCCAAGGCATCCTGGCCTCCGAGCAGCAGCTTCCTACTTCTCCCCCCAGCCTGTAAGCAGCTCTTACAAAATCGGGATCCCTAGACACTGGGCATCCTTTACAACTGAACACGATTTCCTCTTTACTTGCTCTGAAATTCCAGGTAGGACTGAGGTAATACCATGTTCCCTAGGAGAGTCCAGACTCTCTAGGGCTGCTACACATGAAGCAGTAACTCAAGCTAGAGTCTACAATAGCTTTCCATACCTGGGTGATAAGATTTGAATCTCTTCTGGTCTGACAATACCCAGAAGGATGACACATAAGCACGTGTTGGTTTTAGACCATACGGAAATTAAGACAAGATCTTCCCAGGAAGACATCCTGGAGGAGGTGTAGCTAAATAGGATCTTAACCAACTTAATGTGGGAAGCAGCAGTTCTGTCAAGGTGAACCATAGCAGATGAGGTGGCCAGGTCCACACCCAGCCCTGCAAAGGTTGCATAAGGCACAGGAATTTGTCCCTTTCACTGGCCCACGTGGCCAGAACCCTCCACCCAGGAGTAGAGTTTCTGGGGCATACTGTCTATCTGTACCTGTGCCTACCCTTTCCTGACAGTTCTTTTTCAGCAAACCCCTGCGGATTCTTAACATCCTGCTGCTGCTGGAAGGCGCTGTCATCGTCTACCAGCTGTACTCCTTGATGTCCTCTGAGAAGTGGCACCAGACCATCTCCCTGGCCCTCATCCTCTTCAGCAACTACTACGCCTTCTTCAAGCTGCTACGGGACCGCCTGGTGTTGGGCAAGGCCTACTCATACTCGGCCAGCCCCCAGAGAGACCTAGACCACCGATTCTCCTGAGCCCCCTGGGGAGGGGGTCCCTGGGGAGGGACATGGAAGAAGGGGAAAAAACAAAAAAAGACAAAAAAAATCCACCAGAGCTTTGTATTTTTGTTACGTACTGTTTCTTTGATAATTGATGTGCTAACAAGGGGGAAAGAAGTCCTATTTTTATACAACCAGCAAGCCTGTGTCCTGTGGTTCTTTGCTTCCTTCTTGCCTGTCTGGAAGATTGCAGGACAGTGTGGGAATCCAGGGCTTCTGCCCACCCTGCCTTCTCCAGTGGACAGCCAGCTGATGAGGGGGCACCAGAGGCCATGGCGGCAGTGATAACTCGTCAACTGAACGCCAGCCACACACTGCCACACACCACATGCTGCCCTGTGTATGTCTCTTGCCTTCTCAGTCTAACTTAATGACAGCTCCAGGAGGGAGGTGCTGCCACTCCTATAGATGAAGAAACTCGGCTCATCTCTAGTGACCTGCCCGAGCTAACACAGCTGAAAGGGGCCACCACTGTCCAGCAGCGTATGATGTGTGATTCAGCATGCAGTGCTGGGACTGCCGGGGCAGGTGCTGTGGGAGCTGGTGAGGATGCCACAGTACAGAAATACAACTACCCTGGGGTGAGTAGAGCAGTAACAAGGTACGGAGGGATGCCAGGGCAGGTTTGGGGTGTGGGTGGTGAGAAGCAGGGTATATACTGCTCTCTGGGCTTCTGGAGGAGCAGGGCCTGAGCTGTGTTAGCTACTGGAAGGTAGGCCAGGAACAAAGGGATTTATTTCAGCGAGAAAAGGGGAGCAGTATGTGATGGTACATGGATTTTGGAACATCTTGATGTGTTGGAAGGGACGAGTGGGAAGGCTAAGGAGAATGGAACTAGGCAGGGCACAGGGTGGATGGGTAGGTCAGCAGAGGCTGATTGGGGGAAGACCAGTGACCCTAAGCTAGGGAGGATGTGTACACACACAGTCATGTACTAGAGTGGAAACAAGGTGGTTGGGAGGGTCACCTGGTTGGGTGGGGGGGGTTGGGGACCAGAAGAGAACATCCACAGCCCTTCTCATGCAGCCAGCCTGTGTTCCCTGAGAGCTTTATGGCCACAGGGTATGCAGAGACACACCCTGGGAATGTTTCTGGGGCACATGTTGAATCAGACCTAGTGCTAGACACTGAGTTACACATACAACAGGGAGAGCTGAGCACAACTTGTGAGCACCTCAGGATGTGCGGTACCAAGGAAAACAAATGTTCAGGGAGCTGGCGAAAGGGAGTACAGATAACCCTGTCTGGAAAGACAGACTCCTCGGCAGTAATGCTGGAATGGAATCCTGAGAGTGTTACCCCAGTGGTCAGGGCGGGAGGGGTGGGATGCATTGCCTTCCAAGGAGAACAGCACACACAAAGGCACCAAAAAACATGCAAGCCTCTTGGAGGACAAGTGCTTCCCTAATTGTTGGATGAGTCGTGGGTTATGTAGTAGAGTGACCCAAGAAGCTGGTCAGAAGCAGCTTGTGTGAGATGCCGGGGCATTGCCTAAGGGTGGAAGTTACCTAAGCAGAGGAGTGACACTGCAGGGTCTGTTTAGAAGAGTCTGGAGGCAGGCAGAAAGGGTGAGGTCTGACCTGGAGGAATGGATATGGGAACAAGAGTACTCCCCTTCCTAACCTTGAGTCACAAGGTCTACCCGGAGTTGGTTCCCTTAATGACCAAGGCTTACGGCTAGAACTGGTCATTGGTTAGGACAGACCCTAGGGACCAGGTCCCTCATGGTGTTTGCTGAAGACAGATTCCTCTTGTGACCAGCGACTTGGAGACATTGGCCACATGGGACAGAAGGACTGGCATGTTACTGCACTAAGAGAGATGCCAAATACAAAGGGATTTCACAAAGTTCATGGAGAGGGACTGAGGCTGGTGGCACTACGGATTAAGTCTCTGCATGGGATACTGGCATCACATCTTGGAGTAACAGCTGGAGTTGTGGCTCCTCCACTTCCGATCCACTTCCTGCTGACATACGCCCAGCAGGCAGTACATGATGACCCAAGTCCTTGAGCTCTCACCACCAAAGCAGGAAACCCAGGGGAGTTCTGGGTTTCTGGCTTCAGCCTGGCCCAGCCCTGGCCATTATGGCCATGTGGGGGGTGAATCAGTGGATGGAAGATCTCTCTCTCTCTTTCTATCAATCTGCCTTTTAAGAACATCTTTAAAAAGTAGTAATAGGGCCTGGCGCAATAGCCTAGTGGCTAAGGTCCTCTCCTTGAATATGCCGGGATCCCATGTGGGCACCAGTTCGTGTCCCAGTAGCCCTACCTCCCGTCTAGCTCCCTGCTTCTGACTGAGAAAGCAATCGAGGATGGCCCAAAGCCTTGAGACCCTACACTCATGTGGGGGACCCAGAAGAGGCTGCTGGCTGCTGGCTGCTGGCTTCGGTTCAATTCAGCTCCAGCCATTGTGGCCACTTGGGGAGTGAATCAGTGGATAGAGGATCTTTCTCTCTGTTTTTCCTCCACTCTGTGTATCTGACTTTCCAATAATTAAATAAATCTTTAAAAAAGAAAAATAGTAATAATAAATACTAGTCACATGATTGAGCTCTGCCCTAAATTTTTTTTTAAAGATTTATTTTATTTTTATTACAAAGTCAGATATACTGAGAGGAGGAGAGACGGAGAGGAAGTGGAGCTGCTGGGATTAGAACCAGCGGCCATATGGGATCAAGGCGAGGACCTTAGCCACTAGGCCACACTGTCAAGCCCTCTGCCCTAAATTTTTAAAACTTATCTTTTTAGGGGTGCAACACAATGGCTCAGTTTTCTAATCCTCCCCCTTCAAATGCCAGCATCCCATATAGGTGCCAGTCCATGTGGGTGCCAGCTGCTCCACTACCCACCCACCTTCCTGTTTATGGCCTGGGAAACCAGCAAAGGATGGCCCAAAGCTTTGGAACCCTGCACCCACATGGGAGACCAGGAAGAGGCTCCTGGCTTTGGGTCAGCTTAGCTGTAGCTGTTACGGCTACTTGAGGGAGTAAATCAGTAGATGGAAGAATTTTCTGTCATTCTTTCTGTAGATCTGTCTTTCCAATAAAAAGAAATAAATCTTAAAAAAGAAAAGAGGACTCGGCGGCATGGCCTAGTGGCTAAGGTCCTCGCCTTGGGCGTGCTGGGATCCCTTATGGGCGCCGGTTCTAATCCCGGCAGCTCCATTTCCCATCCAGCTCCCTGCTTGTGGCCTGGGAAAGCAGTCGAGGATAGCCCAAAGCCTTGGGACCCTGCACCCGCGTGGGAGACCTGGAGGAGGTTCCTGGCTCCTGGCTCCGGGTTGGCACAGCACCGGCCATTGTGCTCACTTGGGGAGTGAATCATCGGACGGAAGATCTTCCTCTGTGTTTCTCCTCCTCTCTGTATATCTGACTTCATAATAAAAAAAAAAAAAAGAAAAGAAAAAGAAATCAGACACTGATATGGGCTGTGAATCCCTCAAACAGGAACTTTATGTCTGTGCCAAATGCCTAAATGCCTACCCCCCTTTAAAAAAATTAAAATTTTTATTGGTAAGGCAGATAGATATACAGAAAGATCTTCCATCCGCTGATTCACTCCCCAAGCAGCCACAACCGCTGGAGCTGAGCCAATCCAAAGCCAAGAGCTAAGAACTTCTTCCAGGTCTCCCATGTGGGTGCGGGGTTCCTAAGGCTTTGGGCCGTCCTCCACTGCTTTCCCAGGCCACAGGCAGGGAGCTGGATGGGAAGCAGGGCTACAGGGATACATGCTGGCACCCATTTGGGCTCCCGGTGAGGACTTTAGCTACTAGGCTACTGCTCTAGGAATATATATCCCAACCCCCCCTTTTTAAAAAATTCCATTTTCCATACACATTTTGAGGTACCTGCCTTTGAACCTGATGCAAATTCCACAATATAAAATGCACGAGAGAATGGACACTTGGCCTGTCAAGATGTTGGTTAGGACACCTGCCCATATCCCACTCCAGTTTTCCAATCCTGCTCCAGTTCCTAGTTGTGGCATCCTGTGAATATGAACTCTGAGAGGCAACAGTGGTAACTCGTGAAGTTAGGTGCCTGCTTACCCACCTGGGAGACCCAAACTGTATTCCAGACTCCAGGTTTATGTGGATACTTGGGGAAGAATCAGCAGTGACCTCTTTCTGTTCCCCTACTTCTCAGAAAGATATATTTTGTCACACAAAACATTCAGAGCCTCAATTTTCTTAAAAAAAAAAAAAGGGGGGGTGGGGAGTTAAGAGTGGGTCTGGTGGTGCTGGTTCAAATCCCCACATCCCTGTCACACAGGTGACAGTGCCAGGTGGCAGTTTCTGGCTCCTAGCTTGGCCCAGCCCCACCCTAGCATTTGAGGAGTGAAGCAGCAGATGGAAGACACCTCTCTGGGTCTCTCCTTCTCTGTAACTGGGCCTTTCAAAAGAGGAGTCAAAGAGGAGTTTATTCCTTGCACTGTGTACCCAACTGTCCTGTTTCTTCATTCAACAAACCCATGCCAGATACTGCGCTAGGTGCCGGATTGCCATCTACAACCCATCCCTACCCTCAAGGAGTTTGCTGGGAGGATACATTCACAATAGTGATTGTGAAATCGCTCTGTTAACTACACTGCACACATGGGTTTATTTATTTATTTTTTTAATTCCACATCTCTAAGTAAGATCTCTCAACTAGGGCTATGGGCAGGTGGCTCAGTGAAAAGGTCCGGGTTTAGTTTTCCTTTCCTAATCTCTAATCTTGAGCCAGTCACTTCTCTCCACCTGACTCCTTGTTACTCACCTCAGAATGTATTATGGGCTTTAATTATGAAGGGAAGCGTGAGTTTCTGGGAAGAAAAGTTTCTCTGGGAGATCAGAAACAGTTGCGAACTGCTAAAGCACGTTCTACTGCTTAGTGCCTGTCCCTCCCAGTCTCTGTCCAGCCACACTTTCGGGATCCAAGCTTCATCCCCACCTTTGAAAGCTGCGGGCTCTTTAAGCAAGCGCATTTGGCGAGATCTAGGCAGCTGGGCAGAGAAGGCGTTCCGTTCCGGAGCTGAATGTCTGTCCCTTTCGGGTTGCCGTCCTGTGGGTCCGCCATATTGTCTGCTGGAGCTGCCGCTGAGGCTGCCGCCGCCAAGTCCGAGCGAGCGGAGCCGCGATGGGTGAGTCAGGCGGCCAGGCACCGGGGTGCCCGGGCTGAGGCGGCCTTGGGGCTGTGGGGTCTGGCGAGGGCCCGTGTCCCGGTCTGTGTAAGGTTCCGAAACCCCTCTAGAGAAGGTCCGAGGGGGAAGCCAGGCCGGGGGTGCCCCCGAAGCCAGTTTGGAGCCGGGCTCGGGCCCGCGCGAGGAGCAGCTCCGGAGCTGGCCCCGGGGCTCCCGTGGACGTGCCCGGGGCCCCCACGTGGTGGCTTCGGGCCGGAGCCCACTCCAGGGGCCTGCCGTGCGCCCCGCGCCGAGGCTGCGGGCGGCTGGCCGGAGGGGGCGCGGAAGGCACCTTCTTTTCGGGGTGTGTGTGCGTGTGTGTGTGTGTGTGTGTGGCGGGGATGTGCATCTGTACCGGATTGAGGGAAGGAAGGGGGCGTTGGGTGACCTGGCCTCGGGCCAGTGAGCAGAGGCCTCCGGGGCGAGGGCAGCTCGCGCCCCCCGAGGGCCGAGAGAGGCGGAAATGGGATGGTGCGGCGGGGCTCCGTGACGGCCCTGCTAGCCGGAGGACACCGAGGGCCGAACCCTAGTGGACATCGCTGGATCCGGGGACTGAGGGAGGGCTTCAGGGCCAGTCCTGGCTGGCAGACAGGGAGTGACCTGTTGAGCTCTGGAACAAGATCCGAGCCTTTGGACGTGGAGTCGTTGGTGTGAGCGTGGATGGGCTGGGCTGTTGTATGTGCAGGCATGCGCTTGCCGCTTGACATGCCTCGGCGTCCATTGTACAAGCGGTGTTCCTATTTCACAGACGAGGAAACTGAGGCATAGGGAGGTAAAGTAACTCACCCAGGGTAGTGGCTAAGGCAGGGTGATTCTTCAGATCCCCAGTTAAGTAACCGCTGCCTTTTTTTTTTTTCCTGGCCTTTTAATTGCTTGGCCCTCTAGTGGTTGGTCTGGACAGGGGGTAAAGAAATGCTTTTTTAAGGCTAGGCGAAGTTGTGTTTTTGCTTGTGGGCTCGCTTGGAAACCTTTGGTCCGAACAAAACCGGGAGAAAAAAAAATCAGAGTGAATTGCTGCTCCGAACTGGGGTGTGTGTGTGTGTGTTGGGGGAGGGGAAAACACCCTGAAATTGAGTTTCTGCAATGTTGATTGGTCTAGGATCAGTGATCCTAACGAAAAAAAATTATTTTCTGTACTGTAAGGCAGTAACTTTAGAATGAGATCTGGTACTGTTGGCAGGCCTGTCACCTAGAGAAATCACATACTTGCACAATGCAACCGTCCATGTGGAAACCATCCAGCAAAATCTGCAGTGTTCTTTTCCTAGCTTTCAGAGCCATCCTTTTCTTATTCAGGGTAATTTGGAACCGAAGATAACTCGGTATTTGGAGTTCAGTAAAGGCTTTGTAAATATCAGAACAGATTCTTTTAGTTCCTTTCCCTTAAGCACTTTGTTTCCTCCATCACATGGTAAGACTGACAGGCCTTTGTTCCTAGTGGCAACTTTATGTATCCATGAAAAAATTTGAGAGACTTGCCTATTCCAGACATTGTGATGGTCTTTGGTTTCAGGAACACTGGTGCTGCCCAAGGAAGGAACTAACATTTGACTTTTTAAACTCTGAGAAATAGATATGTTATTCAGGTTTTAAAGATTGACAGACTAGGGCCTTGCATGTTGGCTCAACTGGCTAATCTACCTCTAAGTGCCGGGATTCCAAGTAGGCGCTGTTTCATATCCCAGCTGCTGCACTTCCCATCCAGCTCCCTGCTTGTGGCCTGGGAAGGCAGTCAAGGACGGCCCAAAGCCTTGGGACACTGCACCCGCGTGGAAGTGTGGAAGAAGCTCCTGGCTTCAGATCTGCTCAACTCCAGCTGTTGCAGCCATTTGGGGAGTGGGCCAAAGGATGGAGGATTTTTCTCTTTCCTCTTCTCTGTAAATATGCCATTCCAGTGAAAATAAGTTTTAAGAAAAGAAGAAAAAATTTTCAATTTATTCTTTAAAGTTTTGTATATTTTTATTGGAAAGTCAGATTTTACAGAGGAGAGACAGAGAGGAAGGTCTTCCATCCTTTGGTTCACTCCCCAAAGTGGCCCCAACAGGTGGAGCTGAGCCAGTCAGGAGTTAGTAGCTTTGCTGGGTCTCCCAACAAGGTGCAGGGTCCCTAGACTTTGGGCTATCCTGTACTGCTTTCCCAAGTCACAAGCAGGGAGCTGGATGGGAAGTGGAGCAGCCAAGACACTAACCAGTGCCCTTATGGGATCCTGGCACATGTAAGGCGACGTTTTAGCCACTAGACTATCGCACCAGGCCCAGAATTTCTATTCTTAAAAAAAAAAAAAAAGATTGAAGGCTCGGCAGCATGGCCTAGTGGCTAAGGTCCTATCCCATATGGCCGCTGGTTCTAATCCCGGCAGCTCCACTTCCTCTCTATCTCTCCTCCTCTCAGTATATCTGACTTTGTAATAAAAATAAAATAAATCTAAAAAAAAAAAAAAAAAGATTGACAGACTACCTTACAGAGGGTAACAGCTAACTGCAAAACCAGAAGTTACATTCTTACTCATTTTATTGTACACAAACCTCCAAAAATACTTACAATGTTAAGACTTCACTGGTGGGGTTCAGGATGAAAGTTACTCAGTGAAGTAAAAGCTTATCAAGTTCCCAAGGGCATTTTTAGTTCAGAGTCAGGAACTTCTCCCTTTCTAGATCCATCTTTCTCTCTCTCTCTCTCTCTCTCTCTCTCTCTCTCTTTTTTTTCCTGAAGATTTATTTATTTTTGTTGGAAAGGCAGTGAGAGAGGAAACAGAAATCTTCCATCCTCAGATTCACTCTCCAGATGACCACAATAGCCAAACTAGACCAATCCAAAGCTGGGAGCTTCTTCCTGTTTCCCTGTGTGGATACAGGGGCCCAGGAACCTGAGCCATCCTCCACTGCTTTCCCAGGCCCTAAACAGGAAGCAGCTGGGACTTGAACTGGTGCCCACAGGAGATCCCTACGCTGCACAGCATCAGCCCAGAGACCCACCTCTCCCCCTGATATACCTTGTCTTTCAGAAAGTCCTTTTTTGGAGGAATTGGGGAGCGGGACGGGATCATCTGTATACATGGGGACTACAACTAATGCAATGATACATTTAATTCTGACATCTGGTTGGAGATAGGTGGGCTGTTCCTGTTTCTGGTGATTAACCGAGGCTTTGCGAACATTGGGTAATTAGTACAGGTGTGGTAATGTAGACTTTGGGTGTCAGCATCCCAACATGGCTGCCTTCACTCCCCGTGAGAACAGAGACTGCTGCCTTTCACTGCCACTCAGGGGTATTCTGTTTCCTGTGCTGTTGCTGTTGGGGCCCGGACTTCATGACTGACACAAGTTTGTAGTGATTTCACTGCCTTTGGGAGCACCTTCTGAGTGATGCTTGCAGTTCAGTTCTGATCCTGATAACAGGGACTCCAGCCCTTCTTGTTAAGAATCTGGCCGCTCTGCCCTGCCGCAAGAGAGGAGGTCTTCATTATCATAATTGTTGTTGTAATTCTATCTTCTACACAGAGATTGATTAAGGGATGGCATGTGGTGATCTGATCAGATACGAAGGGAGTTTAGGGGGAACTCTGGAGAACCCTTTCTCATTCTAGAGGTTTGTGTTGGGAGGTGGCATTGTGCCTGTAGCATCACTAGTCCTGGCTGCTCTGTTGCCTTCCAGTTCCCTGCTAATGTGGCTGGGCAAACAGTGGAGGAAAGCGGTGAAGCCCTTGCACCCGCATGGGAGACTGGACGAAGCTCCTGTCTTGGCTCTGTAGTCATTTGGGGAGTGGACCAAGATACGGAGAGTGAAGCTCAGAGAGGTTTAGTAACTTGGACAGTTACTCAGTAGTGCTGTCATGCGCCACGTAGCCATGGCTGTCAACAGGGGGAACTGCGCACACAGTGGGGGGTGCAGGAGAGGGGTGGCTTTGGTACAGTGGTTCAGATGCCACCTGGGAGGCGAACCTCCTTTGTTGGAGTGCCTCAGTGCACGTCTTGGTTCAGCTGCTATTGCAGCTTCCTAATAATGCAAAAACACAGGGGGGAAAAAGAAAAGATAATTTAAAAGAAGGTAAAAATACACACAATAAGGAATACCCAGAGAGGCAGTGAGTGATGGCTCAAATACTTAGGTTCCTGTCTTCCATGTGGGCAAACTGGATTGAGTTTTGGGCCCCTGGCTTCATCTCTGCTCAGCCCTGAATGTTGTAGGCATTTGGGGAGTGAACCAGCAGATTAAATGTCTTCATGTCTGTCTATGTTACTTGGCCTTTTGAAAGGAAAGAGAAGATTGTTGGGTAATGAATGCATAACTTACCAGGAGGCTAGGTGGATCATGTGCTGTGGCACAGTGAATTAAAGCCACTGCTGGGGACTCCCCACTCTGTATCTCAGTGCCTAGTTCAGTTCCAGCTGCTCTGCTTTCCTCACAGCGTCCTCGTGATGTACCAGGAGGGCAGCTCAGGCCGGCTCAAGTGCTTGAATTGCTGAGTTGCACGTTATTTGCTGCAGTTGACTCAGGCTGATGGCGGACATTTGAGGAGTGGAGCAGTAGATGGGAGATATCTCTGTCTCTCCCTCTTTTTCAGTTTGCTTTTCCAATGCACACACACACACACACACACGTTTTTCTTTCCCGCTTAAGAAGAAGAGGGGGGCACGGCATGGTGGCCTAGTGGCTGAAGTCCTCACCTTGCATGCACCAGGATTCCATATGGGCGCTAGTTCTAATCCTGGCAGCTCCACTTCCCATCCAACTCCCTGCTTGTGGCCTGGGAAAGCAGTCGAGGACAGCCCAAAGCCTTGGGATCCTGCAACTGCCTGGGAGACCTGGAGGAAGTCCTGGCTCCTGGGTTCAGATTGGCTCAGCTTGGCCCTTGTGGTCACTTGGGGAGTGAATCATACGACAGAAGATCTTCCTCTGTGTCTCTCCTCCTCTCTGTATATCTGGCTTTGCAACAAAAATAAAATAAATCTTATAAAAAGAAGCAAGAGGGGAGGAAACTGGAACATCCAAGTAAATTCACAGTGAAGGATTTAACAGAAGTTCTTGCAGAACTTAGCCAATTATTTATTATTATTATTATTATTATTATTCAAGTTTTATTTATTTATTTATTTAAAGTTTCATTTTGTTTTCATTGGAAAGTCAGACATACAGAAAGAAGGATCCTCCTGCTGATTCACTCCCCAAGTGGCTGCCACAGCTGGAGCTGGCCAGTCCAAAGCCAGGAACCAGGAGCCTCCTCTGGGTTTCCCACGTGGATACAGGGTCCCAAGGCCTTGGGCAGTCCTAGACTGCTTTCTGAGGCCACAAGCAGGGAGCTGGATGGGAAGCGGGGCTGCCCTGATCAGAACCAACACCCATAACAGGATCCCAGTGGGTTCAAGGCGAGGACTTTAGCCACTAAGCTACTGCGCCAGGCCCCAAGTTTATTTTTATTGGAAGACGTATTTACAGAGAGAAGGAGAGACAGAAAGATCTTCCATCCTCTGGGTCACAGCAGCCAGAGATGAGCTGATCTGAAGCCAGGAGCTTTTTCTGGGCCCCCCACAAGGGTGCAGGATCCTGAGGCATTTGAGCCATCCTCTGCTGCTTTCTCAGGCCTATTGTAAGTGGGAAGCTAGAAGGGAAGAAACAGCTCAGACACGAACTGATGCTGACACCTATTTGCGGAGGATTAGCCAGTTAAGCCGTTGTGCTGGCTCTGTCTCTGTGTATCTTAATCTTTACTCCTGGTTCTTGACCCACAGAGATAAAAATTGAAGACAGAGGCATACATCACACAAACAAAGACAGGATTATATGTCTGTCTGTCTGTCTGTCTGTCTGAAAGGCAGGGTACAGAGAGGATGAGATAGAGCTTTGATTTACCAGGAGCCTGGAACTCCATCCCAGTATCCAATATGGCGGCAGGGCACCAAGGTTGTGGACGATCTTCCACTGCTTTCCTAGGCAAATTAGCAGGATCTGGATTGGAAGTGAAATAGCCGGGACTTGTACTGTTGTTCGTGGGATGCTAATGTTAAGTAGTGCGTAACCCATTATTCCACAGTGCCAGTCTTAGCAAGATTTATTGTTATTTTTTAAAATTTATGTGGATTTATTATTTTTAAAAAACATTTTTGGGCCCGGCGGCGTGGCCTAGCGGCTAAAGTCCTCGCCTTGAAAGCCCCAGGATCCCATATGGGCGTCGATTCTAATCCCGGAAGCTCCACTTCCCATCCAGCTCCCTGCTTGTGGCCTGGGAAAGCAGTTGAGGACGGCCCAATGCATTGGGACCCTGCACCCACGTGGGAGACCCGGAAGAGGTTCCTGGTTTCCGGCTTCGGATCGGCGCGGACCGGCCCGTTGCAGCTCACTTGGGGAGTGAATCATCGGACGGAAGATCTTCCTCTCTGTCTCTCCTCCTCTCTGTATATCTGGCTGTAATAAAATGAATAAATCTTTAAAAAAAAAACATTTTTATTGGAAAGTTAGATTTATTAAATTGTCAGGTAAGGGAACAGAGTTACAATGCATGTCTAGTAGAAATTCCAACTCACCTATTTGTGTGTTTTTTTTTTTTTTTTTTTTTTAAGATTTATTTATTTTTTTTATTGGGAAGGCAGATTTACAGAGAGAAACGTTTTCGTCCACTGGTTCACTTCCCAAGTGTCCCCATCGTCCAGAGCTGAGCCGATCTGAAGCCAGGAGCTTCTTCCGGATCTCCCAAACCAGGTGCAGGGTCCCAAGGCTTTGGGCCATTCTCTACTGCTTTCCCAGGCCACAAGCAGGGAGCTGGATGGGAAGTGGAGCAGCCAGGGCATGAACCGTCACATTTGGTGATCCTGGCACATGTGAGGCAAGGATTTAGCCACTAGGCACTCATGCCAGGCCCCTATTATAAATATATTTTAAAGGTTTATCTATTTTTAGTTGAAAGATTTATAGAAAAAGAGGAGAGATATATATCTTCATTTTCTGATTCACTTCCCAAATGGCTGGGTTAATCCAGAGCCAGGAACCAGCAGGTTCTTCCAGGTCGCACATGGGTGCAGGGTCTCAAGGACTTGGGCCACTTTGTATTGCTTCCCATGAACATCAGCAAGGAACTAGATCAGAAGTGCAGCAGCCAAGACTCTGGTGGCCAGATGGGATTCTGGTGCTGAAGGCAGAGGCTTCACCTACAGTGTTATACTTCTGCCCCAACAGAATGCATTTGGAAGAGATAGAAAATGAACATGACATTGATATGTGAATGTGAGTTACCCCACATGGAGCAGTATGCATCATGAGTAGGCCAGAGAGTTTCCTGTGAGGAGACAGACAGGTGGCAGAGGCCCTGGAAGGATCCCAAGCATCATCAAGAACAGAAAAAGGGCCCCTTGCATATGATTTGTCTTTTTGAGAGGGTAGCTCTTGAGTGGAGTTTTGTGTGTTTTAAGCTCTGGGATTTTCGTGGCCTCTTTACATGGTGTTTAATGTCAGTAGCCATCTTGGCATCTCCTCCTTGTCCTGGGTGAGACAGGTGCATCATGGAAGGTGGATTTATTAAATTGTCAGGTAAGGGAACAGAGTTACAATGGATGCCTAGTAGAAATTCCAACACACCTATGTGTTATGTTTTTAAATATTTGTTTGTTAGTTGTTTATTTATGTTGGAAAGGCAGATTTACAGAGAAGGAGACAGAGAGAAAGATCTTCCATCCACTGGTTTACTCCCCAAGTGACTATAATGATCACAACTGAGTTGCTTCAAAGCCAGAAGGCAGAAGCTTCTTGCGGGTCTCCTACGTGGGTGCAGGATGGTCCCAAGGCTTTGGGCCATCCTCTGCTGCTTTCCCAGGCCACAGGCAGTAAGTTGGATGAGAATTGGAGCAGCTGGGACATGAACCAGCACTCATGTGGAATCCTGGTTTCATGCAAGGCAAGGACTTTAGTCCCTAGGCTACTGCACCAGCCCCCACCTATTTGTTTTTTGTTTTGTTTGTTTGTTTTAAGATCTATTTATCTGTTGGAAAGGTAGATACACACAGAGGAGAGACAGAGAGGAAGATCATCCGTCTGTTGATTCACTCCCCAGGTGACCACAATGGCCAGAGCTGAGCTGATCTGAAGCCAGGAGCCTGGAGCCTCTTCCAGGTCTCCTACGCAGTTGCAGGTTCCCAAAGCTTTCGGCCTCCCTTGACTGCTTTTCCAGGCCACAAGCAGGGACTGGATGGGAAGCAGGGCCACCAGGACGTGGACTGGCTCCTATATGGGATCCTGGCGCATACAGGTGAGGACTTCAATTGCCTGACTGCGGTGCTGGGCCCCACTTATTTGTTCTTAATCTTCCTGTCTGGTTCTTTCCTGCCGTGATACTCCCAAAGTCATAATGTACATATAGCAACATTGGAGAACTTCTGCTGACTTTGCTAGTTTGATTCCATTTGTACTACCTCAGTTGTCTTTTAAGCATTCTTCATGGAAAAAGTGATAAGCAATCCCAGTTTTCATGTAGAAGTCTCACTTGTTTTTTAAAATCTTATTTATTGAACTTATTGTTTATTTGTAAAGTCAAGAGACAGACAAATATAGAGCAATCTTTAATCCTTATTTCCTCAGCTCGGCGCACCACTCTGGTCTGGGCTAGGCTGGAGTCAGGAGGCGGAGTTCCAACTAAGAAGTTTCTAACAGAGCTACTTTCCCAGGCACATCGTGGGGAGGGAGAAGGGGTTGACTGGATCAGAAGGGACTAGTCAGGACTGTTAGAACCAACACTCTGATAAGGGATGCCAGAGGAGGCTGAATCTGTTGCCTCACAATGCCAAGTTTCCACCGTCTTATTTATTTTTTTTAATATTTATTTATTTTTATTGGAAAGGCACATTTACAGAGAGAAGAGACAGAAACATATTTCATCTTTCATCTGCTGGTCCACTCCCCAAACGACTGGAGCTGTGCTGATCAGCTGAGCTGAGCCAGGAGCTTCTTCTTGGTCTCCTAGGCAGGTGCAGTGTCCCAAGCCTTTGGGCCATAGTTCATTGCTTTCTCAGGGCATAAGCAGGGAGCTGGATGCAAAGCGGAGCAGTCGGGACACGAACCAGCAACCATATAGGATCCCAGTGCGTACAAGGTGGGAATTTAGCCACTGAGCCATCGCACCGGGTCCCCACAGTCAAATTCAAATCCTACCATTTCATCAGGCTTTCCAAGTACTTTGAAACTTCTACATTGCACGTGAACCCTACTTCTGAATTCTGTAATACTGTTCTTACTTTTCATATAGTTTTTCATATATTCTATTGCAGCTATTTTATTTTTATAGTTAATTCTTTGATGAGTTAATCTCCAGAGCCTCATTTTCCTCATCTCTGAAATAGGGTTGTTGTGGAAAATCTGTGTGGTGATGATGCCAGTGAAGTGTTTCAGCATGGGGCTTAGCACATCAGAAATACCCAGTGATAATAAGGAATTGCTGCTTGTGACTTAGTAAACAAAGTAATTACTGTCAAAGGCTCCATACTAAGTATAAAGATAAATCAGTTGGCCTTTGTCTTTGAAGAAAAGATAGAAACCTTATGAATATCTGTCGTGAACTCATGCTTTCTGGGTCAGTTTTGTAGCAACTCTAAGTCTGGATTTTCATGATATTAACTGCTTTTTTTTTTTTTAAGATTTATTTTATTTTTATTACAAAGTCAGATACACTGAGAGGAGGAGAGACAGAGAGGAAGTGGAGCTGCCGGGACCAGAACCAGCGGCCATATGGGATCAAGGCGAGGACCTTAGCCACTAGGCCACGCCGCCAAGCCCCTTAACTGCTTTTTAAATATTACAAATTAAAATCTGGAAACATTAACCCAACTAAAAATGGAATATTTTATGCCATATGTAGCTCAAAAATTGCCTGTTTTATTTATGAATTCTGCATAAATACCCTGTTTTATTTATTTATCTATCTATTTATTTATTTATTTATCTTTATTGGAAAGGCAGAATGGATTTACACAGAGAAGAGACAGAAAGATCTCTCATTTGCTGGGTCACTCCCCAAATGGCCAATAACATCCAGAGCTGAGCTGATCTGAAGCCAGGAACCAGGAACTTCCTCTGGGTCTCCCATGCGGGTGCAGGATCCCAAGACTTTGGGCCGTCCACGAATGCTTTCCCAGGCCACAAGCAGGGAGCTGGATGGGAAGTGGAGCTGCCGGGATTAGAACCGTCGCCCATATGGGATCCCGGGGCTTTCAAGGCGAGGACTTTAGCTGCTAGGCCACTGTGCCGGGCCCTAGTTTTATTTTTCATGATGTTTATATAGTTGAGAAACATGTATGCCATGTACACCACTGATTAGTGTGGAAAAGGTTGAAGAATAGGGAAAAGTGGATGAGATCATTTTGAATTTTCTTTTTCTTCTTTCTGTATCTGGGAGAAGGGGAGAAGCTGCTCTCAGCATCCCAACTGCATCAATACCCAGGGATGGCGGATAGCCATCCGATGTCTTCCTGGGGTCGTCCTTCCAAGGTCCGTTGGTTGACATAGTCCACCCTAGAGTCTTCATTCACACAGATATTTGCTGTCAATGCTTGGCTGGGAGTTTTCCAATTTCTTCTGTCAGTCATGTTCCGCAGTGGTACTAGATCTCTGCAAATCTCCATGGTCTGTCGTATCCCCATGTGCATCTGGGCATGCTGTCCACTGCAGCATCTTCAGCAGCTGAGGAGACCCAATTTTGACACATGCACTTCACAGTCAGACTGTAGATCCTGCGATTCTCCCTGTGGTCGGAGTTCTGAGTCTAATAGTTTAATTGAGGGGATTCTCCAAAGAAACTGTGTCTGACTTGACCCCAAACCTGACTTCTGTTTGTCCTAGGCATTATTGGGTCCATCTCAGTCCATCACCCATGTCAGCCTACGCACACACTAGTGGTTGCAATTGCTGGACAGTCCTGTCTCCAGCCCCATCTCTTATCATACCAGTGGGTGCTGTGGCCCAGCCCAACCCTGCTGGTTGCATACTCGGCCATCATGTATACAGCAGGAACTGCAGCCATTTAGGAGCAACCCACAGTAACCCTCACCAGGCCAGCTCCCAGCCCTGATTACTGCACGTGCTGGTATGTGCAGCAGACTGGTCCCGTCTGTCCCACAATCCAATTCAGCTTTTGCCCACCCCAATTAGTGCTGGAGCCTTGTACAGCCCGACCAGCCTGACTATCCAGCCCACACTTAAGCTGGTGGGTGCTAGTGCCTATCCAACAAGGTCTGCCCCCAGCCCTCATTCTCATGCTCACCAGTGGAAGCTATAGCCTGGTATGTGCTATACCAGAGAGGTGCCCACAGTTTCCCTATCGGGCCCATTTCTAATCCTAGATCTTGCACTTTCCAGGTACTTCTGTGATCTAGCTTGACAGACTTACCCCCAGTCCCAGCACTTGCACTAAGCCTGACCAGCCTGCACTTACCCTGGCTCTTGCATGT
The DNA here is from genome assembly GCF_030435755.1 of Ochotona princeps. Taxonomy (NCBI): domain Eukaryota; kingdom Metazoa; phylum Chordata; class Mammalia; order Lagomorpha; family Ochotonidae; genus Ochotona; species Ochotona princeps. The sequence continues at coordinate 23,289,966 of NC_080833.1, forward strand.
ACCAGTGGGTATGGTAGCTTAGCTCAGCCTGGTTCTCCCAGTAACCCAGCTCACATGCAGGCCAATGGTTATTGTAACCCTGCCTAGCCTAGTCTGCCCCAGTCCCAGTTATCGTGCTCACCAGCAGTAGTGGCCTAGCAGGGGAATCCTCACTGCCCCCCACCGGGCTTACTCCCTACCCCCTCAGTTTTATGAGTGTTGGTGGGTGCTGTGACCCAGTCTGGCATGGCTTGCCTTACCTCGGCCTGGCCTGCCCCCAGCCCCAGTTCATGCTGGCAAGTGGTGCAGCCTAGACCAGCCTGGGCTGTTCCCAGTCCCAACCCTAATGCAAACTGGCTGGTGTTGTGGCCCTACCCGGCCCGTCCTGCACCCCGTCCGGATTCTCAGACCTGTCAGGGGTGTTATGAACTGGCCCAGCCTGGCCCAACCCTATACCTGAACCACATGTATGCTGTTGTGTACTGTAATCTGGCCTGGTCTGGGCTGCTCCCAGTCTTGATTCTTGTGCTAATCTGCAGGAACTGTGTCCAGATAGAGGTGTTTCCCAAGCTCTTCTATCAGGTCACCTTCCAGTGACAGATCTTGCACACACTCATGGGTTCTTGACCCAGCCTGACTTGGCTTACATCCTATCCTGGTAGAAACAGCGGCCTTACCCAGCTGGTTCACTCCCATTCCAGCTCTTAACCGTTGGGTGCTATAGCCCAGCCATGTCTGGTCCACCCTCAGACCCAGCTCTCATGTGGTTCAGTGGATGCCAACACCTAGCCTAGGCTATCCTACACCCACCCTGGCTCTCATGAGCACCAGTGGGTGCTGGAGCCTAACCCAGTCTGGCACACCCCAGACCCAGTCCACACCCATGCTGAGGTATACTGCAGCTATGTCCAGCCCAGTTTTCCACCCCTATTCTGGGACTCCAGCTCACCAATAGGAGCACAATCCAGCTGGGGCGTCCCCTTAGCTTCCCAGCCTGTTACAGATCTTGCATGTGCCAGCAGCTACTCTGACCCAACCTAGCATAGCCCATTCCCCTGTCTTGGCCTTTGCAAGTGGAGCAGCCTTGCCCAGCCTGACCCACACCCAGCCCTGACTCGTGCTCTCCAGCAGGAGCTACAGCCCACTAGGAGAGTTCCCCCAGTTTCCCCACCAGGCCCACTCCCAGACCAAGATCTCATGTGTACCAGTGGGTGCTAGGTTCTTACTAAAAACAACCTGCCCCCATCTATCTCAGCCTCTGTGTATGCTAGTGGATTTTGCGGCACAGCCTGTACCACACCCTGTTCATGGTTGTGCAGTCTGGACCCTTCTGGCTTGTTCCCAACCCCAGTATCTGAGTGTCTTGGGTTCCATGGTTATGCTTAGCCTGTCACCCACCCCAGCTCTTGTGCAAATATTGCAGTTCCACAGGGTGAGTCCACATATCCCCCACAGAATCTGCCCCATGCCAGCATGCCAGCCTGGGCCCTATCCCTCAACCCCATCCACCCATCTGGGACCCAAGCATGTGACAAGTAGAGGCATTCTTTGCTCTGCTGTCCCAAGTCCCCGGGCCCCCAGAGGCTGCTTAGGCACTGCCATGGCAGAATGAAGGTGCCTAGGCCTCTTTTTCTTTTTAAGGCTTAATTATTTGAAAGGCAGAGTAACACATACATACAAACACACATACCATACCTGTTGCATACACACACCTAACCTATCCAGCTACCTACCTCCCCTTTGCATCTGCTGATTCACTCCTCAAATGGCTGCAGCGGCTGGAGCTGGAGCTGGGCCTGTCTGGAGTCAGGAGCTTCTTGATCTCCTGTGTGGGTGCAGGGGCACAAGCACTTGGACTCTCTTCCATTGTTTTCTCAGGTACATTAACAGAGAACTGGATAGGAAATACAGCAGCTGGAACTTAAACCAGCAGCCATATGGGATGCCAGCATTGCAGACAATGGCTTTATCTACTGTCACAACACTAGCCCCAACTCTACATTTTAAATAAAATATAAATCTTTTAAGATGTTTTAAAAAAATATTTCTTAGCCTATATTTTGCAAAACTATAATTCCCTTTTTTAAAAGACTTATTTTATTTTTATTGGAAAGTTAGATACACAGGAAAGAGAAGACACAGAGAGGAAGATCTTTCGTCCATTGATTCACTCCCCAAGTAGCCGCAACATTCGGTGCTGAGCCAATCAGAGGCCAGGAGCCTGGAGCCTCTTCTGAGTCTCCCACACGGGTGCAGGGTCCCAAGGTTTTGGGCCATCCTCAACTGCTTTCCCAAGGCACAAGCAGGAAGCTGGATGGGAAGCAGGGCTGCCGGGATTAGAACTGGTGCCCATTTGGGATCCCAGCATGCCCAAGGCAAGGACTTTAGCCACTAGGCTATGGCGCTTGGCTGCAAAACTATAATTCTGTATAGTTTTTTAGATGTTTAAAATGAATGAAGACATTTTAATATGTCTTACAGTTATTACTTTAGGAGTAATATAAATTTGGCATAAGATTCACAGAAGATTGTAAATCCATATTTTATTTCAGATAGTCTGTTGATTTATTTATTTATTTTTTAAAGATTTATTTTTATTACAAAGTCAGATATACAGAGAGAGGAGGAGAGACAGAGAGGAAGATCTTCCGTCCGATGATTCACTCCCCAAGTGAGCCGCAACGGGCCGATGCACGCTGATCCGATGCCAGGAACCAGGAACCTCTTCCGGGTCTCCCACATGCAGGTGTAGGGTCCCAAAGCATTGGGCCGTCCTCGAATGCTTTCCCAGGCCACAAGCAGGGAGCTGGATGGGGAGTGGAGCTGCCAGGATTAGAACCGTCGCCCATATGGGATCCTGCCGCTTTCAAGGCGAGGACTTTAGCCGCTAGGCCACGCTGCCGGGCCCTGTTTTATTTATTTCAAAGGCAGAATTAGAGAGGTCTTCCATCCACCGTTTCATTTCCCAAATGGCTGCAATAACTATTGCTGAGCTGACCCAAAGCCAGGAGTCAGAAAGGAGCTTTTCAGGTTCTCCCACCTGGGTGCAGGTGTCCAAGTGCCTTGTCTGTCCTCAGTTGCATCCCCAGATGCATTAGCCAGAAGCTGGGTTGGATGTGGAGTAGCTGTTACACAGGTGGTGGCAATGTCACCATGCCAGCTCCTACTTTTTTTTCTTTTTTTAAGTAAAAGATTTACTTATTTGATAGCAGAATGAGAGAGACTTTCTTCCACCTGCTGACTTACTCTTCAGATATCCACAACAGCAAGATTGAATGCCAAGCTGAAGCTGAAGAATTCCGTCTGGGTCTCCTGTGTGAGTGCCAAGGATTCAGGACTTTATCTGCTACCTTCCCAGGTGCATTAGCACAAAGACATCTTTCATCTGCTAGTTGATTCCCCAGCTGCCTGCAGCAGTCTTATCTGGGCAAAGTGGAAAGCAGGAACTCCATCCTGGTCTCCCACATGGGTGGCAGGGCCCAGGTACTTAGGCTGTTCTTCACTGGCTTCTCAGGCGCAATAGCAGGGAGATAGATTGGAAGTAGAGTAGCTGTAACTCAAACTGCATTTGCAGGTGACAGCATAACTTGCTGTACCTCAGTGCCCAGTATGCCTGCGATCCTTCTATTTGTTTTCTGGATAGGACTCTGTTAATTTAGTTAAAACTGATAACTAATGGGCCTGGCACAGAAACATCACAGCTAAAGTCTTTGCCTTGCATGCGCCAGGATCCCATATGGGTACCAATTCGTATCCCGGCTGCTCCACTTCCCTTCCACCTCGCTGCTTGTGGCCTGGGAAAGCAATAGAAGAAGGCCCAAAGCCTTGGGACCCTGCACCTGTGTGGGAGACCTGGAGGAAGTTCCTGGCTTCGGATCAGCTCAGCTTTGACCCTTGTGGCCACTTGGGAAGTGAACCCAGAGGATGGAAGATCTTTCTGTCTCTCCTTCTCTTTGTAAATATGACTTTTCAATAAAAATAAGTTTAAAAAAAACCTGATAACTAATAAATTTATTGAAGTGAATAGATTGTAAGAAGCAATAAGTTGGGTGTAAACATGCTTACCACATGGGCATGGCTTCTGCTAGTCATAACTGCCAGCTGGCCTTCAGAAAGCTTGGCTTTCTGACCAACAGATGCGGGTTTTCATTCTTAATAAAAGTTAATGTATATTTAAGTATTGATATGACAACTCCCCACCCCCAAGTGGTGTGTATACAAGGATTTTTCTCCCTGTGCTCCAACTGATCTTTACAGACCAGTATAAAATGATAAAGATTTTGGGTAAGGCAGTTCAGAGTGAGATTAGAGGGGTTAGGGAAGGTGTTTAAGCCAAGAACTAAAATGGATAGTTTTTAGTGGGGAGTATGAGGATAAGGGTTGGTGATCCCAGGGCTGGTCCGGTAGTGTAGCAAGCTAATCCTCTATCATTGGCACCAGCATTCATATAGTTCCTGGTTTGTGTCCCAGCTGCTTCATATCCAATCAGGCTCCCTGCTTACAGCTTGGGAAAGCAGTGGAGAACTGCTGAAGTCTTGAGGACCCTGTACCCACGTGGGAAACCCAGAAGAAGCTCCTGGCTTCAGATCTGCCTAGTCCTGGCTGTTGTGTCCAGATGGAAGACCTTTTCTATCTCTCCTCTCTGTAAATCTGTCTTTAAAAAAAAAAAAAAAAAAAAACTGAAAAAAAAAAAAAAACAGATTGGTAGAGTAGATGGGTTGATAACTTAGGGAATGGTGTTAGGACTCAATCCTGAGGATGGTAATGTTAGAGTCCGGGCCAGAGCTTCCCCCAGACGTTAGGGTGCAAGCTAGTCAACCCCCAGAAAACGACAAAGATCCTCGCTGGTAATGCAAAAAGCAAACAGAGTTTATTGTGCCAGCATGCTGGGGTCAGATCGTACTTGGGGCACACAGGCCAGTCAAGAGGATTGGACTCCGACCTAGCATAAGGCTGGAGATTATATACCCCATTTTGGCTGTAACATATATCAAAGTCAACTCAAAAGTAACAAATTTAGACTTATGTGGCTCCCAGGTGTAAGCAGTCTATTCCGTTCTCACATTCATTATTTATGGCTCATCCTGTCCTGGCACCCTTATCTTTATGGCTCCTTCAGTCCCTGGGACCAGGACCAGGGAATTGTGCCCCTGCATTCCTGCACCGGGGTAAGTTGAAGGTTACAAAGAAACAAGGGAGACAGATTTATCAGTAAAGTGGGGCTTTCCCACAGTTCAGGCGCCTCCTGACCTAGTGAAGTAGTGGCTTCTCACCCTAATGTGCCTAATATCGCCTAACGCTAATATTCTTAACATTCTAACATACTAACATTATACCCACACAATAACAGTAAAAGGCCATTGAAATCTCACAAGAGATGTGATTGTGTGTATTTCTTACTTGGCTTGCTCTGGGGAGAATAAATTAGGGTTTAGTAAGATTCCATCTAAGTGATTGTTCAAGTTGTGTGGCAGTCCTGGTGAGTGATGACAGTGGCTGTGACAGAGGTGGTAATATAAGAGAACAGAATTAGGAGTTTGAATCAGCAGGACTTGGTTACTGGCTTTATTTAGCCAGTGGTAAAGCTGAGAGGAGGAGGGAAAATGAGCATTTCTAGGCATCTTGCTTTGAGAAGTAGAATGAATAGTTGATGCTGATAGCCTAGATGAATTTAAATGTGGACATTTTCAAGTATCTTTGAACTTTAAGAGAGGGTGTCTAGAAAGCAATTAAATGCAGAAGTTTGGAGCTCAAGAATGAGACCTTAAAATAGAGACTGAGGTTTCATTGTGTTTGTTTTTTTATAAATTTATAAATTAACTAAAACCGTGGGAGTGCCTAATAGCACCTAGGAAAAAATATGTCACAGAAATAGGATAAAGGGCCCGGTACAGTAGCCTCGTAGCTAAAGTTCTTGCCTTGCACACGCCTTGAATCCTGTACAGGCACCAGTTCATGTCACAGCTGCTCCACTTCCCATCCAACTCCCTGCTTGTGGCCCCTGAAAGCAGTCGAGGAAAACCCAAAGCCTTGGGATCCTGCACCTGTATGGGAGGCATGGAGGAAGCTCTTGGCTCCTGGCTTCAGATCATCAGCTCAGCTCCGACCATTGTGGTCACTTGGAGAGTGGACCAGCAGACAGAAGAACTTCCTCTGTCTCTCCTCTCTGTGTATCTAACTTTCCAATTAAAAAAAAAAAAATCTTCAAAAAATCTTAAAAAGAAATAGTATAAAAAGAAAACTCTTGCGATACATAAGGTTTTTGAGATTTTTTTTTAAGATTTATTTTTATTTTAAAGTCGGTTTTACAGAGAGAAGGGAAGACAGAGATCTTTCATCTGCTGATTCACTTCCCAAATGGCTACAATGGTTTGAGCTGAGCCAATCTGAAGCCAGGAACCAGGAGCTTCTTTGGGGTCTCCTGTGAGGCTCCAGGGTCCCAAGGACTTGGGCTGTCCTCTGCTGTTTCCCTAGACCATTAGCAGAGAGCTGGAAGGGAAGGGAAGCAGCCAGAACTTGTAGATAGAGGATTAGCCACCCCTGGGAAATGGATTTTGAAGGGAGCAAGAACATAGGTTTGCCCTTGGGGTAGTAAATAGAGAATCTCCCACCAGGGACTCTTCCACTGCGTTTTGAAAGGCCAGTCTAACCTGCTCCCCACTCCTTCTGCATTTCCTTGCACCCTAGGAGTGACATTTACCCAGGTAAAATCCCCTTGAAAAGCTCGTCTAGTCCCACTCATTCCTCTGTTTTTTTGGAATTCCTCCTCTAGGTACATCTTCAAGACCCCAAACTATAAAAATCCCAGCCTGCTGAAAGACTGGGCCCCTGCTGCATGTTTACTCCATCTGCATGGGCCACCCTCTGTGTATTTATCTTTTCTCTTTGACAGTAAATCCGATTAATTAAATTCCTATGTGTCTTTGTACCTTTCTCTATTCTCTGTTCTCGAACAGCTGAGACTATATTGATAGGGATCATTAGACCCTACTGGGTTCCCAACCTTTTTATTCCTCAGTCTCCTGAGGAGGCCTTTTTAGACATTTCTTATCCTAATGTAGTCATCTTCTGAAATGTCAGTACACAGATATACTGTATGTACTACGTTTGTGTTTTTTAATAAATAAAAACCCTAATTATTGACTGCAGATTTAAGAATGACTGTTTTGTTTAAAATTGCAAAGCTATTTGCATTTAACTAAGAATTTATAGCTGTGTTTGCTGTGTAAATTTTCATAGTATTTATTTGCTTCCATAAATTGTAGTAGATTCAATTATGATCCAGTTTATTAGTTTATATAAAGTCTAAGCAATGGAATCAAGTTTTAAAATTCATTCAAAACACTGGCACTGTGGTGATCTAGTTTAGGCCTCTGCCTCCAGTATTGGCATCTCATATGGACACTGGTTTGAGTCCCAGCTGCTCCACTTCCAGTCTAGCTTTCTGCTAATGTGCCTGGGCAAGTAGCAAAAGATGGCCAAGTGCTTGGGTCCTGTATCCACGGGAGCAGGGGTGGAGGGACTCAGGCCCTATTCTAGCCTTTGTGGCCATTTGAGGATTAAACTGAAGGATGACACATCTCTCTGCCTCTCTCTCCTTTTCCATCCCTCTCTGTCTATAAATCTTTCAAATAAAAGTAAATTTTAAAAATCTCATTCAAAACCTTTAGAATTTTTTTTTCTAGTTATTTGAAAGATACAGATACAGAGGGTGTTGGCTGGGAGAGCTCTTCATCCGTTGTTTCACTCCCCAATGGCTACAGTGGCCAGGGCTGGGCCAGGCTGAAGTCTGGAACCAGGCACTTCATCTAGTTTTCCTGTGTGGTTGCAGGAGCCAAGCCCTTGGCCAACCTTTGCTACTTTTCCAGATGTGTCACATGGGAGCGGAGTTGGAAATGGAGTGCTCATATGGGATGTTACCATCTTGGATAGTGGTTTAACTGTACCACATGTTGACCCCCTCAGAACTCGTTTTTCTTTTCCACCAAAAGTATTTTTAATAATTGTTTCATTTTTTTTAAAGATTTATTTATTTTTATTACAAAGTCAGATATACAGAGAGGAGGACAGACAGACAGGAAGATCTTCCGTCCGATGATTCACTCCCCAAGTGAGCCGCATCGGGCCGATGAGCGCCGATCCGAAGCTGGGAACCTGGAACCTCTTCCTCCCAAAACTCCCACCCCCCCTACAGATTTTCCCCATTTTGCTGCAATGATATAGTCCTTCATAAGAAATCATAATTCCATAGTCTCTTATTTAAGTGTACCTCAACATTGCTGCTACAGGCAATATCAGACAGTCCAGTGTCTCATTGTCTACACATTTCCAACATTTTCATTGGGAATCCATCTTTTGTCTAGAAGCAGGGATGCATGTTGTATTATACCCCCACATCTGGATATGGTAGATCCCAGTACTCTGTCACTATACTCTAGTGAACTTTTAAACTTTTATTTTATTAACAAAACCAAGGAGCACAGATCACGCAAGATTACTTGAAATATAAATAATGTCCATAAGACAGCCTACAGATATGTGCATACTAGCATTTGCCATATTACTTTTTTAAAGATTTATTTATTTTATTGGAAAGGCAGATGTACGAGAGGAGGAGAGACAGAGAGGAATATCTTCCGTCCGATGATTCACTCCCAAGTGACCGCAACGGCCGGTGCTGTGCTGATCTGAAAATAGGAGCCTGGAACCTCCTCCAGGTCTCCCATGTGGGTGCAGGATCCCAAAGCATCGGGCCGTCCTCAACTGCCCTCCCTGGGCACAAGCAGGGAGCTGGACGGGAAGTGGAGCTGCCAGGATCAGAACCGGTGCCCACATGGTATTCCGGTGCATCCAAGGCGAGGACTTTAGCTCCTAGGCCACATAGCTGGGCCCAAAATCTTTTAAAAAATCGTTGAATTGTGCAGTGTATGAACTACATCTCAATAATGCTATCTTTGTGTAAATATATGAAAATAAATAAGTCTTTTAAAAATGATGGAAACTGGGCCCGGCGGCATGGCCTAGCGGCTAAAGTCCTCACCTTGAACACCCTGGGATCCCATATGGGCGCCGGTTCTAATCCCAGCAGCCCCACTTCCCATCCAGCTCCCTGCTTGTAGCCTGGGAAAGCAGTTGAGGACGGCCAATGCTTTGGGACCCTGCACCCGCGTGGGAGACCCGGAAGAGGTTCCTGGTTCCCGGCTTCGGATTGGTGCAGCACCGGCCCGTTGCGGCTCACTTGGGGAGTGAATCATTGGACGGAAGATCTTCCTGTCTGTCTATCCTCCTCTCTGTATATCTGACTTGGTAATAAAAATAAATAAATCTTTAAAAAAAAAAAGTGATGGAAACTGGGGCCAGTGTCATGGTGTTGTAAGTTAAACCTGTGTTTGCTGTGCTGATACCCCACATGCACACGGTTTCAAGTCCTGGCTGCTCCACTTCTGATCCAGCTCCTTGCTGATCGCCAAAGAAAGCAGTAGAGGCTGGCCTGAGAGTTTGGGCGCCTGCACCTAACGTAGAAGACCCAAAAGAAGCTCCTGACTTTAGGATAGGCCCGTCTCTGGCCAGTGAGGTCATTTGTGGAGTGAATCAGCAGATGGAAGATCTTTGTCTCTCCTCCTCTCTCCAACTCTGCCCTTCAAATAAAAGTGAAATAAACAAATATATATTTTAAAAAATGGAAACCTAGTAATTGGCCCTATGTTAAAAGTGGGTGTCTCTTTTTGTATTAACAACAAAAAAAGCTTATTTGAAAGTATTTTTCCATTCACTCCCCAGAGATACAGAGAGAAAGATCTTCCATCTGCTGGTTCATTCCCTAAGTGGCTGTAACAGCCTTGAACTGAGCTGATCCAAAGCCAAGAGCCAGAAGCTTCTGCCAGGTCTCTCAAGAGGATACAGGGTCCCTAGATTTTAGGTCATCCTCTACTGCTTTCCCAGGCCACAGACAGGGAGCTGCATGGGAAGTGGAGCAGCCAGGATACAAACTGGCACCTGTAAGGGATCCTGGCACACACAAGGCAAGGACTTTAGTCACTAGGCTACTGTATTGCCAGGCCCTGAAGTGTTTTAAATTATTGTTCACAAGCTGGGATACTCTAAGTTTCATTGGGACAGTGTTAAAAAAAATTGTGAGTGTAGGGGTCCAGTCCAGTGTATTGCCTCAGCTGAGTAACCTTCCCCCGTAAATGCAGGCATCCCGTATTGGCACCAGTTCATGTGTCAGCTGCTCTACTTCCCGTCCAGTTCCTTAGATGGCTTGGGAAAGCAGCAGATGATGGCCCAGGATGGCACAAACCTGGAAGAAAGCTCCTGGCTTTGGACTGGCTCAGCTTTGGCTGTTGTCATTTGGGGAGTGAACCAGTAGATATAAGCTCTTTCTGTCTCTCCTCCTCTCTGTAAATCTGCCTTTACAGTGAAATAAATAATCTTTTTTTTCTTTATTTTTGACAATCTTTACATAGTTGATTAGGGCACAAAGGGTCAAGAGCTACAGTAAAGTGGGTAAGACTATTATTTCCACATTATTGCTTTTTTTTCTGTATCTGGGGTAAAGGGGGAAATAAAGGGAGAAGCCCCACCCAGCCTCCCACCATCCCAGTTCCCCAGTGTGGGGTATGCTCTGAGGGTCTTGCTCAAGTGCTTTTGATAAATCAGTAGTTCTGAATTGCTGCCAATCTCGCCATTCCAAGCATGATGAAGTCGCTCCAGAATCCACTGGTTGACATAGTCCACCTTAGAGTCTCTGTTTGCCCAGATTCTCACTGCCAACACATGCTGGGGTAGTTAATTGATTTGTTCTGTCCTCCGTCCTCTGTTGTGGTACCAGGCGTCCTCTGCAGGTTGCGTTGGAATGCCACATCCTCCATATGCACCTGGTTATGCTGTCCACAGCTCCATCTGAGCCTCTGAGGAGGCTCAGCTTTGACACTTGCACTCCATGGCAGACCGTGGAACCTGCACTTCTCTTCATGGTTGGGGTTCTGAGTCCGGCAGTTCAATTGGAGAGATCCCCAATAAACTTTGTCTGAAATGATCCCAGACCAGATTCCTGTGTGTGCTTGCCAGTACAGGGTCTGGTACAGTCCATCACCCCAATCAGCTGGTGGTTGCAATTGCTGGTTCAGTTCTGTTTCCAGCCCTGTCTTCCACACGAACCAGTGGGTGTTGCAGTCCAGCCTGATTCTGCCCAGCACACTTGTCCCTCACACAAACCAGTGGGAGCTGCAGCCTAGTTGAAGCGATCCACAATAACCCCCACCAGGCCCACCCCCTGCCGTGGTTCCCGTGCTTGCCAGTATATACTACAGATTTGTCCAATCTGTCCCACATGCCATTCAACTCTCCTCATGTCAATGGGCATTGAAGCCTAATTCAACCCAACCAGCCCCACTATCCAGCTCACGCACATGCTGGTGGGTGCCAGGTCTGCCCCAGTCCTGGTTTTCATGCTCTCCAGTGGGAGTGATAACTCAAGAGGAAGGTGTTCACTATTTCCCTCTTGGGTCCACTCCTGAATCATGTACTTTCCGGGTGGTTCTACAGTTTAACTTGGCAGAATTAGCCCCAGTGCCAGCATCTGCCATCTGATGCTGTGGCAAAGCCCAACCAACCTTTACCACCCACTCTGATTTATGCTTGGACCAGTAGGGACAGTCAACCAAGCCTGGCTGTTCCCTGATCTTGCTCACATGAGGCCCACAAGTGTTATAGCCCTGCCCGCCTGGTCTGCCCCCATCCCAACTCACACTCTCCAGTGGGCGAGGTGTTCCAGCAGGGGAGCCCTCCACATTCCTTCTACCAGCTTTACCCCTTCCCTCCCTGGTTCTGACGTGTGCTGATTGGGCGCAGCGACCCAGTCTGGCATGGTCTGCCTCATCTCGGGATTTGCCAGAGGGTGCTGTAGCCTGGCCCGGCCCGGCCCACCCCCAATTCCAGCTGGTCAGGGTTACAGTCTAGCCCAGCCCAGCAGGCACCAATCCCAGCTGTAATGTGTACTGGTATGTGTAGTGAACAAACCTGGCCCAACCCTCACTGTTCTGGTGCTCAGATTTGCCAGTGGGTGATATGACCTGTTTCAGCCTGGTCCAGCCCCGACCTATGCCAAATGTATGCCTGTGGGTACCTTTCCCTGGTCTGGGCTGCTGCCTGTCGTGTTTCTTTTTTTCCTTTTTTTTTTTTTTTTAAGATTTATTTATTTTTATTGCAAACTCAGATATACAGAGAGGAGGAGACACAGAGAGGAAGATCCTCTGTCCGATGATTCACACCCCAAGTGACCACAACAGCTGGTGCTGCGTCGATCCGGAGCCAGGAGTTAGGAACTTCCTCTGAGTCTCCCATGCAGGTGCAAGAATCCAAGGCTTTGGGCTGTCTTCGACTGCTTTCTCAGGCCACAAGCAGGGAGCTGGATGGGAAGCGGGTCTGCTGGGTTTAGAACCGGCACCCATATGGATCCCGGCACGTTCAAGGCAAGGACTTTTTAGTCGTTAGGCCACCAAGCTGGGCCCCGTATTGTGTTTCTTGCGCTCACCTGCAGGAACTGTGTCCTGCCAGAGAAGTTGCCCAGACTCCTCCATCAGAACCTCTCCCAATGGCAGATCTTGTACATACTGGTGGGTCCATGAGCCACCCCTACTTAGTCGACCTCCTGTCCTAGCAGGAACAGTGGCCTTTCCTGATTGGCCTTCAACCCATTCTAGTTCTTACTGTGGGATGTTTCAGCCTAGCCAAGGCTCATCCATACCCAGCCACAACTCACTCATGGCTCAGTATGGGCAGAGACCTAGCCTAGTCCATCCTACATCTACCCTGGTCCTCCAGAATACCAGATGATACTGGAGTCTAGCCCGGCCTAGCACGTCCAATGCCAGTCCACACTTGTGTCAAGGGAGATTGCAGCCATATCCAGACCAGAACGCAGCCCCCACTCCAGCCCCCGCACTCACCAGTGGGAGCCCCAACCCAGCTAGGGTGTACTCTTAGCTCTCCTACTGGGTCTGTTCCCAAATAAATAAATCTTATTAAAAAAAAATTGTGAGTGTAGTCACTACCACTCAAGTCAGCTGCACTGCTTTTTTCTGCAAATTATTCTTTAAGGTCTTTGATTTTGTGGCTAACTGAAATTTAATATGAATCTATTCAAATTACCTTGTCAGTAAGGATGTAGATTCCAACCCAGAATTCTGATGGACTTGGGATTTTTCAAAGTATTTGTGAGCTTGTGGATATAACGATATTACTCCAAAACCTATGCAGACAGATGGTTTTGTGCGGAATCTGTTTTTCTGAGAAAATGCATGCTAAAAATCTGAAGTATCTCAGATTTAGGACATCAGTAATTGAATGAATCACTACACCAATTTGGATTCTTTTTTTTTTTTTTAAAGATTTATTCATTTTATTACAGCCAGATATACACAGAGGAGGAGAGACAGAGAGGAAGATCTTCTGTCCGATGATTCACTCCCCAGGTGAGCCGCAACGGGCCGATGCGCCGATCCGATGCCGGGAACCAGGAACCTCTTCCTGGTCTCCCACGCGGGTGCAGTGTCCCAAAGCTTTGGGCCGTCCTCAACTGCCTTCCCAGGCCACAAGCAGGGAGCTGGATGGGAAGTGGAGCTGCCGGGATTAGAACCAGCGCCCATATGGGATCCCGGGGCTTTCAAGGCGAGGACTTTAGCCGCTAGGCCACGCCGCCGGGCCCACCAATTTGAATTCTAATGTGTTCCCTTATCTCAGCTTTTTCTCCCCGTTAATTAGGACCGATATTAGTTTGCGTGAGTTACCATGACAAATTACCATAGACTGGATACTTGATTTAACTTTTATTTCCTTTTTTATAAATATTTTATTTTTATTTATCTCAGCGGCAGGATTAGCAGAGAAGAGACAGTAAAAAAATTTCCATCTGCTTGTTTTCCCCAAATGTCCGTAACAACCAGAGCTGGGCCAGTAGGAAGCCAGGAGCCTGGTATTTCCCCCGGGTCTCCCATGTAGGTGCAGGCGCCCAAGCACTTAAGCCACCTGCTGCTGCTTCTCCAGGCACATTAGCAAGGAGCTGGATTGGCAGTGGAGTGCAGTAGGTCTTGACATTGCTCCTATGTGGGATGTGGGCATTTGAGGCAGAGGGTTAGCTTGCTGCTGCCACAATCCCAGCTCCTATATACCTCAGTATCTCAGGGTTTTGTTTTTATTTTTAAGATTTATTTATGCTTATTGGAAAGGCAGATTTACAGAGAGAAGGAGATACAGAAAGATTTTCTGTCTGCGGGCTCACTCCCCACGTGGCCGCAACAGCCAGAACTGAGCCATTCTGAAGCCAGGAGCCAAGAGCTTCTTCCAAATCTCTCATGCGGATGCAGAGTCCCAAGGCTTTGTACCATCCTCTGCTGCTTTCCCAGGCCACAAGCAAGGAGCTGGAAGGGATGGATAGCAGCCAAGGCACAAACTAATACCCATATGGAATCCCTGCACTTGAAGGTGGAGGATTAGCCTAGTGAGCCACAGCACCATCCACTTCTCACACAGTTTTCAAGACAAAAACAGCATCCAAGATTGGGGGTGTCAGCATGGTTGTGTTCCTGTAAGCTCTCTGTCCTTAGCTTCTGGACAGCTGTCTTCATGCTTGCTTATTTTCCCTCTCCTTGCAAAGACAGCATTTACTGGATTAGCAATGACCCGGATAACCTGATTTGCCTCTTTAAGGGTTTTATCTCCAAGAATAGTTACCTTCTAAAGTATTGGGAGTTAGGACTTCATTGTGAATTTGAGTGGAATACAGCTCAGAAATTATAGGATCCATGCATCGTTTTTTCTTATTGTTACTAATCTCCTGGTTCTAAAAGCCTAGAAAATGTATGGCAGAACTAACTCTCTCTCTCTCTCTCTCTCTCTCTCTCTCTCTCTCTCTCTCTCTCTCTCTCTCTCCATATATATATTTATCCCTTAGAAATAAGAGATAACTTCAGTGACCTATTCATTTTATATTTCTTACCCAAGAAAACCCAAAGTCTGTCCGAGGCAGTCAGATTTTAGGAAAGGTTTTTTGACGTTGTGGGCTTTTTTGATCTAGCCCCAGCAAGTAAGAGTATATGGCATGGAAATAGTCCCCTATATTTCTGGCTCCAAGAAAGATAACCCAGTCTTCTGGTTGATTCCACATAGGCTGCTGCAAATGTTCCTCCTTCCTAACTAACCTCCCTTGCCTGCTTCTCTGCTGAAGTCATAAGCAAATATTTGTCATAGTTTCTTGTCGCCGTGGTGACCACAGCACAGCCAGGTTCTCATTCCAGCTTCACTGTGAGCTCTGCTCACCAGAGGGGCAGGCTCTGGGAGAGTCAAGGTGCAGACCCATGCGAAACCATGCATCAGGTACTAGGGCGGAGTGACACATTGCTGTTCTTTGGGGATCTTGTCTTTTACCTGTGGTGGTGGGTCATTAGGCACCCCAGGGGTTTTGATTTTTTCTTAAGTTGGGTCTTTTTTATAGGGTTCCATCTGCCATTTGCTTGTTTATTCCCCAAATAGCCAGGTCTGGGCCAGCCTGAAAATAAGAGCCTGAAACTCCATCTGGGTCTTTCACCTAGATAGTAGGGAACCAAGCACTTGGGCCATTATTTGCTGAATCAGAAGCAAAGTACCAGGATTTGGACTGGCATTCTGATTTGGGATGTGTGCATTCCAAGCACAAACTTAATCCATAGTGTCTCCCTGCCTCAACCCCCACCCCCCCAAACAACGCATCCGCTTGGCCCTGGGCAAGTGGTTGGAAAGACAGTTCTTATTATTCTTATTTTTTTTTTTTTAAAGATTTTATTCATTTTTATTACAGCCAGATATACACAGAGGAGGAGAGACAGAGAGGAAGATCTTCCGTCCGATGTTTCACTCCCCAAGTGAGCCGCAACGGGCCGATGCGCGCCGATCCGAAGCCGGGAACCTGGAACCTCTTCCGGGTCTCCCACGCGGGTGCAGTGTCCCAATGCATTGGGCCGTCCTCAACTGCTTTCCCAGGCCACAAGCAGGGAGCTGGATGGGAAGTGGAGCAGCCGGGATTAGAACCGGAGCCCATATGGGATCCCGGGGCTTTCAAGGCGAGGACTTTAGCCGCTAGGCCACGCCGCCGGGCCCCAGTTCTTCTTATTATTATTATTATCGGAAAGGCAGATTTACAGAGAGGAGAGACAGAAAGATCTTCCATCCGTTGATTTACTCACCACCTCCAGAGCTTGAGCCATTCAGGAGCCAGAAGCTTCTTTTTACTCCTTTTTTTTTTTTTTTTTTTTTTTTTTTTTTTACTTTTATTGGAATGGAAGATCAGATTTTGGTGAGAAAGATAAAGATCTAACAGCAGTTTCACTCCTCAAGTGGCTATAGCAGCCAGAGCTGAGCCGATCCGAAACCAAGAGCCAGAAGCTTCTTCCAGGTCTCTTACAGGAGTGCAGGGTTCCAAGGTTTGGGCCATGCCCTACTGTTTTCCCAGACCATAAGCCAGGAGCTGGAAGGGAAATGGAGCAGCTGGAACACAAACCTGCACCCATGTGGGATCATGGTGCATGCAAGGCAAAGTGTTAGCCACTGAATCATCACACTAGGCCCCAAGACAGTTAATCCTAAAATGGTTCTGCTGGCATTGATTTCACAAACCAGCTTCTGTAATGCTTGGGGATGCAGGTCTCTGAAGTTAGGTTTCCTTTGCATGCCCAGCTGCAGCATTCAGCTCATTCTCCTCAACTTCGCTTTTACTTGACTTTCAATCCGATTGCCTTGTAGACCACTTAATCTCCCCCATTACGTACTTTGATGTTGCTTTTCCAACTCCCAGAGTGAATGCCTGCATGAAGAACCAGCTCACATCTTATCTTTGCCAGATTATTTTTCAAATTGTCAACACTGTCAGTCTTACACCACCAGAAAAGGGCAGTATTCAAGTTACTTTTCTCCTGCAGCATGCCTGTGAAACTTTTTTTTCATTTTTATCACCAGAATTTGTAGTAGATTATAGATTGAGAGAGTGGGAAATATTGACCAGGTGGGAAGCCAAGTTTTTCACACCCTTCTACCCATACTTCACAATTACTAGCATCACTTTGATCAGATTTTACAAATTGACATTCCCTTTTTCTCTGATTTTTTTAAATGTTTGTTTTTATTCATTTAAAAGACAGAGCAACAGAAACCAAGCCCTTCCATCCGCTGGTTCACTCCCCAAATACTCACAACAGCCATTGCTGGACCAGGCCGAAGGCGGGAGCCAGGAACTCCATCTGGGTCTCCTTCATGGTCGGCAGGGACCCAGCAACTTGAGCCATCACCTGCTACTGCCACCCTGGTACGTATTAGCAGGAAGCTGGATCAACAGCAGAGGCCAGGGGCCAGCGCTGTAGCGTAGCAGGTAAAGCTGCTGCCTGTATCAAATCTCAACTGCTCTACTTCCTATCCAGCTTCCTGCTAATGCTCCTAGGAAAGCGGCAGAAAATGGCTGAAGACTTAGACCCCTGAACCTAGGTGGGCTACTCAAAATGAAGTTCCTGGCTTCTTGCTTTAGCCTGACCCAGCATTGACCGCGTGGTCATCTCTGGAATGAACCAGCTGATGAAGATCTGACTCTTTCGCTCTTTCTTTCCTTCTGTTTCTGTGTCTGCCTCTCCTTATTTGTAGCTCTGACTTTCAAAGAAGTAATCTTTTTATTTTTAAGCAGAGATAATACTAGATGCCAAGTGCTCAGAATTGGGTTAAGAGTTTCCCAAACAGTGGCTTAAGCCATTGTACCACAGGGCCCACATCCACATTGGGATTCTATGACAGGTTTTTATTTTATTTTATTTATTAAGATTTATTTATTTATTTGAAAGGCAGAGAGAGCACGCACTTGTCCATCTGCTGGTTCAATCTCCAGATGGCCACAACAGCAGGGGCTGGGTCTGTATGAAGCCCGGATCAGGAGCCTCTGTTGGGTTTCACACCTGGGTACAGGGGGTCAAGCACTAGGCCATCTTGTGCTGTTGCTTTTCCAGACATATTAACAGGGAGCTGGATTGGAAGTGGAACAGCTGGAACTCAAACAGGGGCGCATATGGGATGCTGCCACTGCAGACAGCAGTTTTACTGGCAGTGCCACAGTACAGCCCCATAATTTTCTTTTTTTTTTTTTTTATATAATCTATTTTATTGTGTTGTTGACAATCTTTACATAGTTAATTACAGTTAAAGAAAAAGAAAAAAAAAAGGGTTCAGGGGGATAGGGAAGTGGGTAATACCATTATGTCCATATTGTTTCCATCTTGTATCTGAGGTAAAGGGGGATATTGAGGGAGAAGCCCCACCCGGTTTCCCGCCCACCCCGAGTCCCGGATGTGGGGCATGCTCTGAGATATGTGCTCAAGTGGTGTTAATAGTTCTCCAGTTATGAATCGCTGCCAGTTTCGCTCGATGAGGTCGTCCACTGATTGATATGGTCCAATATAAAGTCTCCGTTTGCCCCATTTTTCGCTGCCAACATATAGCTGAGATGAATGATTGATCTGCTCTGTCTTCTGTCTTTTCTTGATTAGAGTTCTGAGTCCAGCAGTTCGATTGGGGAGATCTCCAAAGAAACTTTGAGGTATTCCCAGACTAGTTTCTTGCATGTTCTAGCAAGCACAGGGCCCGGCACAGTCCATCACCCCGATCAGCTGGTGGTTGCAATTGCTGGGTTGGTTCTGTTTTCAGTCCCGATTTGCACTGGAACCAATGGGTGTTGCAGTCCAGTCTGGTTCTACCCAGCACGTACTCGGCCCTCATACTAACCAGTGGGAGCTGCAGCCTAGTTGGGGCGACCCACGATAACCCACACCAGGCCTGCCCCCTACCCTGGTTTGCCAGTATGTGTAGCAGAAGACCAGTCTGTCCCCCATCCCATTTGGCTCTGGCACTTGTCAATGGGTATTAAAGCTTAGTTCTATCTAACCAACTCAACCATCCAGCCCTCACGGGTGTTGTTGAGTGCCTCTCTGTCTAGCCATCCCAGCCCCCGTCCTAGTTTTCATGCCCTCCTGCGGGACTAGTGACCCAAGAAGGGGGAACCCACTTTTTCCCTCCCAGGTCTCTCTGTCCCGGTTTATGCACTCTTTAGGTGGTTCTGTGATTTGACTTGACAGAATTAGTCCCCAGTGCCAACTTCTGCGGCTATGCCCAAACATCCCTCACCCACTCTAATTTATGCTTGCACCAGCAGGAATAATCAGCCCAGCCTGGCTTTTCCCTGATCTAGTCCATATGCAGCGCACAGGTGTTGTAGCCTTGCATAGTCTAGTCTGTCTCTATCCCAGCCCACGCTCTCTGGTGGGAGTACAGCCCCATAATTTTCTAAGGATTTATTTATTATTGTTATTTTAAATATTTATAATTATTGGAAAGTCAGAAGAGAGGAAGATCTTCTCTGATGATTCACTTTCCAAGTGGTCACAATGGCCAGAGCTGCCCCGATCTGAAGCCAGGAGCCTCTTTCAGGTCTCCCACGCGGGTGCAGGGTCCCAGGGCTTTGGGCTGTCCTCTACTGCTTTCCCAGGCCACAAGCCTGGGGAGCTGGATGGGAAGCGGGGCCGCTGGAATTAGAACCAGCACCCATATGGGATCCTAGCACGTGCAAGGTGAGAACTTTAGCTACTAGGCTACTGTGCCAGGCCCAAGGATTTATTTTTTGTTTGAAAGGCAGATTGACAGAACATACAGAGAGAGGGAAGGGGGGACTTCCATCTACTGGATTTTTTTCCCCCAGTGGTCACAGTGTCCAAAGCTAGGATGGGCTAGTCTGAAGCCAAGAGCTCCTGGTTCTTGTCTTCCACATGGGTGCAATGGTCCAAAGATTTTAGCCATATTCTGCTGCTCTCCTAGACCATAAGCAAGGAGCTGGATCAGAAGTGGAGCAGCCAGGACTAGAGCTGGTATGCATATGGGGATGCTGGTGCCGTTGGTGAAAGATTAGTTTATTTAGCCACTGCACCAGCTCTCAGCCCCATAAGTTTTAAAATTTTATTTTTATTTGTTTAAAAGACAGAGAAAGAGATCTTCTATCTACTGATTCTCACCCTAAATGCCCACAACAGCCTGGGCTGACCCAGGCCAGTGCTGAGAAATCAGTATTAGTGTCATTGTGAAGGGCAAGGGACCCAAATCCTTGATCATCACCTACTGTCTCCCAGGGTGTGCAGTAGCAGTAACTTGGATCGCTTTTTAGGAAAATGTTCATCTTCTTGGAATACAGAGAGATAGGTATCTTCCATCTGCTGTTCTGTTACCCAGATAAGTCACAAGAATAGGGTCCCGGATAGGTGGAATCCAGGAAGCCAGAGTTCTGTCTGGCTCTCACGGTGGAATACAGACAGCACAGCCCTTGAGCCATCATCTACTGCCTCTCAGGCTGCATTAGCAGGAAGCCAAATCAGAAGTGCAGAATTGGTTACTGGGATTCAAACAGCCACTTCAGTATCAGCTGTGGGTATCCGAAGCAGTGGCTCAACCTGTTGTGCCATAGCACTTACCCCTCAACTATTTTTTTTTCTAAAGATTTATTTTATTTTTATTACAAAGTCAGATATACAGAGAGGAGGAGAGACAGAGAGGAAAATCTTCCGTCTGATGATTCACTCCCCAAGTGACCACAACAGCCAGTGCTGCTCCGATTCAAAGCCGGGAGCCAGGAACTTCCTCCAGGTCTCCCACGTGGGTGCAGGGTCCCAAAGCATTGGGCAGTCCTCGACTGCTTTCCTAGGCCACAAGCAGGGAGCTGGATGGGAAGTGGAACTGCCAGGATTAGAACCGGTGCCCATGTGGGATCTTTTTAAATGTGCATTTATAATACGGTAATGTTACGTTTATAGTGTTACATGGCCATTTCCACAAGCTACTTCTAAACTTCATGGCCCCAAACAAATTCTGTACCCATGAAATATTACTTCCTATTTTCCCCTCCTCCCAGTGCACAGTAACCTAAAAATTTTCTATTTTTATGAGTTTGACTCTTCTGAAGTGCATATTAAGAATGGAGTCCTATAATTTGCTCTTTTATGTCTTGCTTGTTTAATTTGGCATATTGTGCTCAAGGTTTATTCACGTGTGACTTTTAGTGTGTTTCAGTAACACTCCATGGAATGCATATATTAGATTTCATTTATCTGTTCATCTATTGATGGATATGAGGCTGTTACCCCATTTTAACTATTATGAATATTAATTGAACATTGGTAAAGCATGTATCTGCTTGAATGAAAACTATTACAGTAACCTAGGCAGGCTGTACCTACAGCACGCTAAGCTCCAGTTTGGGAGCAGTCAGGCTATGAGCCCTGTGGGTTCTAGGCAGGCAGAACCACAGCACACTGCAGTACTGGTCTGGGAGTGGCAGACCATGGCCCTGACGCTCTGGCCCTAGGCAGGCCTCACGGCAGCACACCACTAACCATGAGATTGAGGCCAAGGTCCTGTTGGGAAGGTAGTGGGACCACTGATGTCCTTTGGTGAGCCACGTTCCTGCTTCCTACATAGGCTGTGTCCACTGTGTGATGATCTGCTTGTCTGGGAAAAGCAGGGCAGGGATCTGATGGATTCTAGGTGGTTGTGAACGCACTAGGCCAGGAGCCTGAGGCCAGGGTCCTGGCAGGACCCCCACTTATGCCTTTGGCATTACCAAGAAACCCGTGCCTTCATGTCCCTTTGTGCAACAGGATCTCTGGTCTTGGGGACTGGAAACTGGGGTGTATGTTCTGGCATTTGGAACACAGTGCATGTTTTGCTACCTCCTATGTTGATTCCTGTCCAGGGGAGAGAATTGTGCTCAGGTGCACATAACGACGGATTGCTTGTAATGAATGGTCAGAGCTGAGCTGGAAACCTAGAACTCCAGTCAAATCTGTCACATGGATGCCAGGGGACCAACCATTTGGGCAACTCTCTGCTGCTTCACCAGGTGGTGAGTTACTATGGAGCTGGATTAAACTGAAGCAGTGGAGACTTGAAAAAATGCTCGAATGTGGCATGCTGGCATCCTAGGGAGCAGCTTAGCTTGCTGTGTCACAACACCAGGCCCCTTGCTTTGATTTTTTTAAGGTATTTTCACTGGGTATATGTTCCAGTTTGAGAGTTATTTTTCCCTTAGTGCATTAGACATGTTAGTTTATTGTTTTTTTGGTTGTGTACTGACTGGAAAGGGAGATCATTTTTTAATATCTTACACATATTAGGTTGGTCTCAGTGCTTTTAAAGATTTTCTGTGATCTTCAGGATTCTGTTTGTTCATTTTGAAAGGCAGAGAGACGGAGTGATCCTCCATCTGCGGTTCACTGTCCAGATGGCTGTAGTTACTAGGTTTGGGCCAGTCTGAGGCCAGGAGTCTACAACTTCTTCTAGGTTTCCCAGGTTGAGTAGAGGGGCCCAGGGGGAAGGCAGAGACTTTGCTGCTATGCCACAGCATCAGCCCCTGTTAGTAACTTCTGAATAGGTTTATAGTAGGGAAAATTTGGGAGTTAAGCCCAATACAAAAATGGATAAGTTATGTGTTCACACAGTAAGATAACAAAACATAAGAAAGGTGAATGAGCGGCAGCTGTAGTTTAAAATGTGGGCAAATCTTGGGGAAACCAAGAAAGTGGTGGGAACCAAATCTCAAACTAAATTCAGTCAAGCATGTGTGCCAATCTAAAAGCAAAGGTGACAGTTCAGGATAGCAGTGTTGTTTTGGTTTAAGTGCAGGTAGAATTAGGCAGCCTGGGAAAGGGGGAGAATCCTCAACTATATAATGGTATGTCAGTCATATTCTGGCTCTTAGAGTCAGTGGTAGCTTCACAGATGAGCATCTTAAAGGAGTACTGCAAAGAGCCCATGGGAGGCAAGTATTGTGCATTAACCTGCCACTCACTACTACCTGCATCCACCATTGAACTGCTGATTATAGTCTTGGCCACACCACTTCAGTTTCCGGTTTTCCTGCTCATACATTCTGGGAGGCAGCAGATGGCTGACGTGCTGGGATGGACCCTGCCACCTACATGAGGGACAGAGATTTAGTCTTTGCTTTGGCCTGGCCCAGCCCTGGTTGTTACAGATATTTGAAGAGTAAATGAGCAGATTAAGGAATTTTTTAATGATTTATTTGTTTGAAAGGTGGAGTTAGTAAAAGATTGATCTTCCATCTGCTGGTTACACTCCAAATGGCCACAACACCTGGAGCTAGGTTGATTCAAAGCCAGAAGTCAAGAGCTTCTTGGTCTCCCACGTGGGTGCAGGGGACCAAACACTTGGGCTGCCTTCCACTGTTTTCCAGTTGCATTATCAGAGGTCTGAATTAGAAGTGGAGCAGCTGGGCCCAGCCTAGTAGCTGAAGTCCTTGCATGTGCTGTGTTCATAGATAAGCACCAATTCATATCCTGGCTGCTCCACTTCCCAGCCAGCTCCCTGGGAAAACAGTAGAGGATAGCCCAAAGCCTTGGAACCCTGCACCCACTTGGGAGACTCAAAAGTTCCTGGCTCCTGGCTTTGGATCAGCTCAACTTCAACTGTTGTGGCTACTTGGGGAGTGAACCAGTGGATGGAAGAGCTTTCTCTCTGTATCTCCTTCTCTCTGTGTAGCTGCCTTACCAATAAAAATAAATGAATTTTAAAAGTTTATTTAATAGGGCCCGGCGGCGTGGTCTGGCAGCTGAAGTCCTCGCCTTAAAAGCCCCGGGATCCCATATGGGCACCGGTTCTAATCCCGGAAGCTCCACTTCCCATCCAGCTCCCTGCCTGTGGCCTGGGAAAGCAGTCAAGACCCAAAGCCTTGGGACCCTGCACCCGTGTGGGAGACCTGGAGGAAGTTCCTGGTTCTGGCACCGGACCGGCGCGCATCGGCCCGTTGCGGCTCACTTGGGGAGTGAATCATCGGATGGAGGATCTTCCTCTCTGTCTGTCCTCCTCTCTGTATATCCAGCTTTCCAATAGTAATAAAATCTTTTAAAAAAAAGTTTATTTAATAATAATAATAATGATAAGAAGAAGAAGTGGAGTAGTTGGGACTTACACCTGTACCCATGTGAGTTGCGGGCACTGCAGGCTGTGGCTTTACCTACTTGATATGATGGTAGCCCAGTGGTAAGCTTTTAAAATTTAAAACTCTGATGGACATATAGGTTGTTACAGAAAGGTACATGATATTCTACAGAATTGGTTATATTAGTATGTATTTAACTTGGTAGGTTAGGTATGTCTGAGTTTGTATTGGACAAATCATGGATTACTGTCAATTTATGAACATTTATCATGTACCTACCATTGTGCTAAGAAGTACCTTATGTTTTTCTGTGTAATCTTTATACAGCTTGAACATTTCCTAATGTAAAAATTCAAAATTCAATTGCTGAAATCTCAAGCACCAACATGGCAACAGAAAAAAAATCCTGCACATGACTTCATGTGTTGTGTCACAGTCAGAATGCAGGCACTCT
The DNA here is from genome assembly GCF_030435755.1 of Ochotona princeps. Taxonomy (NCBI): domain Eukaryota; kingdom Metazoa; phylum Chordata; class Mammalia; order Lagomorpha; family Ochotonidae; genus Ochotona; species Ochotona princeps. Next base: position 23,314,406 of record NC_080833.1, read on the forward strand.
AAAAATACTATATAGAATTAACCTGCAGACTGTAAGATACACATGAAACAAAAATTTTGTGTGTAAACCTGGATTCCAAACCCAAGTTATCTCATTAAGTGTATGCACATGTTTTAAAATGTGACACACTTGTTATCTCGAGCATTTCAGATAAGGAGTATACAACCTTATAAGAATTCTGGGGCCCAGCGGGGCCTAGCGATTAAAGTCCTCGCCTTGCCATGCATCGGGATCCCATATGGGCGCCGGTTCTAATCCCGGCAGCTCCAATTCCCATCCAGCTCCCTGCTTGTGGCCTGGGAAAGCAGTCAAGGACAGCCCAAAGCCTTGGGACCCTGCACCCGCGTGGGAGACCCGGAAGAGGCTCCTGGTTCCCAGCTTCAGATCGGCGCAGCACTGGCTGTTGTGGTCACTTGGGGAGTGAATCATTGGACGGAAGATTTTCCTTTCTGTCTCTCCTCCTCTCTGTATATCTGACTTAGTAATAAAAATAAAATAAATCTTGAAAAAAAAAAAAAAAAAAAAAGAGGGCCCAGCACAGTGGCCTAGCGGCTAAAGTCCTCACCTTGAACGCCCTGGGATCCCATATGGGCTCCGGTTCTAATCCCGGCAGCTCCACTTCCCATCCAGCTCCCTGCTTGTGGCCTGGAAAAGCAGTCGAGGATGGCCCACAGCTTTGGGACCCTGCACCCCGTGTGGGGGACCCGGAAGAAGTTCCTGGTTCCCGGCACCGGATCGGCACGTACCGGCCCATTGCGGCTCACTTGGGGAGTGAAACATCAGACAGAAGATCTTCCTCTCTGTCTCTCCTCCTCTCTGTATATCCAGCTTTCCAATAATAATAAATCTTTACAAAAAAAAAAAAAAAAAGAATTCTGACAAGTTTAAACTTGTATGCCCTCGTTCAGTGTATAGGAATTTGAGCAGCTTGCTAAGGGAGGCACAACTAAAAATATAAAAACCAGAGTGGAAAACAGATTCATTGTAAACCATACCTTTAACTACTGTGCTGTACCAGTTGATGTAATAGTACTTGTTTAAGGAGCTATTATACTGTGTGCATTGGTACAGGTGTAATACTAGAGGTATCACATATTATTTTAACATTTTTTTTTTTATTGGAAAGGCAGATATATGAAGAGAAGGAGATACTAAGAGGAAGATCTGTCTTCTGGTTAACTCTCCAAGTGGCCACAATGGCCACAGCTGAGCCAGTTCAAAGCCAGGATCCAGGACCTTCCTCTAGATCTCCCACACGGGTGCAGGGTCCCAATATTAGGTGACAGGATCCAAACACTTGAGCCATTATTTGCTGCCTCCCAGAATGCATTTGCAAGGTTGTGACTTGGAAACATCTTGGGAAGTGGTACTGGGACTCAAACCAGCACTCTGACATGGGTTGTATGTGTCGCAAGTGGCAGCCTCAGCTGCTGCTGTGGTCTCCCTGGAGGGACGTGGTGAGGGTGAATGGTTTGGAGCTAAAGAACAATGCTTTTGAGGGTCTTTGACAGTGTGTTTTTCTCCTTTTCTTTGTTCTAGAGACCATGGCGAGTCCAGGGAAGGATAATTATCGAATGAAGAGCTATAAGAACAATGCCCTAAACCCTGAAGAAATGAGGCGAAGAAGAGAAGAAGAGGGCATTCAGCTCCGGAAGCAAAAGCGAGAGCAGCAAGTGGGTTAAACAGAGTGTTTTTAAAAATAATTGTTGGGTGAAACGATTGAGGCTGTGTGGTGGCTTTCCACCTTACACAATTTTTCTCTCGAGTAGTTTGGATGGGCCAGTCATCAGTTTCCTTTGCTGTAAAGAAATATTGAAAACTTGTCCCCCCTGTAATTTTAACCAGCTGAGATGTCATGTATGTCTTCAGTATAACAAGCTAGTTCTAAGTCTTGGTGCCTTTTTTACTCTTCACACTGCAGCCGGTGTTAGGTCTGGTCCTCAAGGGCTGGCTCCAAGCCTAGCCCTTTTAAGGAGCTCATCAACCATCCTGGGCTGCTTATGTTTTCTGGAGTCCCATCCTTCTAAGTAGCGTGCCTACGTGTGAGACAATGTTAATGCCTCACCATCTGTGCTTGGTTCACCTTGCTCATCTACATGTAGTTACTAACTTCCTTTTGTCTTTTCTCTTGACATATCATTATTCCTTTTCATCAAGGCTTTTTATACCAAGAGAAGCTGTAATCATTAAAAGTTGTTTTCGTTTTTCTGTTTTTAAAAATGCAAACAGAGGTAAACTCCTTTGAAAATATTCCTTGTTGGGCTTGGCGGCGTGGCCTAGTGGCTAAGGTCCTCGCCTTTATCCCATATGGCCGCTGGTTCTAATTCCGGCAGCTCCACTTCCTCTCTATCTCTCCTCCTCTCAGTATATCTGACTTTGTAATAAAAATAAAATAAATCTTAAAAAAAAAAAATATTCCTTGTCAGAATGTAAAGCATATCATCATTTCCTTAACTGGTCTGACATCACCTCGTCAGGCCATAATTTAATATTGGATTGTTCTTGTTTTTTTGGTTCAGTGAGTCGTCTTACCCTGTCTCTTCTCTTTACTTACAGCTTTTCAAACGGAGAAATGTGGAGCTAATCAATGAAGAAGCTGCCATGTTTGATAGTCTCCTTATGGACTCCTATGTGAGCTCTACCACTGGGGTAAGGCCCTTGCGTGTGACTGAGGCAGCCTGGGACTTGCTTGCTTCCGCAGAACAGAGATTGGGTGTTTCACGTCAACTAGTAGCTTTGCCAGTGACGATGCTCACAGCAACTTCCGTGAGCCCTGTACTAGGCAGTCATTTAAGAAATCAGCAAAAGTTAATCATCTTGGATGGAAATACCTGAGGAAATCACTCAAGAGAACCCATCAGTTGCCTGAAAGCTAAAAACGCCTCTGAAATAGTCCAGCTAGAGGTAGCCACACAATTTTCCCTGAGTCTCTTATGCCTTTTCTCTTTACTTCAAGTCTTAGAAAGCAGGATTATGCATTCATATCTTGCTCTAATGTTGGATTGGGAAGTCCTAAACCTGTTTTATGTTCTAGGAGAGTGTAATCACAAGAGAAATGGTGGAAATGCTCTTTTCTGTTGACTCCGACCTGCAGTTAGCCACCACACAGAAATTCCGGAAACTGCTCTCCAAAGGTAAAAAGCCGGGTCCATCTCATTGAGGCCGTATGGGATTTAGCCTCTGTGCCTTTTTACTGACCTCATTAACTCCTCGCTCTCACTCATTGTGCTTTAGCCCTATTGGCCTTGGGTGATGGTCTTGCCTCTATTTGTTAAAGGCAGAGTACCTGAGAGAGAGACAGAGAGAAAAATCCTCTATACTTGGGTTTACGTCATAAATAACTCCAATAGCCAGGGTGGGCCAAACAGAAGCTGGAAACTAGGAACTTCATGTGAGCCTGTCATGTGGTTGCAAGGGGCCCAAGCGTTTGGACTGTCTTCTGCTTCCTTCTCCAGCACATTGGCAGAAACCTGGATTGGAAGCAGAGAAACTGGGACTTAAAAACTAGCACACTGGGCCTGGTGCCGTGGCCTAGCAGCTAATGTCCTCACCTTGAACGCGCCGGGATCCCATATGGGTGTCGGTTCTAATCCCGGAAGTTCCACTTCCCATCTAGCTCCCTGCTTGTGGCCTGGGAAAGCAGTTGAGGACGGCCCAGAGCTTTGGGACCCTGCACCCGCATGGGAGACCCGGAAGTGGTTCCTGGTTCCCGGCATCGGATCGGCACAGCACTGGCTGTTGCGCTCGCTTGGGGAGCAAATCAATGGACAGAAGATCTTCCTCTCTGTCTCTCCTCCTTTCTGTATATCTGACTTAGTAATAAAAATAAATAAATCTTTAAAAAAAAAAAACCAGCAGACCAGAATAGGGCAGTGGTATCACAAGCAGTGCATAACTTACTGTGCCACAGAGTGACTCCATGCTCTCACCTTTATACGTGGTTTTTTCTCTCTGCTTAATTTTTCACTCCACGTATCTGTATAACATCTTTCTCAATTCTGTGCTCAATTTCTTTTTTTTTTTCTATTTTTTAAAAAAAGTTTTAATTTTTAGTTGAAAGAGTTATAGAGAAAAGGAGAGACAGATCCTCCATCCTTCGTTCTCTCTCCACATGGCCACAACAGCCAGAGCTGAACCAATCCAAAGCCAGGAGCTTCTTATGGATCTCTTACATGTGTGCAGGATCCCAAGGACTTGAGCTATCCTCCACTGCTTTCCCAGGCCATAGGCATGGATCTGGATCAGGAATGGAGCAGCGAGAACTTGAAACACGGCCCATGTGGGATGCCAGTGCCACAGGCAAAGGTTTAACCTGTTTACACCACAGCATTGGTCCCAGTTCTGCTCTTGCTTTCCTTTAGTTCTGAGGTTTATTGATTTGAAATACAGAATGATAGGAAAAGCTAAAGCTAGGAACCAGCAGCTTACATTGAAGTTTCTTACATGGATGGTGGGAATTCAATTACTTGGGCCATCATCTATTATCTTCCAGGAGCATTAGGAGGAATCCTAAATGGAAACAAGTAAGCCTCAGTCCTACAGACACTTTGAAAGGGGATGATGGCATCCCACATGACAGCTTAACCCACTGTGTAATATCAATCCCATACCTTTCATCTTTGAACCATATGATATAGTTAGACTGTGTAAGGGTGAAAATCCTAATTGGGTTGTGTTTTCCATTCACTTATTAAACATAAACAAAGGGCCCAGCGCCATAGCCTAGCGGCTAAAGTCTTTGCCTTAAATGTGCCGGGATCTCATATGGACACCAATTCTAATTCTTGGCAGCCCTGCTTTGTCCAGCTACCTGCTTGTAGCCTAGGAAAGCAGTCAAGGACGGCCCAAAACCTTGGGACCCTGCGCCCGCGTGGGAAACCTGGAAGAGGATCTGGGCTCCTGGCTTCAGATTGGCACAGCTCTGGTCATTGCGGGCCACTTGGCTAGTGAATTCTCAGACAGAAGATCTTCCTCTCTGTCTCTCCTCCTCTGTGTATATCTAACTTCCCAATAAAAATAAAATAAATCTTATTAAAAAAAGAATGTAATGGAAAGAAGAAAACCCAAGGAATAAACAACATGAGGTTACATATTTCCCTTCTAAGAAAGTTTGAGAGTTGTTTGTTGCAGAGGAGGACTGCATCATATAGTGGGCAAGAAGTATGTTTCCCATAATACAGCCAAGATTCTTTTAGAGAGCTATTGTGTGTACTGTAGTTCTAACTGTTGAGGACATAGGAAACAAACCCAGAAGTCCCAGCCCTCAAGAATGGAAGATCTCTTTATTTCTTTGCCTTTCAAATAAATAAATGAATAAATAAATCTATTTTTGTTTTTAATGACCGAGTATTGATAAAACTCCCTGAACAGAAGGGAGTTTGTGTATGTTTGTATGGTGGTCAGCAGTGTTGAGGAAGAATCCTGGTCTAATACCAGTGGCGAATACATCTTCTTCCATCTTTCTCTTGTAGAGCCTAGTCCTCCAATAGATGAAGTCATCAATACACCAGGAGTAGTGGATCGGTTTGTGGAGTTTCTGAAGAGAAATGAGAACTGTACGTTACAGGTGAGACCCAGGGAAAAAGTTATCAAATAAAGCCCCTTTCTAAGAAATTGCAATAGTATTTATCAATACACATCCTGTCTCTTAAGATAACGTAATGTCAGGAAACATGTAAAGTAAACTGTCAGACCCCTCAGAGAGCTTAGCTTTAAAGAAAGAAGAAAAACAAAATCTCTTCCTTCAAAATGATCTCAGTAACTATGTGGAGTAATACATTTGTTAATTGGCTATATTTAGCCATTCTGTCATATACTTCCTTACATGCATTCAGAGCTGGAAGTAGCTCAGAGCACCATGTTGTACATGATAAAAACATGCAAGGTAAGTTACCTTTCAATTTTTCTTAAACTCAGAAACACAAGACGATTGCAAACAGGCCACCCCATTACAAATCAGAGGGTCTAGTATACTTCCGTGTCTTTTCTCAGTAGATGGCTGATACGTCTGCCTTCTGGAGCTTATTGGAAACTCAGCTGAAGGGGACTTTACACAGCCTACCTCACTAATTCTCATTTCAAAAGTGATGAGCATGAAACTCGGGAAATAAATCATTGACCTGTTAGAGATTCTGTGGATGTTACAGTACAAAACTAGACCAGGGAATTCCGATTCCATCTTCCCAATGTGTCACATCACTGCCTCTTCCCACCATTTAGAACAAGGGAGGGAAAACACTTAGTTTTTGTTTTACTTTTTGTGGGCAGGTGATGTACTATTCTGAGCTAGTGCGTATACACGACTGCTCAGTTTGTAGTATCTCTCAGTGTTGACTTAATTTCCCTTTCAGTTTGAAGCTGCCTGGGCTCTAACCAACATTGCCTCTGGAACATCTCAGCAAACCAAAATTGTCATTGAGGCTGGGGCCGTCCCCATTTTCATAGAGCTACTTAACTCAGACTTTGAAGATGTACAGGAACAGGTAATACTCAGATTTGGATTAATTCTTGGTGGTAGCTACAGTATGGCATCATATGTGTTTGATTTTAGTTCTGGTTCTTGGAATAATGTTCTTAAAAATCTTGGAATTTTCTGGGTAGTAGTTTGTCTTTTGCTATTTATAGAGTCCTGTTGGAACATATCTGAGTCCAGGTTAATGAAATGACTCAGGGAGGGCTCCTGGGTAGCCTTTCAGGGGTTGGGCACTAGAAAAATCAAACAGACATGGGACTCCTGGTCTCATCCTTCACCTTGACTTCCCCAGGAACAGGGGTCTGTTGATTGGGTTATGAGCTGTTGAGAAGTGAGAGCCTCTGGGTCTATGTCCACGTCAATATACTGAGAAGGTGGCAGAGAACATAGCAGCTCTGCACCGCCCTCCTCACTTCCTGCCTTGTTCAACGTGTCTGTATGTGGCTGGTCCTGAGCTGCTTCCTTTATAATAAACTAGTAAACATAAATGAAGTGTTTCTCTCAGTTCTCTGTAAGAATTCCAAAATCTCTAGCTGATTGGTTAGAAATTTAGGTAGTCACTGGGACTTAGGATTAGTGTCTGAAGTGTAGTACAGGTTACATGGGAGTGATTCATGGGGTTAATCTATGGGGTCTGTATTAACTTTAAGAGTTAGTGTCAAATTTGAAATAAATTGTTGGACGTGTAGTTTTTGTCTGAGAATTGGTTGTTGGTGTGGGGAAGATGCCACACATGCCTTCAGTGCCAGAAATAATGTGGGAAAAAGACACTGCAGTATGCATTACCTGTTTCCTTGTCACCAAAGACCATGGCAGTTAAGATGTAACTTCGATTTCCCTCAGTGGATTCTTGGTGGTTAGATAGAAGTAATGAGTGGTAATGACGTATTTACTCCGTTACTACTTTTAAAGTGGATCCAAAAGCAGCTCCAAGGGTGTGACTTACTGGACCCTTTGCAAGGGAATGGCAGTGGGCAGCTGTTTGGCTTCTCAGGCTGTGGTGCAGATGGCAGTCTTTCTCACTCAACCAGGAAGTCTGAACATAAAGGCCACTGAAAAGCAAGTGCTCACCAAGGATTTCTACAGGGAGGTTACCTGAACTTGTTTAGTGTGTCCTGAGCCTTGACATGACTCTCAGCCTGGTGGGGACTCCGTGATTGTTCATAAATACTCATGTAAGCTGCAGGTTCTGAGTGACAGCTTCATCACTCCCTTTTCAGGCAGTCTGGGCACTGGGAAACATAGCTGGGGACAGCTCTGTGTGCCGAGATTACGTCTTGAACTGTTCCATCCTGAATCCTTTATTAACGTGAGTAATTTTTTATAAAGATTTATTTATTTTTATTACAAACTCAGATATACAGTGAGGAGAGACAGACAGGAAGATCTTCCGTCTGATGATTCACTCCCCAAGTGACCGCAACAGCCAGTGCTGTGCCGATCCGGTGCCGGGAACCAGGAACCTCTTCCAGGTCTCCCACGCGGGTGCAGGGTCCCAAGGCTTTGGGCCATCCTCGACTGCTTTCCCAGGCCACAAGCAGGGAGCTGGATGGGGAGTGGAGCTGCCAGGATTAGAACCAGCGCCCATATGGGATCCCGGGGCGTTCAAGGCGAGGCCTTTAGCCACTAGGCCACGCTGCTAGGCCCCTATTAACGTGAGTAATTACAATCATTTGCACCTCGGTGTTTAATAGGGTAGCCACATGGCAAGTCATTTGCCTGTAACTTGATTCCTTAAGATGACAAATACAAATTCTGTAAGTACATTCTAATTGCTGAAGTTAAAAAATAAGTGTTTTTTGAGGAAGAGTATAGTGTGCTAGATCCTATTCTTCATTTTGAGGCACTGTAGACTCTATTGTTGGTCATATCAGCCTCATTTGTGAGCCAAGGGAGAAAGGAAAGCTAGTCTTTAGAGCATGTTCATCTCCTGTGGGGTTGTGTGTAGGTACATTGGATAGCTCTGTTGTAAATTAGAAACCAGTGACGCTGTGCAGGATCGTCTGAAGCCCTGTCTCCATGCCTTCCCTCACAGCCTCAGGTCAGCTGCATCTGGCTGAAAACATACACGTGATCCATTCTTTATAAATCTCAATCTTGCAGACTGCTACTATCATTTCTTGAACCCTTCACAAAAAAGTCTTGTAAATCATAACTAAAACCCTACCACTAGACTTTCATGTTTGATTTCCAAAGATACATCTCTTATTCACAGCTTTGGCCATCACTATGGCACTGAATGTCCTGCCATGAAAGCTTTCCTACTAGGGCTAGCATTGTGACTTACCATGTTGAGACGCTGCCCATCTGTGCGCTGGTTCAAGTCCCAGATGCTCCACTTCCAATCCAGCTCCTGCTAATGCATCTGGGAAAGGTACCCAAGTGCTTGGACCCCTGTGCCTATATGAGAGCTCTGGATGAAGCTCCTGGCTCTTGGTTCCTGGCTTCAACCTGGCCCAGCCCTAGCTATTGTGGCCATTAGGGAGTGAGCCAGAGGATGACCAGTTGCTTATTCTGTGTCCTCACTCTCTCTATTAAAAACTGCCTTTTAAATGAGGTTTTTTTTTTTTTTTTTTTTCTGTTTTAAGATGGAAAAAAAGCTTTGCCACCTTAGAGTCTAGCCCTCTGTTTTGCTGCTTTGTGGTTAACTAGCACAGCTGGTCTGAATCGTCAGTGCAGATGTCAGGCTCCTGGCCCAGACTTCCTTTGCTAATTTGGTTCTGCAGGTAGAAAGAAGTAAGCTGCTGAAGTCTTAGGGGTCTGATTGGATCTTCCCCTGGGGTTCACTGGCAGTAGCCTTATATGCCACAGTATCAGGTGGCACGATCTGACTTTTCTGTTTCCTTCAGGCTCCTAACCAAGTCTACACGACTGACAATGACACGGAATGCAGTCTGGGCTCTGTCAAACCTCTGCCGAGGGAAAAATCCACCTCCAGATTTTGCAAAGGTGAGAGAGCTGCTTCCCAGTGGTGATTTGTAGCAGATTGCTTCATAGGGACTTGTGATGTCTTTGCGGGCACTCTTTAGATTAAGACTCAAATCATGGGAGAGACTGAAAGAAATTGCTATTGGAGTAGGTGACTTGGTAGGCCAGAAGCCCTAGTGTGAAGGAAAGGCACAAGACGTAGAATGACTTGTTGGTAACGTTGGTGTTATGATCGAGTCCTTCCCCGCTCTGCTCTCAACAGGTCTCTCCTTGTTTGCCTGTGCTGTCTCGCCTACTCTTCAGCAGTGACTCAGACTTGCTGGCGGATGCCTGCTGGGCCCTCTCTTACCTGTCTGATGGCCCCAATGAGAAGATCCAGGCCGTCATAGACTCTGGAGTTTGCCGGAGATTGGTAGAGCTTCTGATGTGAGTAAACTACATTAGAGAGGGCACAGATTGCTTAAGTTTCTCCAAGTTTGTGTAAAGAGCTGCAGTAGCACTTTGCTGCCCAACCCAAAGATTTGGAGTCATGAGAGTGTTGTCAGGTTTGGATATCAGCAGGAGCAAATAAGCTGTGTGGGCCGTCCACTGATGAGCTCTTCCTTCTCTGTAGGCACAATGATCACAAAGTGGCTTCACCTGCCCTCAGAGCTGTGGGTAACATTGTCACTGGGGATGATATCCAGACCCAGGTAAGGAGGAGGAGGGAATAGGATCTCAGCTTCTGGGAGAGCAACCTTCCTTGCCAAGGATGCTGGTCCTGGCAGGCAGCATAGTCCAGGTGTGAATGCATAGGACTGAGTAAAGCAGTTCAGCTCTGCCGTTCTGTATAACCACAGGCAACTTAATTCCTTCTTATCTTCCATGAATTAGAAGCATAGCATCAGGCCTGGCGAGCTAGCCTAAAGGTTAAAGTCCTCGCCTTACACATGCTGGGATCCCATATGGGCACCGGTTAATGTCCTAGCCATGCTGCTTCCCATCCTGCTCCCTGCTTGTGGCCTGGGAAAGTAGTCAAGGACAGCCCAAGGCCTTGGGACCATGCACCCACATGGGAGACCCAGAGGAAGCGCCTGGCTCCTAGCTTCAGATAAGTTCAACTCTGACAGTTGTGGCCACTTGGGGAGTGAGTCGGCGAATGGAAGATCTTCCTCTCTGTCTCTCCTCATCTCTCCTGCTCTCTGTATATCTGACTTTCCAATAAAAAATAAATAAAGCTTAAAAAAAAAGCATAGCATCATCTAGTAGGTACTTGTGGAAGATAACCACACTCATTGCCTGTAACTGTAAAAGCAGTGAAGGTTTTAAGTTTTAAGTTATAGATATTGCCACATGTTGATAGCCCCTCTTGTCAGGGGGATAGGCAAAATTATTCTTCTAAAAGGTCAAGGTTCTCCCATGTGGGTGCATGGAAGATACTCATTGTCTAGTTCACTCTGCAGATGGCTACAACAACCAGAGCTAGGCCAAGTCAAAGCCAGGAGCCAGATCATCTGTGTGGGTAGAAGGAACCCCAATTATTTGAGCCATAGGCATTGCCTCCCAGGGTGAGGGTATGCGTCTCAGGAAGAGAAAAAGATGTCCTTTCCTTCCCTCGGCTCACTTTCCAAGTGGATATTGGCATCTTGATACATGTAAGTTTTTAATTTCAACTTCATGTAATTTATCTAGTTTTTAATTTCTGTGCTTTTGGTGTTCTAGGTCATTCTCAACTGTTCAGCCCTCCCTTGCCTCCTCCACTTGCTGAGCAGTCCAAAGGAATCGATCCGGAAGGAAGCTTGCTGGACCATTTCAAATATCACTGCTGGCAACAGAGCTCAGATACAGGTAGAATATGCAGAGAAGCTGAGAGATGTGGGCAACATAGAAGCATGGGAGGTTGTGAGATGTTTTGCAGAAAGAATCTGTTTCTTCTTAGAAACTGGAGCTACTATGCAGTGTTGATCTGAGATTGTGTGTGACCATATTTTTGGGTTTCTCTGTAACCTGTCACTTGTGTGGGAAGAATCAAGGAGAACCCCAAAGAGAGGAAAGATATCTAAGTCTTAGCTGATATTGTGGCTGAATTAGCTTTCTCTGAGGCCGTATTCTCCCTGCATCTCATGCCTTCAATTTTCTCTCAGGCTGTCATAGATGCAAATATCTTCCCTGTGTTGATTGAAATCCTTCAGAAGGCCGAGTTCCGAACAAGGAAAGAGGCAGCCTGGGCCATCACCAATGCCACATCAGGAGGAACCCCTGAACAGATAAGGTATCACAATCTATTCCCCCACCCCACCCCACCCTTTTTTTTTTTTAAGATTCCCTTATTTTTTTCAAAAGAGTTACAGGGCGGGAGAAAACACACTTCCATCCGCTGAGTTTCTCCTCAACAATGTTCACAGCTGGGCCAGGCTGAAGCCAGGAATCAGGAAGTCCATCTGGATCTCCCACATGGGTACAACTACTTGGGCCATCTTCTGCATTCCCAGGCACATCAGCAGGCAGCTGGATTGGAAGTGGAGCACTGCCACCATGCCAGCCCCTATTCTCAATTATTTTTGCAAATAATTGAGTTCCCAAAGCAGCTTCTTTGGGAATTCATGCATTGAATGAGACTTGAGAGAACCAAATAGAAACCTGTTTTTTGTATGTGATTTCTGTGTTTCCATTATCTGAACAGTTGTAGGAGTTAGATAAGTGACTCTTTTTTAAACAAAATATATATTTTTATTGCAAAGTCAGATATACATAGAGATACAGAGAGGAGAGACAGATTAAAGGCTTCTGTCCAATGATTCACTCCCCAAGTGACCGCAATGACCAGAGCTGAGCTGATATGAAGCCAGGAGCTTCTTCTGGGTCTCCCATGCAGCTACAGGCTCACAAGGCTTTGGGCCGTCCTCAGCTGCTTTCCTAGGCAACAAGCAGGAAGCTGGATGGGAAGTGGGTCTGCAAAGATTAGAACCAGTGCCCATATGGGATCCCAGGGCGTTCAAGGCAAGGCCTTTAGCCGCTAGGCCACGCCGCCGGGCCCAAGAATTTGAAATCTTTACTTCACCAATACTACTCCCATATGAAAGACCTTATGCAGATCTAGTCATCCTTCAATGCCTCACTTTTAATCTGTTATCTAAGGCTTCACATATGCAGAATATGTTACTCCTAGTAGGCTACAAGTGGAGGAAACGCTACTTATCTAGGGCCTGGAGTGGTAGCCTAGCAGATAAAGTCCTTGCCTTGAACGCACTGGGATCCCATATGGGCGCCGGTTCTAATCCCGGCAGCTCCACTTCCCATCTAGCTCCCTGCTTGTGGCCTGGGAAAGCAGTCGAGGACGGCCCAGTGCATTGAACACTGCACCCGCGTGAGAGACCTGGAAGAGGTTCCTGGTTCCCGGCTTTGGATCGGCGCGTGTCGGCCCGTTGCGGCTCACTTGGGGAGTGAAACACCAGATGGAAGATCTTCCTCTCTGTCTCTCCTCCTCTCTGTATATCCGGCTTTCCAATGATAATAAAATCTTAAAAAAAAAAAAAAGATTTCAAGTTCTTGTAATGTTCTTAGAGGGCAGTAGTGAGAGGCCGAGCTAGAAAAGGCAGTAGAAACCATGTTGTAGAAAATCTGTTGTACTATAGGCTCCTTGGAAATGACTGAACCTGTCGAAGCTTTTAAACAGGGAAATTATATATTCAGAATAGTAATATTACAACTATGTTGGCATTAGCAACAAGGAGGAAACATATGGTAGAATCCACATGTGAAACAGTACACCAGTAGAGATGATAGATTCAAGAACCAGTGAATGTGTGTTTACCGAGATTCAGAATTAATATTTAGGGTGGAATTATGGTATTGAGGATAAAGATAGCACCTGTGGCACTAGTATCCCGTATGGGTGCCGGTTCATATTCTGGCAGCTCCACTTTTGACCCAGCTCTCTGTGGCCTGGGAAAGCAGTGAAAGAGGGTGAAGGTCCTTCTACGTCTGCACCCATGTAGGAGATCCAGAGGAAACTCCAGGTTCCTTGCTTTGGATCAGTTCAACTCTGCCCATTGCAGACATTTAGGCGGGAGTAAACTAGCAGGTGGAAGATATCTCTCTCTCTCTGTAACTCAGTCTTTCCATTAAACAAACAAATCTTTAAAAAAGAAAAGGGGTTGCTGATGGTGTTCAAAAGGATGAGGGAGACCCATATACCAGCATTAAATTAGAACTTCTCTCTTCTCTGGCTCCCAGGTACCTGGTCTCCTTGGGCTGCATCAAACCCCTGTGTGACTTGCTGACTGTGATGGATTCAAAGATTGTACAAGTGGCCCTCAATGGACTGGAGAATATCTTGCGGCTTGGAGAACAGGAGGGCAAGCGCAGTGGCTCGGGAGTCAATCCCTATTGTGGTCTCATTGAGGAAGCCTATGGTAGGTGTCCTCTGAGCAGCCTCACCTGTGCCTTGCGTACCCAGGTTCTAGGGCCAAGCCTTGGGGTTTTAGGCCTCTGAAGGAATAAGGGAGGGAGTATGTATGTCAGAAGTGTGGGAAGCGTCAGTAACTCACATGAGACATTGTTGTCCCTAAAATCAGTTAAGACTCATCTTTTGGCCAAATTCTACCATGCATACCACCAGTTGTACCATGGGAGTGACTGGCACATGAGTGGCCAGGGTAGAGCTGGAATCTGGATTTGGAGATGTGTTTTGATTCCAGGATTTTAGCTCACCAGTTCCTTTTCTCTCTGAGGAGCAGTAGATCAGTTCTATTCCAGTTAGGCTCTACCTGAAGTAACTGGCACAGATACAGAAGTTAAAGCAAAATCAGTACTGGATTTTCCTCATTTGTAATTGATATTTTGATCTGTTTTTGGATTTGTAGAAGTAGGGAACTCAGTGTTGACCATCCTATTTCAGGTTCGGAATAGTAATGTGTCATATAACTTGTATTTGTAAATACAAACATGCTTCAGAAAGAGAAAAACAGGTATTTCATGGACCTGTAGAAAAACAGTCACACTTTATTCTTCCTTGTGGCCATAGGCTTGGATAAAATTGAGTTTCTCCAGAGCCACGAGAACCAGGAGATCTACCAGAAGGCCTTTGACCTCATCGAGCACTACTTTGGTGTAGAAGATGATGACAGCAGCCTGGCTCCCCAAGTGGATGAAACGCAACAGCAGTTCATCTTCCAGCAGCCCGAGGCCCCCATGGAGGGCTTCCAGCTATAATGTCTGCCTCCGGGGAGGGCTGGGACTGGGGAGCGCCACCAAGCAGCAGCAGAGCCGCCCTCTGCGGGGGCAGGCAGCCAGGCCCCCACGTCAGCCACCGCACCTCTGCTGTCCTGGAGACTGTGCTCTTGACCTGCGCCCCCCTTCCCTGGAGGGAACACCCTCTGGACACAGAACCATCTGAGGCTCACATTTGGGTTTTGTGACAAGGGGACATGTTGGGTTTTCTTCCTTACACTATGTTTTGGCTGCACACATGTCTTTAACCCAGGAGCCCAGGGGTAGACGAAGGAGGACTGAGGTAATCAATTTGCACCTTTTTTTTATTATTATTATTTTTCTTTTTTTCTTTAATGGTGACTTCCTTCCCTTTTATCTTTCTTCATCCTTCCCAGTCATCTGCCCTGATTGTGTAACTCATCTTGGGTACTTCAGCAGATGGAATATTCCAGAGGTGGGAGGGCAGGGGTGGGGAGAAATCCAAACAAAATGTTCTTGCTCAGACAGAATATTAATCTTGTATGCTTGGATTGAGTTATTTAATGTTTTTTTCTTTTGCACATTTTGTCTTGTATTAAGATTGCTCTTCCTAAGAGCCATGAGTCCCTCATGTTAGGAATCCCAGCTGCCAGCATTGTTGGGGACAGAGGCTGACAGCGAGGCCTCCCTGAGCTAAAAGGCCTCTCTCCCTCTGACTCTCCACCCAAACCTCTTTAGTTTGGGACATTCCCCCTCAATCTCCTGGGGTCTCTGTCCCCTTGGAGGGGAGAGAAGGAGCACAGGCCTTTATCCGTCAGGGCTTCCCCATGTGTAGCTACTGATCCTGTTTCCTATCCACCTTCCGAATGGTGCGACCCAGCTTCATATGTTTACTTGAAAATCCCCCTCAGAGTTGAACGAATCTCTGAGGTGGCTGTGTATTCTCCTGAGCTTGAGACCAGGGACTGCAGGCCTGCCTTCGGAGGAGGTCCTTGCTCATGTGTTGGGATGGTCAGGTATCCCTGCCTTTGGCCTTTCTTCTTCCTCTTCCACAGTTGGATCATGTATATTTTACTTCCAAAGGAGAGAATGTCAAAAGGTTCTGTATTTTTTATATTCTGTATATTAGGTAGGCTGATCTTAATTGGTCTCAAGAGGAAGAACTAATTTCTGTAAGTAGGACACAGTGAGGAGGACCAATGAGATGTGGACGCTCACGAGGTCTGGCTTCTGAGCCACCCCCTGGGGCCAGCCTTCAGCTCTGGAACCTTTGTAAAGCAAGTCAGTCAGCCTGGTTTGCTTGCCCTGTAGGAAGCAAGATCGCCGCAGGGTGGGGTGAAGTCTACCACTCTGGTCCCCATCCTTCCAGAGAGCAAATGCAGTCTCAGAGGCCATTGTCCACATATCAGGCATGGCTGCCTCTCCTGTTATCATAAAATATCAGCAAGCAGAGTAACTATTGTGAGAGCCTTTGGTATCTTTGCTTTGTGAAATCCTTGCACCTGGTCTGGGTTTTTCCATCCTCGTAATAATTAGAATCCAAATGCCTACGAATAAGTTGGTGGAATGATACTGCAGCCCGGGTGGAAGGGTGTAGAGGGGAGCTAAGTGTAGCGCTGTGGTCGGCTAAAGGCACAGTGTGCCCATCCTCCCTGTGTGAGACGTGTCCTGCTGTGGGCTGCACTTTTCCCTTCCCGAGAAACAGTGGTATGTTTGCTCCTATTGCTGTGCATTCCCCCTATCTCAGGTGAATCCCATTCCCTTATGCTTAGAGATCTAAAGTTTCAAGGACTTTATTATCAGAATTGGTCTTGAATTTTCCCTCTTCTCCTAGTGTTGAGGTCCCATTCCAAGCCATTTTCTGGGTAAAATTCAAGGCAGGCATTTGCCACTGGAAAAACCCCACCCAATTGTGCTGCTTTGGAGAGTGAGGTGCCGTTCATTTGTGGGGCACTGCCAACCTCTAATCTCCCAGCAAGACAAGGGTCAGCAGTGTTTTCACTTGATGTCATTCCACTATAAGATTATTCTGCAGTTCAGTGGCAAGCACCCCTGCCCCCCATAGTCTTGCCCAAAAGGAAGAGCTGTCTAGAAGGATCATTTTATACATATTAGGCAACAGATAAGTTCCTGAAACTTATTTAGTTCTTAGTGTTAAACATACACATCCTGCTTTACCAGCTGTTCCGCCAAGGTCTGCTTTGATCTGTACCAGATGGATGACTGTCAGTCACCTGGCTGCTGCTTAACACAAGTTTTCTTTGAGGGCTTCAAAGGCTGCCTGGCATCTATGGCACAGTAAGAGTGACAGATCACTCATGAGAGAACAAACAGTGGCCTCTGAGAGCTTCTGTTAGGGTCTTCCCCAGAGCTTGTTCCTTTAGTATCTTCCTCAACCCTGCTTTCAGTCCACAGGTGAAGTTCTTCCAGCTCACTTAAGTCCATCTTTTGTATCTCCTCCTCTCCTTTGGCCATCTTAGAAAGAGGCAGTCTTCATGAGCAGCTCTCTTCTGGACACCAGGCCCAGAATCACAAGCTTTGTGGTGGATATTGCGATACTATGCCTGCAGAGGGGCTTGCCGGCTTACTGCAGGGGATAGCCCAAATCGAGGCATGTTTTGGAATCCTCATTAAGGGCTCTAAAGGGATAGTGGTGTCTAGACATGGAATGAGAGGACCCCAGGACTTGCTGTTCTGCACAGTGCCAGCTGTTCTTTATTTCCAGCCCCTACTGTAGGCATCCCATCCTCGGCCGTCTTTTCTGGTACCAACAGGGTTTCTGGTCTCAGAAATCTGCCTTCGTCTCCCAACTGTTTCTTGACCTTGATACTACATGCAATCTATAGTAAAACCACATAGATTTCACCTCAGGTGGCCAGCTTGATTTCTTGGGTCAGTGGGCACAAATGACCTTCCAGGGAGTGTTTGTTGATGACCTCAGCTTTCTGGGATCTTTGGTGTTTTCCCACTTACCTAGAATCCTTAGATCTACCACACAGACCCTCTCTGTCCCAGAACCTCCTTTCAGGATCCCTGATTTTTGTGGTTAAACTACACATTGTAATTGCTATTGTATCTATTTAAGGGAAAGAAAAATAAAACACTTTATATTCTTCTCAAGCCAAACTAGTTACAATGAAAACCATCTAGTGAGTTTAACTGTATTTCTGTTCTCTGTGTCTACCTGCTGTTTCGAGCAAAGCTTTTTTTAGCATGCTAATAGAAGAGTCTCACAGTACTCACCTCCGTACCCCAAGGACCTCTTTTTGAAGGCCCTAGCTCTTTTGTTCAGGCCTCCTCTTCTCCCCTACACTCACTCCACTTGGTTTTTCCCTGGTGGATTCATCTCGGAGACTCAGGTTCTGGATTCTCAGTTGAAAGCAGGGAGTCAGTTCCTGCGGGTCCCTGCGGGCATTCCTGGACCCAGGACAGAAGTCAACTTGGTTGGGATCATCAGGAGTGTGCATTTCCTTTTCCTTGGCAGGTGGGAAAGGGCACAGGATTCAAAAGTGAACCGTAAGAAATGCTCATGACCAGTGGTAACATGTTCCAGGTAGTACTACGCGGAAGTGAGTGTGAGACAGAGATTACACAGAATAGTGTTCCATAGCAATTTAGCCTTGTACATTCTTGACCAAGCTTGTTTGGTCATTCTCTTCTCTGTTGGCTTTTAGGTTCTTTTGTTAATCCAACAAGCTGAGAATTTGGCCCTGCAGTGACCCACGTGATGGGCAGTAGCTGTTTGGCCAGGACCTTGACAGATGATTCAGTTATCCCATTGTCCACCTCCTGGACCCACCCCCAGGTTAAGACTAAGACAAAGGAAGACTTTGAGGCCAGAATCAACCTAATCTGCAAGTTGAAGCAGTTTCTCCTCCTCTAAGAGGGTATTCACTCCCAGGCCATGAGTTAGGAAAAGCAGTGTTACATTTTGGTTCCAGAGCACACTTGGAAAAAGATTGTGTGCAACATGTCTCCAGCTGGGCTTGGGACTATCCAGCGACTTATGGACTTGCCTGATCAAGGATATCCACATAAGCTCACACCTGAGCCCTTCTGCCAAATGTTAGCACTATTCTTAGGTCCAGTTTTCAGACCTTGGGTTTGGTAGATGAGAACTGTATGTCACGTCCTGGGAGCCATGAAAGATGTCAGAGCTTGGAATCAGACTGGAAGAAAAGAAGGGGTGATGAGGTCCCAGCCACCTAACACACTGAATATTTCCCCAGAACAGCTTGGATTTCCTGCTCAAGGACCTAAGAAGGTGAATCAAACTTTTTTCTTCTCTGGCTTTTCTTTCCAAGTTCATTTGTTTTTATATTTTCTAAAAACTATAAACTCTGGCTGTTTCCATGTTCTCAGGGCCCCTGGGTATATAAAGCTTGGTGATTTCAGAGCAGACATAGGCCAAGAAATTGTGGCATTTGAGTGTGCTGAGTCCAGACAAAGGATATTTATATACACATCCAAATTTGAAGAGAAAAAATGTATTTCTTTAGGTTTCAAACACTGTAATAGATGTAAAGCAAAAAATAAAAACATGTTGCAAAGTTCTAAATTGTCTTCTTTGGAGTGATGCAAGACTTGAATTTTTTTTTTAAAAGATTGATTTATTTTTAGTGGAAAGGCAGATATACAGAGAGGAGGAGAGACACAGAGGAAGATCTTCCGTCTGATGATTTGCTCTGCAAGTGACTGCAATGGCCGGTGCTGCACCGATCCAAAGCCAGCATCCAGGAACTTCTTTTGGGTCTCCTACGTGG
Source organism: Ochotona princeps (assembly GCF_030435755.1). Classification (NCBI taxonomy): domain Eukaryota; kingdom Metazoa; phylum Chordata; class Mammalia; order Lagomorpha; family Ochotonidae; genus Ochotona; species Ochotona princeps. Next base: position 23,333,741 of record NC_080833.1, read on the forward strand.
ATGAAGGGTCCCAAGGCTTTGGGCCATCCTCAACTGCTTTCCCAGGCCACAAGCAGGGAGCTGGATGGGAAGCGGGTCTGCTGGGATTAGGACTGGCATCCATATGGGATCCTGGCACATGCAAGGCGAGGACCTTAGCCACTAGGCCACCGCGCCAGACCCAAGACTTGAATTTTTTGAGAAAATATAACTTGTAGCTTAGCAGTAGTAGACCAATCTGTTATGTTATAGTTTGTGAGGTTTTTTTTTATAAGATTTATTTATTTTTATTACAAAGTCTGATATACAGAGAGGAGGAGAGACAGGAAGATCTTCCGTCCGATGATTCACTCCCTAAGTGACCGCAACGGCCGGTACTGTGCCGATCCAAAGCTGGGAACCTGGAACCTCTTCTGGGTCTCCCATGCGGTTGCAGGCTCCCAAGGCTTTGGGCCGTCCTCGACTGCTTTCCCAGGCCACAAGCAGGGAACTGGATGGGAAGTGGAGCTGCCAGGATTAGAACCGGCGCCCATGTGGGATCCCGGGGCATTCAAGGCGAGGACTTTAGCCGCTAGGCCACGCCGCCGGGCCCGAAAAATTATTTTTTTCACCTGTAGTCCCAATATCACTGAGCCCTTGTACAAAGTGGGCCAAAAAAAAAAAAAAGTTTCCAGAATGGGCCTGAGGTCAGATAACCCTGAAGGGATCCCTGAGCCCCTTTCTGTTCATGAGTGTGGGGAGAGGTTGCTATCCACCTCCACAACTTCTCTGGACTCTGCTGAGAGTGACCTTGAACAAGCACTCAGGGAGTTGCTCCAAGAACTGCCATCGTTATTAAACGCCTGCATTCCATTAAGGAACTGGAGGCCCAGGGAAAGACAGGAATGTTCAGTCACGACCTGATGTCTGGCCGGAGTGACGGCCGACCGTGCACAACAAGGCAGAAGCGTTGACTGACTGCGGCGTGCGGGGAAACAGCCGCGGTAGGGGCTGCCCCGCACCCAGCTCAGGCGTGGCACGACGCGCCGAAGCTCCGTCCAGCCCTCCAGGATCCATGGCTCCCAGGACCGAGGCATCTCGGGAGTCGGCTCTCCCGGTGCATGGAGGGACGTGTAGTCCTCTCCTGCCCCCGCCTCGAAGGCCGCCTTTGCCCCGTCCTTCCCAGCAAGCTCCGCGCCAGCGCCGGCCACCAATTGGCCGTGGCCTGGGCAGGCGGCTCTCCGGGTAGCGGCTGCCCAGGGTTTCCGGTGCGAGGCCAGAGCTGCGGACGCCGTCGCCCGTCAGGTGGGCTCCGCTGCGGCGGGATGAGGCCTTGGGCCTATGACCCCGTACGCTTTCGGCCAGTGCGGAAAACTGTGATTTCTGCGCGAGGTGCAGCGGGGCGGCGGCGGCGCCGTGCGCAGGCGCGCGGCTGGAGGGCGCGCGGGGCGTGGGGTGGCTGCGCGCGCGCTCGCGGCGGCCCACGTGGGGCCTGAGGAGCGGCGGGGAGGGTCTGAGGGGAGCGTGCCGCCACGTCAGTCCGCGGGCCAGAGCCAGTCCCGCGCTGGGCCTGACGCGAGGGCCGTGTGGGGCCGGGAAGTGGTTTGGGGAAGAAGGAAGGCCGCCTTCCTCTGCCGCTTGCAGGAGCAGCGAAAACCTTGGCGGGCACACCAGGTTTTCCTGACTGCCGGGAGAACCGTTACCACCGTCCTCCCCCTTCCATTGAAGGCCCACCGTTTTTTGTTTGTTTGTTTAAGAATCTTCGTATGCCCGGCGGAGAATTTTGTGGATAGTAACAACTGTGTGTCTAAAGGATCTCCTCCTCACCTGACGTTACACAGCACAATGAAGAACCAGGACAAAAAGAACGGAGCTGCCAAACAGGCCAACCCCAAAAGCGGCCCTGGACAGCGTGAAGCCGCCCAAGCGGGAGGCCAGGGGCGGCCCGGCCGGACAGCCGCCGCCACAGAAGCCGAAGGTGCCAGCAGCCAGGCGCCAGGGAGAAAGGAGGGTGTGTGTGCCAGCTCGGCCTTCCCAGCCGGCAGGGGAGGAGGAGTGGGGGGCCGGAGCGCATCCCTCGTTGGGCTGCGGCCGGAGGGCCCCCCCACAGGCAGCCCCGCCGGTGGGGGATCAGGGGAGTCCCCAGCCAGCGAAGCCAGGTTCCTGTCACCAGTGTGGGTCTCCCCAGCCTCAGGGTGGAGACGTTTCTGGAACTGTTGGAAGAGCAGGTAACAGCTCTTGGAGGAGAGGGAATGGATGAGACAGTAGCCTCCTGCAACATGCCAGGCCGGGCACATGGGCTGGTTGCCTTAGGTGCTTCCTTCATGCTCGAACAAAACTAGATTTGGGTGGTTGTGAGAATTAGTAAGCAATAGAAGGGCAGAGAGGTTAGGCAACATTAAACCCAAACTAGTAAATTGGGCTGCATGTGAAAAATCCCGGGCGACGGGATTTTTTTGTCCCTCCACTGACCGTGCTGTTTGTCCCTCTGCCTCTGCTGCTGTAGGGGCTCAAGCCAAGACTGCCCAGCCCGGCGCCCTCTGCGACGTCTCAGAGGAGCTGAGCCGCCAGCTGGAAGACATTCTGAGTACATACTGTGTGGACAACAACCAGGGGGGCCCTGGGGAGCCCCCCGAACCTGAAGAAGCTGAGAAGTCACGCACCTATGCAGCCAGGAATGGGGAGCCAGAGCCAGGCGCCCCAGTGGTCAATGGTGAGAAGGAGACCTCCAAGGTGGAGCCAGGCCGGGAAGAGATCCGCACGAGTGAGGAAGTGGGAGACCGAGACCACCGAAGGCCACAGGAAAAGAAGAAAGCCAAGGGGCTGGGTGAGCAGAGGCTGGGGAGGGAGAAAGCTGGGGTCCGTCGTTCCTTCCCTGGGCTCCCCCGCTTGACCAGGCTTCAGGGGGTGTGCAGAGCACAGCCCAGGGTTGTTCAGTTTGGAAGTGAGTGAACATGAGCCTGACTTGTCACTGGGAAAACGGGGAGCAGGAGGCTTGGTGGGCTGTGTGGCAGACTGCTCACCTGCTGTATGACCTTGGACCTGTCCTCTTCCCCTCTCAGGGTCCTAGTTTCCACTTGCCTGCAGTAAGAGAATTGGATTAGGCCAAAGTTGTAAACTTGCACATCCGTGTGAACCAGGCTAGCCAGGGAGCTGCACGGGGGCCAAGCAAGGCCCTCCGTCGTGCGAACACGATGAACAACATGCTGTCAACGATGCATGCTACCAGGTTATAAAACTTCAGGCTAGATAAAGCTGAAAAAAAATTTTTTTTCAACATTTGCTAACTTAAATCCTAACAACTCAACAGGGCCCATGCAGGAGTTGGGTTCACTCATGTGCCTGGCCATCTCTGTGCTCATCTGGGGCCTCCAGGAGCTGAGCCTGGGTAGGCCAGGTTGGGTTGAGAATGGCAGCAGCCGCGGAGTGAGCAGGCAGGTGGGTGGGTGAGCTGGCGCCTGAGCCAGGCCCCTCAGTGGGGACATGGCAGCAACAGATGGTAGCAGCCTGGATATTGGAGAATGTCAGGTGTCTGACATTATACCAATGTCCTAGTTCCTGTCTTCTTTGCCATACCTTGTCACCTGGTGTCAAGGAGGGCACTTTTTAGAAGTCATAGGCTCACATATGGAAGGTCTTTTGATCTTGAGGTTCTCTGTTTGGCCACCTCTGGTAATGGGCCTCCGTGTCTCGGGGAGGCAGGAGACTTACTTTTTGGCTTCTTCTGTTGGAAGGCCCTACTTTGCATTGAAACTGGATAAACTTACAAATGGGATATCTTTTGTCTCTCTGGAGGGCAAATGATTTTTCCCCCACAAAGCAAATTCTGAGAATATTGTTTGTTCATTTGATAAGTGTTGGTTGAGCATGTGCTCTGATTGATGGTTCTGTGGGCAGGCTTGGGCTGTGCTGCTGCACAGGACTCTACACAGAAGGTAGCAATGAAGGTAGTCAGTTCAAGGAGCAAGTAAGTTACAGTTTGAGGAGCAAGTAAGTTACCCTAGGGGAGGGCTGCCTTATTGCGCAAGAGTGTGGAGCCTGGCCCGGAGGGGCTCCAGGCAGGAAGTACATGGAGTGCCTTGCTCTGCAGGAAAGGAGATCACGTTGTTGATGCAGACATTGAACACCCTGAGCACCCCGGAGGAGAAGCTGGCTGCGCTGTGCAAGAAATATGCTGAACTGGTCAGTCCCTCCAAGGCCCTGGCACCCTCCCTGCCCTTGGACAACCAGTGGGCCACCTGGCATAGGGGTGGGGAGGTGGGGGGCTTCATTCTGCTTGCACCTTTGTTTATGTGGCAAACAGGCAGTCAGTTCCCAGCTAGTCTCTTTCTGACTGACAGAGAAAAGGAAAGCTGCACGTTCCTTGAATGAAATTTCTCGAAGTGGTTCCCCAGGTAGTAGAGCCCCCGGCCACCATGTGGTCTTGCCATGTGGATCTCTGTATGTGTCTCCCCAGAGTGTAGAGTACCCAACACTGTTGTTACCACACTGGACAAAAACTTAACATTGATCACCTGATCATTCTTTTTATATATTTTTAAAAGATTTATTTATTTTTATTGGAAAGGCAGGTATACACAGAGGAGGAGAGACAGAGAAGAAGATCTTCCGTTTGATGATTCACTCCCCAAGTGACCGCAACGCCTGGAGCTGAGCCAGTCCGAAGCCAGGAACCAAGAGCTTCCTCAGGGTCTCCCACGTGGATGCAGGGTCCCAAGGCTTTGGGCCATCCTCGACTGCTTTCCCAAGCCACAAGCAGGGAGCTGGATGGGAAGCAAGGCCACCAGGATTAAAACTTTAGTGACTAGGCTACTGCGCTTGGCCCTCTAATTTTTTTGAAAGGCAGAAAGACAGAAAGTGATACTGGTTCGCATTCATTCCCCCGCCGCCTCCCTCCCTCGTCTTGGCTGCAGCAGCCTGGTCTGGGTTGGGCGGAATCCATTGGTTCAGAGCTCTGTGGGTTTTCCCACAAAGGTGAAAGGGAGAGCTGAATTAGGGGATCTGACAAGGGAACTTAGTGGGCCATCACCTGCTGCCTTTAGGTGGCATCAGCTGGAAGCTAAACTGGAAGTAACACATACTCCAATATGGGAGGTTAAGTGTAGCAGTCAGTGGCTTGGCTTGCTGTGCCACAATGCTGACCCCTTGTTTAATGTTTGTTTTTTTTATCCACTTGGAAGGCAGAGAAAGAACTTCATCTGCTGGTTCCGCTCCCCCAGATTTCCACAGCAGCCAGGACAGGGCCAACCTGAAGCCAAAACTCCATCCAGGTCTGGCAACACCTGAGCTGCCTCCCAGGATACACATTAGGAGGGAGTAGAATCAGGTGCTCCAGTATCTGATGAGGTGGGGGCTGCCTGCCTTTGACTATTCTCCTTGTACCACAGAGCAGTTCCTCTCGTTTTTGCCCACCCCTCAGCCCCTCCTCGTGGTGTTAGTCTTGTTCCAGAAGCCATGGGTGGCTCTGTGTGCTGCCCCACTCCTATCTTTGTCTTCTTTGTGGTAGCATTTAACTTGTCTCATTGTGTCATTAGTTCCTGTTAGTAAAGTGGAAGTCATTTCTAGAAACTTGACCCAGTTCAGGCCCAATGATTTTGGCAAAAATCCCTCATGGCTCATACTCTACTTCATGTTGCATCACAAGAATCATGAGATTTGGCAGTGTTAACGCTGTAGTCTTGCTCAAGGGCGTGACATCCCTCATCCTCCCTTGTGAGTTCCCCGTCAAAATCTGAAAAGATTGATCTATTGATGGTTGGTACCTAGTTATTTAAAATTGTTTTGTTTAAATATGGTATCTGCTAATCTCCTGTGAGGACCTTTTCTAACCTATAAAATAGGGAAAAATTGTACCTGCCTAATGGGATTTTTTGTAAGGCTTAAATAAGGAGAAGTCCTGAAAAAAAGTGAACCAGCCTGGACTAGCTGCTAGTATTAGAACTGGATGAAGTGCTGAGTAAACACGGGAAGCTGAGGGCCCACACACAAGGTCAGGGCATAGCTGTAGTGTTAGCACAGTTTAGTTTGTGTGAGGACAGGTGCTGGGGGACTGACAGAAGTGGAACTTGGGCCTCTGTTCCTCTGGTGTCTTCTATTTCCAGAGAAATTGGAAAAGATGGGCTTAGCTGGGGTGGGGAGGTGTGTGAGTAGGACAAAAGAGTTGTCTAGAAACGAAGTGTGGCCAGCATGAGAACTGGAGCTGGGCTTCTGGGCAGATGAGGTCTTGAATTTAAAGCAAGAGTTGTAGCAGGACTGTTCTGCTGCTGGTGCTGAGTAGGAGGCCTGACCAGGGCTGAGGAAGGACCAAGAGAGTTGAGGGCGTAAGAAATGTAAACCAGGACCGGTGCTCTGGCCCAGTGGGTTATATCTATACAGTTGTATAGAATTTATAGGATAAATCCCAAAAGTAAAATGGCCAGATCATGATATGCAGATTTGAATAAATTTTTACCAGATTACTTTTTTTTAAGATTTATTTTATTTTTATTGGGAAGTCAGATATACAGAGAGGAGGATAGAGAGAAGATCTTTTATCTGATGATTTACTCCCTAAGTGGCTGCAATGGCTGGAGCTGAGCCGAACAGGAGCTGGAAGCTTCTTCCGGGTCTCCCATGCGGGTGCAGGGTCCCAAGGCTTTGGGCCATCCTCTACTGCTTTCCAGCACTGTTATGGGATCCCGGCACGTGCAAGGTGAGGACTTTAGCCTAGGCTACTGTACCAGGCCTGCCAGATTATTTTTCAGCAAGGGGACACAGCTTTGCCAATCATAGGTATTACTAGATGGTAACAACTTGATCTGTAGGGGCTCAGGTAAGATAAAAGCTCACTGGACCCGGCAGCGGCGTGGCCTAGTGGCTAAAGTCCTCGCCTTGAAAGCACCAGGATTCCATATGGGCGCCGGTTCTAATCCCGGCAGCTCCACTTCCCATCCAGCTCCCTGCTTGTGGCCTGGGAAAGCAGTCGAGGACGGCCCAAAGCTTTGGGACCCTGCACCCACGTGGGAGACCTGAAGAGGTTCCCGGCTTTGGATCAGCACAGCACCGGCTGTTGCGGTCACTTGGGGAGTGAATCATCGGACAGAAGATCTTCCTCTCTGTTTCTCCTCCTCTCTATATCTGACTTTGTAATAAAAGTAAATAAATCTTTAAAAAAAAAAAAGATAAAAGCGCATTAAAACAAGAATACTGAGGGACAGGTGCTGTGGTGCAGCACGTTAACTTGCTGCCCAAGGTGCCTTCATCCCAGATCCCAAGGCTGGTTGGAATCCTGGCTACTCTGTTTCTGATCCAGCTTCCAGCTGGTGTGTATTGGAAAACAGAACATCAGATTCCGTGCTAAGTGCCAGTTGAAACCCGGCTGCTTAGTTTCTCACCCAGCTGCCCGCTAATGTTCCTGGGAAAGCACAGAATGCCCAAGTGCTTGGATCCTTGCATCTATGTTGGAGACCCAGATGGAGTTCTGAAAAAGAGCTGAACGGAAGTGAAAGGGTGGTAAGGTCAGCAAGTTGGAGGTCCAGCAGAGTAGGACTTTCTGGGAACCTCAGAAGCAGTGGGAATGAGCTGAAAAGCTGTGGGAGTGGACCTGATTGGGCTACTGGAAAATGAGATAAGGGGGTGCAATTCCTTATAATGACAAAATCTAAACCTGTACTGTCCAAGACAGTGGGCTGTAGCTTGTGGACTCAGAGTGGGTAAATGTAAGAGACGCATCAAGTTTCAGAGACCTGAGATAAAAGAATATTAAAATTGTCAGTGTGTGTATTACATTAAGTATGTTTTACTATTTCCATCCATGTTTAGTGTGGTATGGCCACCACATTACGTGTGTTGGCTGCACTGTGTTCTATACAGGGCTGACTAGGATCACGGAAGGGGAGCGGAGCTGGGGGAGGCCAGCAAGTCAGGAGCACGTGTCTACTCAGACATGGCCAAGAAAGAAGGTAGCTGTTGTGTTGGAGAGATCGGGGATGAACTAGTACCAGAGTCCTGTGGGGTGATGGGGTCTGATAACATCCCAAAGCCTCATCCTAGGGCAGGAGTGTCAAGAGTTGGGGCCCATGATGTCTTGGGCTGAGATCTGCTACCTGTGTAACCCATACTTGTCCTAGAGGGTGTCCATTTGTCCCTAAGGTGGGGCCCTCAGAGTTAAGGGGGAGCGTAGGTGAGTAAAGCACGAGCCACGGGAGGCCTGGGAGAACAGCCTGAACTGCTGTTGCTGCCGTTGAGGGGCAGTCAGGAGAGGGCTGTGCAGAGGGTGTAGCTCAGCTGCAGCTGGAGCCCCTGGGGTCGGGAAGAGGGCCCCACCGGCACTCCTGCCCTGCCGTCCCCAGCTCGAGGAGCACCGGAACTCACAGAAGCAGATGAAGCTCCTGCAGAAGAAGCAGAGCCAGCTGGTGCAGGAGAAGGACCACCTGCGCGGCGAGCACAGCAAGGCCGTCCTGGCACGCAGCAAGCTTGAGAGCCTGTGCCGGGAGCTGCAGCGGCACAACCGCTCCCTCAAGGTAAGCCGCCAGCTCCCTGGGACAGGCCTCTCTGGGCTTGTCAGCTTCCACTTGTGTTTGGTAGGCTTGCTGCTTAGAAAGCAGTACAGGCTTTTGGCATGACAGTACTTTTCCCTGTGATGCCCTACCTTCTAACAGCTGGAACCCATTGACACTGTGTGGAAGTGAAGGCCAGAGCTGCTGAGGAAACTCAGGATGCCCTGGCCTAGATATACCGAAGCTTTACTTGAAAGAGAGAAAGCTCCCACTAACCAGTTCGCTCCCCAAATGCCTGCAATAGCCACAGCTGAGTAAGACCAAAGCAGGAGTCCGGGATTCCATTCAGGTCCCCAAGATAGGGAAGTACCTGCTGCCTCCAGGGTGTGCATTAGCAGGAAGCTGAAATGGAGAGTGGAACCAGGACTAGAACCCAGGCACTCTGATTAGGGGTGCAGGTGTCCCAAGCAGCATCTTTTTTTTTTTTTAAAGATTTATTTATTTTTATTGGAAAGTCAGATATACAGAGAGGAGGAGAGATACAGAGGAAGATCTTTCATCCGATGATTCACTCCCCAAGTGACCACAACAGCCAGTGCTGTGCCGATCCAAAGCCAGGAGCCAGGAACTTCCTCAGGGTCTCCCACGTGGATGCAGGGTCCCAAGGCTTTGGGCCATCCTCGACTGCTTTCCCAGGCCACAAGCAGGGAGCTGCCGGGCCCGGCGGCGTGGCCTAGCAGCTTAAGTCCTCGCCTTGTGGGGCCCAGCGGCGTGGCCTAGCGGCTAAAGTCCTGGCCTCGAAAGCCCCGGGATCCCATGTGGGCACCGGTTCTAATCCCTGCAGCTCCACTTCCCATCCAGCTCCCTGCTTGTGGCCTGGGAAAGCAGTCGAGGACGGCCCAATGCATTGGGACCCTGCACCTGCGTGGGAGACCTGGAAGAGGTTCCAGGTTCCCGGCTTCGGATCGGCGCATGGGCCCGTTGCGGCTCACCTGGGGAGTGAATCATCGGACGGAAGATCTTCCTCTCTGTCTCTCCTCCTCTCTGTATATCTGGCTGCAATAAAATGAATAAATCTTAAAAAAAAAAAAAAAAAGAAGGGAGCTGCTGGGATTAGAACCGGCGTCAATATGGGATCCTGGCATGTTCAAGGCGAGGACTTTAGCTGCTAGGCCACCATGCTGGGGCCCCCAAGCAGCATCTTAACTGATGGGGCTGTATATGTATGTATATCCTTAGGCAGTTGTATAGAATTTATCCATCGGATAAATCCCAGAATTAAAATGACTGGATCTGAGTATGTCAATTTGAATAGATTTTTGCTAGATTGCTTTCCAGCCAGGGGACACAGCCTTGCCAACCATGGGTGTTACTAAATATTAGCAGTTTGGTCTGTAAAGACACAGGTAAGATAAAAGTGCATTGAAACAAGAGTGCCGACAGGCAGGTGTGGTGGTGCAGCAGGTTACGTTGGTGCCTCGGGTGCCTGCATCCCAGATCCCAGTGCTGGTCTGAGTCTTGGCAGCTCTGCTTCTAATGCAGCCTCCAGTTGCTGTGTACTTGAAAGCAACAAATGGTGGCTGAGATCCTCAGGCCTTTGCCACCCACACGTGAGGCTCAGATGGAGTTCTTTGCTCCTGGCTTTCACCCAGCCCAGCCCTGACTGTGTGCCCATTTGGGGACCCAAACCAGCAGATAGGTGATCGATGTCTTTCTCTGTCTTTGAAGCAGATAAAAACCATAAGTAAACACTAAAAAGAAAGCAAGAATATTTATCCTGAAATCTGGAAGAATTGACTTCAGGATATCTGAATTAGTTCAGAATGGCGTTTACTTGTGTGCCCACATTTCTAGGGGCTCTCACTTGATGTTGCCCACTACGCAGAGGGAGTCTTTAAGCTGTCCACTGCACAACACTGTATTGCCTGGTTCCTCACTGTAGGAGTAGGGGTGCTGTAGGCAAAAAAAAAAAAAATGTGTGCAGTAGTAGGGAGCACTTTGCAAGGCTGGCTGGGGAGCGGTGGATGGTGATGCTGGGGCTGACTTCTGTGCCCAGGAAGAAGGTATGCAGCGAGCCCGAGAGGAGGAGGAGAAGCGCAAGGAGGTGACTTCACACTTTCAAATGACCCTCAATGACATCCAGCTGCAGATGGAGCAGCACAATGAACGCAACTCCAAGTTGCGTCAGGAAAACATGGAGCTGGCCGAGCGGCTCAAGAAGCTGATTGAGCAGTATGAGCTACGAGAAGAGGTGAGGCTGCCCTACACAGAGATGAGGGCAAGAGATTGTGAGCTTCCGGTGCATGCTGGGTGCCAGGACCACACTTTCAAGCTTGTATCGCTCTGCCTTTTCTGTCCTTGGGGGGGAAGCAATGTCAGTCCTCCTGGAGGAGGAGCTGGGGTGGGGTGGAGGGACAAGGACTTTAGCCCCAGGTCCCAGACACCTGGGCTGAATGTGTATTGGAATCAAAGCTCCCCAGATGTTGGAGTGGACATGTACCTGTGCACTCCCAGCAGAGTCAGGCCTTGGGGCAGCCCTTCCAGGTCAGAGACGCTGCAGTTTATGCAGTGAGGTTTCTAGGTGCTCATCTAGATGATATATAGCTTTATGATAATGGTACAGGTCAAGTTTGGCTCCCAGCTTAGCACCATTACAACTTTCAGAGTTTGGAATTACAGTGTAGGAACTGGACCCTGGGCCATGATGGCCTCCAGAGTCTACTCCAGGAGCCCTTGCTGCTCTACTGCTCCTGTCACTTGGAAGGGCTCTCCAGGCTTCGCATGCCCCTTGCCTGTTGTCATTTGGCTGTGCTGGGTCATCGTTTCTTCGACCAGACAAGGGAAATGAGCATCAATGTCACAAGTCAGAGCGAGGCCTGCTGTGGCTGTACCCTCTTGGCCCCACAGGCCACTGTGGCAGTGTGTGTACAGGACCTGTAGAAAACTCCGTGAGTCACTCCTTCCCATCTGTACTCCATCCTGTGTGACAAGGCTGCTTATGACACATCTGTGTTAAGGGAACTTACTCTCTGGGTCTTAACCCCAAGCAATGGGATGTAGAGGCTTCCTGGGCCCCAAGAGTGTGGCACTGACTCCAAGAATCTAAGAACCCTTGCTCTTCCTGATGCAGCGGCGGGGCCTTGGTGCTGCCTGTGGGGGAGGAAGTCAGATCTGCCAGGTTCCACAGCTTCCCCTGTGCAGCAACCCAACCCCTGCCAATATTTTCCGGTGCCCCCATCCTACCCCTTCCAAGACTCAGCCCTGCAGCACAGGATACAAGAATGTGGCATATTGGTACCTGGATGCTTTTCTCTTGCTATTCAAAAAGTAAATCAGAATCTCCTAAGCCTTAGCCACAGGTAATTCTGTGGTTTCATCCTTGAAGTGGGACTGGCATGCTCACCTGGTTCAGATTCCCAGCAGGCACGACAGCCATTCCTTAGGCTGCAAGTGTCCAGTTTGTGCCCATAGTTTCAGGCATCCTGGCCACCTGAGTAAGAGCATTGTGTCCGTAGAGGCATTATCTTGGCTCTTTCTTCCTGTGTTTGGTAGGGAGTCAGGGACCACAAAATGAAGGCTGCCAGACATACAGGGGATAGGCCGTGGGGCCAGAGGTTTCAGTGGATCTACTGCATGGCTTCCCAGGATCTGATTGCATCCATCAACTCCTGTGATTGACTCTGGGTGAGGAAGGAAGTGCAGGGAGTCAGAGTCCATCGCCTGTGGTGTAATGTGAAGGTCGAGCATGTCCAATGGAGTTGGAAGGCTGGGCCTCAACTGATGAGGTGGCCCCTCTGTCATCTTTGCTGCAGCATATTGACAAAGTCTTCAAACACAAGGATTTGCAACAGCAGCTGGTGGACGCCAAGCTCCAACAGGCCCAGGAGATGCTAAAGGAGGCAGAGGAGAGGCACCAGCGGGAGAAGGACTTTGTGAGGCTCGGGCCCCAGGCCTGGGAGGGAGGGGCAGAAGATGGGCTGGGTTCTGGCTTGGCTCAAAGTCAGATCTGAATTGGGAGTGGCTGCTCGCTGGCCAAACCAGGCTCTGCTCTTTAGACATAAGTTTGAGGGGAGGCCTCAGTGGGTCCAGGGCTTGTGGTTTAATAAGGCCCAACAAAGCCCTTGGGGGCTTCTGACAGGGTCTGGGCTCCTGTCTTGGAAATAGCTCCTGAAAGAAGCAATGGAGTCGCAGAGAATGTGTGAGCTGATGAAGCAGCAGGAGACACACCTGAAGCAGCAGGTGAGGCCGGGCACCCTGATCCTGACTCTCCAAGGCCAGAGGGGTGGGTGAGCGGGTGTCAAGTGGAACCCATATTCCAGGACCAGCTCTGCACCGTCTGTCCTTGCCCTGGGCTGAGTCTGTTCTTGCTAGACTTGCCCAGCACCTGTGTGGTGGGGACCTGGTGGTGAGGTGAGCAAAGGGCCTTCCTTCCATGTTCTGAGGCCTTGTGGATTTTGAGGACATGGGGACAGAGCAATTGTTTCTAATGACATACATTTTACTGATTTGGGAAGAAAAGCTTAAAGATAAATACAAAACCAAAATAGAAATACAAAAAGCAAATATTCCTTTTCAGGGTTTGCGCTTTGTCCTAACATCCTTCCAGACATATGGTCTATTTTCTTTGGTGGTGGTTTGTTTTTTGGTCTGGTTTAGTCGTTTTTTTTTTTTTTTTAAAGATTTATTCAATTTATTACAAAGTCAGATATACAGAGAGGAGGAGAGACAGAGAGGAAGATCTTCCATCCAATGATTCACTCCCCAAGTGATCTGCCACGGTCCGGTGCGCGCCGATCTGAAGCCAGGAACCTGGAACCTCTTCCAGGTCTCCCACGCGGGTGCAGGGTCCCAATGCATTGGGCCGTCCTCGACTGCTTTCCCAGGCCACAAGCAGGGAGCTGGATGGGAAGTGGAGCTGCCAGGATTAGAACCGGCGCCCGTATGGGATCCCGGGGCTTTCAAGGCGAGGACTTGAGCTGCTAGGCCACGCCGCCGGGCCCGGTCTGGTTTAGTCTTAAGGAAAGTGGATCACAGTGGAATTGTTGAACCTAAAGTTCCCAGGAGTGTCTTTTGTGTGTGGACGGAAATGTCTTCCAGAGAAGTCTTACTATGGTCTAATTTTCTCACACAGCTTGCCCTATACACGGAGAAATTTGAGGAGTTCCAGAACACTCTTTCCAAGAGCAGTGAGGTGTTCACCACATTCAAACAGGAGATGGAAAAGGTAACTGAGCTTCTGGCTAGGTGTGGCTCCTAAGACTCAGGCTGCATCATCACAGTGAAACCCTGCCCCCGCCTTCCAGAATCTCCCACCAGGCCTCAGGGGCTGTTCACAACACTGTGATGGACGGACACCATAGCCTTTTCTCCATGCACACCCTCCTGGTTCTGCCCACGTCCAGCGGTTCCTCTTTACCTCCACCCTGTACCCAGCCCCTTCCTTCCTCTGGTAGGATCAGGGTTTTGGTTTGTTTGTTTGTTTTATTTGAAAGGCAGAATTGCAGAGTGAGAGATCTTCCATTTGCTGGTTCACTTCCCAAATGGCTACAACAGCCAGGACTGGGCCAGGCTGAAGCCAGGAACCTGAGATTTCTTTTGCTTTCTTTTCTTTTTTTTTTTTTTTTAAGATTTATTTATTGTTTTTATCTTATTTTATTTTTAAAGATTTATTTATTCTTATTGGCAAGTCAGAGAGGAGGAGACAGAGGAAGATCAATCTCAAGGTTCACTTCCCAAGAGGCTGCAGTGGCCAGAACCGTGCCGAGCTGAAGCCCGGAGCCAAGAGCTCTTCCAGGGCTCCCACACGGGTGCAGGGTCCCAAGGCTTTAGGCCGTCCTTGACTGCTTTCCCAGGCCACAGGCAGGAAGCTGGATGGGAAGTGGGGCTGCCAAGATTAGAACCGGCACCCATATGGGATCCCAGCCTGTTCAAGGCAAGGACGTTAGCCCCAATGCCACTACGCTGGTTCCTATTTTTTATTTTTACAGTCAGATATCAAGTGATGAGTTTAGCCACTAGATTACCGCACTGGGCCCAGGAACCTGAGATTTCGTCCAAGTCTCCCATGTACATGACAGGGGTTTGAGCGCTTGGGCCATCTCACTGCTTTCCCTGGGGGATTAGCAGGAAGCTGAATCAGAACTGGAGCAGCTGGGACTCATGCCAGTACCATGTATGGGATGCCAGCATCTCAGGCAGTGGCTTAACTTGCTATGCCACAATGCCAGCCCCAGATCTGACCATTTCTAGTTATTGATGACAGACACTTGAGCCTTCCGGGTGGGGAGGCAACCCATGTGGCATTACCTGGATCTTTTAGAGTTACTCCCTGCTTCAGAACTGTGATTGTGCTGTCAGCCCATCTGATTATTCTGATCTGTCCCCTGACGCAGATGACTAAGAAGATCAAGAAGCTGGAGAAAGAGACCACTATGTACCGGTCCCGGTGGGAGAGCAGCAACAAGGCCCTGCTTGAGATGGCCGAGGAGGTGGGCCCCCCAAGAACTGCAGACAGGGTCTCCGTGTGCAGTTAGTACACAACGGGCCCCTTCCTGTGTAGTTTGCAGTTGGTGACGGAGTGGAGCTGGGGCCCAAGTAGCGGCAGTGCCAGTCATCCCCCCATGGGACACGTGTAGAGGAAGTGAGGGGATCCAATGGAAGACAGGAATAAAAAAGGCAGAACACAGCCGGGGAGGGTCTGGCTGGGGTCAATGAAAGGCATGGTTTGCAGGCAAGGCGGCCCAGATAATTTGTGATTTTTGTGGCTGACAGTGTGGAGGAAAGAAAGTGACACTGGAGTTACAGCTGCAGGCCAGACCTTGCTAGATGTTGTGGATAGGCCAGTCCACTGAGCGCTCTCCAGAGACCGGAGCTTGGTGTTAGCAGTCCTGTTCCACAGATGAGATAGGCCCGAAAGCCAAGGACTTGCCAAGGTCATCTGGAACACATTGTCTGCTGTGCAGGCCACATCCCTTCCCTGCACTTCACTGCTGCCAGCTAAGTGGTGGCATCAACTCTACTAGAAGGGGCTAACTTTGGACTCTGGTCTGCTTCCAGACATGTTGAGGTGTTTGCTGCCAGGTGATATGCTGAGTGAGGAGGTTGACAGGATGGCACTGAGAACCCTTTTCCCCCCCCCCTAGAAAACCCTCCGGGACAAAGAGCTGGAAGGCCTGCAGGTGAAAATCCAGCGGCTAGAGAAGCTGTGCCGGGCCCTACAGACAGAGCGCAATGACCTCAACAAGAGGGTGCAGGACCTGAGTGCCAGTGGCCAGGTCCCCCTCGGTGACAGCGGTCCTGAGCAGAGGCTGGAGGCAGCCACCACCTCCAAGGAGCAGGGGGCCGAGGTGCCTGGGGCGCAAGTACCCACCTCCCAAAGGGCCACAGAAGCTCCTTGCTGCACAGGAGTACCAAGCACAGAAGCATCAGGCCAAACAGTGCCCCAGGAGCCCACCTCTACCACCGGCTAGAGGGCGTGGTGCTTAGGGCATGCTGGAAGGGGAGCAGGCAGCCCAGCCCGGCCTGGTCCATCCACGGCTCCCACCTTATCACTTCAGTGCTCAGGCCATGCTGGCCTGGCCTGGCTGACACCTGACCCAGCTGGCACCTGACCCTTTGCAGTTTGGGATTTTGTGGGTCAGTTTTACATACATTTGGCACACATGCAAGGCCTCATGCACTTACGTCTGAAAGTGTGCCATGGACTTGCGTTGAAGATGACGGTGTGGACAGATGAAGCCAGCAGCTCCCTGGTGAGCTAGAGTTCTCCCGAGGAGGTGCCATCTGCAGCTGTCATCACCATGAGCTGGCAGGACAAGTTCCTCAAGTGTTGCCCTGCCAGCTTCAAGGCTGAGACCCTTCCTGGCTGTCTAAAGCTCGTAACAGGTGACACATAGCCGGGCCCCGCCTGCACTTCTCTCTGAGCCAAATAGGGCTGGGACGGCTGGGCTCCCTGGCTGGCCTGACTCAGAGAAATGTCCCCATGGCAGGCACCTGGAGCTGAGCATGGAGCTGCTTTCCTGCCTTGGAGAAAGGACAAGAGTGTGTGGTGGGATCACTGGTTGCTGGTTGGGAGCCCTAGGGCACTGCTTCCCCTGCCCGCTGGTATTGCCAGGACCAGGCCGATGATGCTTCTCAGTAGCCTTACCATTCACAGGTGCCTCTCCAGCCTGCACAAAGGAGTGATGAGATCATCCAAAGGATTCTTTCTGAAGGGGTTTTCATTTTGTTTCATTTCGTTGCACATGATGGTTTCTATTGAGGAGCCTTGAAGGAAGGAAGAGGGGTGCTGTAGCAGTGGTCCCTGGGTACCTGGCCTCCCGTGTCCCACACCCCTCCCCGTCCCTCTCTGCCATTATGGTGCTGAGGTTTCTGTTGGGTGAGATCAGATTGTTCAGAGAAGAGGCCTCCAATGGCTTTTCTGCAAGCTTGTCTATGGGCTTCTGTCTTGAGAGACCAAACCGATTCCCATCACTGGCCTCCTCCTGCAGCACTTTGCTGTGCCCAGGGCCAACTGCTGGTCTGCTTTGGGGGGCTCCGTCTCTGCTTCCTGTCCCCCAATCTATCTGACTACAATCCTTGAGGCTTCCTTGTTCCTGTGCCTGGCACCTCTGCCTAAGGAATAGCCCTCTGGGAGTCCTGCTCTTCCCACACCAGAGTCCCTGCTGTTTGAGAGGCAGGACATGAGACACGGCTTCTGGCTGAGTCACAGACCACTGCACTGTGGCTGCAAGTGGCACGTCAGCCTCCGGGTCACGCTGCTGGGCACAACATGCTGGCAGGGGGATGAGCATCAGCTTGGGGAGGAAGGCTGTGCTGCACTAGGACCTGGGTCGGGTGCTTGGGATTTGCTTCCTGCTTGTTTCTTTGATGCTGGTTCATTGTTCTGTCCATTCGTTTTCTGCGGTTAGTCTGCTCTCAGACCCTAACTTAGGCTTCCCGGATAAGGGCGTCCTAACATCCCTCAGCGCTCCTGAGTTGTGTGCAACTTAGGCCAGAAGTGGCAGGCAAGTGGTACACCATTGCCTCCTGCCCCAATGGCAGAGCCCTTCCTGCTAATCACTGGCATATCTTTTTTTTTTTTTTTTTTTTGCATTCGGGTAGGCTTCTGAAGAACCTTCTTGGATTTTAATTACTGTCTTAAAGGCAGATTCACAGAGAGAGAAACTGGGACAAAGAAATCTTTCACTTGCTGACTTAATCCCCAAGTGGTACAACAGCTGGAGCCAGGACAGGCCAGGCCAGAGGCCTGGGAGTGTATCATTCAGAAGTGGCGTAGCCAAGACTCAATGCAGCACTCAAACTGAATGTCAGCATCTCAGGCAGCAGCTTAACTCACGGTGGCATGACACCATCCTCTGAAGAACATTTTAACAGATTTTCACGATTTGTAAAGTTGGTTCACTAACAAATATACAGTAACTTTTAAACAGCATAAGCAAAACCTAAGAAAAATTAATTTCTCTTAGCATTACTACATATTTAAAGATTTTGTTCTTACACTTTTCCTTCTAAAGAGGTCCAGGTGTAACTGGGTGTTAAGAACGCATTAGCACTTCTGGGAGTCATGGGTTTTACTTGGTAAGTCTGCAGGCCATCCAGCGGCTGGATGCAAACGAAGCTTTCCCTTTTGTTTTTGCAAGATTTGTCTTGGGTACATTTTCCATTTTTGACAAAACTTCATCTTGGTCCATTCCATTTGTTGTACTATTTTGTGCATCCAATATATTTTCTGCATTATCAACTTTGAGAGAAATGACCTTGCCAGGGTTTGTTTCTGTACTTTTAGCAGGTCTTCCTTTATTTGGTGCCTTTTTTTCTGGTTCATTATCATTAGTGGCTCTTGCACCTGGCTTTCTTGTGGTGGCCGAGACCGTTTTGACAACCTGGTTTGCTGCTTGAGTGGCATACCGTGTCATCCTCACTGATGTGGGCAGGGCAGGCCGCACAACTGCTCGCTCTTTGTCCAGCACTTTCTTTTCAGAAGCAGGCTTTTGACCAGGTTGAACAACCCGAGCAATACTCCCATTAGCAATCTTAGGCTGCTCCATCTGTTCTTTTGCCTTGACCTCATTATTTGCAAAGGTGGAATAGCTTGGCTTCACACTGGACTTTTCTGGAACAAGATCTTGAGAAGACTCTTCTAACTCAACGAGAGTTCTACCTTCCCAGGTTGGAATGTTGACATCTTTCAAACCAAAACTCACTGGCATATCTTAATGCTTCTCAAAATACTCCAGCCTCAGTGCAAGCAGTGAGTCTTGCATGCCAGCCCTGGCTAGGATGCCACTCCCTCTCCTCCCCACTGCCCGCTTGAATGTTTGTGCAAGATCTTTTTCTTCTCTGAGTGGTTGCTGTTTCCCTGTTACTGTCTGGTGAGACCTTCTCCTCCCTCATTCCCAATGCCAGGCTGAGGTTCAATAAGCGCCAACCCCATGGAAGCTTTGACCAGGCTGTGGATTCAGGGAGGAGGCAGGTCACTGCCTGTGCTCTTAAAGAAAGCAGAGTGGCCCACGGCAGCCTCCATGATGGCCTGCCACATTAAAGCTACCTCGTAAAGCCCAGAGGGTGGAGCTATTGCATTCCAGGATGGCAGGATGGGAGGCCACAGGGGCAAATGGCTGTAGGCAGTCTTCCCAGCTCAGGAACATGGGCCCCAGGCAGAGCAGAGCCATATTTGGACATACTGGCTGGTCTGCAGATGGGAGTCCCTCTTCTCTTTGGCTCCATTGACCAAGTCCCACCCATCTCTACAGCTGCTGTGCTTGCCCTGCTTTCCAAAGTCAGCCTGCGTATCCAGGCCCAGAGGTAAGGGAAGTGGCCTACCCTTGAGTTGAAAGCCTGTACCCTTCAGCACCCTGGAACCCCCTCCACTCCCAGTTTTAGGACCAAGAGCTGTGCTGATTTCTTAGCTGTAACATTTCCTCCAGGGGACCACAGCAGATTAGGCTCAGAGTCCCTAGCCCTCAGCTCTGCCAGCAGGAACTCGTGTTCCGGAACTTGTCCAGCAGAGTGCTTCGTGCGTACCAGATTCAGTGGTGTCAGTCACACTTGGGTTTATTATTTGTTCTCCATGAGGGTTTTGGACCATGGGCTTAGCTCAGGCACTTTCCGTATGAGAATGTTGTTTCGATAAAGACACTTATTTAATCCACCCCCACCAGGTGGCCACCAAAGGCTGACCAGGAGGCCAGTGAAGCTGTGCCAGCCCTCCTGCCTTGTACCCCTGAGGTGGCCGCCCCAGGGACATCCAGGCACCTGCCTGGGCAGCCTGGCTATCTAAAGTGTTTGAAACTGTGCTGATGGCTTTAGTTTTATTTTGGTTTTTGGTGGTTGTTTTTTGTTTTTTTTGTTTTGTTTTTTTTTTTTGTATTCACAACAGCCAGGGACTTGATTTTGATGTATTTTAAATCACATTAAAGAGTCTGTTGCCTTACTCATTTTCATGCTTCTGGATCCATCTAGTCCCTTCTGTCATGACCAACTTGATGTCCTGGCATCTTGTGCCTGATTCAGACTGCCTGTCTGCAGCTGGCAGATTTTAGCCACCTGAGTGGAACTCATACAAGGCTTTCGGAGACCATTTCTTCCACACACACACACACACACAAAAATTGTCTCTGACATTGGGGCTCACAGGCTAAGGAAGATAAAAGTACTTTAAGATCAGGAACGTGGGCATAGCATAGTGGGTAAAAATGCAGGCTTCCCCTCTGGGTGATCACTCAGGTTCCAGCTGCTCCACTTCAGTGCAGCTCTCTGTTAACAGCCTGGGAAAAGTAGCTTGAAATGACCCAAGTGTTTGGACCCCCGCCACCCACGTGCAGACCCGGATGAAGCTCCTGGCTTTGCCTTGGCTCACTGCTGACCATTGTGGCTATCTCTGGAGTCAGGCAGCAGATGCAGGAACTGTGTCTTGTATTCCTCTAACTTTGTTTTCAAATAAAGTAATAAATCTTTAAAAGAAAACTGGTGAGTGAATGTCTAGCCTGTAGGTTAGGTCCCATATGACTCTGATTCTTCACTCCAGCTTCCTGCTATGCAGACCCTGAGAAGCAGATGTGGCTCAAGTGTCTAGCAAAAGCTGGGACCTAGGAAGTGTTGACAAATGCTAGCAGTAATCCTAGTGCCCTTTCCATTTGGGCTCTGCATGCTGGCTGTGGGACATCCTCAGAGCAGGTATCTGCCCAGGGCCTTATAGGCTAAGCATGTGCCCACCACATGGGTTCCTGTCACACATCTCCAGGAGGTTCTCTGTCAGCTTTGAGCTTTATTTTCATTGGGAAGACTGAGAGATGCAGAGAAATACTTGATGCTAATAACAGCCAAGGGTGGACCAGGGCAAACCTAGGAGCTCTAAATTCAGTCCAGGTCTCCCCTGTGGGTGGCAGGGCCCCCAGCACTGGAGCCATCCTTTGTTGAATCCCAGAATGCATTGTAGCAGGAAGTTGGAATAAACTCAGTCACTGGGATGCAGTCTCCCCCAGCTCTTACTGTGCCCAGTTCTGAAGCTTCTAAACAAAGCAACTCAGAATAACTTGAGGGCTTCCGCCTCCCTAGGGAGGCATGAGGGCCAGTACCCCAGACCTGGTACTGTGCCCATCTGCCGCCTGTTGGACGAGGAGTCCAGCCCGTGCTCCAGCAGCCCCAGGAGGGAGGGAGGCCATTTCCTGTGGCTTTTCCTCCCCAGCTTCCTGCTTTTGGAAGAAGCCTTGAATTTCTATCTCTGTGTTGAAAGCACGCGGGATGAGGCGTGTGGAAGTACCTGCAGAAACAGTGCCTCTCTCCTGGGGGGGAAGCTGCTCCTGCCAGGTGGTGGGCATGTTGTGTGGGTGTGCCCTGGTCCAGTTAATTCCAGACTGCTGACCAACCTGGCCAAGGATGAGCCTCTCCTGAGATATCTGATGCCACCATGGGGACCTGGGCTGGAAACCTCCACCAGTGCTTTAAATAGCTGCCCCATGATTGGGCACAGGCTGGCCAGGTCAGCCTCTGGACATTCAGGTCACCTCCTAGGGCTAGAGTTGGTACCACCACTAACTTACCACAGGCATCTCAACCCCGGAGGTGTGAGAGGGGTCTGTCTGATCACCTCAGCAGCAGCTGTGAGGTACAGCCCTCACCGGCCCAGAGGGTCTGGGTGTGGAGTGACAGTGCCCTGGGAAGGCTGTTTACCTACAATAAAATGGAGACCGTGACTTGACGCCTTCCTTCTGGCTGTTGCAAGGATTAAACACCTCCCCTTTCAGGTTCCTCTCGCTGGTGCTTTTTACACATATTCTTTTCCTCCTCTGCCACTTCTGACAAAGCCAGCACCATTTTGTAAGGGGTTGTACCTTCTCTCCCACACTGACAGGAAAAAGGGAAATACTACTGACATCACACAGCTAACAGGATCAACTAAATTTGGCAGGAGGTCTGGTGAAGGAGCAAACAGATTAGTAATGGCGGGAGGCTCCTCCCATCTTACTCCATCCCTAGCCTCAAAGAAGGTCACTTTCTCTTTAAATGCAAATTACCTCCCGCCAGCTTAGCTTTCACTGTTTGGGTTGCCAGCTCTGAGAACGGAAGGCGGAGGGAACTTGAACAGCAGCATCACTCAGACCCCAAACCTGCAGGTCAGTTCCCCGTGCTGAGGGAGCCCCTGGGGAGCTGAGGGGATTAGGGAAGAAAGAATCGTGCGACGGATCGGACGCTCCCACAGAGCTCGGCTCTGGAGCTGTGTGTCCATTTGGCACATGGCTTTGGAGACCGAGCGTGGGAAATCCATCCTGTGTTGCCCCAGCAGCTCCTGGCAAACCCAGGCTCAGGCTCCAGTTCTACCAAGTCCCTGATTGGGCCAGGCTGCTACTGGGGGGGAGGGCCGCTCCCCGCGCCAGCTGGGTGGGTGGCAATTTTAGTGCTTATGTTCCACTGCCACCACCACCCCAGAGTGTGTAGTTGGGCTTGGTGGCAGCAACATGGCGGGAGACCCTGGGGAGGAGGGGGCGGACCTAGGTAGCCACACTGGATGGAGGCCAGCTAAGTCGTGCCAGCCACAGACGCGACCATTGTCATAGGGCCTGGGCAGCCCTGCCCTGACCCCAAACCCATGCTTGCTGCAGGGAAGCTGGACAGCGACTGACTAGAAGCCTGTCCTGGGCCATCTGTGGGAGTCCTTAGTGTTTTGGGGTGAGGTGGGGCCGATGAGGAGGGATGCCAGTGTCTAAGTGGTGGGAGCCCCCCTCATGAGTCCTGTCCCCTGAACCACCTATCATTCCCTAAGGGCTGCCACCTGGCACTGGGACCTCCCCAAGTGCCTGCGACACCTCCCATGGCCATAGGCTGGTAAGCACCTGCCCAGTGGAGCCCCCAGTGCTCAGCTGAGCTCACGCATACAGCTAGCTCTCATGCACCCTGCCTCTCCCCCAATCATACACATTTCCTCTGCAGGCTCCCCCATCACGGCCAGCTTCCAGGGTAGGAAAGCCCAGCAACACTGGGGCAACAGTGTCCAGTCCAGCCTTTCCGGGCAGAGTCTGGTTTCCCAGCAAAGGGAAGTTAAGGCTTTGGAAGACCCTTTCAATATAGCAGCAGGCACTAGCATCTGGCTCCACCCCCTGCCGCCCAGACAAGGGATCTCTATGTGGGGACCAGATCCCAGGCCCTTCTCAGTTGGTGGGCAAAGGGACAACTGTGTCCCTCACAGCTTCGGGGGCTTGCTTCCCTCCCAGGCCACAATGGACGACAAGAAGAAGAAACGAAGCCCCAAACCCTGCCTGAGCCAGCCTGCCCAGGCCTCAGGCACACTCCGTAGGGTCCCGGGGCCCACCAGCCACAGCGGCCCCTTAGCCCTGGGCCTCCCACATCTGCCTTCCCCCAAACAGCGAGCCAAGTTCAAGAGGTAGGTCCAAAAGGGAAGAGGGCAGGAAGAAAGTAATTTTGGGGCTGAATGTTGGAAGACAAGGGTTGCCCGAGCCATTAGGGATGAAGGAGTAACGGGGGCCTTCCCTGGGGCTGGCTCCAGTGGGACCTGAGCACCTGGAGATGTGTCAGGTGCAGTCCTGGCCTTCCAGGCAGAGGCAAACAGCCCAGGGTGGTCACTGGGCCCACACAGTGGGACGCTATGGCTCAGCAGAGAGTGGGTGACAATTGCTAGACACACTGTGGTGGGGAAGGGAGAGCGTGGATGGGAGAAGCTCACCTGACATTGATACAGATGAGAGCTGTTGCCTATAAGTTTCTGGGAACATCTGGAAGTGGGGACCAGGAAGTATCAAGAGACAGAAAGCGGGGAAAATATACCTGGATGCAAATTTTAAATATTCTGCTAAATTTTTAATTTCCTTCCATTTTTTTTTTATTGATTTGAAAGGTAGAGAGACTTTTCCTTCTGCTGATTGACACCCTACCCCCAAAATGCCCACAATGGCTGGGAGTAGGTAGGCCAGGCCAAAACCAGGAGCCCAGATCTTAATCTGGGTGTGCCCTGTGGGAACCCCAAATACATGCAGCCTCTTATATGTACATTAACCAGAAGTGAGAATCAGAAACGTAGCTGGGACTTGAATCCAGGTACCCCAGTAGGGGTGAAGGACATTCCAGCTTGTATCCTAACCACTGTGTTAAATGCCTGCCCCTGAATTACTTTAATCCTTAGGAACTGGCATCTTACTCTATGATATCTCCATGTTTATTCCCATTAGATACAGCATGTTCTTTGTCCACTTATTAGAAATCCTTGTTCCCCAAATTTTGTGTTCCACCTCCCTGAGTGGCACAGTGAGGCATGGCCAAGGAGGGGCGTGGTTGACGCCCAGGGCTGGGGTGAGTGGCAGGACACGCAACTGGAAAAGCATTGTCATCATGAGGGCATGGAAAATTCAGGAGAGTTTTTAAATGTTGGAGGAGCAGAGAGATAAGATAGCAATGATTGGCAATAAAGGAATCACTGGATACAAGGACTGAAGGCTGAGAAGGACAAGGCACATGCCCAGCCACGGGAGGAGTGAGGCACTCAGCAGGGAACCCAGGAACTTGTCCACTGTGTGGCTGTGGCTCCGAGTGTCACTTGGAGAGGGGAAGGTTTCTTCTTAGACCTCATCTCTCCTTTCCTCTAGCCTTTCCCTCTACTACTGCTGCTGTCTAGGGCATGGCCAAAAGATCAAGGGCATGGGCAGATGGCTTAGGGTGCACACAGATGGCCCGGGGAACCTGGGAATGCCTGACTCACTTCCTCCTGTGACTCTGGTCCTGTCCTCCCAACCCCAGAGTAGGCAAGGAGAAATGCCGCCCAGTGCTGGCTGGAGGTGGGACTGGCCCCGCTGGCACACCCCTGCAGCACTCCTTCCTGACCGAGGTGACAGATGTGTATGAGATGGAGGGGGGTCTGCTGAACCTGCTCAATGATTTCCATTCTGGCCGGCTGCAAGCCTTTGGTGAGTCCTCGCAAGGCCCAGTCTTTGGAATGTGGGGGCTGAGAACGGTGGGGGTGAGGAGCTCCCTGGCTGGCTCACTTCCAGACCTGGCTCTGATCGGACACTGTCCAGGAAAGGAATGCTCCTTCGAGCAACTGGAACACGTCCGGGAGATGCAGGAGAAGCTGGCACGGCTACACTTCAGCCTTGATGTGTGTGGGGAAGAGGAGGAGGATGAAGACGAGGAAGATGGGCTCAACGAGGGGCTGCCTGAGGAGCAGAAGAAGACGATGGCTGACCGCAACCTGGACCAGTTACTGAGCAACGTGGGTCCTGGCTGGGGGCTCCGGGTGCTGGGGACAGCAAGGCTATGGGAGGTCCGTGCCCCAAGGCCGTGGCTGGGCCCTGGGTGAAAGCTGGGTTGGCTGGTGAATTGGAGCACCCAGGGTCTCTCACCTTCCACCAGAAGGGGGCGCCCAGGGCACCGGGGTTTGACCACCTTTTCTGTCTTTCTTGACAGCTGGAAGATCTTAGTAATTCCATGTATCCTTTCCACTGTGGATCTCCCAGAGGGAGGGGTCTGTCGCCTCCTGCCCACCACCCTCCTGAACATTGGCTCATAGTGGCATCCCCATCCCAGCAGTTCTCCTGAGTCAGAGCCAACCTGGGTAGGGGGCCGTAGTTTCCCAAACATCAGGAGACAGGTGGGTGTGGAGGGCAGGTGGCATACCTGTACAAACCCGGATAGTCCACTGCAAGGCTTCTCTGGTGCCCGCCCCTTCACCAGCAAAGACCAAGGATGTCTGCCAAAGGTGCTACATGCACAGCCCCAGCCGCAGGCTGGTTCCCAGGCCCAAGCCCTCCTTTGCTGCGCACGTCGTGGATGACGTGGCGGGGGGGGCACTGCAACCTCAGACTACAGCAGGCCCGAGAGACCCTTGTCCTCGCCCCTTTACACAGCTGGGGAAACCAGTCCAGGTTCCAGGATGGGCAGGAAGGTCTGGGGTCCCAAGCATCAGCATCACAGTCCTTGACTGGCACAGACAGAAGCTGCACCTGGCCGAGAACGCTGAGCCTGAAGAGCAGGCTGCTGCCTAGAGCCGGGACCCAGGCGGCTCCGCACATTCCCTTCTAACTGTGACTTTTTTATGGGCTTGGAAACAGGGTGGGGTATCCCGTGGCCCCCCTGGTGCTATGGGGGTGGGGGGCCTTGGCTGGAATAAAACAAGAAAGCAAGTGGGTCCGTGTCCTCCTGGTGTGCCTCCTCGGCCTGCGCAGAGACACCCCTGCCAAGGGGTCTCCTGCGAGATACCGTGGTTTGGGAGGTCCCGGTCTGGTGGGATTGGGAAGCACCTTGCGCCTCTGGTTGTGGGAGTCGGGCGCCCGGCTACTGCAAGGACGCCAGGTCTAACAGGAATCCAGCGACAGTTGCCGTGGAGACAGCGGCCGCGGCCCTGCGCCTGCGCAAGAGCGGCGCGGACTAATGACGCACTGCGCGGGCTCGTGCAAGCTGGCTGGGCCGTTGGAGTCCTGATGGAGCAGGAGGTGTTACTTCGAAAGGTGTCGCTGTTACAGGTGCGGGGCAGGCGGGGTTGCACCTGGGGTCCCGGGCTGGAAACTTCCCTGTGCCTACACACCAAACCCTGGGAGCACCGGCCCCGCCGCAGCCTGCATAACCCCCTCCTCCCAGTCCCGCATCCTCTTAATCCGGGCACCCAGCGCACACACTTGGAGGCATCGGGGCTAACTCCCCAAGAGAATCCCTGTCCCGTAGTGATGAGGGTCTTCCTTCCCCTGGCTCTCCACTCCAGGCCTGCGTCCGGGGCTTCTTGGTGCGACGTCAATTCCAGAGGTTGCGAGCCGAGTATGAGACGATTGTAGGAGAGATTGAGGGAGACCTGGGCCCGCTTCAGTGGACTGAGGGCCGCATGCCAAGGCCCAAATTTCTCCCTCAGGTAGAAGCCACCCCTGGGAAAGATGGGAAGGAGGGAGAGACAAAGGGGCGGGGGGATGTTCACGGCCTCATAATCCACTCCCTTCCTGCTGGCTAGCGCTGGGTGTTGGAGGGGCCGCAGTTGCCCCTTCTCACTCCCCAACCCCTGTTCTTCGTCTGCCAAGCGCCTCCTCGGTGCCAGACACATGACAGGTTAGCAGGTGGCTCTCAAACCCCTGTAATTTCTCAGAAGGCGAAACCCCACGGGAACAGTGGAGCAGGAGGGAGGGCTGCAAGTGCAAAGCCAGCGCCACGGAGAGCTGAGATAAAGGCCAACTGGGCAGAGGAGCAAGGGGAGGCAGGAGAGCGCTCGGTTACTCCTCCTGACAGAAATGACAGCTCCTGGCCACAGGCTGAACCGAGCCAGAAACCCAAAGGAAGGCGGCCGAGAGACACCTTGAGGGAGGAGACCCCAGGTACCACTCTAATGGAGGGGAGCCTCTGACCTGGTGTGGGCCACAGCCTCTAGGCCGGGAAAGCCACAGGGGTGAGGTGGATGGGCCACACCCTGTGCCTTCTCCCCTCCACCTGTGGGGTACTCTGGAGTTGCAGGGCCCATGTCTCCCTCCATTGCTTCCTCCTCTGCAGAAGCCACGGGCCCTGGGACACCCCATGGGTCGCCTGAATTCCAGGAGCTGCAGTGCCACCGTAGCCACCTGGCCATGGAGCTGCTGTGGATTCAGCAAGCCATCAATAGCCGGAAGGAGGTGGGTATGGACTCGGAGCCCCTTCTGTGTGTGCCAGGAGTGGGGGGTGAGGAGAGAGCTGCGTGGCTTGCATGGTACAGTCAGTGTCTCTTCTCTCCCTGACCAGTACTTAATACTCAGACAAACCTTGAGCGCCCCTGAGGCGGACCG
This sequence comes from Ochotona princeps, assembly GCF_030435755.1. Classification (NCBI taxonomy): domain Eukaryota; kingdom Metazoa; phylum Chordata; class Mammalia; order Lagomorpha; family Ochotonidae; genus Ochotona; species Ochotona princeps. Next base: position 23,361,420 of record NC_080833.1, read on the forward strand.
GACCGGAGAGCAGACCAGGACATGTTCCAACCCCGGGGGCCAGGCCTGTGGGCTGATGCCGTCCCAGCCACCAGAGGAGCAGTCCTGCCGAGTCAGGATCCCTAGAGAACCAAGCCACATGGATGACACCTGCCAGCGTGGGGGCAGGTCTCGGGGCCGCAGATCCTCAGAGCGTCCAGTGACTACTGACCAGAACAGCATTGAGGCTGAGAGCACAGCGCTGTGCTGCATGAGTGCTGGCCCACACAGCCTAGCAAGAGGGCACAGGCTCACCAAGGACCCGAGCCAAGGAGGACAGGCACTGGAGGGGGGCTGTCTGCAGGAGGGGCAAATCCTGGAGGAACAGACCACAGGAGTCCTCAAGCCTAGAGCAACCTGTTCCAGGAAGGCCAGGATCCAGCTGCGTGAACTCTTTGAGGACCCTGACATGAAGGACAAGTGCCTCCAGTGGCTGGACCCCCAAGACTCTGACTGCCAAACAGGCAGGTCCCAGGCATTGGGCCTCTCGGAGGACCCCATCCTCTGGGAAAGGACCCCAGCAGGGCCAGAACATGAAAGCATGGATGTCAGAAGGGCTAAGCCAGCCAAGAGCCAGACCCCCAGGAATGGAGCTTCCACAGATCCTGATGGCCAAGGGTGCAGCAGCCAGAGGACTGGCCTCTGGTGCTCACGGCTGCCCGAGACCCTTTCACCTGCAGGGTCCAGCCACACCGGAGAGAACCAATGGAGGGACGGGCAGTGGAAGACAGGACCTGCGGGTTAAATCCTGGGGATCCAGGGGGCCCCAGGTCCCAGAGGAGGGGGTAAGGGGTGAGCAGTGCAGGGCCTTATCCCCCACCCCCCCTCCACACCTCACCCTGGCACTAGCTCTGACTCCTGCCCTGTTCCAGGCCATTGGCTGACTAGTGGAGCCAAGAGAAGCCAGAGCAGAGTTGGCAGGGGTAGAGAGAGGAGAGACAAGGGCCAGGGACAGCCCTTTGTCCCCTGCCTGGGCTCAACCCACATTTCAGGATAAAGAGGTTTATAGGGGGAGTGCAGTAGGGAAATTGATGGAGAATAAAGGTTTTTCTTGGATTCTGAGCCTGGTTGGTTGTCATCCTCCGCCTCTGCTGGGACAGACTCTGGGTTCTCCTGTTATCTTCATGTTGGTATGGCTCATTGTACAAGAGCCAGCTGGGAGCCATTCCCACCTCCCACCCTCAGCATGTGTAGCTTTCCTGCTTGGCCATGGCCCCTAGAGCCACCACCTCTGGTCTCTGCCCAGACCAGAGTGGCTCTGAGGCACTGTAGATGACAGGACACAGGATTTAAGTGTGATCCCTCACCGGATCTCACCAGGCCCCAGGGTACTCCTTCCTGCTCTTGAGAAACCCCAACCGGGAAAGACTGGGTAGACCCTGCTCACAGGGATGTGCACCTACCAGAGGCTCTCCCTGCCCTCCTGGCTGGCAGGACTGGACCCAGCCTCCCGTTGGCACTGTTCCTGGCCCTGCCTTAGTTGCCTGGCGACAAATGTGCGTCTCTGAGAACACACTATGGCAGGTGGCAGTCCAGCAGCCAAGAGGATAGTGGTGTATCGGAATGGAGACCCCTTCTCCCCCGGCCATCAGCTGGTGGTGACCCGACGTCGCTTCCCCACCATGGAGGCCTTCCTCTGTGAAGTGACATCAGCCGTGCAGGCGCCACTGGCAGTGCGTGCCCTCTATACGTCTCGTGACGGCAAACCCATCACCGACCTGGCAGATCTGCAGAACGGAGGGCAGTATGTGGCTGCTGGCTTTGAGCGCTTCCAAAGGCTCCAGTGAGTGGGCCAGGGAGAGCCAGGGAGGGAGGCAGTGGTGGCAGTGGTGCAGCAGAAAGTGGGCACTAGTATGTATACAGGAAGCTTGTGTAGCAGCGATGGGGCGGGAGTCCCCTCTACTAACAAGGAGGACAAGTGCAGCCACAGACAGTTGGGCTGCAGGATGAACCAAATTGTGTCTGGCACGCTAGATCCAGTCTTTCCCCAAAGTTCTTCTTGACTGGCTCCCACGTAGCCTCCATCACCAAAGACCACAATAACCCATCACTTCCTCCCTGGCTAGCCACTCCATCCTCCCTGGTTAGGCTAGGGCCACTCCCCTTTGCAGGGTCTGGCTGTCTGCTAAGGTGGGAGGTGGAGCCAGAGGGTCTTACAATGGAGAGCTGGCTCCCAAGCCCTGCCATTGGCTCACCACTGAGACTGGCTTGGCTTTGTTACTTCCTCTGACTTCAGATGAGGTCACTTCTCAGAGTTTCACTCAACATGGAGGAAAAAAGCTGCTAAGACAATATTCTTGGCTACAGTAAGATACGTGGTTTGCAAGTCTTTCTTGGCCTAATATCACGGCTTTTGTTGGACATCCCAGCCTGATCCAGCAGGAGTCTAATGTGGAATTGAGTCACACACAGCCAGGTGACTGAGGGCATTCCAGCTGGGCAGCCACTGGGCTCTGAAGATCTCTGACCTGTTTTTTCAGCTATTTACCCCCTTCAAGGAAGGACCGTGGGAGGAAAAGTCACAGTTTACAGGTGAGTTACCAGGGAGGCTGTTCCCTGCTCCCCGCTTCCCATGCTCCTGGTGAGGCAGGAGCTCTGTAGGCAGCTGAATCTACCAGTTCCTGGGAGATACTTTTCAGCCATAAAAGCAGCCGCTGCCCTTGGGGATCAGGATCTCAGATACCCCTTGTTACTGTGCAACCTTTCATCTCATGTCCAGGCTGTGGTCCCCACAGGAAGTTGTGGACCACACATGGGACAGTGGGTAGGATGTGGTTTAGGGGACAGTGAAGCACACTTTGGTGGAAGGTGTGACCAGTCCCCCTCCTTGCTCCTGTCCCAATCCAGCTCCTGCCCTCCCGCCACACCTGCCTCATCCCTAACCTGAGGTCTCAATCCACTTTTGATGTGGAGTCTGACTTGGCTTTCAGGGTCCTCCTGTGCCTCACCGACCTTATGAAGGGGTCCTTGGACAGAGACCACCCGCAGGTGCCCCTTGCTACATTCAGTGAGTGTCAGAGATGGGGAGCAGGGTAGGGTGTCTGTCTCCTTGAGACCAAGAAAAATGGGGGTGCACTTGTCCCAAGAGCTCCTGGTGCTGCTGGCAGCACAGGAAGCCCAACAGACTTCTGGGCCTGGGGGGCGTGGAGGGGGAATGAACCAGTGTGCCCCACCCCCTCACAGATGGCCAGTCTGGAGCTCCTCCCCCTTACCAGCCTGCTCTCTGTCAGCGTGTTCAGGAATGGCGACCTGCTAAGTCCCCCATTTACTCTGAAGCTGTCTCAGGCTGCCCGTGAGGACTGGGACACCGTGTTGAGATTCCTGACTGAGAAGGCCAAGTTGCAGAGTGGAGCCGTGTACAAGTGAGCATGGGAGTTGGGGGAGCCCACAGCAAGCCTGCCCCTGGGTTTGGGCTGCTCCAGTGGATTAAGAAGCAAAGTACATGTCCCTGCAGTGGCCCTCCTCCAGGGTCACAGGGAGAGACAGAAAGGCCCACACCTGGCCCCACCCTTAGAGGAGGACATCACCTCCAGGGACTCGGGATGGCCCTGCCCACCCCTCACAGTCCACTGTGTCCTCCAACTTTCACCACGTGCACTCCCAGACTCTGCACCCTGGAGGGACACCTAATCTCTACAGGGGAGGCCCTGGGGAATGGCCAGTACTACGTTGCTGTTGGAAAAGAAGACTTCAAGGCCCTGCCCTACGTGGAGCTGCTGGTGCCCAGCCCCTCCCAGCCTGGGGGCTGCTGGTCTGTCCTGGAGGTGGAGGGTGGCAGTGGGGGCGGGGGCAGAGGTGGCCTCCCTTGATCTGGGTGCTTTGGTGTACCGTGTCCTTTTCCACCCTGCAGTCTTTGCTTCCTTCACACAGGCATCCACTAGGCCGGAAGTGCAGGCCCCACAGGCAGGGGGTAGGTGATGGTGGGCACCCTGGGGATGGAGGAAGAGGGTAACACCTGTTGCCACCCGGCTCTGACCCTTGTCTCTGCATCCTGTCGATGCTTGTGAAGTAGGCATTGTGCCACTTCCCAGAGGTGGAAAATGAAGCTCAGAGAGGGAAGTGGTTTGTTCAGAGTGATGCAATTAGGGGCCAGAGGGGCACTTGGGCCTCGAGAGCTCAGGGCATAGGACCTAAGGAGTGCCTTCCTGCTGAGCTGGGCACGGGGAAAGGGCAGTGGCTCAGCACTGTGGAACAGCATGGCCTCCGGGAACTTGCCAGCTTCCCCACCCATTCTAGACCAGAGAGAACGGGCCCATGGGTACAGGGTGCAGGGCGGGGAACACGGTGAAGTTTACTGAGCATCTTCAGGTGCCAGCAGTGGCCACTCCGTCCCTGGCGAAGGCAGGCTGAAGGGAAGAGGGGGCGAGGGGGAGGATGCATGCCCTGAAGATGGATGCCTGCACCTCTCCCAGGTTCCCATGGGTAGCAGGGTTCATTGTGATATCTGGGCTCAGGGAAGAATGGTGAGGTCAGCCTGAGGCCAGGGTGCCAGTGCAGTGTCCCTTCACAGGCCCACGGCCTTGGGGTACAGGCAACCCCACCCTCTCCAAAGGAACCAGGCCGGATGGAGCCATCCGCGTTCTATGCCAGACTGCAGACAGCCGTTCAGCCCTGGAGCAAGTTCTCTGCTCTGGCATTTCCATCAGGTGGGGTCCCAGTGCCCTTTGACATGTTGTATGACAGGACGGTGACTGCTGTTGCTGGGGATGCCCAAGAGGGCAGCCTCTGGCTGCCCCTGACCTTGCAGTCCATTACCTGCATGAGACCGGAACCACATGGAAAGGAGTCAGTGCTCACTCTGAAGCAAGTAGACTCCCGGGGAGGGCTTTATATGGTTTATATGAGGTGACTGTGGGGCCCCAGCCCTCCTCTTGGGCAGTGGGGAATGTGGATGAGGCCCAGAGGAGGGGAAAGGGCTGGGAAGAGAGCGTAGGGAAAGAATGCCAAGGGGCCCCTCAGCCTGGGCATGAGCCTGTGCCCTGTCGCTACTTCACCAGGAGCTCGGGGAGTGTATGCAGCTTCCCAGCCCAGCAGGGAGGCCGCAGAGGCCCAGGAGGTAGCAGAGGATGAAGAGACCCAGACGGAGGAGCCCCCAGATCGGGTAAGCCAAGGGAACAGGTGAGCCAGGGCATTGGTAGCATTGCACGGGCACAGATGTGCTGAACCAGAAAGTGGCAGCCTAGGCCCTGGGAACGGCTCTCCTCGGGACTGCCCGACCCTCCCAGAACCCAGCTGCTCCTGCCCGCTTAGGTGCGGCAGCAGTCCCTAACTCCTAGTCTCTTCTTCCTCTGGGGTGGGGACTCTCAGCTGAGAGCAGGGGTGGGACCAATTGCAGCTTTGTCCTGTACACCTTGCACTGCCTGCAGTGGCCAGCACAGATGGTGGCTGAGGTCCTGTCGCTGAAAGAACAGCCTGTGTCTGGGACTGAGGAGGCCATCTCGGGCTCGTCCCCTGCCCTGCTGTCCTGAGACTTGACGACTGCAGAACTGGGGACCACCCACCTTGCACTGTGTAGTGACCTCCTGTAGCCTGTTCCTGTGGAGCCAGAGCCCCCATGCTCCCTTCCTCATTGCTCCTCAGCCCACAGCCCTACCTCCCCTCTCCGAGCTGGACAGCCCCATCCTTCCAGGATTCTCTGATCAGAATGCTGCAGCCAAAGGAGCCTGGGAGACAGACTGCAGACGTGGGAATGGATTGTCACAATAAAAGATGACGACCAGCTCCATTGACGGCAGGTTTATGGAAACTGTTGCTCCCCAGCAGTCATGCTGGGTGCTGAGTTAGGCAGGGCTAGGCTCCTGTTATCCACCTGCCAGGGAGGAGGCAGCAGTGAGGGGGTGCTTGCTCACTGCAGGGGTGGGACAAGGCAGGGTGAACAGACAGCTCCTCTCCCACCATCCTGATGTGCCTGCTGCCCTGCAGCACTCAGCCAGCTGAGACACTGGCCCTGGAGACCTCCTGTGGACACCTCTGGCTCAGAGACCACAGTGAGGGTGCTGTAGTCCGTGGCATCTGCCTGCCGTGTGACAATCCATAGGTCTCAGTAGTAGCGCCTGGGCAGGGCTTGGGATGACAGCAGGAGAGCTGCTGAGGGTGCACATAGTCGCCCGTGTGTGGTCTGGGTCCCTCACAAGATCCATGAGGTAGTCATCATCCGCAGGGAAGAGGAGGAGGCAGAGACTGAGGGAGAAGTGCCGGCTCTCTCTGCTCGGGGCCTGAGCCTTGTGGCCCAGGGCTCTGGCACAAGTCAGAGTGTGGACGGCTGCCTGTGGGCCTTGTTCACCGAGCTCGCGATGCACAGCATGATTCCGGTCACCGTGAACACCATGCCAACAACAGCTCCTGGAGTAACGGGCAAACACCAGGGGGCTGTGGGCTGGGCCATGCCAGGAGGAGCTGGTATTGGGCAAACACCATGGGGCTGTGGGCTGGGCCATGCCAGGGGGAGCTGGTGGGGACGGGGAGAGCTCACTCAGGTTTGATCCAAATGTCTGCCCCAGCTTCTGTCCCCAAAGTGTCCAGGGGAGGGAAACTGATGACTGTGAGGAAGTAGGAAGGGCGCAGAAGTGAGGGGCAGCCCTGGGAGAGGGGCTGTGGGACTCAGCCCGGCCCGGCACAGCCCAGAGAGCGCAGCAGCCTTACTTACGGGTCCCACCGATTTCTTCTCCAAGGATCTTCCCGACAATCAGTGTGAAGATGATGGCCAGCGAGTTACAGATGGGCACAGCAAGAGTCAGATCTGAGTTGGGGGAAGAGGAATGTCAAAACGGGAAGCATCCCTGAGAGGCAGGAAAATGCCTTTCGGGTCACACCTTCCTTCACCATCATCATCATCATCATCATCATCATCATCACCATCCCATGCCTTCCAAAGGGGTGTGATGACTCCAGAGGAAAGTTCAGGACTTCAGGCCAGCTCTCCTGCCCCAGCATTCATGCTCTCCCAGGGTTCCTACACAAGGGCCAGCACTTGGGTATGAGGGCAGTCAGGCTGGGGGGTGAGAAGAAGGCCTTTACATTCCAAGAGAACCCCTGAGATCCAGCCAGCCAAGTGAACAGAGAAGCAGATGCTCACGGCCCTGTGCACGCACAGGGTACGGGTAGGACTACCAGGCACAGCCACTGCTCGAGAAGCTAGAGCTGTGAGCATGCTCACTGCTGCACACGCAGCTCTCAAGTTATTTCCATGGTGTGGTGAGCCAACTACAATGCTCACAACCCCACAAGGAGAGAACTGTCCCTGCTGTGTACAAGGCAAGGGAAGCGAGGCAAAAGTCCCACAAATATAGGTGAATTAGAGGTTTAAATTTATTTTATTAATTGGGAAGGCAGACAGATGTCCATTTGCTTTCACTTCCCAAATGGCTGCAGCAGTCAGGGCCAGGCCAGGCAGGAGTCTGGAGACTGGAACTCAATCTGGGTCCCCCCCACAGGTGGCAGAGACCCAGGTACTTGAGCCATCACCCGCTGCACACAGGACGGAATCTCAGAAGAGGAGCTGGGATTGAAGTCAGGCATTCTGACATGCTGGAGTCTCAGGCAGTGTCTCAACCACTGCACCAAGCTAGGAGTTTAATTTTAATTTTTAAAAATATTTATTGTTTTATTGGAAAGTCAGATTTACAGAGAGAAAGAGAGACTAAAAGATCTTTCCTCCTCTGGTGCACACCCCAAGTGGCTACAATAAAATGTAGCCATTTTATTTTATTCATTTGGAAGGCAGAGAGAGTATATTCAGATGGAAGATTTCGCTTTCTGTTTCACCTCCCCTCTCGGAAACTCTGCTCAAATAAAATAATAAAGTGCATTTTTTTCTAATTGGAAAGGCAGATCAGAGTTATGGAGAGAAGGAGAGACATAAGATCCATCCACTGGCTCACTCCCCAAGTGGCCGCAACACCTTGACCTGAGATAATCTGAAACCAGGAGCCAAGATCTTCCTCTGGGTCTCCCACGCGGGTGCAGGGTCCCAAGGCTTTGGGCTGCCCTCTACTGCTTTCTCAGGCCACAAACAAGGAGCTGGATGGGAAGTGGAGCAGCCAGGATATGAACCAGCGCTCATATGAGATCCTGGCGCATGTTAGGCGAGGACTTTAGCCACTAGGCTACCGTGTCAGGCCCAATCTCTTTCTTTGTAACCCTGCCATGTATAAAATATGGCAGTATACAAATGTCAACGGAAAGAAATTTGCCTTCATTCTGCTGCTCTGTATGTTAGGTACCATGCTTGAGGCTTCCCATACACTGCATTAGATTCTCACAACGCTGTAAAGCTGACTGTGTAAAACCGAGGCTGACAAGGGATTTGCTCAAGGTTGGGCAGGTCCCATAGAGTGTACTTCCAAAAGTTCATGCAAAATGGAAGTAGAAATCAGATTTTTGATAAAAAGAAAAATATTGAAATCCATGTGTATTATTTGTTTTTTTTTTAATACTATTTATCTCCCATGAATTTTCTGAAGTATCTTCATATCATGGAACCAAGAGTGTCAAAGATGGGGCCAGCACCATGGCATAGCACACTAATATTCTGCTGAGGCACTAGAATGCCATATGGCTGCTGGTTTGCATCCCGGCTGCTCTACTTCCCATCCAGCTCTCTTCTAGTGGCCTGGGAAGGTAGTAGAGGCTAGTCCAAGTCCTTGGGCCCCTGTACCCACGTGCGAGATCTGTAGGAAGCTCTTGGCTTCTGTCGTTAGATCAGCTCAGCTCTGGCCATTGTGGCTATTTGGGGAGTGAACCAGTGGATGGAAGATCTGTGTCTCTCCTGGTCTCTGTAAATCTGCCTTTCTGTAGGAAATGCCCCCTGGATTTCTGCCTGCTCCCTAGTGGGCATGACTCACAGCTTTCCCACCCATAGCTTCTAGCCATGCGCGTGCAACTTACCCTGTGAGATGACTGGGGAGGGTCTAAAGGGATAAGGCATGCTTTATAGCTAATTACGGTGTTATCTTGGGTGAAGGGACTGTTGGGACATGCCCTCCTGCCCTCCCTATTCCTTGTCTATATAAGTTTGTATTTTCTATACAATAATTGGAGATCTCCCACCAGATTGTCCTGGTGGTTCTTGCTGCTGAAGAACACTGTTGAGTCATCCTTTCGTAGCCTTGGGACCTTTCCAATAAAAATAGATACATCTTTGAAAAAAAAAAGTGTCATAGGCAGCACTGGTTACAGCAACCAGCCCTACCTGACCCTTCCGACCCTTCTGTTTCCCTCTGCTGCTGCCCAGGGTTGCCTGGCTTTGAATCTCTCACGGTTCTGGTGACACACTCAGGGCAGAAGGCACCCATGAGGGAGCTGAGCCACAGCCTCCCTCCCCAGGGTGACTCTTCCAGAGACCCACCTGTGGATGCCAAGGTGAGGTAGTAGAGCAGGGAGCCGCACTGGTTGAGGAGGAAGGGCATCAGGTACTGTTACCAAGAGAGACCTGCATTCAGTGTGATCGCTGTGGAGCAGCCTGCCTCGCCTCCAGTTAGTGCTCTTCCCTGCAGGAGGGGTGCTTAGAAGGGCCCAGCGAGCATGAAGCCCATTGAGCAGGGCCTGGCCAGGGCAAAGCAGGAACCAGACCCAACTCCAGGCCTGAGCTCCAGATGGCTTTTCCCTCAGCTCAGCTGGCCCATCCTCTTCATCCCACAAGGTCTGGGGTGCCACTATTACCCCTTCCAGGAAGTCCCTCAGCTCAGCCTCCCTCTGTCTCTAACTCTCTCCTGGCCCTCAGCCCCAAGATGGAGTTCTGTCCCTGCCCGGCTTTGCCACTAGCATTCCTGAGGTACAGGTGGTTCCGCACGTGCCTCCTTGCCCTCTCTTGTCCGTGGCCAACTGGAGTCTCCCTCCCTTTGGAAAGAAGCTCACTTCACAGCAGCTGCCTCATATTGGCTGAGCCGGAGGGATGACTGGAATAAAATGCTAATAATAGCAGCCATAAGTGGAGCACTTCCTATGCACAGGCCCACGCTAAGTGCCTTTTGTGTTCATCGCACATGGTTCTCACAGCTCTGAGCCACCTGCGCCAGGGCGGAGCGTGTAGGGACGCACCTCAGTGTTCAAGAAGAGGCTTTTCATCTCCTGCAGCAACTGCCGGGCCCACGTCCGCTCGTGCACCTGCTGCAGCCCGACGGACGCCCGCTTCAGCAGCGGCTGCGTGCCACCCCACAGAGCGGCCACCAGCACGAGAGCCAGCACCTGCCCTGAATGCAGAAGGATACAGAGTAGTCTCACTCGGCCCCACAGCCCCACCACGGCCTCCCGGCACCACCCTCCCCGGACCCCAGTTCCATCTCCCTTCTTCGCTCCCCCGTACCCCGGCTACGGCTGACACATAGGCGAGATCCCGGGAGGCTGCCGGGACCGGGATCTGGGGGTCTAGGGGTCTAGAGGACCCGGGGAGGATATGGGATGGGAAGGAACTCCAGGGAGGGGCGTGGCCCACTACTCACCTAAAGACGCCTCCATGGCAACGCCGCGCACGTCTACTTCCGGGAACGAGGGGGCGGAGACCTCGCATCCGGAAGTGGCTCCAGAGTCTCTTTCGCCTCTTCCGGTTGTGTTTCAGCCTCCGCTTTCCTCGCGCAGCCTCCGGCAGCATGGTGAGTCCGGGGCTCCGGCGTCTCAGTTGGGAGGGTCCCAGGCGGGTGCGGGGGTTCCGTGCCGGGCCCTGACATTGCCGTGCTGTCCCCACAGAAGCCGATCCTGCTGCAGGGCCATGAGCGGTCCATCACGCAGATCAAGTATAACCGCGAGGGCGATCTCCTCTTCACTGTGGCCAAGGACCCGGTGAGCTCGGGCGGAGGGCGGGCGGGTGCCGCGGAGGGGCCGAAGGAGCCGGCTTCTCTCTCCCGGTGACGGTGGGCATACAGGACGCCCGAGTGACCGCGACGGGAGGACGAAGCTGATTCGTGAAACAGCCAAGGGAGAACGACGGGGTAGGGGGGGAAAGGACGCCTCACCTCCCCTACTCGGGGCGGACAGACCCCCGCTTTTTGAGGGACCCCCAGAGTGAGGACGTAAACTGGTTGAAAGTTTGTAATCTTAAGTCCTGTATCCACCAGGAGCGTGTCCCAAATCCTCCCAAACTTCAAGTATTCCTTTTCACACAGTAAGGGTGCTTATGGTACCTGTCTTGTGGGTTCACCTTAACATTCTGTGAGGAGCTTAGCTGGGGCGATAGAGTACTTAATGTCACTTGGATGTTAAACTTTTTAAAGATTTATTTTATTGGAAGGGCCGATTTACAGAGAGGAGAGAGAGAGATCTTCCATCTGCTGATTCACTCCCCAAATTGGCTTCAGTTACCAGAACTGAGCCAATCAGGAGCCAGGAGCCTCCTGAATGTCTCCCCCATGGTTACAGGGTCCTGAAGCTTTGGGCCACCCTCCACTGTTTTCCCAGGCCACAGGCAGGGAGCTGGATGGGAAGTGGAGCAGCTGGGACACCTACCCGTGCTCCTATGGGGTGCTAGTGCTGGAGCCATTTGATCAATGCATTACAGTGCTGCTGAGTTTTTTTGAGAGACAGAGCTGCTGGTTCACTCCCCCAACTCCTCCAGACTCCCACAATGGCCAGGCAGTGCTGGCTCAGGCCAAAGTGGTAGGCCCAGAGTCAGTTGCCAGTCTCCTCTGTGAGGGCAGGGATGCAGGTCCCAGAGCCTTCATCTGTAGGTGCAGCAGGAAGCTGGAACCCACACCAGGCATCCCAGTCCACATTGGAAGCCCTGAGCCAAACTTCTGCCCTGGCCTGACCGCTTTAAAGACGGGAACACCAAGGTTCCCCGGGGAACAGCGCAGTGCCTGAGATGAGATAGAGGGCAGCAGAGCTGGTTCTGGAACTCTGACTTGCTGCCTGCCAGCCACGCTCACCGGTTCTTGAACTTGACTCTGTCCTTTGTCCTTCTGAGAGAAGGAAGGTTGGGGCTGGAAAATTAGGACCCCTTTGCAGACCTCCGATCTCCAACCTCACTAAGGGAAGAGACTCCAAGATGGCTGGGTTTTTGTTTGTTTTGTTTTGTTTTGTTTCAAAAAATTATTTTTTATTGGAAAGGCAGGTATACAGAGAGGAAGAGAGACAGAGAGGAAGATCTTCTGTCTGATGGTTCACTCCCCAAGTGACCGCAAAGGCTGGAGCTGAGTCAATCTGAAGCCAGGAGCCAAGAGCTTCTTCTGGGTCTCCCACATGGGTACAGGGTCCCAGCTTTGGGCTGTCCCCAACTGGTTTCCTAGGCCACAAGCAGGGAGCTGGATGGGAAGCGGTGATGTCGGGACCTTAACTGGCACCCATATGGAATCCTGGTGTGTGCAAGGCAAGGACTTTAACTGTTAAACTACTGTGCCGGGCCCAATAGCAATGGCTGCCTTTTTTTTTTTTTTTTTGTCTGCTCCAGGTTCCTGCTGTTTCCCAAAGGTTTAGCAGGAGAAGCAGCCTTTTGGTGCAGCAGTGAAGGTGCTGCTGGGGGCACCAGCATCGGACGCTTCATGTCCTCTGCTTCCATCCAGCTTCCTGCTGATGGTCACGCTGGGGGACAGCAGGTGGGGTCCCTGTAACCCACATGGGAAGCCTGCATATAGTGCCTGCCTCTTGGCTTCTGCGGCAGATGGAGGCACCCTCTCTGCCTTTCAAATGTAATGAAAAATTCATGAAAATTTATTTTTACGAAAGAGAGGTGATCAGGAGAGAGGACAGAGTCTACCCGGTTGGAGGTGGTCGAGGGTTCTTGGGGCCGGTCTGGAGGCCAAGGCTCTTCTGGGAAGTGTGTGACCTGTTGTTTGATCCCTCCAGATCGTCAATGTGTGGTACTCGGTGAACGGGGAGCGACTGGGCACCTACATGGGCCACACTGGAGCTGTGTGGTGTGTGGATGCCGACTGTATCCTTGTGCTTGGCCAAGGCCGTGCTCCCAGGGCCTGGTGGTAGTGTTGGAGGGTGGGAGTTTGTGTTGCAATCACAGATCTAAGGAGGGGTGCCTCCTGCCCCTATATCTCATCTTCCTCCATCTCTTTATTTGGGCTGACTTAAGTTTCAGGCTGAGGGAGGTAGAATGCTCTCAGGTAAGAGGAAAAAAGGCTTCAGGGGCAGAACACAGAGGCCACCCAGTAGGCCTCTGACAACATCAAGGGCACAGGTGAACGCAGACTTTTTTTTCTATGGATTTATTATTTTTATTGGAAAGGCAGATTTACATAGAGGAGAGCCAGAAAGAAAGAAATTCCATACACTGTTTCACTCCCCAAATAATCTGAATGGTCAGAGCCGAGCCAGTCTGAAGACGAGAGCTTCTTAAGGGTCTCCCACATGGGTGTAGGGTTGCAAGACTTTGGGCCATTCACTACTGCTCTCCCAGGCCACAAGCAGGGAGCTGGATGGGAAGAGGGACAGCCAGAACACAAATTGGTGCCTATCTGGGATCCCAGCACGTGAAATGAAGGGATTAGACAATTGAGGTACTGCACCAGGCCCCCGACCTCTTTCTTAACACCTCTTCAGGGGACACCAAGCATGTCCTCACTGGCTCAGCTGACAACAGCTGTCGTCTCTGGGACTGTGAAACAGGTAAGTCTGGGTCTTTCATTTCTCTGGCAAGTATTAAGGGTCTGCAGGTACCTGTCTGAGCCATCGGGCTCTAAGCAAATAGAGCTAAATCCAGAGATGGCTGCCAGCTAGGGAAATAAGCGAGAGTGACGCAGTGAGGACAGCAAGAAAAGTGTCGTCAGAAGACAGGAGACCTTAGAGAGGAGACCGAGCAGTGTGGAAGGAAGGCCCGAGGCAGGCAGCTGACCGCCTGTGGTGGGGGGTGGCAGCAGCCCAGGCCAGTTTCCCAAGGCCCCTGTCACCTGAGCTGTGGCTTACAGCATGAGAAAGACGTCAGCATGTTGGCAGACAGGAGTGAAGTCATGGTGAGGGCCATGTACAGGTTATCTGATCTGGTTGGAGTCCTGCCTCCTGGCAGCTGAAATAGACAGTGAATAGAGAAGTGGGGGTTGGAGAGCAAGCCTGGAGTGCCGGACTTGGAGCTTGGCTCCATTCTGCAGCCTGAATGGCCTGCTGTGGAGGTGCCTGCGCATAGAGAAGCAGGTTCTGCAGCTGTAGCTAGGTTAGGGAACAGTGGGAGGTGCTGACTGCTCGGATGGCAGGCAGGGGTGCCCGTGAAGTTGCTCCCATCTCCTGTGCACTGGAGATGTGCAGCAATATCAGGCCAGGTCTGGGCTGGGGCAGAGTGCTGCTGGAGGGAGCCCAGTGTGCTGTGGTCCACTGTGAACAGGGCAGTGAGAAAGGCAGGAGACTTGGGCCGTCGCCACCACAGAGCAGTGAGGAAGGAATGGGGCGGGAGACATGAAGAGGAGCTGATGGAGGGTCCCCTTGAGCACAGGGTAGCCCCACTCTGCCTCTCCGCAGGCAAGCAGCTGGCCCTTCTCAAGACCAATTCAGCCGTCCGCACCTGTGGCTTTGACTTTGGGGGCAACATCATCATGTTCTCCACTGACAAGCAGATGGGTTACCAGTGCTTTGTGAGCTTCTTCGACCTGCGGGATCCAAGCCAGATCGGTGAGGCCTGGGGCCAGGGGGAGAGTAAGGGAAGAGCTGCGCTCGGGTCCAGGACCTGACATCTTGGGTCCCAATCAGACAGCAACGAGCCCTACATGAAGATCCCCTGCAATGACTCCAAGATCACCAGTGCTGTGTGGGGTCCCCTGGGGGAGTGCATCATCGCAGGCCATGAGAGTGGAGAGCTCAACCAGTACAGTGCCAAGGTAAGGGGCAGGGTGGCCCAGCACCCCCAGGACCCCTCCTCACCTGAGTCAGCCTCAGAACAGCGTTACTCAAGTGTAAATCTCAGCTTCTAGCTGTGTGTCAGAAAAATCTGGAGTGCTCAGCGCTCAAGATGCATTAATAAAAATCCTAGATAAGGGTCAGATATGGTGGGCCACCTGCATCCCGTATCAGAGGACCAGTTTGAGTCCAAGCTACTAGACCTGCCTGGCAACTTGCTTGTAAGCCATGGGTGAAGGCCCATGTGCTTGACGTCCTACACACCTGTATGGGAGACTGCGATGGGGCTCCTGACTTCAGGCTACCCCAACCCCACACTGGGCAGCTGGGGGAGTGATTGCCAGTTCCTCTCTGTCACTGTGCCTTTCAAATAAATAACATAAACCTTGGGAAGAATTGCCAGAGAAGCTTTTTCCTTGCCACCACAGGGTATCAGACCCGATGTTCAGCTTCTAGGCTGAGAGGTTATTCAAACAGACATGGTTATTAGACAAGAGAGGTCACGGGCTTGACAACACCTAGCATGTGAGTCAGAGCGTGTTTTGTGCCATCATAGAGGTATTCTGTGTCACAGTGGTGTGCACATTACATTGTGAGGACAAATGGCACTTTAAGTAGGAAACAAAAAGCATTCCTTGGGCAAAGGAAGCAGTGAAACCAAAGGCCACCAGTTAGGTAGAGCCTAGATTTGCGATGCACCACTGGATTGGGCGAGAACTGGACCTAAAAGGCCTTAAGTACTGGGAGCAAAGGACTTGGTTTTCAAATGTTTGCTGTCATTGACTCAGGTAGAGTGATAGAAAGACCTTGGATCTGCTACTTCACGTACCAGATGCCTACAATAGCCGGGGCTGTGCCAGGCCAATGCCAGGAGCCAGGAATTCTGCTCAGATGTTCCACATGGGGGGCAGGAGCCCAATTAACTGGGCCATCACCTGCTGCCTCCTCGGATGTATCAGCAGGAAGCTGGATCAGAAGCAGAGCAGCTAGGCCTTGAACCTGCACTCTGATACAGAATAGAAAACAAACCTGTTGCCTTAATGTGCTGCACTAATGTGCTGCAGTGCAGCACTCACTGCAGGAATCTGTTTGTTTTTTAAGATTTATTCTGTTTGTTCGTAAGGTAGTTACACAGAGAAGGACAGAGAGAGAGAGATCTTCCATCTGCTGATTTACTTCTCAGATGGTTGCAATGCCCAGGGCTGGGCCAGGCTGAAGCCAGGAACTTTCGGGTCTCCCAGAAAGGTACAGGAACCCAAGCATTTGGGCCATCTTCTACTGTTCCCAGGCACATTAGCAGGGAGCTGGATCAAAAACTGAGCAGCCAGGACTTGAATTAGCCTCTATGGGATGCTGGCATCACAGGCAGCAGCATTACATGCTATGCCACAATGGCAGCCCCTGTTTTTATTTTACTAAGATTTGTGTTTATTTATTTGAAAGGCATGGTTACAGAGAGATCTTCCATCCACTGGCTCACCCTCCAAATAGCTGTAAAGGCCAGGGCATGACTTAGCCGAGGCCAGGAACTTCCCATATTGGGTGCAAAGCACTTGAGCCATCCTACGCTGCTTTGCTAGACAGCAAGGAGTTAGGTTGGAAGTGCAGCAGCTGGGACTTGACCCATATGCAATACCAGCATTGCAGGCAACTTTACTCGCTGTGCCACAGTGCTGGCCCTGCCCCAGGAAACTTTAGGTCACTGACAGCTTCTCTCTTTAGGTTTCTGCAGGCTACAGTTTGGAAGATGAGTCTAAACTAGTCAGTATGTGTTGGGGTTACTCAGAAGTGGCTAATAAGACAGATGGGCTGAGGAACGGGAGAGATTCAGTGTGTTGCAGTTTCTGATATGGGTACCTCGTTTCTGCGGAGGTGGAATTGGGCCCAGACTGAATCTTGCTCCTTTTCTCCCAGTCTGGAGAAGTGTTGGTGAACGTGAAGGAGCACTCGCGGCAGATCAATGACATCCAGCTGTCCAGGGACATGACCATGTTTGTCACCGCATCCAAAGACAACACGGCCAAGGTCAGCCCGGGCTCACAGGCTGGCAGGGCCGCCTCCCACTCCTGTGGTACACACTCTGCCTCACGTTCCCCAGGAAGAGGGGACTTTTGCAGATTAATTTCTCCTCTGCCTTCTCTCTGCAGCTCTTTGACTCCACAACTCTAGAACACCAGAAGACATTCAGGACAGAGCGTCCTGTCAACTCAGCTGCTCTTTCTCCCAACTACGACCATGTGAGGGAACTCCACCAGCCCCCAGGGGGTGAGGGTGGGCTGGCAGGTCCCCTCTCTTCATCTCTGCCCTCTGCCTTTGGTGTCTTCCCTCTGTGCTGCAGGAGACCTTAACCTCTTAAGGGGGAGGGCACAGAGCATGGACTTTGCTGCCCCTGGGCCTACATGTAGCTTCTATTTCCTTTTAGGTGGTGCTGGGAGGCGGTCAGGAAGCTATGGATGTGACCACAACCTCCACCAGGATTGGCAAATTTGAAGCCAGGTAAGGGAGACAGGAGCTCTTCCGAACGCCAACTTTGTGTGTGGGGTATTTGGGTTTCCAAATAAACACGAACCATATCTACTGGCCACTGGGAAGTGCAGACCGCTGTGTGACAGGCTTGTCTCACCTAGCAGTTGGGGTCCTGAACACTCAGGGCCTAGACATATCATTTTGTTTCTCTGGGCTCAGGATTCCAAAACTAAGGCCAGGTGTTTGGCGCTGTGGTGGAGTTGCTCCTTGTGATACACACATGTCGCACCTGAGGGCTTGGTTCGTGTCCCAGTTGCCCTGCTTCCAGTCCAGCTTCCTATTAATGTGCACCCTAGGAGGTGGCAGGTGATGTCCCTGGTCCGGGTTGAGTTTCAGGCTTCTGCCTTCAGTCTGGCCCAGCCCTGACTGTTGGAGAGCGTTTGGTATGTGAAGCAACAGATGGAAACTCCTCCCCCTGTGTCTCTTTGTCATTTTCCTTTTTGTAAAACAAAAATGAATAGTTAACATTTTTTTAATTCCTCAACTGAATATGGGATAACAGCAATACCTCTTAAAACTGCTGGGCCATCATTGCGGTACAGCAGGTCAAGCTGCTCACCAGCATCCTACATTGGCGTGCACTTCAAGTCCTGGTTGCTCTCGAGCCAGTTCGACTTCCTACTACTGCAGGACAATGAACAAACCATTGCTAAATGGCAGGACCAAATTACCACCCATTCGTATTAACCCTGAATACAAATGGCTTAAATTCGTCATTCAAACCTCATAGATTAACATAGTGGATTAAAAAAATAAAACCCATCTATTTGTTACCTACAGAAGACATACCTCACCAACAAAGATCAGTGGAAACTATATCATGAATTTTAGTGGTTTTGTTTTGTTTTATTTAGTTTCATCTCTTTAAAACGCTTTGTTCCTCATTAAATTCTTCACCGACTCACAGATCATACAGTAGCATCATTTTCTTCAAGAACGTTCTTGACTTTCTCATTTCTTCAATGACACATTAGTCATTCAGTAGCATATTAACTTCATGACGTTTTTAATTTCTTCTTCCTGGTGTTGATTTTGTATTGTGGCCTTTCATTTAAGGGGATGTATAATAACTGTGTAATGCAGACTATCATATCATATCCAGATGTGAGGATACAATGCAGTATGCATCTCTACTTCCAGACAAGGATGGACTCCCAATGAAACGGTTAACTAAATCTTGACAGTAGGGTGCTGGACTCTGCCATTTTCCATGTCCACAATGATGGACATATCACTGTGAAGAACTATACTATAGTAATAATATAGGGGAACTCATTGGGGGTGGGGGAGCTAGAGGAGGGAGTAAGGGAAATCCCAGGACCTATTGAAAAGTATCATAAAATGGTAAGAATTTTTAAAAAGTAAAAATAAATAACATGAAAGCTGCGGGAAGGGGAGCACTGCCGGGCACATGTGAGCATGCAGTCCCGCAGCCACCCCTGCCCCGGCTGCACAGTGTTACCCTTGTGCTCATCTGCCCTTGGTCCACGGCCCTGCTTTGTCTTGCTGGTGTGGTTGGCTTTGGGCACTAGCTGCTCCGACGTTTTGGAAGTTGCTGAAGGGTAGGTTCACAATGACCTGCCTTCTCCAGGTTCTTCCACTTGGCTTTCGAAGAAGAGTTTGGAAGAGTCAAGGGTCACTTTGGCCCCATCAACAGCGTTGCCTTCCATCCTGATGGCAAAAGGTAGGGCCTCAGTGTTGTGGGAGGGCTCTGCCCCATGAGCCTCCACCCCTCTCCCCTGACCTCTGACCACTCCCTGCCTCTCTCCAGCTACAGCAGCGGCGGCGAAGATGGCTACGTTCGCATCCACTACTTCGACCCTCAGTACTTCGAATTTGAGTTTGAGGCGTGAGAAGCCAGATCTCCTTCCTGGAGAAGGTTGCTCACAGAAATTTTGGACTCTGATTAATTAATTAGTTTGGTAATAAATTGTTTCTGGGCAGATATTTTATGGGATCTGTTTATTTTTATTATTATTTTTTCTAAACATTTACTTATTTGAGGAAGATATCTTCCATGCACTGCTGTACTCCCCAAATGGGGCACAGCAGCCAGAGCTGTGCCACCCCAAAGCTAGGAGCCTGGAATTACATCCAGGTCTCCTGTGTGGATACAGGGACATAAATGGAGCAGCCAGGACTCAAATTGGTGCCAGCATTGCTGGTGACAGTTTAATCTGTACCACAGGCCATGTCATCATTTTCCCCTCTGACACCCCAGCAAGCTGCTGCCAGTCAAGGGTATCTCCCTACACTTTGATAACTTGAGATCACATATGGACCACCCTAGGTTCAGGGACCTCACATGAGAACCTGAGGGACCTGGAGAGGGCTCAGGAGGGGCACAGGCAGAAGCTGTCGGCCGGTCGAGAGCCTTCCATCTGCGCCCTGTCCTCCACCAGCTGCCACATCTCCTCCCATGCTGTCTCCAAAGGTTTGGGTTGATGTGTCCAGCCCAGAAATGGGCCTGAAGAGGAATGGGAACAGTCCTGGCCAAGGGAGAAGAGGGGGTGGGGGATGGCACCTTGCAGTAGCCACAGGCTCTGGGGTTCCACGCAGGGCCAGGTGGCACAGGATTGAGGACATAGAATGGGTTCTGGAGTTGCTCTTAGGGTTGGTCCAGCGCAGACACAGTGCGTGTGTTGGAGTCCTCAGTTCACAGACATCTGTGGAGAGGCATCTGGGCCTCAGTCTCAGTTTTGCTTGGCAGGACACTGGAAGAAAGGGCAGTGTCCTAGGTTGGGGGGTGGTGACAACTTGGCATACAGCCTCTCCTTTTTCCAATCACTGAGGAAAACGGGACAAAAACACCAACCTACTGTGTGACAGGTTCTGTCGCGAGGGAAGAAGCAGGGTAACCTTGCCTGATAGCAGAGTGAATTCATGTCCTTAGGGCCAGCCAGCACTGTGGCCATAGTAAGGCCACCACCTACAGGGCCAGCATCCCATGTGGGTGCCAGTTTGTGTCCTGGCTGCTCAGCTTCTGATCCAGCTCCCTGCTAATGCACCTTGGAAAGCAGTTCAGGATGGGCCAATTGCTTGGGCCCTGTACCCATGTGGGAGACGCAGAAAGAACTCCTGACCCCTCGCTTGTACCTGGCCTTGCCCCAACTATTACAGCCATTTGGGGGGTAAATCAATGGATAGAAGACCTTCCTCCTCTCAATTCTGCCTTTCAAATGAATTGTCTTTAAATTTTTTTTTTTTTTAAATATGGGTACAGTTGTGGCATTACAGTCGGTGTGCCTATGACACCAATATTCCATATGGGTACCAGTTCAAGTCCTGGCAGCTCCAGTTTCCATCCAACTCTCTGTGAATGCACCTGGGAAAGCAGCAAATGATGGCCCAAGGGCTTGGTCCCCTACACCCACGTGGGACGCTTGGAAGAAGCTTCTGCTTTCTGGCTTTGGTCTGGTTCAGTCCTGGCTGTTAAGCCATTTAGGAAGTGAAACAAGGGATGGAAGATCTCTCTTCTCTAACTCTGCCTTTCAAATTTAAAAAACAAAAGAAAATGATAAAAAATGTGGGGGGGGCCCAGCGCTGTGGCCTAGCAGCTAAAGTTCTCACCTTGAAAGCGCCGGGATCCCATATGGGTGCTGGTTCTAATCCCAGCAGCTCCACTTCCCATCCAGCTCCCTGCTTGTGGCCTGGGAAAACAGTCAAGGATGGCCCAGAGCACTGGGACCCTGCACCTGCATGGGAGACCCGGAAAGAAGTTCCTGGCTCCTGGCTTTAGATAGGCGCAGCACCGGCCGTTGTGCTCACTTGGGGAGTAAATCATCGCACGGAAGATCTTCCTCTCTGTCTGTCCTTCTCTGTGTATATCTGCCTTTCCATTAAAAATAAATCTTAAAAAAAAAAAAAAATGGCCTCAGCAAGATGGCTCAATGGCTAAATCCTCACCTTGCATGTGGTGGGATCCCATGAGTGCCAAATCATGTCCTGGTTGCCTCGCTTCCCATCCAGCTCCCTGTTTGCGACCTGGGAAAGCAGTCCAGGACAGCCCAAAACCTTGGGACTCTGCACCTGCATGGGAGACCTGGGGGAAGCTCCTGGCTTCAGATTGGCTCAACTCTGGCCATTGCAGTAACTTGGGGAGTAAATCATTAGATGGAAAATCTTCCTCTCTTTCTCCTCTCTGAATATCTGACTTTGCAATAATAATAATAAAAGCAGGGAGGAGACCCATGTCAGTGGGGCCAGCTCTTGCTTTGGGGTTTTTTGCAAACTGGGCAATGTGGGGACAGGAGAGCAGCAGGCAGGCTGCTGACCAGGCCAGCCAGAGAGGAGCAGGGTGGGTCAGGACTGCACAAAGTGTGTTTAAGAGAAAGGCTACTCCCACTGGAGAGCATGAGCTGGGATGGGGGTAGACCTGACTAGGCAGGGCTGTGGCACCTGTGTGCCTCATGTGGACCAGATCAGGGAAAAACCAGGCTGATTATTCCTACTGGTGCAATCTACAGTTAGAGTGGGTGAGGGTTGTTGGGGCTTAGCCACAGCATCAGCTGGCAGAAGCTGGCACTGGGGTCTAATTCTGTCAAGTCAAACCACAGAACCACCTGGAGAGTGCATAATCCGGGAGTGGGAGTGGCCTGGGAGGGAAATAGTGGGCTCCTCCCTCTTGGGTTACCACCCTCCATGGGAGGGCACAAAAACTAGGGCAGGGGCTGGGGTGGCTAGAGAGACACCCAACAACATCCGTGAAGGCTGGATAGTTGAGCTGGTTAGATGGGACATGGTTCTCATACCCATTGACATGTATGAGAGCAGAATGGGATGTGGGACAGATTGGACTAGTCTGTCACACATACTGGCAAACCAGGGTAGGGGCGGGCCTGGTGGGGGTTATTGTGGGTCCCTCCGGATGGACTGCAGCCCCCACTGGCTTAAGCAAGGGCTGAGTATGTGCTGGGTAGAACCAGGCTGGACTGCAAACACCCATTGGTTCCAGTGGAAGACAGGGCTGAAAACAGAACCAACCCAGCAACTGCAACCACCAGCTGATTGGGGCGATGGACTGTGCAGGGCCCAGTTCTTGCCAGTACATACAAGAATCTGGTCTGGGAACACCTCAGACAAAGTTTCTTTGGGGATCCCCCCCAATCGAACTTTCAGACTCAGAACACTAGCCATCAAATGAGAGGACAGAACAAGTCAATCAACCACCTCAGCCATATGTTGGCAGTGAAAACTGGGCAAACGGAGACTCTATAATGGACTGTGTCAATCAGTGGATTCTCCAACAACCGCATTGCGCTTGGAGTGGTGAGAATGGCAGCAATTCAGATCTGTTGAAATATCAAAACCACCCTGCCGGCTCTACCTTCAGACCAGAGATGGTCTCCCCAAGAAACTGATGAACTTATCTGGACAATAAGATGCTGGACTTTATGCCTGGTAGATGCTTCCAATGAAAGAATCTCAACTGAATTTGAACTGTGGTAATGCAACAGGGTGGAGGAATCCACCATGGGAGGGGGTGAGGGCTTGGGGAGGGGTGGGGGGAATCCCAGTGCCTATAAAACTGTGCCACATATTGCAATGTAATCAATTAAAAAAAGAGAGAGAGAAAGGCTAGGCGACCTTGGGTTCTGGGTGGGAGAACTTTCAGCAGCCTGTTGGCTGCTGGGAGGTCCCAGACCAGGTTGGACTCCATGCTTAGAGCCTTGGCTCCAGCCATTGCAAACACAAGGCGAGCTGTCCCCAGGCCTGCCTGAGCTCCAGAGGTTTTCTCTTCCTGATGAGTACGCTGAGAGGGATTGTGGAGATCAGGGTGGGTCCCAGGCTCCACCTGCCACCAGCATCATGCAGCTTGAAAGCACCGGGATCCCATATGGGCACCAGTTCTAATCCTGGCATCCCTGCTTCCCATCCAGCTCCCTGTTGGTGGCCTGAAAAAGTAGTCGAGGATGGGCCAAAGCCTTGGGACCCTGCACTAGCGTGGGAGACCCGGAAGAGGCTCCGGGCTCCTGGCTTCAGACTGGCTCAGCTCCAGCCATTGTGACTGCTTAGAGAGTGAATCATCGAATGGAAGATCTTTCTGTCTCTCCTCCTTTCTGTATATCTGACTTTGCAATAAAAATAAATAAATCTTTAAAAAAAAATAGAGAAAGGCTAGGATGAAAGACCTGGGACAAGACAAGCAGATAAAGGTGGCAGATTTCAAATTGGCTGGTCCAAGATGGCATGCTCAGAGGAGTGCGGGGATGGAAGATGGGGCAACAGAAGCTACATCCAGTGTACACCTTGGAGAAGGGGAAGGTCAGCCTTCCTCTCCCCGACTGTTAGTCTGATGAGATGAGGCGTTGTCTGGGGCTGAGTGTGCCATGAGCCTATTAAGGACCAAAGGAACTGCCACTGTGTGCCCACCAGGTGCCAGGCAAGGTGCCAAACTGTGCTTCAACTCCGTTAATACTCACAGTTCCCCTGGGGAAGATGGCTGCTGTCAGGTCGCTACTGAGGCGCCTGAGGCTTGGTAAGCTTTGTGATCACCCAGCAGGTGCGTGGAGCTAGGAATCAACTCAAGTCACCTTACTCCACTTGCAATCCCAGGGACAACTTTTTTTTCTTAATATATTTTTTATTACAAAGTCAGATATACAGAGAGCAGGAGAGACAGAAAGATCTTCCATCCAATGATTCACTCCCCAAGTGAGCGCAATGGCCGGTCCTGTGCCGATCCGAAGCCAGGAGTCAGGAACCTCCTCCAGGTCTCCCACATGGGTGCAGGGTCTCAAGGCTTTGGGCCATCCTCGACTGCTTTCCCAGGCCACAAACAGGGAGCTGGATGGGAAGTGGAGCTGCCAGGGTTTAGAACCGGCGCCCATGTGGGATCCCGGGGCGTTCAAGGCGAGGACTTCAGCCGCTAGGCCACAGCGCCAGGCCCCGACAACTTCTTTTTGCGGCATCTTTTCCCCCTCGGTCCTGGTTTTCAAGATCAGAATATACTTGCTATCTGGCTACAGACAGAGTGGGCAGGCGTAAAGGATTGGCCTTGAACCCGGCTGTGGAAATAATCAGAATGTGTGAAGTTTGGAGGTAGCAGAAGCAAAGACACACAAGGGTGCCCTTAAGAGGGACACTCACTGGGAAGAAACTGCTGTTTTTTAGGGAAGGCTGGTGCCAAGGCAGCTGGCACCTGCCCCTCTAGCATTCTCTGAGCTCACCTCTCCTTTTTGCTATTATAGAGGAAGGTGCCAAAAGGGGAGGCATAGGTGTGCAGGTGTGTTCAAACAGCACCAGTAGCAGTCCCTTCCCGAACTTCAGCGACAGTGGGAACTGGCAGCCCAGCTGCCACACACAGTCAAGGAAGAGGAGAAAACTGGGTGTCTTAAGCTTGGGGCAAGCAAGAGCAAAGGCTGAGTGGGCACAGCACAGATGGAAGGGGTGGCCAGCCTGGGGAGAGGGCAGAACAATGGGCACAAGGAAGCGGGGGTTCCAGGTGGAAGGGGAGGAGCTGGGACTAGGCGGCCACTTAGCTGGAACAAGTCACGCGCTACCAGCTCCCAGTCATGGGCTGGCTCAGCCGATCCAGGATGAGCTGGGTGAGTGAGTCTCCAGCAGGGTGCTGTCTGTGCACCAGGCTACAGGCCCCTTCCCCCCGGGTGCAGCACGCAGTAACGGCCCGGACAGGACTGGAATGGGCCCAGGGCTCGGCTGCAGTTGTTGACTGAGGCATGGTTTTGCGTCAGGGGTTGGCAGCCCTGCTCCTCCCATGCTGCTGTATCTCACAGGGAAGGGGTTTCACCTCTCCATGCCCTAGGCTGCCAAGCAAGCGGTGCCTAGTGCCTGCTTCAGTGCGCCAGCCAGTGGCTGCCCTCCATCTGCCTAAGCCTGCAGTCCATACTCTGCTCTGCACCCCTGCAGGTCTCCACCAAAGCTTTCCTGTAGAGGCCGCCCCCTGGTGGCCGGGAGGCAAATGAGGGTCTGGTTGTCCGGCCCCCAGCTCAAGACCATGAGGAGGGAATCACGGACCAACAAGAGAGCAACAGAAGCCTCCAGGAGCCCAAGAGGTTGATAGCAGGGCACCCAGGGAGGTAGCAGGTGATGATGGATCAAGTCCTTGGGTGCCTGACACCTGAGTGGGAGACCAGGATTGAATTATAGGCCTATGGCCCGGTGGCATGGCCTAGCGGCTCAAGTCCTCGCCTTGCATGCGCCAGGATCCCATATAGGCGCTGGTTCTAATCCCAGCAGCTCCACTTCCCATCCAGCTCCCTGCTTGTGGCCTGGGAAAGCAGTCGAGGATGGCCCAAAGCCTTGAGACCCTGCACCCCTGTGGGAGACCCGGAAGAGGTTCCTGGTTCCTGGCTTTGGATCAGCACAGCATCGGCCGTTGCAGTCACTTGGGGAGTGAATCATCGGACGGAAGATCTTCCTCTGTGTTTCTCCTCCTCTCTGTATATTTGACTTTATAATAAAATAAATAAATCTTTAAAAATATATATATTAGGGCCCGGCACGGTGGCCTAGCGGCTAAAGTCCTCGCCTTGAACGCCCCGGGATCCCATATGGGCGCCGGTTCTAATCCCGGCAGCTCCACTTCCCATCCAGCTCCCTGCTTGTGCCCTGGGAAAGCAGTCAAGGACGGCCCAAAGCTTTGGCACCCTGCACCCATGTGGGAGACCTGGAAGACGTTCCTGGTTCCCGACTTCAGATCAACTCAGCACCGGCAGTTGCAGTCACTTGGGGAGTGAATCATTGGACGGAAGATCTTCCTCTCTGTCTCTCCTCCTCTCTGTATATCTGACTTTGTAATAAAAAATAAATAAATCTTAAAAAAAAAATGGGTCTGACATGATGGCTCAGTGGCTAAGTTCTCTCACAATGGGATCTCATATGAGCACCGGTTCATGTCCCAGCTGCTCCACTTTCCATCCAGCTCCCTGCTTGTGGCCTGGGAAAGCAGTCGAGGATGGTCCAAAGCCTTGGGACCCTGCACTCGTGTGGGAGACCCAAAAGCAGTTCCTGGCTCCCGGCTTTAGATTGGCTCAGTTCCCGCCAGTGCAGCCATTTAGGGAGTCGAGAGATCTTTTTCTCTCCTTCTCTCTGTAAATCTGATCTGCCTTTCTAATAAAGATAACTAAATTTAAAAGAAAGGAAGCGGGGCCCGGCGGCGTGGCCTAGCGGCTAGGGTCCTCGCCTTTAGCGCCGGGATCCCATATGGGCGTTGCTTCTAATCCTAGCGGCTCCACTTCCCATCCAGCTCCCTGCTTGTGGCCTGGGAAAGTAGTGGAGGATGGCCCAGAGCTTTGGGACCCTGCACCTGCGTGGGAGACCTGGAAGAGGTTCCAGCTGTTGCGCTCGCTTGAGGAGTGAATCATTGGATGGAGGATCTTCCTCTCTCTCTCCTCTCTGTATGTCTGACTTTGTAATGGAAATGAATCATCTTAAAAAAAAAGAAAATGAAGGGAGGAAGGAAAGGAGGGAGGGAGAAGGAAAAGAAAAAGAAAGGAAAAGAAAAGAAAAAAAGAAAGAAAATAAATAAAAACAAGGAAGGAAACCTTCCTCCAGGACATCTTAGCTGTACCCTCACCGGGAGTTAGTGAATGTAGGGAAATTGTTTCCAGCATTGCTAGGTGCCTAGAGCATGAAGAACCTTCCCCGAGGTGTAAGGTTCCTAGCGTGCCCTTGACTATGGAGTTCTTCAGGAAAGACCCAGGGAGATGAGGAAGGAAGGCCCCTTGCCTCTCCAGGGAGCCTTGCAGCTGCTTCCAGCCTGGGTAGGTGGCCTTGGCCCCGATGCCAGTGCTAACTCTGCCAGCCTGTTTAGCGACCTGGGCAGAGCGGGTCCAGCTGACGTCCCTGGTTGGGGGCAACAACACCCCCCCCCCCGCCATCACAGCCTACAGTAGCAACTTGTCTTCTTTGCAGCACCGCTTCTGGGGGCCGAACAGGGACTGCTCCAGAAGCTGTACCCATTCAGCCCAAGATCAGGGACTTGGCCTATGGAGTCCCCATGCATGGACGCACTTCCCCAGTGCCCCTCCCGCGTGCCCCCCGCCCAGGGTCTGGCTAGAGAGGGCAGGGGTGGGCCACCACCCTGGGACCTTAGGGAAGGCCATTGCCAGGCCTCAGGTCAGGTTTCATGGATAGGAGACCAGAGGCGGGGGCCCTGGGGTGACAAAGAAGGGATGTAGTTTCTAGGGAGGCCTGCTGGTGGGGGGCATGGTGGCAGCTCAGCACCAGGAAGCGGGCTCCCTAGTGGGAATGGGCCAGGGCATCATCGTGCATGAGCTAGGCATGATCACAGCGCGAGGGTCACTGGGCCACAAGCTCAGCCGCCACGCGGGGGTGGGTGGTGCAGGGAGAAGCGAGGGCCAGACCCACCAGCGAGGGCCCTGTACCCCTCCTCCTCCACACCCCTAACACACACACAATGCCCACCCCACTCCCTGCGACAGCGCCCAGCTCCGGAGCCACTCGCTGGTAGTGCCAGGCATCACCCAGTCTCAGGCCCTTGTGGTGGTAGAAGAATGGAAAGGAAGTGATGATGGATTCCAGAGAGGACAGCGCCTGGGGAAGGAAGGCTGGGGCTCTGGGAACTGTGCAGGTCATCGGCCTAGCCTGCCCTGTCCAGCGTTCAGGCTCAGCACCTTCCACCCTTGCAGGAACCCCAGCGCACCCTAAGAAGCTTTGTGCTCCACTGGCAGCGGAGCCCCTCCATCCCCTAGCCCCATTCGGACAGGGCAGTCCCCGGCATACCTCGCAGGTCCTTGCAGCAGGTCCTTGTGCCCTCGCAGGTCCTTGCAGCGTCCGGAATGCTGCCCGAGTCTCCCCTGACCCTGCAGGAACAGGCCTAGGCTCAGGGTCTGACGCTCCCAGCAGTGGAGGCACCAGTTACCCCAGGCTGATGCTCCCAGGCCTCGGCTTCTGGATGGAGTCCACGCTCCGGGTCTGGGACCCTGGCGACAGCAGCAGGAGGTGGTAGCCAGTGGGGCGCCTCTAGGCCCCGCAGGAGCTCCGCTAGGGCCTGCCGCCGCTGACAGGATGAGTTTCCTGCCAGCTGGGGGCTCAGGGGGACCGGCTTCTGGCGGGGCACAGGCTCCAAGGAGCAAGGCAGCTAGCTGGGCAGCTATTAAGGAGACCCCTTTAGAGGAAGAACTTGCATAATTTCACAGCCTGTTAAAGAAAACCTCAAGTTCACCATCACTGAAATGGGAAGCTTATATTTGCCTGTACCCTGAGTCTCAGGAGCCACTTGATTTTTTCTTTTTTTTAAAAGAGTTTTTAAAACTCTGGAATCCTGACACTCTCAATGACTTAAAACGAGAGAGAAAGAAAAAGAAAATCCGTCCTCTTCTGCCCTGTACGCTGAGTGATGCCCTGACTGGAAAGTGTGGGTGTGAGACTGGGAACCCTACTTCCCCCAGTACCTCAAAAACTTGGGTGGGGAAAATCCCTGGGTCCACCTTAAAAGCAAGCAGCTGTGTAGCTGGCTCCCCTCCCCCTCCACAGCTGGAAGTGCCCCCTCCACCACCCTCAGCTTCTGGCTGAGGTCAGCCCTCCGGAACCCCATCCCCCTACCACTGCATCCTGTCACCGGGCGTCTGCCGCCCAGATGATGAGCTGGTGTTTAGCGGTGGGACCCAGAGACCACTGAGCAAGGTTCAGTTCACAGGCTTTCAGTCTGAGAAGAGACACCCTTAAGCTGCTGAAATTACAGTCAGCTTTCTATCAACCAACCAACCAACCAGAGAACTTCTCCACCCACCCACCTTCCTCATTAGTTTTTTTTAAAGATTTATTTTATTTATTTGGAAGGCAGAATTAGAGAGAAAGAAACGGAAGGAGAGAGTAGTGAGAGACAGAATCTTGCATCCATTGGTTCACTCCCCAAATGGTTGCAGTATCTGAGGCAGGACAAGGCTGAAGCCAGGAGCCCAGAGTTCCTTTTGGGTTTCCCACACCGGTGCAGGAGCCCAAGGTTTTGAGCCATCCTCTGCTGCTTTCCCAAGCTACAAGCAGAGGGCTGGATCAGAGGTGGAGCTGGTGCTACAGGGTGAGGACTAGCTTGCTATGCCACTGTGCCAGCCCCCAAATAAATACATTTTTTTAAAGATTTATTCATTTTATTACAGCCAGATATACAGAGAGGAGGAGAGACAGGGAGGAAGATCTTCCGCTCGATGATTCACTCCCCAAGTGAGCCGCAACGGCCGATACACGCCGATCCCATGCCGGGAACCTGGAACCTCTTCCGGGTCTCCCACGTGGGTGCAGGGTCCCAATGCATTGGGCCGTCCTTGACTGCTTTCCCAGGCCACAAGCAGGGAGCTGGATGGGAAGTGGAGCTGCCGGGATTAGAACCGGTGCCCATATGGGATCCCGGGGCATTCAAGGCGAGGACTTTAGCCGCTAGACCATGCCGCCGGGCCCAAATAAATACATTTTAAAGGAAAAAAGTGAGGGTTATAGGGAAATTCTGGCCTCCGGGGGTGTATGTGTTTGTGTGTGTGTGTTGAGTGCATGTAAAATACTAAGTCGTCTTGAGCTAAAAAATGAAATCACAGATGGACTCCCATAATATAAGCATAAAATCAGAACTGCTTCTTGAAACCGGACTGGGAGGGCGTCAACTGTAAAATGTCAGGCCAGTGTTATCAGCAGGAATGAGAATGTGGCAGAAAAGCAAAGGATCTGGGCCTGGGCCACCCCACATGTCCTGAGCCTGCACCTCTGAGCCTGCACCTCTGGAGTGTGGGTCCAGCAGCCTCTCTCAGCCAGCTGTCCAGGGAATCCTGATGAAGGTGACCGCAGGAATGAGGATGGCGCCACCCTTCCGAGAGTGGAAGCAAGGCCACAAGCACTTGGGCAGTTTTGGCACAGGGGGCTGCCAGCCTCTGGTGTCGGAGCTGAGCGCCGGTTACCTAAGTGCCAGCATTATGGTTATGATCTGTGCAGTTTTTCAGTGTTTACATGCTACTGCAATGCAGAGTTGAAAACTGGGAGTTACTCTGGTGGACTACCCAAGCAGTGCAGGGAGAGGCGAGGGTGAAGGGCCCTTGCCCAGCTCTACCTAGCTTTGCCCTTCCTCTTCAGTCAGCTCCAGGAAACTCCAGGGGGCAGTAGAGCCTCTCTAGGGCCAAGCAGGGGGTGGGGGTGGGGTCGTGGCTCTGTCCTAGCCAAGGCTCAGAGAGGGCCTGTGACTTGCTCAAGGTCACACAGAGAATACTTTGTGGTGTGCGCAAGGGTGAGGACAGCTGGTCGACCTCCTCCCGCGTCTGGAACCCCTGAACCTGGATCTTGGGAAGAGGGCCAAGACACTGGTGTGAATGATGCTTTTCTTATCCTGGAGCAACTTCCTTTCTGGGAACTGGGTGTCTCCTTCTGGGCAAAGACAATAAAAATCATCCAAGGAGCCCCCCGCCCCACCCCCACCGGATAGGCATCACGTGGCTCTCCAGCTAGCAGCTCAGGAAAATTCCAGCCCTTGCACACTTGGCCTCACACACACAGTGCTCACAGGTCCCTGCACCCTGCACCATTATCGCACACCCTGCCGCAGTGTGCACCCACTTCTCACCCTTAGCTTCTACCCCCATCTACCCTTCCCTGGGCCACTTTGCCAGGCTCACCCAGTCGATCCCTCTCCCTCAAACCCACCATGTCGCTGGGACCCCTGAAATTCCAGGCAGTGGGTGAGGACGACGACGAGGAGGAAGAAAGTCTGGATTCGGTGAAGGCTCTGACGGCCAAGCTGCGACTGCACACTCGGCGGCCTTCGTACCTGGAGTGGACAGCCCAGGTCCAGAGCCAGGCCTGGCACAAGGCCCAAGCTAGATCTGGGCCCGGGGCCTCAGGGGCTGTTTGTGGTTTTGACTCGATGGATTCTGCCCTTGAGTGGCTCCGAGGGCAGCTGGTAAGTCTGGTGAGGTGGACAGCCTACAGGATCTTTGGGCCAGTCTTGGTTAAAGCCAAAACTATGGGTGTAGGGAGGGGTAAAAGGGATCTGAGCCCCAGCAGGTGCCTGGTCCTGCATCCTGGAGCTGAGATGCTAGGACTGCATTGGACCAGAGCCTAGCTGAAGCAGGATCCCATCCAGTCTACTGATGGTGTTGCTGCGATCAGGGGATGGAGCCCTCCCCCTGTTGGCCGTAAGCTATGAGCGGGAGTTGCTGTACCTCAGATACTGGGTGAAGTACCAAAGGGGCACATAGGGTGCTGGACAGCATCTGCTGGCAGAGTGTGATTGCCTTCTCAATCACACCGGTGCAAAGAAAAGGACGGCCAGGCTCTGAGGTCCTGCTCAGCTGGTCTGGGAAGGGAGCCCCAGGCATCTGGACTCTTAGTGGGGAGCAAGAGCTGAGAAACAGGGAGAGATCCAGCGGTTGTGAGGGGGGCTGGGAGGACACTTCAGGGCCAGGTCCGGAGTGTTGACCGGAAAGCAACAATGGGCTGGTCCGGCGGGCTCTCGCCCCCTCTCGGTCACAGCAGGAGATGCAAGCTCAAGACCGGCAGCTGGCGGGGCAGCTGCTGCGCCTGCGGACCCAGCTGCACAGGCTGAAGATGGACCAAGCATGTCACCTACACCAGGAACTGCTGGACGACGCCGAGCGGGAGCTGGAACTGGAGCCAGGGGCGGGCACGGCCCTGGCTCCACCCCTGCGGCACCTGGGTCTCACGCGCATGAACATCAGCGCCCGGCGCTTCACTCTTTGCTGAACAGCGCCACTGGGGCCCCTCCCCAGCCTGCCTGGAGAGGGAGAGGTGGAAGCCAGAAGTTCCCGGCGCTCCTTAATAAACGCTCTCCCTGCCCCATCAAGGTCTGTGCCGCAGTTTGTCACGCCCGAGGCCTGTTCGTGGTCTGTGGCGAGAACCTGGAGTGCCCCCGGGGGAGGGAGGACGGCAGGCTTTGGGTTTGGAGAGGAACCCGGGCATCCCCATCTCGTCCACACCTCCATCTCTGTCTCTGCAGCATAGAGATCAGAAGCAGGAAAGAACTTAGGATCGTACGTCAGACCCCTGTGAGTGATTTAGGGAGCGGCTGTGGACTGCAGCTTCTTGCAGCCCAGGGTTCAAAGGCAGCTCGCTGTGCGTTTCATGAGCCCTTGAGGAGGCCCCCTGAGTCCCTGAGTCCAAGGCAGAGACGTCCTCACTCGGCAGGAAGCTGGATGTGCACGCATAGACACAGTCGGTGCCCGTGACCCTGTCCAGCAGCGCACGTGCGAGCCGAGCCCTGAGCCCAGCCTCAGCTCCAGCTGCGGGCGGCTCTGCGCTCTGCACGGCGGGGGCCTGCGCGCTGCACCTGGTCCCGAACCCCCACGCTCAGTGGGCAGGTTTTCACCCTGTGTCTCTCGGCCTTTGTTTCACTCTATCTGACTTTCCAACGCAGGCTTCCTCCTGCCCCCACCCATTTCCTGTCCCCCCCACTTCCCTCGGCAGCTGAGGTGCACACAGCACCGGCTTCCACCTCACAAACCCCAACAGTGTTCCCCTCCCCCGTCCCCGCCGCTGGGGAAGGTTCTGAAGGGAGGACAAGACACAGTTCATTTTTTTGTTTTTCGTTTGTTTGTTTTGTTTTTATTAAAGCTGGAGGCGTCAAAATGCCTGATTTCTTTTGAGAGAGGTATTATTTATTTGAAAGGCAGAATGATGGAGTTGGAGAGAGAGGTCTTCCACTTGGCTGTATCACTCTCCAAAAGGTCTCGACAGCCAGGGCTGAGTGGGGTGGACGCTGGGAGCCTAGGTCTCACGTGGGAGTGGCAAGGGTCCAAAGACTTGGGCCGTCCTCTGCTGCTTTCCCAGGTGCATTAGCATGGGTCTGGATCAGAAGTGGAGCAGCCAGGACTTGAACCACACCCAGAAGGGCTGCTGGTGTTGTAGCACCAGCATCCTGGCTTCAGGGGCCAGCTCTGGGGCCTGCTGGAGGTTGCCTGCAGTCTGCAGCTCATATGCCCACACTGGTGCCACCCTCACTCTGCCCCCAGGAAATGAAGATGGTTGGCCTCTGCCGCTGCTGACAAGGTTCTTACCTCGTACCTACAGCACACAGTTGGGCTGGTCTGTTGCTGCGCGTGGGTGCCTGGGTTGACATGCTAACTACCTGCTGCAGGCAATGGTGCCAGGATTCCTACCCTTCCCACGTGTCATGATGGCAGGACTGTCACTCTGCCCTTTCAGTGGCAAAGGCTTCTCAGCCTATCCCCTGGAACAGCCTGTGGTCCAGTGTTCTGGCTGGCGGCCTCCTCTCTGTAATATAGCAATTATGTCTGGGTAGGTATGGTGCTGCAGGTGACCAGCAGCAGCTGCGGGGACCTGTGACACAGGTGGCCTGCTGCCTCACTCTAGCGGGGACATTGCCTCTGCTGAGTGACAAGGCCACTTCTGCTGTCAGATTGAAACCAAATGGCCGCTCAGCTCTTGGCCTGACATGGCATGGCGGGGCCACTGGCCTTCCACCAACAGCCACTCTCCTCCCTGCTCCAGGTGTCCAGGGTTGCCCTCCATCTCTGGTCTCAGTGTTTCTGAAGAGCAGAAGGGGCCTGCAAATGCCCTGCCACCGGCCAGCTTTAGCTTTTATTAAACGTCCTACTTGTAGTTTTTTTTTTTTAAGATGTATTTGTTTTCATTGGAAAGGAGATTTACAGAGAGAAGGAGAGATAGAAAGATTATCCATTCACTCCCCAAGTGGCTGCAACAGCAGGAGCTGAGCCAATCCAAACAAAACCAGGAGCTTCTTTTGGGCCTCCCACAGGAGTGCAGGGTCCCAAGGCTTTGGGCCGTCCTTGACTGCTTTCCCAGGCCACAGGCAGGGAGCTGGATGGGAAGCAGAGCAGCACTCATATCCATACGGAATCTCTGCACTTGGAGGTAGAGGATTAGCCAATTGAGCCAACATGCTGGCCTTGCTTTTTTTTTTTTTTTTTAGACTTACTTATTTTTATTAGAAAAGCAGATTTGACAGTAAAGGAGAGACAGAGCTCTTTCTCCGGCTGCTTCTGTCCAGAAATGAACACAGCTGCCAGAGCTGAGCCGATCCAAAGCCAGGAGCAGGGGCTTCTTCCAGGCCTGCTTTGTGGGTACAGGTTCCTAAGGTTTGGGCCATCCTTTGCTGCTTTCCTAGGCCATAAAAATATGGCACCCATATGGCCTGTCAGTGCTTACAGGTGGGGGATTAACCAGTTGAGCTATCATACTGGTCCCTGTGCAGTAAATTTTAAAAAAGATTTATTTATTTGAGAGGCAGAGTTTCACACACTAAGAGAGAGAGAGGAAAAGAGGGAGGGAGGGAGAGATCATGCATTTGCTGGTAAACTCTGCAAATGGCTGGGTCAGGTTGAATCCAGGAACAAGGAACCAAGAACTCCAGCCTGCTCTGTCATGTTCCTGGCAGGACCCAGGGCCTCAGGCCATTCCGCCTTGGATGGCAAGCTGAACATCACCATCCAGACTGGCAGCCAGGGCTCTGACCAGCCCTCTTGTGGAATGCCAGTGCCACAGTCAGCAGCTTAATTCACTGTGCCACCATGCTAGCTCTGTCTCCTCGACTTGACACTTCCAAGTGCCACTGCAGAGTGAGCAGGGTCTGGTCTTGAGACCCCATGGGGGGCTGTGATGACAGGAAGCTTGGGGTGTTGGAGGCTTGTGGTTGCACTGCTGGGGCCCGGTTGGCTGTGAAGGCCTGAGGAGGCAGGAAGTCAGGGTGGAACGTGGGCGCAGGAGACTGGCGGTGGCTACGCCAGCGAGGGGAGCTGCTGCCGAGGCTGGGCAGCCAGGCCGGGCCCGAGCCAGGCCGGGAGGACCATGTGAGCGGGGCTGGAGGGCTTCCAGGTTGGGCAGGTAAGGAGCCCTGTGGGCAGGGGTCCAGTGGTGGCAAGCATGGGAGGCATGGCAATAAGAGGGTGGCTATAGCTAAGGGTCGGAATCACGGTGGTAGGTGAGTGACTGAGAGTGGGTGAGTGGCTGAGGGTGGGAGGCCAGGTCTCCTGGGGATGATGAAGAAGCCTGCGGGAGATTGCGTGGGGTAGAGGGTGGCAGGCAGGGCAGACAGTGCAGCTGGACTGAACTCTACAAAGCTGGGGGAAGTTCAGGGACAGGCAAGATCTCCAGGAACCCTTCTGTCCCCTACCCTTTCTCAGTCCTGTGAGGATGAGGCTCTTGACACCCAGAGAGAGAGCAGCACAGTTGCCTCCAGGCCCTCAGCTGACCAGTGGCAGGGCCTGGGCAGGTCCCCTGCATCCCACTGCGATGGAGCAAGAGATTCTGGGACATCTTTCAGTTCTTGGGGCAGACCTCAGTGGCGAGACTGTCCTGGGAGAGAGAGAGGCATCTAGGATGTGGAGAAGAGGTGTGGGCCCCGGTGGCCAGCAAGGATGGTTGGAGTGGGGACCCTGCTGGGGGAGTATGTGGTGAGGGAAGGGAGGTTTGTCTTCCGGACTGGAGCCTCCGGAAGGGACGCATTCCATCTGACTTTGGAAAACTCCAGGCCAAAGAGAAGGCTGGGAGAGGGAAGAGGAGGGGCTGTTTGGATTCCAAAGACGATGCAGTTGGCCTTGAGCGGGGGCCAGCAGCTTGGCTCATGCCCAGTGTCGCAGCAGGAAGGCGGTGGCGGGAGCAGTGGTGCCAACTGAGTCCCCAAACCCCAGGGAGGTAGAGACCCAAAGAACCCCTGCAGCTCCCTGCCACCCCCTCACTTTCTATCGGAGCCTTCAGGTCTTGGGGGGCGGGGTCCCCAGCTCAGCTAGCCTCCCTAGATCCCCCTGCCTTACTGGAGATTTTCTTGACACACATTCTCCACCCAGTCAGCATGTCCCAGGCTTTCCCCGGGTTCCAGCTCCCTAGCCTGTGGCCTGTTTGAGGGAGCTGGGACTGGGGTGCACACAGTTAATCACTCTGGGCTTCTAGGGGCCCCATCCATCCTGGGAGAGCCGGTCCACAGGCAGGGAGCTGATTGGGGAGTGGAGCAGCCTGGACATGAACTGGTACCCACATGAGATGCTGGCGCTTGAGAGGAGAGAATTGGCCACTGAATCATTGTGCTGGGCTCCCTGTGCTGCATTCCTAAGGCTCCAGGGAAAGGAGGGTTCTGGGGCTGGGTACACACTCCAATCCCGGTGGGCACCGCACTAGCTCAGCAAAGTTCTGTGAGGTCCTCCTCGCCCTCCCAGAGCACAACCTGCTTCATCTGCCCTCCTTCCAGCTCTGTGCTGACAGATGGCTCAGGCAGGTGAGGGCAGAGGTGGTGGGGTGGTGAGTGAAGGGGTTCCAGATCAACAGCTCTTCTGGGAGGAAGAAAGAATCAAGTGGGTACAAGCCAACTGGGTGAGGGGACAAAGGCGCAGGAGCAGAGGACAGGCTTCTCTTGTGGGGACCCAAAAAGCTTCCTGGGAGAGCCGGGCAGTTTTGAGGCAGACAAAGGCCTGTTTGGGAGAGTACCTCAGATGTGCAGCCAAGGTCACGAACCTGGGTTTGTTTTTTTTTTTCACAAGGGTAAGGATCCCAGAGCAAACCAGAGGTGAGATAGTCTGTGAGTGTGGTGCAGGGCAAAGCACGCACCACTTAGTTAGGGTCAGGTGATCCTAAGCCCAACTCTGGATCTGCCATTTCCTTGAGCAAGTTCACCTCTCTGAATCCCCACTTGCTTCTCCATAACAGTCTGCTCCCTGCACAGTGCTGGCAGGCAGCCAGAGCCAACACTGTGCAACACATGGCAGGTGCCACAGAAAGGCTAGGCATCCCCTCCCCCTGAAAGTGGAGCACCAAAGCAGGGCTGTCCCAACCTGACTCACACCTGTGGGGGACCTTGGCAGGGCCGCGAACCGCCTGTTCCCCACACCCATGGTGTGGCTTGGCTTGTTTCCTGTACAGAGTGTGAGAACACAGGCAAGCTGGGCTCTGAGTGGGGCCAGGGGGTCTAGCTTAGAAGAGGGTCCCTCACACAATCACACACACACACACACACACACACACACACACACACACACACATCCTCCACCAGAGCCCCAACCTGATCATCACCACAGAACAGACCTGGACAGATGCATCAGAAACAGGGGCCCGGATGGCACAGACAGTGCAAGCAGGCGTCTATACCTGCAGGCCCAGCCTCCCGTAGGCAGTTTCAAGGTCAAGCTCACTACAGCAAAAACAACTCTGCACAATTGGGAGGTGAGGGCCAGGACCGAGTCACCAGTCCAGGATGTGGCCCCTAACCAGCAAACTCGGGGCTGATGATAAAGCAGCTGAGCTGCATTGCTTCTTCTTCTTTTAAATAAACAAATTAAATTTTTTTATTGGGAAGGGATTTGCAGAGAGGTTTACTCCCCAGGTGGTTGCAGTGGCTGGAGCTGAGCTGATCCGAAGCCAGGAGCCAGAAACTTCTTCCAGGCCATGAACAGTGGAGCAGCTGGGACATGAACCAGTGACCATTTAGAATCCCAGTGCTGAAAGGGGGAGGATTAGCCAATCGAGACATCACGCCAGGGTCTATAGCTGCATTGATTTTATTTACTTATTTTGAATTATTTTTATATTATTGGAAAGGCAGATTACAGAGAGAAGGACATACAGAGAGAAAGATCTTCTGTCCACTAAATCAAGTGGTTACAACAGCCGGAGCTAAGCCATTCAGAAGACAGGAGGTTTTTCTTCCGGGTCTCCCATGGGGGTGCAGGGTCCCAAGACTTTGAGATGTCCTCAAATGCTCTTTCAGGCCAGAAGCAGGGAGTTGGAAGGGAAGTGGAGCAGCCAGGATGCAAACTGGCACCCATATGGGATTCTGACAGATGCATAGGATTTAGCCATTAGGCTATCGCAACATGCTCTCGTTTTTACTTTTTCAAAAAGATTTATTGGGCCCAGCACGATGGCCTAGGAGCTCAATTCTTTTTTTTTTTTTTTTTTTTTTAAAGATTTATTCATTTTATTACAGCCAGATATACAGAGACGAGGAGAGACAGAGAGGAAGATCTTCCATCCGATGACTCACTCCCCAAGTGAGCCGCAACGGGCCGATGCGCGCCGATCCGAAGCCGGGACCAGGAACCTCCTCCGGGTCTCCCACGCGGGTGCAGTGTCCCAAGGCATTGGGCCGTCCTCGACTGCTTTCCCAGGCCACAAGCAGGGAGCTGGATGGGAAGTGGAGCTGCCGGGATTAGAACCGGCGCCCATATGGGATCCCGGGGCTTTCAAGGCGAGGACTTTAGCCGCCAGGCCACGCCGCCGGGCCCTAGGAGCTCAATTCTAACCTGTATGCATAGGGATCCCTTGTAGGCGCCGGTTCATCTCCTGGCTATTCCAGTTCCTGTCCAGCTCCCTGCTTGTTGCCTGGGAGGGCAGTGGAAGGGGGCCCAAGGCCCTGGGACCCTGCACCCACATAGGAGGCCTAGAGGAAGTTCCTGGCTTATGGCTTTGGATAGGCTCAGCTCTAGCCGTTGGGGCACTTGGGCCATCAACCAGCAGAGGGAGGATCTTTCTCTCTGTGTCTCCTTATCTCTGTTGATCTGTCTTTCCAATAAAATAAAGCTTTAAAAAAATAAGTATTTATTTATTGAAAGTCAGATCATATTTACAGGGAGAAGGAAAGATGGGGAGAAAGATCTTCAGTGCACTAATTCACTCCCCAAGTGGCTGCGATGACCAGAGTTGAGGTGATCCAAAGTCAGGAGCCAGGATCTTCCTTCAGGTCTCCCATGTAGGTCACCCACGTAGGTGCAGGGTCCCGAGGCCTAGGGCGATCCTCTGCTGCTTTTTATGGCTACAGGCAGGGAGCTGATTGGGGAGTGGAGCAGCCTGGACATGAACTGATACCCATATGAGAAGCTGGCGCTTGAGAGGAGAGAATTGGCCACTGAATCGCTGTGCTGGGCTCCCTGTGCTGCATTCCTAAGGCTCCAGGGAAAGGAGGGTTCTGGGGCTGAATACACACTCCAATCCCGGTGGGCACTGCACTAGCTCAGCAAAGTTCTGTGAGGTCCTCCTCGCCCTCCAGAGCACAACCTGCTTCATCTGCCCTGACCCAGAGTCTCCCAGACATCCACGCACACAGAGCCGTTACTTCTCCACGCCTGCCCCTCTGGAGACAAGGATGGGAGGGGGCAGGGCAGGGCAGCCTGTGCAGTTGAGAACCGCTCAGAAAGATGATTGTGTCTCTTGGCAGAGTTTTCATGTTGGTCGTGATTTCGTGGCGTTTACTGTTTCAATTCCAAAATGAGCACATGGCTGTTTTGAAAGATACCAATGGCACGGAGGCGTATAAAGAAATACCAGAAGTGCAGCCAGCCCCCGTTGCTGTGCGGGCTGTGCTCACCGGGGAAGCCTCGTAGGCATCTCTGTGGGTTCTGCTATGTGTGGCCCCAGAGGCACAGCAGGTGTGCCTTGGGCTCAGGAGGCTGGCAGCTCAGCTGCAACTGGCAATTCGGCCACCCATGTGCTTGTTGGTTATGAGGTCTCAGGTGAGTCACCTCACTGGGTTTGGCGCTCAGTATTTACATCTGTATAATGGAAACCATACACCCTGACTTCATAAGATTATTCCAAGAATTATGTGAAACGATGTACATAAAGGCTTAGCACAGAACTCGGTACAAAAGGACCCTCTCCACAGGATGCCTAGCTGCAGAGAGGTTGATCCTTCGTATGTTATTCCACAACTTGCTGGCCATTGTAGCTGGGATGACAGGCCGTGTCTGTGCACAGAGACCTACGACATGCTATTGAACAGTTTCAGCTGCAGTTTAGCATGGTCAATGGGAAATGGCGGTGGTCTGGACTTGCTACTTCCTGGAAAGTATTGCTGTTCTGTGTTGCTGTGCTGCTGCTGGGAGAGATGACTGAGGAGGCAGCTAAGGATAGGCAGGGCAGCCTTGTCAACAGTGAGGAGGCCGCTGGAGGGAACCTCTATGTCTGCCCAGCTCTGCATCCTCAGCTCTGTGCTACTGTTTGCCTTACAAGAGGGACCATTACATTAAAAGAGTATTGATATGCCAGCTATTTGAAAGGCAGAGTGACAGAGAGGACAGGAGGGAGACACAGAGAGAGAGATCTTCCATCTGCTGGTTCACTTCCCAGATGACTGCAATGGTCCAGGCTGAAGTCAAGAGCCAGGAACTCTATCCAGTCCTGCCACGTGGCTGGCAGGGGCTCAAGTCCTTGGGGGCATCTTCCACTGCCTTGCTAGGCACCTTCCCAGGGAGCTGGATCCAAGCAGAGGTGGAGGCACTCAAACCTGCATGTTGTTGTCACAGGTGGTGGCTTAACTTGTTGTGCCACAATGCTTACCCAAGATTTTTTTTTCTTTTTTTTTTTTTTTAAAGATTTATTTATTTTTATTACAAAGTCAGATAGATATACAGAGAGGAGGAGAGACAGAGAGGAAGATCTTCCGTCCGATGATTCACTCCCCAAAGTGAGCGCAACGGCCGGTTCTGTGCCGATCCGAAGCCAGGACCAGGAACCTCTTCCAGGTCTCCCACGCAGGTGCAGGGTCCCAATGCATTGGGCTGTCCACGACTGCTTTCCCAGGCCACAAGCAGGGAGCTGGATGGGGAGTGGAGCTGCTTGGATTAGAACCAGCGCCCATGTGGGATCCCAGGGCGTTCAAGGCGAGGACTTTAGGCACTAGGCCACGCCGCTGGGCCCTAAACTCTGTTTTTCAAATGTATTTATTTATTTGAAAAGCAGAGTGACAGAAAGGGGGCAGTGGGGAGAGAGAGAGAATCTGCCATTTGCTAATTTACGCTCCAATGCCCAAGTGGGAGCTACTGGAGCTTCAGACTCCTGGCTGTGTCCCAGAACAGCCTGTTGAAGTAATTTGGGTAATGAACCAGCAGATGGAAGCCCTTTCTCTCTCCACCACTCTGCCTCTCAAATAATAAATAAAACTTTTTTTTAAAGATTTATTCATTTTTTGGGCTCGGCAGCGTGGCCTAGTGGTTAAGGTCCTTGCCTTGATCCCATATGGCCGCTGGTTCTAATCCCGGCAGCTCCACTTCCTCTCTATCTCTCCTCCTCTCAGTATATCTGACTTTGTAATAAAAATAAAATAAATCTTTAAAAAAAAAAGATTTATTTATTTTTATTGGAAAGGCAGATATACAGAGAGGAGGAGAGACACAGAGGAAGATCTTTCGTTCAATGGTTCACTCCCCAAGCGGCCGCAACGGCTGGAGCTGAGCCAATCCAAAGCCAGGAGGCAGGAGCCCTTCAAGGTCTTCCATGTGGGTGCAGGGTCCCAAGGCCTTGGGCCGTCCTCAACTGCTTTCCCAGGCCACAAGCAGGGAGCTGGGCCTCCGGGATTAGAACTGGTGACCATATGGGATCCCGGTGCATGCAAGGCTAGGACTTTAACCACTACGCTATCACACCGGGCCCTAATAAATAAATCTTTAATAAAAAATATATCTTCATTTATCAAAATGCTCACAACAATCAGGACTGAATCAAACTGAGCCAGGAGACTGGAGCTCCATCTCCAGCACCCACCTTTCCCTCCGTTAACTTTTTGTGAATGGACTAATCTATTAAGAAAACTCTGGAGGCCTGTGTGAAGGCTCAGTTGGCTAATCCTGCACCTTGCAAGAGCTCGTATCCCATATGGGCATCGGTTTGTGTTCTGGCTTTTCCACTTCCCATCCAACTCCCTGCTTGTGGCCTGGGAAAGCAGTTGAGGACATCACAAAACCTTGAGACCCTGCACCTGCGTGGGAGACTCAGAAGCAACCCTGGCTCCTAGCTTTAGTTTGGCTCAGCTCTCTCCATGGTGGCCATTTGGGAAATGAGCCAGTTAGATGGAGGCGCTTTCTGTCTCTCTCTTTCTGTAAAATCTGCCTTTTCAATAAAAATAAAATAAATCTTACAAAGAAGAAAAAGAAAACTCTGGCTCTTCTAACTGAAGACTAGAGGCCTAAGCCCAGGGTTACTTCTCATTGTGCAGCATTTCCCACAATGTGGTCTCTACGCCATGGGAGGAAGCTTAAGTGGCATGGAAGAATTTTTACAAACAATAATTTCTGTGATTCTTTTCTTTTTAAAGTTTTTTTTTTAAGTTTTATTTATTCTTACTGGGAAGTTTTATTTATAGAGAGAAGGAGATACAGAGAGAAAGATCCTTTATCTGTTAGTTCACTCCCCAGAGCCAGAAGCCAGGAGACTCTTCTAGGTCTCCCACACAGATGCAGGGTTATTATGTGGAATAACATATATGTTACATATAATGCTCAGAAGAGCCCAAATATGGTTTCTGTTTATTTGAGAGCCAACCAGGGAGTGGGAGAGAGAGAGAGAGAGAGGTTCCCATTCTCTGGTTCACGCTCCCAAATGCCTGTAACAGCTGGGACTGGGGCCAGGATCAAGGCCAAGGCCAAAGCCAGATGCCAGGATAGTAATCCAGGTATCCTACGTGGATAGGACTCATTGGCCAGAGCTGGGTTGGGCCATCAGCTGCTGCCTGCTGGGGTGCATCAGCAGGGAACTGGATTGGATACGAGCTGGCACAGAGGTGTGTGATGTAGGTGTCGCAGGCCAAGGTTTAACCCGCTTTTCCTGTCCTTCTCCACAGTGCTCAGCCTACAATATACATGGGGACCCTTTTAAATTGCATATTGTGGATTTTTCACAATCCGAG
Source organism: Ochotona princeps (assembly GCF_030435755.1). Taxonomy (NCBI): domain Eukaryota; kingdom Metazoa; phylum Chordata; class Mammalia; order Lagomorpha; family Ochotonidae; genus Ochotona; species Ochotona princeps. The sequence continues at coordinate 23,404,294 of NC_080833.1, forward strand.
GCTATGAGAAACTCTGGGGCTAGATTTCCTTTCTTCAGGGTTGTTAAGAAATCATATGATGAGTTGGATTCTGGCAAAGTCATTTTATCAGCTCCTTAAACACTAGCTCCTTGGGCCAGTCCTAGACCATGCTCTGTCCCTTAGAAATAAAAACACAAAACAACAATTTTTCTTCCACCAAGCATAGGCCTATTAATTTTTTGAATATTCTTTTGGCTGTCTGCCAGATTCTTGCATAAATGTCTTGGGCCAATTTTTTTTTTTCCATTCAGCACAGAGGGTTAAGACCGTTATGTGCTCTGGGCCACCTAATGCCAAAATCTGTCAGAAATTGTCTAATGGGGCAATGTTGTAGTGCCACAGGTTAAGCTACTGACTGCCACCTTAGTCCTGGCTGGGGTGGAGTTGGACTGAAACTGAGAACTTCACCTGGTTCTCCCACGTTGGTGGCAGGCGCCCAACTATTTAGGCCACCTTTCATAATTTCCCAGGCCATTAGCATGGAGTCGGATTGAAAGTGGAGCAACCAGAACTCAGACCCGGTGCAGTGGCCTAGCAGCTAAAATCCTCACCTTGAAAGCGCCAGCATCCTATATGGGTGCCGGTTCTAATCCTGGCAGCTCTGCTTCCCATCCAGCTCCCTGCTTGTGGCCTGGGAAAGTAGTCGAAGACAGCCCAAAGTCTTGGGACCCTGCACCCGCGTGGGAGACCTGGAAGAACTCCTGGCTCCTGGCTTCAGATTGGCTCAGCTCTGGCTGTTGCAGCTCACTTGGGGAGTGAATCATCAGACGGAAGATCTTCCTCTCTGTCTCTCCTCTCTGTACTTTGCAATAAAATTAAATAAATTAAATTAAATTAATCTTTACAAATAAATCATAAAAAAGTGGAGCAACCAGAACTGAACTGATGCCCTTATAGGGGTACCAGTATAGCAAGTGGTACCACTACCCCCAAAAAATGCAGGAGTAGGCACCAAAATCTAGCTCTTGCTTCACTCTCCAAGCTTGAAACTCTAAGGAGGGCTGACCCCTTTATAATTGGCATAAAGTGCTATGTGGACCATTGGCACCCTTGAATTAAATTGAGTGGGGGCTGGTTCTAAAAAATCTGCAGAATTCCCACCAGTGGCCTTGGACTCCTGAGGTGGGAGAGGGGAACGTCCTGTTTCATTCATCCCAGCATCTCGTGGCTGGTTCTGAAACACCCTGGACCGCTCGGATCTGCTTTCCATGCCTTCCTTCTTTCTCTCAGTCAATGAGAACTTTATATTAGCTTTGGTTTTGACTTTCTTTCTCTTGACCTCAATTATTAACCTGGTTAGACCATCTCAGCTACCCAGCACAGCAATCTTTTTTAGACAGAGGCCGGAAGGATGAGAGACATGCTTTTTAATAAAGGATGTGTGCGCACACGGGCTCACCGTTAACCCAGCTGTGCAGAGTCTGGCTCTGCAACCCCACCAGCACAATGGCCTCGCCAGGACAGGCTCGCCATGCCCAGTCAGGCCTGTGCATGCACAGAACCTGCATTCTGGGTAGAGGCAGGCTGGTTTGTTAGAGAAAAGCTGTCATGGTCCATGCGGTGGTGGAATTTCTGCTGGGGATTGGACCCTACCTGTCAGACCTGTGCTTGGTTCCTCCATGGCCTCTCAGGTTCACCCCAGGAAGTAAAAGGAGAGGGCAGTTCATTGATGACAAGATGGAGTAACCGGGTTAGATTTTTTTCTTCTGCCCAGAACTCCCTCTGTGTAATTAGGAAAAGCACATGACTTCTCTGGCCTGCCAGATTCTCCATCTTTAAAACCACTGGTGGGGTGTCAGGTTAACTGCTGGCCTGTGGTACTACCAACCATATGGGTGCTGGTTTGATTCCTGGGTGCTCCATAGCTCATCCAGCTCTCTGCTAATATGGCTGGGAAAGCAGCAGAAGATGGCCCAAGGGCGTGGGTCCCTGCACACACGTGGGAGACCCAAAGGAAGTTCCTGGCTTTTGCCTGGCCCAGCCCTTTCCATTGGAGGAATGAATCAGTCAATGGAAGGTCTCTCTCACTCTCTTTCTTTCTTTCTGTAATTTCATCTTTCAAATATAATCAGTATTTAAAAGGGGTGGGGGGGGAGCCATTGGTGAATCACATTAGTGCTACCTTTCCATCTCCTCCCCCAAACAGATCTCATAATTTTGAGATTTGTGCCTACTAAAGTATGATATGTCTTTTAATTTTGAAAAACACATATTTTCTTTATCTGGCAGGGACCCTGGTACTTGGGCTGTCTTTCCTGCTTTACACAGGAAGGGGAGTAGCTGGGAATTCAATCAGCATTCATATGGGCTGCTGGTGTCATAGGCGGCTACCGTGGTGCCAATCACTGTGCTATAATTTTAAAGATTTTATTTCATGTAAAAGGCAAAGAGACAGAGAGCAACAGACGCAGAAAAATCTTGCATCTTCTGGTTCACTCCTCAAATACCCGTAACAGTCGGAGCAGGGTCAAGATTGAAGCCAGGATCCTGGAACTCAATCTGAGCTTCCCACCTGTGTGACAGATACAAGTATTTGAACAATCACTTTGCTACCTCCCAGGATGCACCTGCAGGAGCCAGAATGGGAAGCAGGCCTGGGTCTCGAACCCATTCCCACCACACAGAAGCCAGGCTTCTTAACTGCTATGCCCAAATCTCCTGATTCGGCACCTTGTTTAGAACCCTTTTTCTTATTTCCCCGCTTACCACTTTAACAGATCTGTAACCAAATATCCATTGAAGAGACAATTCAACAATGCATCAGACTGACAGTGATAACACCATTTCTCCCCAGAGTGTTGAAATACTAAATTAACTCGAAGGCTTCCAGCATTGTCCCGGGACCTCCCTAGGTGATTATGAGTGTTCAGCTGGGGCCAGTGGCTAAAACAGCTTCTGGCATTGATAGATCCTGGTTGTTATTATTATTATTATTATTATCACATGCTTGGGGATTGTGGTGATGGGACAGATCAGCTACTGGCAGCTTGAGGGGGGGTGCTTCAGGAACTCAAAATCAGCCTTCGAGACTCCCCACACACTGCAGAATGCTCGACGGAGTGGGTTGCCACAGCTTGACCTCTTCTCATACTTGGCTCCAGTCTTAACAGATGGCCTTGGAGCTGGTGCCGTGGCATGGTAGGCCAAGCCTCCACCTATGGTGCCAGCATTCTATATGGGTGCAGATTTGTATCCGGATCCTCAACTTCTCATCCAGCTCCCTGCCTATGACCTGAGAAAGCAGAGGAGGATGACCCAAATCTTTGGGCTCCTGCACCCACACGGGCCATATAAAAGAAGCTATTGCTTCCCAGATTTGGATCAGCTCAGCTATGGCCATGATGAAACAGTGAATGGAAACAGGAGTGAAACAGTGGATGAAAGATGTTCTCTCTCTATCTCTCCTCTCTGCTTTTCAAATAAAAACAAATAAATCTTTATTTAAAAAAAAATAAAAAATAAGACAGAAAAAGAGATGGCCTCTCGGGGGTTCTTTTTTTTTTTTTTTTTTTTTTAAGATTTATTTATTTTTATTACAAAGTCAGATATACAGAGAGGAGGAGAGACAGAGAAGAAGATCTTCCATTCGATGATTCACTCCCCAAGTGACCACAACAGCCGGTCAGGAACCAGGAACCTCTTCCAGGTCTCCCACATGCAGGCGTAGAGTCCCAAAGCATTGGGCCGTCCTCGAATGCTTTCCCAGGCCACAAGCAGGGAGCTGGATGGGAAGTGGAGCTGCCAGGATTAGCACTAGTGCCCATATGGGATCCTGCCACGTTCAAGGCGAGGACTTTAGCCGCTAGGCCATGCCGCCGTGCCCCTCGGGGGTTCTTAGATGCAGTCTAAAATATGGATCCACCAGCATCTTCTCTTGGACCCCTGGGGGCTCCTTTTCCCTCCCACGTGACCCCAGTGAGGACCAAGGGCCAGCTTTCTGGCCTGTGCCGTTAGCTTCAACTCCTTCCACCGCTTCTTGACCTCTTCGCACAGCTACCCCCTAGTTCAGCCTCCTATTTTTATGTACTTTGAAGATTTTATTTTCTCTCCCCTCCAGGATCTTGCTAAATACGGCAGCTCTCCCACTACCCCAAATCCTAACCCCATTTTCGCCCTATTATTCTTATCTGTCCGACCAGCACCTCTAAGTTGTTTGGTTCCATTAGCCTTTGTGCTTCCCTTCCAGATCATGACATAGCCAATTGCTTGTCTCGGCTACTTATGTTTTATGAAAGACACACATGTTTAAAAACAAAGACATGAAGTTTTTGCTTGAAAGGAAGTGTGTGTGTAATGTATGTGTGTCCGAGAGAGAGAGAGAGAACACTGATTCACTTCTCAAATGGGCATAATAGCCAGGGCTGAGCCAGACCAAAGCCAGGGGCCAGCAAGTATGGAAGCTGTCCTCAGCTGCTTTCCTAGGCAGCTGGATTGGAGGTGGAGCAGCTGGGACTCTGAGTTCATGCTCTTGATATGGAATGTTGGCATCTCAGGCAGCGGTTTAATTGTTGCACAGCAACACTAACACCACAATGTTTCTTCTCTCTCTTCCATTTCCCTTCCTTTCTCTTCTTCCTTTTTTTCCTTTCCTTTCCTCCTTCTCTTTCATTTTTAAAGGAATTTTTAAAAGATTTATTTTATTTTTATTGCAAAGTCAGATATATAGAGAGGAGGAGCGATAGAGAGGAAGAGCTTCCGTCTGTTGATTTACTCCCCAAGTGACTGCAATGGCCGGAGCCGAGCTGATCCAAAGCCAGTGGTTTCTTCCGGGTCTCCCATGCAAGTGCAAGTTCCAATATGGGATCTTGGCTCATACAAGGCGAAGACCCTTAGCTGCTAGGCCACTGCACCCGGCCCTCCTTCTCTTTCTTTCCTTTCCCTCCCTCCCTCTCTTCCTTTGCTTGCTTCTTTCTTTCTTTCTTTCTTTCTTTCTTTCTTTCTTTCTTTCTTTCTCTTTCTTTCTTTCTTTCTTTCTTTCTTTCTTTCTTTCTTTCTTTCTTTCTTTCTTTCTTTCTTTCTTTCTTTCTTTCTTTCTCTCCTCCCTCTCTTCCTTCCTTCCTTCTCTCTACTTTCATTTCTTCCTCCTTTCAAGATCCATGTATTTGGAAGGCAAAGCAACAAAGACAGAGGGAGAATCAGAAAAACAGAGAGATCGTCCACCTGCTGATTCATTCCCCAAATGACCAAAACATTCAGGTCTGGGCCAGGCTGAAGTCAGGAGCCAGGAAATGCATCCCGGCCTCCCACCTGGGTGCAGGGGCCCAAGCATTTGGGCCATCTTCTACTGCCTTCCAAGCGCATCAGCAGGGAGCTGGATCAGAAGCCGAGCAGCCTGGGACTGGAACTGGTACCCCGAAGTGGGATGCTGGCTTGAAAGTGGCAGCTGAATCGGTAATGCCTCAGACCAGCTCCTATATCCCTCCTTAATTACAAATCTTGCACATCTTTCTCTGGCCTTTTACATCTTTCTCTGGCCTTTTACCAAAGCCTCCAAAACCGTTGAAGCTGACCAGAGTCCAAGCTCAGTGGGATGCTGATGATATCTCTACGACATAACCAGCTTGTGGTTTCCCAGGGCCCGTGTGAAGAACACAAACAACAGGATGCTCACTAACTAACAAGACAGCTCAGCGTGTCTTGGGCTGTTTCCGGGTGCCTGTGAGTTCCTTCTGGGGGCTTTTACTGTTAATCACTTCCTAGCCATCAGAAAATGAGCACCCAGAAAGTCAAATGCAGCCACATAACAGTGGATTTGTCAATGAGTCACCCAGCCCCTTCCCCCTTGAATCCTAACAGGGAGGAGAAAGCATGAACATCCCATTCCACAGCCTCTCCCTCCCTTTCTCTCTGTTTCTCTCAGATTTATTTATTTATTTACTCAAAAGGAAATGTGAAGGGGGATGGGGAAAGTGAGAGAGAGCGTCCATCTGCTCATCCACTGATTCACTCCCCAAATGCCTGCACAACAGCCCAAACCAGGCCAGGCCACAGCCAGGAGTCAGATTCTACGCAGTCTCCCACATGCTCCTGCATGAGTGGCAGGGACTCCGGCATTAACACCATCACTTGCTGTCTCCCAACGGGGTGCCTTAGCAGGAAACCGGAGCCCAAACAGTAGGAGGGATTCTTTTTTTATTTATTTTCACTGGAAAGGCAGATATACATAGAGGAGGAGAAACAGAGAGGAGGATCAGGAGGATCTTCCTTCCGAAGCCAGGAGTTCTTCCAGGTCTCCCACGCGGGTGCAGGGTCCCAAAGCTTTTGGGCCGTCCTCGAATGCTTTCCCAGGCCACAAGCAGGGAGCTGGATGGGAAGCAGAGCTGCCAGGGCTAGAACCCGGCGCCCGTATGGTATCCTGGCGCATTCAAGGCGAGGACTTTAGCCGCTAGGCCACGCCGCCGGGCCCAAGATGAGTAAATCTTAAAATAATAATAATAATAATAATAATAATAATAATAATAATAGCAGTGGTTGGGCTTGAGGGCTCCCCAGACCCTTGAGGCTGGGAAGGTCTGAATTCAACCTTCCTCTCTATGGCTGACATTGCTTGATGTGTCCTTGGGCTTTCCAAGCAAGCAAAGTCTGAGTCCTGTTCTCAGAGACCACCCCACCCTGCCAGGACAAGGACTGGGACTGACCTGTACTTTGGTCATGGAACTCAGGACCCGAGCCAAGGGTGGTTATCTGAGCAGAATGTTGGAGGGAGTTGGGGGAGAGTGGAGAACCTCATACTGGGAAGGCCTCACAGATTAGGCCATGGCAGAGCTGAGCCCAGAAGGTCAAGTTAGGGTTCAGTGGGAGAACAATCAATCATTCCAAGATTGGCAGAACCAGTGCTCCTTAAATGTGAAGGAAGAAAGTAGTGTGGTGGTGGTGGTGGGCAGTGAGTGGCATTTTGGCATGGCAGGTCATTTGGGGTCATGGCTACTGTGGCTCCTACTTAGCTCCCTGGTGATGGCCCGGGAAAAGCAGTGGAAGAGGGACCAAGTGCATGAGCCCCTGTCTCCCACATAGGAGATGCCCATTGAGCTCCTGGTTCTTGGTTTTGGTCTGGCCCTGGCTGTTGAGATCCTCTGGGGAGTGAACAGGCAGATGAAGGGTCTCTCTTTGTTTCTCAAATAAATAAACAAAAAAACAAAGAAAGTCGCATGGGGTAATTGGGGAAAACAAGAGTAGCTCAGAGCAGATGAGGGATATGTGTGTGTGTGTGTGTGTGTGTGTGTAGCACAACAAACCCAGGAGGCACATTTGGTCATCTTGCCATTAAAGGGCCTTGCATGCATAGTATATTAAACTTTACTTGAGAACGAACTTTTAAATTTATTATCTGATTTATTTTATAGAAAAGACAAAACGAGAGATACAGAAAAGAGGTAGAGAGCGGTACAGAGAGATCTTCTACCTGCTGGTCTGTTCCCCAAGTCCCTGCAAGAGCCAGGGCTCGACCAGACTGAAGTCAGGCGCACAACACTCAATCGAGGTCTCCCTTCATGAGTGGAAGTGACCCCAAGTACTTGAATCATGTCCTGTCTTCCAGGGTGCACCTTAGCAGGAAGCTATATTGGACAGTGGGACCAGGACTTGACCCAGGCACTCTGACACGAGGTGCAAGTGTGCCCAGCCACAGTTTTGCCCTGGTGCCATATGCCCACTCCAGGGACTAGGGCCTTCTAAGCAGTTCCCAGCAGCAGGCCTAGGGAAGACCACAGTCTCAGGGCTCCTGGGGGCTCTGGAGTGAGGTCCTCTCCCCATTCAGGAAGATCTATAGGCTGCTACCTGCTTTATTGATGGTGTTCTGCTTGGTTTCGTCTGACAAAAAGTTTCCACTGCTGTAGCAGGCAAACAAACAAAGTAAGTTATGGCCAACAGGGCCCCTGATGGGTTTTCTGCCGGGGAGCCATGGGCTTGTAGGAACTCCCCGAAGTTCACTGCGTGGGTGTGAGTGCCAGGGCCTGATGCTGGACACTGGGGAGATGGAGTCTTAGTATTCTTCACTGCACAGGGACAATTGTCCTTAAAAAATGGGGCTTCAAAATTCAGGTCTCCCCCAGGGCTGAGGGGAGTCTGTGATCTTCAGAAGGTAGTCCCCCAACGGCAAAGTGAAGCCCAAGGCAGGAAGTGGGTAACTACTTTGACAAAGGTGCCTGCGACAGTTTGCCCAGCCCAGGTGGGAGGGCGGGGCCTCTGTTCCAAGGGAGCCCCAGCCCGGAGCCAGGATCCCCCCCAGATCAGCTTCTCTGTGGCTGGTGGATGGGGGTTCGGGGACCTTGGCAACTTCCCAGGGTGAGGCCCTCAGATGTCTGATGTTGCGGGGAAACCCTTTAGCCTCTTGTTGGTTCTCCCAGGGACCATGGGCTGTAGCTGCAGTTCAAACCCTGAAGATGACTGGATGGAAAACATTGACGTGTGTGAGAACTGCCACTATCCCATTGTCCCCTTGGAAGGCAAGTCTATGGTAAGAGACCAAAGAGGGGCCTTGGTGAGGGAGTTGGGAGGAGCGTGGGACCCAGCAAGGAGAAATAGACCATGGCTGGAGGCCATGGGTCTCCCAGGGTGGCCCTCTTGCCTGGCTGCGGGGAGAGAAGGAGGCCCAGAGAGGGCAAGGGACTTTTGTAAGGTCACCCAGCAAGCGGCTGTTGGATGCAGGGATAAGCCCCTGTCAGAAAGGAGAGTGAGGCAGGGGCCGGGAGGCAGGAATCTGACCCTTGGCTTCCTCCTCTCGCCCAACAGCTGCTCATGCGGAATGGCTCTGAGGTTCGGGACCCGCTAGTCACCTATGAAGGCTCCATTCCTCCAGCGTCCCCACTGCAAGGTGACTGGAATGGCAGGGCCTGGAAGATAAGACCTGTGGCTCCCTGGCTTCCTAGTCCTCCCCCACCTGCACCCTCTACCCCTGCCTCCGCCCTGTGACCCCAGAACTTCATACTGCTCAACGAGCCGCTGCAGCCAGACCTTCTGTCTTTACAGACAACCTGGTTATCGCCCTGCACAGCTATGAGCCCTCTCATGACGGAGACCTGGGCTTCGAAAAGGGCGAACAGCTCCGTGTCCTGGAGCAGTGAGTGCCCCTCGACCCACCCCGAGAAGCAGGGTGGGGGTGGTCCTCGCTTGTAGCCCTTACCCTACTCTGGGCGGGAGCCCTTCAGACACTGTGGAGAGTCTCGGGGTGTTGGCCTGGCAGGGTTTGGGAGGGTCGCTAGCGGGTTCTCCAGTCCAGATAATGGCTAGGCTGACTCGCACTAACTGGTTCTGTGGGGGCAGGAACGGCGAGTGGTGGAAGGCGCAGTCCCTGACCACTGGCCAGGAAGGCTTCATCCCCTTCAACTTCGTGGCCAAAGCCAACAGCCTGGAGCCTGAGCCGTGAGTGAGGGTCAAGAGGGGTGGGAGCAGCTCTAGGGATGCTGGGACAGGGACCTTGGGGGTGGTGGCGAATGCTTGGGGTGATGGAGGAAGAATAGATCATCGTCCGACAACCTTCGTTTCCGTCCTGTGCAGCTGGTTCTTCAAGAACCTGAGCCGCAAGGACGCCGAGCGGCAGCTCTTGGCGCCAGGGAACACGCACGGCTCCTTCCTGATCCGGGAGAGCGAGAGCACCGCGGGTGAGCCGGGGCGGGGTGGGGGCGGAGCCTCGGCAGACGGGACCTAACGGAGTGTGCGTGGCCGCGCTCAGTGGGCGGGACCTGTGGGAAGGGCGGGGCATCGCTGGCCCGTGCCTAGGTGGGAAAGGGCTCGGTGGGCGGGACCTAACGGGGTGGGCGTGACCGTACTCGGTGGGCGGGACCTGTGGGGAGGTCGGGGCTTAGATGGGAGAGGGCTCGGTGGGCGGGACTGTGCGGAAGTGCTGGACACCGTGCTGGGCGCGCCTGGCTGGAAGCCGCCTCTCAGTCTGGTTCATGTATTCATTCATCCAGGTTCATTTTCACTATCGGTCCGGGATTTTGACCAAAACCAGGGAGAGGTGGTGAAACATTATAAGATCCGTAACCTGGACAACGGCGGCTTCTACATCTCCCCTCGCATCACTTTTCCCGGCCTGCACGAGCTGGTCCGCCATTACACCAGTGAGCAGCGGGACCCCTCACCTGTACCCTGGCAGCCTGACTTCCTGCCCCTCATCCCTCATCCGTTTTCCGCTGTGCCTTCTTCCTCCCGGCCCACAGCCCCAGGAGTCGGGGGCTGACCCTGGTCCCCGGCCACGTCGCTTCCCCAAGGTGGGGCTGTGGAACGGCAGAGGCCGCCTCTCCTACCGGGCCGACCCTTTCCCGCGTCCCCGCAGATACTCCGGATGGGCTGTGCACCCGGTTGAGCCGCCCCTGTCAGACCTCGAAGCCTCAGAAGCCGTGGTGGGAGGACGAGTGGGAGGTGCCCAGGGAGACGCTGAAGCTGGTGGAGCGACTGGGGGCCGGCCAGTTTGGGGAGGTGTGGATGGGTAAGTGCGGCTCTCGCGGCTCTGCGGCTCTCCGTCCTGGCCTGGGAGAGAGGCGGGGACGTCCACCGAGGTCCCGTGACCTTGACATCTGCCTGCCTCGGACTCAGGGTACTACAACGGGCACACAAAGGTGGCCGTGAAGAGCCTGAAGCAGGGCAGCATGTCTCCAGACGCCTTCCTGGCGGAAGCCAACCTCATGAAGCAGCTGCAGCACCAACGGCTGGTCCGGTTGTACGCGGTGGTCACCCAGGAGCCCATCTATATCATCACAGAATACATGGAGAACGGTGCGGGGGGGGGTCAGCATGACCACTGGGGACCACCTCTGACCCCGCTGGATGGCGGGGGCGGTGGGAGGGAGGTGGGAGAGACAACACCGGCCCATTTTGCAACCGCAGTCCTCCTGGTCTTGTCCCACCTGCCCATCCTCTTGCGCCACCTACCCGTCCTCTTGTCCCACCTGCCCGTCCACTGGTCTTCAGAATGTTTGGTGTCCACATGAGAGGGTTTCCTAACCCCTTTCCTCTTTATTCCACTCCTGAGCCTTGCCAGGTCTCTTGGGTCCCCAGGCCCCAGGCAAGCCCCCTATGTCAGTTCTGCTGTGAAACTGAATCAAAGCCCAAGAAAGAGAGCAGAACTAGGCTCAGCTTGCCTGCCGTTGATTGGCCACGTCCCTGGATCCTGTCCTGCTGCTCACTTTCCTGGGGGGTAAAAGCGATGTAAAGGGCCTCTCCCAGAGATCAGGCATGATCAGGGTTCCTCCAAAGCCCTGGAGCCTGGGTTAGTTAGAGCCTTGGACAGCTGTGGAAGAAATGCTGGTGCACTTCCACAAACGTGCTGTGTCCAGGCGAGACCTTTGTTTTCTGTGACTGCTTCAGCATTCCCTCTTGGCAGGGCCATTAGGATTGCTGTCATTCTTACAAAGAGTTTGCATCTCTCGCGAAGGGCCAGCAGTCACTAGCTCTCTCTCAACAATTCCCATCCTGGTTTTCCCCCAGGTGCCCAGTGTCCACTACCAAACAGGTGTCCTTCCTGCCACATGCCCACACTTTGGTTGTTGCTGAGGCTGAACTGGGCACTGGGAGCACGCTGGTCACATGGAACTTCCTGCTGTCAGGAAAGCCCGGCTTTAGGAATGGGCACTGGGAAAAAACAGTGTGGCATGAAAGAGTTCTGGAATGCATGGAAGACACATGATGATGTAATTTACAGTGACTGTGGGCATCTAACTGGGCTCAGACATGGAGGAAAAGTAAAATTTTTGCAGGCTGATATGAAGCCACAGAGGTCTTGTAGTGGTCTGGGAAAAGGATCTCAAGATTGTTGAGGGCAGGTGGAGTGGAAGAGGCCAGGGAGGGGAGGAGAAGAAGCTAGCTTGCCAGAGAAGTGTAGACTGGATAAGACACCTACAAACTCCTCTCGCACTGTCCCTGAAGAAGACTCACACATCCTGGACCTCTCATCCTGAGCAGAACACGCCCCCCCCCCAACCTCACCCATCACTCATCCTTTTCCACGCATGTCCCCAGTTGAGGGACAAAGGTCAGAGGGCCTCTCCCTGGGACGGCTTAGGTCAACAACTCTCACTTCTTCCCACAGGCAGCTTAGTGGATTTTCTCAAGACCCCTTCGGGTATCAAGCTGACCATCAACAAACTCTTGGACATGGCAGCCCAAGTAAGGAGGCTTGAGGTGGGGCCCGGGCATGGACACAGGCCAAGGAGGTGAGGCCAAGGCCCCGGAGTGTTAACCTGTACTTGGTCTACAGATTGCAGAGGGCATGGCATTCATTGAAGAGCGGAATTATATTCACCGCGACCTGCGGGCCGCCAACATCCTGGTGTCTGACACCCTCAGCTGTAAGATTGCCGACTTTGGCCTCGCACGTCTCATTGAGGACAACGAGTACACGGCCAGAGAAGGTAGATACAGGGTATGAGGGTGGTCTGGAGCCTGCCAGACACAGCCAGGTGACCTCATTTTCTTTCTCCCCAGGCGCCAAGTTTCCTATTAAGTGGACAGCCCCAGAAGCCATTAACTACGGGACATTTACAATCAAATCTGATGTGTGGTCTTTTGGGATCCTGCTGACAGAGATTGTCACTCATGGCCGCATCCCCTACCCAGGTCAGCAGCAAGGACGGAAACTGGAATGATGATGGGGATGGCCAGCCAAGTCCATGTCTTCTCATTCATTTCCAGGCTCAGAATCTGAAACTTTCTGGTTGATTCTCTGTCTTCTCAGAGTGTGTCTTCCACCTCCCTGAGCAGGTGCTGCATCTCCCAGGGCCAGCTTGCATCTCTGACTCTGAATCTGTGCCTTCCAGAACTTCAACTCCCAAATAGCCTGGTCTGAGAGAAGCGGGTTTGGCCTGAAAGACTTGTCTGCTATGGTCAGCTCTGCTGCTGAGGCTAACCTTTCTCTTTAGTCTTCATCAAACCAGGCCTTCTCTTTTTCAAGAGAACTTTTTTTTTAAATGCTTTGTGTATTTGTTAGGGAGACAGAGACAGAGACCTCTCATCCACTGGTTCACTCCCCAGATGCCCTTGTCAACTGGAACTAGACCAGAATGAAACCAGGAGACAGAACTCAATCCAGCTCTTTTGTATGGGTGACAGGAAGCCAACTATGGGAACCCTCACTTGCTGCCTCCTGGAGTGTGTGTTTGCAGGAAGTTGGATTTGGCAGTGGAGCCAAGGAGTTCAACCCAGGCACTCCAATATGGGATGTAGGTCTCTCAAGTGGCATCTTAACTGTGTGTCCAGCCTTTTGTGTTCCCATCTGTTAAGTGTGAGATCACAGTGGTGTCCGGTTCATGCTAAGCCATTATTAGTCATCACTCTGTGCTTTCTTTTCTGCAGTACAAGAGATGGTTTGTAGAAGAGACTAGCTCCTAGCAGGTGCTCACTGAAAGCCTGCTTCCCTTTCTTCTGAACCTAACCTTCTAAGAGATGTATAAACAATCCCCCCTGCCCCATGCCTATCCTGTACTTCTTGAATTCAGCAAAGACAAAAATGAAAAGGTTTGGGAGGAATTGGCTCAGAAACTCTGGGGAAGGGAGATGGAACCAAAAGCCAGGTGTGGGGAAGTCCTGGAGTCCAGTGGCTAGGTTTGCAGCAGCTTCTCACAGCCCCGAGCAATGTGAACAGAATTTTGCTCTCAGGCAGGCACTTTGGGTTCAGGTGAGAAGCTGACAGACCCTGGCTTGGCCACATCAGCGTGCAGGTACAGTGCCAGAGTTAGAAGCACACACCAGAAGCCTTGGTGAGGGCTCCTAGTGCTCTGCCGCTGTACCTGCAGAGACCAATTAGAAGGAGAAAAGGGAGAGAAGGGGCAAGATCAAGGCTGGCTGACACGTGATGCAAGGGTCAGGGAGAACGGGGAGAACTGGGACCCTCAGTGAATTTGCATCTGCCTCAGCAGTGGCTGTTGCTTAACGTAAAACAGATCTTTTATGTTTTCTTTTTTTTTTTTAAAGATTTTATTATCATTGGAAAGCCGGATATACAGAGAGGAGGAGAGACAGAGAGAAAGATCTTCCATCCGATGTTTCACTCCCCAAGTGAGCCGCAACGGGCCGGTGCGCGCCGATCCGAAGCCAGGAACCAGGAACCTCTTCCGGGTCTCCCACGCGGGTGCAGAGTCCCAATGCATTGGGTCATCCTCGCCTGCTTTCCCAGGCCACAAGCAGGGAGCTGGGTGGGAAGTGGAGCTGCCGGGATTAGAACCGGTGCCCATATGGGATCCCGGGGCTTTCAAGGCGAGGACTTGAGCCGCTAGGCCACGCCGCCGGGCCCTTATGTTTTCAAGAGAGGCCAAAACTTGGAGTTTTACAACAAGCTCCTTATGTCCAAATACTGGTAATTGGCTCAGATTGTTTCCAAGTACCACATGGTCATTTGGCCTACCATTAAGCCTCTAGTGAAAACACCTATGCCCATGAGAGTGCCCAGGTTCAAGTCCCAGCTCCAGCTCCTGACTACACCTTCCACTTATATAGACCCTGGGAGGCAGCAGTGATGTCCTAAATAGATGGGTCCCTACCCCTGCTCCAGGACAGACCTGCACTGAGCTCCTGGATACCAGCTTTGGCCTGGCCCAGCTCTGGCTATTGTGGGCGTTTGGGGGAGTGAATCCATGTATGGGAGTTCTGTCAGTTTGTATTTGATCTCTCAAATAAGACAAGCCAAGAAAATATCACCTACGTAATCCAAAGCAAGCTGGGTCATCTTCAGGCTGACTTGGCTGATGGGCTGGCACCACTGACTGCAGTGTTTAGATTTTGGCTTATGTTCTTTGATGCCTTGATTTGAGAACTTCAGCCAGTGTAACCTTCCAAGGGTAAGACCTGGAGAGGAGGAGCTGCTCCTGACCAGGGGCTGATCCCGGAGGAGCTGAGCTCCTGCCACAAACCTGTAAAGGTTTGGTCTTGGGGAATCCTGTAAAGGGTTTGTCAGAATCTTGGGAAAGTGAGGGAGAGGCAAAGGGCTCTGTGTGTAATGTAGAAATAGTGAACAGGGGCTGGCGATTTGGCCTGCCAGTTGAGTCCTAGCTGTTTCACTCTGATAGCAGATGATGGCTCAATGATTGGTCTCCTACCACCAATGTGGGCGACCTGGATGGCGTTTTGAGTTTCTAGCTTTGGCATGGTCCAGCCCTGGCCATAACTACCATCTAGGGAGTGAAGCAGTGGTTGGCAGATTTCTCTCTCTGCCTTTCAAGTAAATGAACATAAACAAACATTTAAAAAGAAAGAATGAAAGCAGGAAACTATATTCTTGCAATGCTCTAGAGCAACTTTTCCTGGAAGAGGAAGCCTGCCAGTGGGGACAGAGTATCAAAAGAGGAAGCCATCCAAAGACTATTTGATCTGGGTCCTGGAGAGGCCTGGTGATCCTCAGCCCCAGGCAGGATCGGCTTGTCTGGGCCTGGGGGTCTTCTGCCTCCCTGGCATGGGTTTCATGTGCCTGGTTCCATAGCTGGGGAAGCCTTACCACCCTCCTGGCAGTGGGGATCCCTCCTGCCCCGACTGCTGACCACTCCATCATCACAGTAATCATAATTTCTGTTTATGAAGACTTTCCTAGTCTTTACATATACCATTTCAGAATGACTGTGAGGGAGGAGCAGCTGTTAACCCTATGTTCCAGAGGAGAAAGCACAAGTGCAAAGGCCTGAGGTTGATGGGAGGAGGACATGGAGGCACAGTGGGTTAAGCTTCTGCTTGGAATGTCCATGTCACATATCAGCGTGCTGCTTGAAGGCTCAGCTATTCTATTTCTAATCTACTCCCTGCTAATGCACTGGGGAGGCAACAAATGATGGCCTAAGAACTTGGGTTCCTGGCATCCACGTGAGAGACCAGAACAGAGTTCTTGGCTCCTAAGTTTGACCTGATCAAGCCCTAACTGTGATGGGCATTTGAGGAGTGAAACAGCAGATGGAAGATCTCTTCTTTTTTTTTTCTCCCTCTCTCTTATTCTGCCTTTCAACTAAATAGATGTTTACATATATACATGTATATATATATATATGTGTGTATATATATGTTTGTGTGTGTGTATTTTTGAAGATAAGGTTGCTGTCCCATGATTCCACAGATAAAATGCATTGGTAATTCAGTGTTTAATCTGTCTCCTATAGTCCAGGCAGTGTGACTGCCAGCAGCGGGCACTGCCAACGTGGCCTTAGCATTGACAAAGACCCAAATCCTTTGGAATTGGTGCTCAGACTCTGCCAGTTCAATCCTTTCAAGGCCTAGCAGCCTGATGTTCTCTCTCCCATCCGTCTTCAGGGATGACGAATCCTGAAGTGATACAGAACTTGGAACGTGGCTACCGCATGGTGCGCCCCGACAACTGCCCGGAAGAGCTGTACCAACTCATGAAACTGTGCTGGAAAGAACGCCCAGAGGAACGGCCCACCTTTGACTACCTGCGTAGTGTGCTGGAGGACTTCTTCACGGCCACGGAGGGCCAGTACCAGCCCCAGCCTTGAGCAGCCTAGCTGGCCCAGGGGTACTCCCCCTTCTTGCCAACCTGGCTTCTGGGAAATGGAATTTGTATGCCAAACCTTCATGGCCCATGCACATGGACTCTGCACACGAATCCTGCCCATGTGCAACACATATGCATCTTGTGTCTTACACACATATCCTGTACTTGCATGGTTGCATAGGCTTCACACATGTGTCTTGTTCATGTGTAGCCTATGTGTGTATGTGCCTGGGATACTGTCCAAGGTGCCACTTTCTGAGCACTCCTATTTCCTGATACCACAGAAATGGGAGAGAGTCCTGTGACTGACAGCAGCTTCTGCCTGCCCACTTTTCTTTGCCCAAGTCCTTCAGAAGCTCCTTCTGGGTTAGGACCTTATCCGATATCTCTGGGTGCTCCTCCTTGGTGTCTGGCACCTATTAGGAGCTTAATAAATGTTGATAGGGTGAAACATCTCTCCCATGCACATTATGTCTTTTTCTTTTGGGAGGTAGGTGGGGTTGAGATCATCCCAGGATGGGGGGAGGGTGTTTACAGCAGGTTAAAGATTAAGCTGCTGCTTGGGACACCTGAATTCTGGCTCCTCTACTTCCCATCTGCCTTTCTACGATCATGCTAGTGTGTCTGGGAAATCCTTGGATTCCTGCTAGACATGTGGAAGACTTGAATGGAGTTCCTGGCTCCAGGATTCAGACTAGCTCAGCCTTGTATGTTGTAGACATTTTCTAAGAGAACACATGGATGAAAGATCTCGGGTCCAGCTCCATGACTCAGTGGCTAAATCCTCACCTTGCACGCACAGAGAACTCATATAGGTTCATGTCCTTCATTTCCCTTCCAGTTCCCTGCTTGGCCTGGAAAAGTAGTAGAGGATAGCCGTGGGACCCTGCATCCACGTGGGAGACCAAGAAGAAGCTCCTGGCTTCGGATTGGCTCAGCTCCACCCTTTGCAGCCACTTGGGGTGTGAACCAACAGATGAAAGGAAGATCTTTCTTTCTCTCCTCTCTGTGATTCTGCCTTTCCGATAAAAAATAAATCTTAAACAACAACAACAACAAATTCCTCTCTTTTTGTTCGTTTCTCTCTCTGTCAGTCTGGCTTCTTTTTTTTTTTTAAGATTTATTTATTTTATTTTTTAAATTTTATTTTTATTGGAAAGGCAGATATACAGAGAGAGCAGAGACAGAGAGGAAGATCTTTCATCCAATAGCTCACTCCCCAAGTAGTTGCAATGGCTGGAGCTGAGCCAATCTGAAGTCAGGAGCTTCTTCCAGGTCTCCCACGCGGGTGCAGGGTCCCAAGGCTTTGGGCCGTCCTTGACTGCTTTCCCAGGCCACAAGCAGGGAGCTGGATGGGAAGTAGAGCTGCCAGGATTAGAACCAGTGGCGCCCATATGGGATCCCAGCATGTCCAAGGCGAGGATTTTAACCACTACACTATCACACTGGGCGCAGTCACTCTGGCTTCAAATATTTTATTTTTACTGGAAAGTCAGATATACAGAGAGGAGGAAGCATAGACAAGAAGATATTCCATCCACTGGTTCACTCCCCAAGTGACCACAACGGCCGGAGCTGGGATAATCCAAAGCCAGAAGCCAGGAACTTTGGGTCTCCCACGCAGGTGCAGGGTCCCAAGGCTTTGGGCTGTCCTCGACTGCTTTCCCAGGCCACAAGCAGGGAGCTGGATGGGAAGTGGAACTGCCTGGATGAGAACTGGTGCCCATTTGTGATCCTAGCGCATTCAAGGCGAGGGCTTTAGCCACTAGGCCACACTGCGCCAGGCCCTAAATAAATCTTTTTATTTATTTTTTTAAGATGTATTTTATTTTGGGCCCGGTGGCGTAACCTAGAGGCTAAAGTCCTCATAAATAAGTAAATCCTAAACAGAATACCAAAGTGGATCATCACTAGAATGATGGTTGGGGTGACAGATGGAAAGAGCAGATGTCTAAATATTTCCCAGCCCTGGTGGTTAATGCTGGGGGTCAAGAGAGAGCACCGCTACAACTCTGCCATCAGGACTCTGCAAATCCCTTCCAATGGTACAATACTCCTCCTCGCCTCCTCAAAGTGTTCAGGAACTTCCTAGGAGTGAATCATCACACCAGACATGTCTAAGGTTTATTAAGGAATCTTTATTAACCAAGCTTGGTGATAATAGAGCACACTAGAAATAGCAAATCAAAAGTTCGTATGGCAATCCAACTAATCATACTGTAACCAAACATAATCCAACCAAATACAACCCCAAGAGGAACAAATGGTCATTACCCATAAGTCCATCCGTTAAGCTTAAGACTTATGTCCCAGCTTCCCCAACAATACAAGTTATCCTAAGAGATGTGCAACAAATAACCTGGACATGCTTACAAAGTTGCAGATATTCACCTTTCCCTGGCTTCTCTGCCCACATTCCATCACTACTACGCCTCACCTCTCCTGGAACTCCTGATAGTACAGAAACCAGAAATAACATTGCTATATCCATTGTCCCATCTAAGCAGTACACAGGGACCATGCTCGGGGATTACCTGTCCTGGGCCAGCCAAGAGTTAGGTGCCAGAGTAGCGAAAGCACCTGACCAGAAACAGAGCGAGCCTTTTAAAGGGGCTTATGAGGGGAGTGGTTACACAATGCAATACCATCCCCTCTCAGATGACAGGTGAGTCACAGGTGGTCAGGGGCCAATACCTAGGTGGTGGGGGAGAGTGGTTGAGGATGGAATTAACATTCCATTGCTGTTAGGCCCCACCTTCCGGAGGGTAGGGGACACAGCCACATTCCATCTGCCCACTGTCAATGAGTGCTGGCTATCACTGGCTGCACCCCATAGCAGCTTAGTGGCTGAAATTCACCTTGCACTTGCTAGGATCCAATATGGGTGCCAGTTTGTTTCCTGGCTGCTCCACTTCCCATCCAGCTCCCTGCTTGTGGTTCTGGAGGGCAATGGAGGATGGCCCAGAGCTTTGGGACCGGGCACACACATGGGAGAACTGGGAAGGCTCCTGGCTTCAGATCAGCTCAGCTTAGTTCCAGCCGTTACAGCCACTTGGGGAGTGAACCCGTTGACCAAAGATCTTTGTCTCTCCTTCTTTCTGTAAATCTGCTTTTCAATTAAAAACAAAAAAAGTCTTAGAAAAAAAAAAAGAAAGAGAGAGAGAGAAAAAGATGACCCTTCCCGCTATTGTGAAAATGGACCAAGGAAGCCAATGTATCAAACCAGGGAGATTTTGCATCACAATCCAGATTTCTAACATCTAAAAGGTAGGACGATTGGGTCGGAATGGGCTTATCTGTCCCCTTGGTGAGAGGAGGAGTGGCCATGCCCTGCAAATGTGCTTTTATTCCCTGTTTCCCCCAGACAATGAAACTACTGTTCACAGCTACTTATCATCAACCTCGCATTGTTACTCCTACAGTAGAGGAGAAAAATGAATCTTTTCTGGTTTTCACATTTTTATTAAAAAGGAAAAACTAGAGACACCAGAATATGGCAATATGTTTGATAAAAAAAGGGGGGGAAATATTTTTTTCGATATATATTTTTATTTTGAATTTTTGAGTTATGTGTTACATTTTCGTATACACTGGGATTTCCCCCCAATTCCCACCTCCTGACAGATTGGGGAAAGTATCTTTTAAAGAGGTTATTTTTTTCTATTGGAAAGGCAGATTTACACAGGACAGACAGAAAGATCTTCTATCTACTGGTTCACTCCTCAAGTGGCTGCAATGGCCAAGCTGAGCCAATCCGAAACCAGGAGTCAGGAGCTTCTCCTAGGTCTCCTGTGTGGGTACAGCATCCCAAGGCCTTTGGACATCCTTTTTTTTTTCCCCCCCAGACCACAAGCAGGGAGCTGGATGGGAAGTACAGCAGCTGTGACATGAACTGAAGCCCATCCTTGATACTGGTGTTTGAAGGGGAAAGATTAGCCAATTAAACCATTATGTCACTGGGTCCAGAAAACATTTTTTTGGGGGGCCCGGCGGCGTGGCCTAGCAGCTAAAGTCCTCGCCTTGAACGCCCCGGGATCTCATATGGGCGCCGGTTCGAATCCCGACACCTCTTTTTTTTAAAAAGATTTATTCAGTTTATTACAAAGTCAGATATACAGAGAGGAGGAGAGACAGAGAGGAAGATCTTCCATCTGATGTTTCACTCCCCAAGTGAGTGCAACGGGCCGGTGCATGCTGATCCGAAGCCGGGAACCAGGAACCTCTTCCGGGTCTCCCACGTGGGTGCAGTGTCCCAATGCATTGTGCCATCCTCGCCTGCTTTCCCAGGCCACAAGCAGGGAGCTGGATGGGAAGTGGAGCTGCCGGGATTCGAACCGGCGCCCATATGGGATCCCGGGGCTTTTAAGGCAAGGACTTTAGCCACTAGGCCACGCCGCCGGGCCCAAGAAAACATTTTTTAAGAAAAGATTTATTTATTTGAAAGACAGAGTTACACAGGGAGAGAGACACGTTGCATCTGCTGGTTCACTCTCCAAGTGGCTGTAAGAGCTGGAACTAAGCCAGGCCAACGCCAGGACCCTGGAACTCCATCTAAATTCCATGAAAGTAACAGAGGCTCAAGTACTTGGGCCATCTTCTGGTGCCTTGACAGGCACATTAGCAGAAAGCTGATTAGAAGCTGAGCGTCTGAGACTTGTTCTTCTGAGATGCTGGCAAGGCAGGCAGTAACTCAAGGTACAGCACCACAACTCTAGAACCAAGCCATATTTCTTTATGAAAATAAACAAACCAAGTCTGCAAATAGAATAGCTCATGGACCTGGCACAGTAGTCTAGTACTAAAGTCCTCACCTTGCATGCACCAGGATTCCATATGGGTGCTGGTTTGTTTCATGGCTGCTCCGCTTCCCTTCCCATCCAGCTCCCCGTTTGTGGCCTGGGAAAGCAGTCCAGGATGGCCCAAAGCCTTGGGACCCTGCTCCCTTGTGGGAGACCCGGAGGAAGCTCCTGACTTCAGATTGGCTCAGCTCTGGCCATTTCGACCACTTGGGGAGTGAACCAGAGGAGGGAAGATTTTTCTCTGTCTCTCCTTCTCTCTGTTTCCAATAAAAATGAATAAACTTTAAAAAAAGATCTCAGTCATTACAGAATCCATCCACTTTCACCATTGCTCTCCCCTGCTTCAGCATCTGAATTTCTAATCCCGATTCTGTAATTTCTACAGTGCTACCACACCCTTGGTCTAACCTGCCCTCTTGGACAGGTCACCATAGAGCCCTTGGAAGTTGCATCTGCAGCTTCCCAGTTTTACAAACAAAGATGGCAGAGGCCCAGCAGAATTAAGGAAACCCACCCGGAGCTGGCTAGGAAGCTGTAATGCAGGACTGTTTGCTGGTCCTGGCAGTTTCTGGCATGGAATTATCCGTCTTAGATCTTTTCCCTTAAAATTCACAGTTCAAATCCAGTTCCCAAGTAAGGTATACAATTCCCTAAACACTCTTTAAAGAGGGGGTAAAAATATGTATTGACTGTAAGGCCTCGTTGAAAGTGGCTAACTTAGCAGGAGATTTCATGGGTAGCAGGTCTCACTGGGTATTGACATAGTGGATATTTTCATAGGCCAGCACAAAGTTTTTGTCTGACTTTTAATAAAGACTCACTGAGTCCAGGGCCATGGTTTGATGCCATAATGTGAGTGGGGTGTTTTCATAGCTGTGTCCACCTCTGTACACACCCAACATCCATTGGGTGCAGGCCAGGGATGCAACTAAACATACTGCCATGCACAGCACTGACCCTCACCTCCATCCCGCAGGCCGTCACTGGCCAGTTGTTTCAAGGTTGGGAATCTCTGACCTTTTAAAATGGGATAATCCCTTTTCCTCCTGGCTCTTAAGGCCCCTGGAGGCACTGGAGCAGGGAGGTGACTTTTGGAGTCAGACTGGTGTTCTGCCGCTTGGGTAAGGATTAAAACAGCCATCTGTATGGTTGCAAATGTAGCGGAGCTGCTCACAGCGTGCTTCGGAGTCATTCGCAGGTCTGACCTGCAGTCTTCCCTGGAAAATGGAGGTTTAAGAACCCTCCACCACAGCTGTTGGGAAGAGCAAAGAACAAGAGCAATGGTAAAGCTACTGCCTGCATTAGGTGCTGGACAAACATTAATTTTATTTCCCTTTTCTTGACTTTTTTTTTTTGCCTCTACACTCGCGGTTCAGCCCATTTATTAGCCCAGTGACCCTGTGTCAGTCACTTTTCCCCGTGGGCCTCGGCTTCTCCGTGAAATGAAAAAGTTGGCCTCGGATCTCCAAGCACGCTTCCAACCCACGAAATGAGACAGAAGTTGGCAGAACGGCTTTCCTCCCCCGGGACTGATGGTACGGTCCCGGGGTAGCTCCCCCACCCCTGTGTCGCGGCCTTGGTACAGGCCCAGGGGGCCCTAGGCGGCCTCTCAAGGCTGCCCTTGCCCCCTGCTGAGTTCCGGGCCTGTCCCCGCGCAAGCTGATTGGCTGGAGCGGTGCCCGGGCTGAGCGGCCATAGGTGAGCCCGGGAGGGGACGGGCGGGGCAGCCAGCAGGCCCGCCCCCTTTCCCCCCACCCTGTTTCGGACGCTGCGCGAAGCCGCGGGCGGGAGGGCAGACGGACCGACCGACGGGAGGGACAGGAGCCGAGCAAGATGGCGCAGACTCAGGGCACCAAGAGAAAAGTCTGTTATTATTATGACGGTGAGCCCTGACCTCGCGCCGGGGGCGGGGTCGGGGGGAGCCGGAGCAGGGAGAGGGAGGCTGAAGCTAAGCCGATCTGAGAGGGGAGGGCGCGAGGCCGAGGCGTCGAGGCTGCGCTGAGTGGGGAGGTCGAGGCTGGGGGGGGGAGGCTGAGAGGAAAGGAGGTCGAGGGCGAAGCCGCGAGGGCGTCGTGGGCGGGAAGCTTGGGCGGCGTTGGGTGTGTAGAGTGGGGGAGGAGTGGGGATCGAGATCTTGAAGAAGTCCCGTGTGGCGAGTTTTGAGTGGGACGCCCGGAGGGGAGGCCGAGTCTGAGGGGGGAGGCCGTGTGGAATGGGTTTTCTTCAGGAAAGCTCTTTCACTGCCCCGTGGCTTCTTCCGTCGTCTTTGGGGGGCGAATCCCGCAGGAGGGGGTCACCTGCTTCCCCTCCCCCAGGCTCGAAGCGCGGGGCCTGCATTGTACTACAAAATGAGGCCCCTGGAATCGCCTGGGGAAGGGATGCAACCTGTTCAAACAGACCTTTCCCTTCGCACAACTCCACCCAGCAGCTGTGCGTGTGCCTGGTAGTGTTTAGGTGCTGGGTCAGGTCCCATGTCCTATTGTTAGGGTGTAGGCTAAAAGTGGGGGAGCACTTCCAGAGAATAACAGGCTGGGTGCCTCCAGGCTGGGTGATGGTATAAAACAGGGCTCAGAGTGTGATGTGAGCACAGAGGAGAGACTCCCAACCCCAAGCAGAGGAGTCAGGGAAGGTGGTGGCATCCCAGCCGGGAGCTGAGGAACAGGAAGTAGGAGCCAGGTGTGGGGAAAGCCAAGGAGGCAGCTGGGAGGCCAGAGCCTCTGAAACAGGAGATGGTTTACAGCCCTGCCGAGGCCCAGATGCCAGACCTAAGTGTGGTGGAAGCAGGGAGTGAAGGGAGGGTTGCAAGGGTTGAGGCTGAGATCCCAAAGGGTTGAATTTGCCAACTCAAGGAAATTGTAGTTTACTCTCAGGACTCCTGCCAATGACTGAAGTTTCATGCACTTTAGTGCCATCATCTGTTTATTTTTTTTAAATAGTCATTAATTTTTTATTTGTAAGGCAGAATTACAGAGGGAAAGACAGAAAGAGGGATCTTGCATCCACTGGATAACTTCTCAAATGGCCACCATAGCCGGAGCTGAGCCGATTCGAAGCCAGGAGCCAGGAGCTTCTTCCAGGTCTTCCACATGGATGCAGGGGGACCCAAGGCTTGGGCCGTCCTTGACTGCTTTCCCAGGCCACAAGCAGGTAGCTGGACTGGAAGTGGACCAGTCTGGACGAGAACTAGTGCCCATATGAGATGTTCACTTTGCAAGTCATAGGATTAGTTTGAAGTGCCATTATGCTGGCCTCTGTCATCAGTTTTACAAGTTTTTTAATTTATTTATTTATTTTAAGATTTGTTTATTCGTATTGGAAAGGCAGATCTACAGAGAGAAGGTGAAAGATCTTCCATCTGCTGTTTCACTCCCCCAGTGGCTGCAATGGCCAGCGGTGAGCTGATCAGGAGCCGGGAGGTTTCCCTGTGGGTGCAGGATCCCAAGCCTTTGGGCTGTCCGCTTCTGTTTTCCCATGTCACAAGGAGGGAGCTGGATGGAATCTGGAGCACCCAGGACACAAATCAGCACCCATATGGGATCCTGGTGCTTGAAGGAAGAGGATTAGCCAATTAAGCCACTGTACTGGTTGTAATTTTGCAGTTGAGAAATATGAACATCGCCTAAAGCCCATGGAAAAATGAAATTCAAAGATTATTTTGGTGTACATTTTTAAAAATTTTGTGCGTAGTTGCTTTCATGATATACATTTTTCCACTCATTTGTAAAGCAGAGAGACAGAGAGACTGCTCATGCACTGGTTCACTCTCCAGATGCCTGGAGTGGCTAGCACTGGGCCAGATTGAAGCCAGGAGCTAGGGACTCCATCCAGGTCTCCAAGCCCTTGAGCCCTCACCTTTTGTCTCCCAGTGTACAGTAATAGGATACTGGAATTAGAATGAAGCTCGGATTGTGAACTTAGGCACGAGGATATGGGATGCAGGCATCCCAAGCTTTCTGGTAACTACTGTGTCAAAGGGCCACCACTCCATGGAATACATGTATCACTTTGGAACATTAGTAAATTTTGGGGTAAGGAGGAAGGCCATGTTTCTACTAGGGGCCAGACATGGAAGGTTGGGGAAGCCAAAGTCATGTTGATTCCTAAATTAATGCCTGTTGTGGGCCCGGCGGCATGGCCTAGCGGGTAATGTCCTCGCCTTGAATGCCCCGGGATCCCATATGGGCGCCGGTTCTAATCCCGGCAGCTCCACTTCCCATCCAGCTCCCTGCTTGTTGCCTGGGAAAGCAGTCGAGGATGGCCCATATGCCTTGGGACCCTGCACCCGCGTGGGAGACCCGGAAGAGGTTCTTGGTTACCGGCTTCAGATCAGCACGCACCGGCCCGTTGCGGCTCACTTGGGGAGTGAATCATCAGATGGAAGATCTTCCTCTCTGTCTCTCCTCCTCTGTGTATATCTGACTTTGCAATAAAATAAATAAATCTTTAAAAAAAAAAATTAATGCCTGTTGAGATGTCTAAGGGACATCCAGGTAGAGGTATCAGTAGATGATTGGTCCTTGAGGTCTGCAGTGAAGAGATGAGAAGAAAAAGATAGTTGGTATTTGTTGTCAACAAATAGATGGTCTTTCCAGTTGGTTCAGAAGATGATGTGATCACCTGAGAAGTTACATAGGGTGAAGGGAGAAGGGGATCCAGATGGAATTGTAAGGAAGTGGGCTGAGGAGAGGCTTGGTGCCTCTGACCGCCCCATTAGGGCACCTGTCCTAGTGGATTGGAATTGCCCATTTATTTGGTTTTGTAGTCTGTATGCTTCTGTATCCCCAAACCCCAAACAAGTGGTGGCTCATTGGAAGTCATTTCTATATACCTATTTTTAGATTTTTTATTATTTGTTTTTATTGGAAAGTCAGATTTACTGAGAGAAGGAAAGACAAGGATCTTCCATCAGCTGGTTTACTCCCCAAGTGGCCACAACGACCAGAGCTGAGCCAGTTTGAAGCCAGGAGCTTTCTCTGGGTCTCTCACACAGGTCCAGGGTCCCAAGGCTTTGGGCCATCCTTGACTGCTTTCTCAGGCCACAGGCAGGGAGCTGGATGAAGGATTCCGGTGCATGAAAGGTTAGGACTTTAGTCACTATGTTATTGCTCTGGCACGAGGATTGAGCCTTCTTAAAGGGAAGCTTGTGTGAGGCAGGGAGAGGGAATTGTTGGTGATGGAGAGCTGGAGAGACATTCAGATTTTTTTTTTTTAAAAGATTTATTCATTTTATTACAGCCAGATATACACAGAGGAGGAGAGACAGAGAGGAAGATCTTCCGTCCAATGATTCACTTCCCAAGTGAGCCGCAACGGGCCGGTGCGTGCCGATCCGAAGCCGGGAACCTGGAACCTCTTCCGGGTCTCCCACGCGGGTGCAGTGTCCCAAAGCGGGCTGTCCTTGACTGCTTTCCCAGGCCACAAGCAGGGAGCTGGATGGGAAGTGGAGCTGCCGGGATTCGAACCGGCGCCCATATGGGATCCCGGGGCTTTCAAGGCTAGGACTTTAGGCACTAGGCCACGCCGCTGGGCCCCAGATTTTTATTTTTTAAGATTTACTTTTATTGGAAAGGCAGATTTACAGAGAGAAGATATAGAGAGAAAGAGCTTCGATCCATTGGATCATTTCCTAAGTGACTGTAATAGCCGGAACTGAGTCTATCCAAAGCCAGGAGCCTAGAGCTTGTTCCAGGTCTCCCACGCAGGTGTTGGGTGCCAAGGCTTTGGCCCACCCTCAACTGCTTTCCCAGGCCATAAGCAGGGAGCTGGATGGGAATCGGGGCTGCCGGGATTAGAACCAGTGCCCATATGGTATCCTGATGTGTGCAAGGTGAGGATTTTAGCCACAAGCTACTGTGCAGGGCGCCATCCCAGTGAAGTTCTTACCACACTTGGAGTCAAGAGTTGGTTCTCAGAGCACTCTTGCCGGGTGATCATTTGTAAGCGCTTCACTTTTCTGTGTCCCTGTTCAGTTTCATTGAATCTTTAGTGAACCCCGGTGAGATACATGGCTTGTTAGTTCTTGCTTTCACAGGGTTTCTAGTCTTATGGCTATAGATAGATATGTAAGTAATTCAGATACAAAGTGAATGGCGTGCTACCTACAAACTGCATGTAGAAGAAAGGGGAAGGGCCATTTATCTTCATCCAGAAATGATTTGAGCCTGAGCTTAGCTTTTTTTTTTTTTTTTGATAAGATTTTACTTATTTTTTATTTGAAATGCAGATTTACAAAGAGGAAAGACATACTCTTCATCTACTGGTTCACTCACCAAATGGCTGCATCAGCAGGGACTGAGTGAGTCCAGGGCAAGGATGGGTGGGACATGAGCCACAGGCAGAGGCTTGGTCTGAGACATTATGGCACCAGCTCCTCTGAACTGGACTGTGTAGTGTGAAGATCATTAGAGAAGGCAACACATTTCGGGTGGAAAGCATGGTCTGAACAAAGCATACTTTGGTATCAAAGTGAGTACTGGTAACAATCTGGTGTGTCTGAGCATAGCTTGGCAAAATGTTTTCTGCAAAGGGCAAAATAATTAGGTTTGGGGGCTTCATTTTGCCTTCTGCTGTATCACTGTGGCAACTATTTGCCTAGCCAGCCCTGCCATTGTGATGTGAAAATAGCCATAGATCATCTGTAAGTCAATGGGTGTGTCTATGTTACAGCAGAGTTTTATTTGTCAAAACAGCCATCCAGTTGTGTTTTACCCAAGGTAGTAGTTTGCTCACTCTGGTCTGAAAACTGTGAGTATGAATGAGTGTGTTTTGTGGTGGAGGATGACAGTAGGTAGCTGGAGATGAAGATAGATTAAGAAGGTATTTGAAGGCCAGGGTACTGAAGTTATTCGTTTACTCCTTTAGCCTTCAGGTGTGGGGAGGCCATTCAGATTTTTGAGCACGGGGTTAGAGTGTGCCTTAGGATCATAACTCTGGTGACCTTGTAGCAGATCATTTGAATCAAACACAGAAGATCAGTTAGAATGCCATTACCAGGGCCTGATTTGTGTGATGTAGTGAGTTAAACCATTGCCTGTGAGGCCAGCATTCCACAAGCAGCTCTACTTTATAAATATATGTTTTAAAATTTTAATATTGTGTACGTAACTGAGAGAGATGCATGCCCATGTGGACCTGTAATTTGGCTGGGGAGGGTCAAGGCATGAAGGAAGGTGGGTAGGACAAATGTTTCAATTTTTTTCCCCTGTATCCTCTGGGAGGAAAATGGAGGGTGCCGCTCCTTGTTGTCAAACTGCATCAGCACCTGGGGATAGGAGATCGTCATTTTTTTTTTTTTTTAAGATTTATTCATTTTATTACAGCCAGATATACACAGAGGAGGAGAGACAGAGAGGAAGATCTTCCGTCCCATGATTCACTTCCCAAGTGAGCTGCAACGGGCCGTTGTGCGCCGATCCGAAGCCGGGAACCTGGAACCTCTTCCGGGTCTCCCACACGGGTGCAGGGTCCCAATGCATTGGGTCGTCCTCAACTGCTTTCCCAGGCCACAAGCAGGGAGCTGGATGGGAAGTGGAGCTGCCGGGATTCGAACCGGCGCTCATATGGGATCCCGGGGCTTTCAAGGCGAGGACTTTAGCCGCTAGGCCAATGTGCCTGGCCCCATTTGATGATGCCTTAGAGACCCCAATGTAGGAAAGAGTGTTCCAAGGGTGTTGAGTAGTTTTGTTAGTTCTGACATTTGGTGAGCTTTGGTGCACCAGGGTTGAGAAAATCCAAGGTCTATTGGCTGATCGAGTATACCTTAGTGCTTCCTCACACCCAGGAACATGTTGCAGAGCTTGGCCAGAGAGTCTTCCATGTGCATCTGGGCATGCTGTCCATCAGCAATTGAGCAGGCCCAGTCATGATACATGCACTTCAAGGTCAAGCCACGTATCTTGTGAGTCCAGCGATCTAGTTGGAGAGTATCCCAAGAAGCCTTGCCTGGAGTGACCTCAGAGTTCACTCTTGTGTGGGCCAGCTAGTGTCAGATCAGATTTGATACATCACCTACATGAACCAATGCACATATGACATACAGATGGATATAGTTGTCTGGTCAGTTCTGCCCCAGCCCCGTCTCTCATATCAACTGATGGGTGCTGCAGCCTAGCCTAGCCCAGCCTGCCACAGGTCTGGTCTTTATGTACGTTAGCAGGTGTCATGGCCTCTTTGGGGCGACCTTCAATAACCCTACCAGGTCTGCCCGCAGCACTGGTTTTTTTTGCATTGTTTGGTGTGTGCTGGAGCCCTAGCTCCCTCCATCCTGCATCCCATTTGGCTTTTGTGCACATTCATGGGAGTTACAGCTTAGCTGAGCCTGACTTGCCCCCAGGCCCAGCCCACATATATGATGAAGGGTGCTGCTGCCTTGACCAACCTGTCCTGTCCCCAGCCCCGGCTCTTAAGCGGGACCTCAGCCTAACAGGGGAGTGCCCACAGTTCACCTACCTGACTTATTCTCATCTCTGGATCTTGTGCCTGCCGTGGGGTACTGCAGTCCAGTCTAACATATCTGGCACTCAGTCTCAGCATTTGCCAGCAGGTGCTATGCCCTAGCCCAGTTAGTATGCACCCGTTCTGCTCTCTCTCTCTTTCTTTCTCTTTTTTAAAAATTTATTTTTATTGCAAAGTCAAATATATAGCGAGAGGAGAGAAACAGAAATATATTCCGTCCAATGATTCACTCTCTAAGTGACCGTAACGGCCAGATCTGAGCCAATCCAAAGCCGATCTGAAGCCAGGAGCTCTTCTGGGTCTCCCATGTGGGTGCAGGGTTCCAAAGCTTTGAGCCATCTTTGACTGCTTTCCCAAGCCACAAGCAGGGAGCTGGATGGGAAGCGGGTCTTCTTGGATTAGAACCAGCGCCAGTATAGAATCCCGGCGCATTCAAGGCTAGGACTTTAGCCGCTAGGCCATGGCGCTGGACCCAAGCATGCACCCGTTCTGGTCTCTCTAGCCACAGCAAGTGCAACAGCCCAGCTCAGTCCATTCTAGCCTACCCCAGACCAAGCCCTCATACTGGCTAAGGAGTGCTGCAGCCCTGCCCAGACTGGCGTGCCCGTTGTCCCAGCTCTCACACTTACCAGGGTACACAGTGGCCCAGAAGGGAAATCTCCAAAGTTCTGCTACCAGACCTGCTTCCCAGCCTCAAGTCTTGCATGTGCCACTGGGTGCTGTGGCCCAGTCTGAGATGGTCCAACCTAGTCTTGGTCGTCTCAGCATTTGCCAGTAAGTGTTATAACCTGACTTAGCTCAGCCGACCCCTAGTCCCAGCTCTCATTACAGGTGCACCAGCCTGACCCACCTGCAGACCTAGCTTTCATGTGTTGTATTGAGTGCTGTGGCCTACTCTGGCCTGTCTCATACCCATTCTGACTTTCATGAGTGTCAGCGGATGCTGGAGTATTGTTCAGTCTGGCCTGCCCCCAGACTCATCCCACACACATGCAGATGTTGCAGCAGCCTTGTCCAGCCCTGGTTCTCACACTTACCAGTGGGAGCAGGGGAGTCCCCAGAGTTCCCCTCTCAGACCCATTGTCAATCCTGGATCTGGCTTGTGCTGGTATGTACCTCAACCCAGCTTGGTATTGCCTGCTAACATTCTCAGTTCTCTCCGGCAGGTATTATAGCCTAGCCCAGCCTGGGTGCCAGCAGGTACTGTAGCCTTGTGCAGCCGTTCCTGCCCCAGACCTGGTCCACACAAATGCTGATGAGTGCTACAGCCTTGCCTGGCCCACCCTCAGCCCTAGCTATTGTGCTCCCATGCAGAAGCTGCGGCCTAGCAGGGGAGGGAACTGCTCCCAGCCCCAGATTTCACACATGGTGGCGCTGTGACAGCCCTGCCTGCCATGGTCTGCACCTAGTTCCAGCCTTTGCATGTGCTGGAGGGTGCTACAGCCTGGCCCAACTTGGCTCAGCCCCCATCATAACCCCTAGCTCTCATGAAAACTTGTGGATGCTGTAGTTCCACAGAGGTGAGCTCACAACTACCCTACAGAATGTACCCATAGATCTGATTCTCTCTGATTGGTGCTACAGCCCAGCTAGGCATGCCCCCAGTCCCAGCTTTTGCATGTATAATCAGGAAATGGGAGATACCACTTAACCTAACCCAGGTCTCCCACGTGGCTACCTTGTCCTGACCCAGATATGTTTTCCAGTTCCCCCTCTAAACCACCTTGTCTCAGCTTCCTCACCTACCTGACCTACCTGCAAGTGCATGGTAGCCTCCAGAAGTCATTTTACCCTGTCCAACATGCCCTGCTCCCATTCCAACACATCCCCGGACCCTTATCCCTGGGCAGTCTGCAGCTCTTCCTCCTGTGGGGCCGCAGGGAGCATGTCCCAGCTTAGTGCTCCCCCCCATACTCACACAGCTTTACTTTTTATTTATTTATTTTTTAAACATGTATTTTTTTAAATTTTTTAATTGGAAAGTCAGATACACATGGAGGAGGAGTGGCAGAGAGGAAGATCTTCCATCCGCTGATTCACTCCCCAAGTAGCTACAACAGACACACCTAAGCTAATCTGTAGCAATGAGCCAGGAGCTCCTTCTGGGTCTCCCACACGGATGCAGGGTCCAAAGACTCGGCCATCCTCAACTGCTTTCTCAGGCCACAAACAGGGAGCTGGAAGGGAAGTTTTGCCTCTGGGATATGAACCAGTGCACATATGGGATCCAGGCGCATGCAAGGCAAGGACTTTAGCTGCTAGGCTACTGTGTCAATCCCCCCACAGTTTTTGTTTTTTTTTTTTTTAAATGATTTATTCATTTCATTACAGTAAGATATACAGAGGAGGAGAGACAGAGAGGAAGATCTTCCGTCCGATGATTCACTCCCCAAGTGAGCCGCAACGGGCCGATGCGCGCCGATCCGAAGCCGGGAACCTTGAACCTCTTCCAGGTCTCCCACGCGGGTACAGGGTCCCAATGCATTGGGCCGTCCTCAACTGCTTTCCCAGGCCACAAGCAGGGAGCTGGGTGGGAAGTGGAGCTGCCGGGATTCGAACCAGCGCCCATATGGGATCCCGGGGCTTTCAAGGCGAGGACTTTAGCTGCTAGGCCAATGTGCCGGGCCTCCCTCCCCACATAGTTAAAAAAATAGAATAGGCAGGTTTGCTGACACACTGGTATAGTTAATATGAATTTGGGCCCGGCACATTGGCCTAGTGGCTAAAGTCCTTGCCTTGAACACACTGGGATCCCATATGGGCGCTGGTTCGAATCCCGGCAGCTCCACTTCCCACCCAGCTCCCTGCTTGTGGCCTGGGAAGGCAGGTGAGGACGGCCCAATGCCTTTGGAACCGTGTACCTGTGTGAAAGACCTGGAGGAGGTTCGGGGCTCCTGGGTTCAGATTGGCGCAGCACTGGCCGTTGCGCTCTCTTGGGGAGTGAATCATCGGATGGAAGAACTTCCTCTCTGTCTCTCCTCCAATGTATATCTGACTTTGCAATAAAAATAAACAAATCTTCAAAAACAAACAAACAAACATAAATACATTTGGCATTAATCAGGCCCCCCGAAGGCCTGTAAGCTACTCTTTTCTCTTAGCAGTTAACACTTGCCTAGATGTAAGGCAACCTAGGCAGGCAGTTGCCTGCAGCTGGAGGCAGATCCACTTCTGATCCATCTCCCTGCTGATGTGCCTGGGAAGGCAGCAGAAGATGGCCAAAGTGCTTTGGGCCCCTGCCACCTTCATGAGAGACTGGAATAGAATTCCAGTGGCCCAACCCTGGCAGTTGTGATCATTTGTGGAGGAAACCAACAGATGGCAGGTCTGTCTGTCCTGTTTCTGTAACTCTGTCTTACAATAAATCAATCTAAATATATATATAGAATTCTAAAAGGAGGGATATTGTTATTCAGAGGTGGAGAACTTCTGCCGTGTAGTCCTCAACCATAGTGGAACTTGCTAAAAATTAGCAGACTAATTTTTAAGTTGGTAATTTTGTATGGTGGCCTGCGAATGATGTTATAAATATGCACAATGCCCCGGCAGGAAAAGAGGTTCCCCAAAGTGGCGTGGAGCAAGCAAAGATGAGGTTCAGTTTTCTTACTTAGCAAATAAGAGTAATACTCCCTATTCTGTCTATTTTAGTGTTTTTGTGAGACTGCAGTAAGAAAATGAGATGAATTTTCTTTGGCACTGTAAGGTGTTACACGATGTAAGAGAAGAATTGTGGCTTATGATAATTGTGAGTAGCAGCGGTGGCTTTCTGTTGTGGGCAGAAGCTCCTTGGGAGTACATTGAGGCGACTTGGCCTTGCTGGCTGCTGTTTTGTTCCCATTATGCTGTTTTCTGCCTGTGTCTCCACATGATGGGCTAGTACAGACCTCACCAGAGGCCCCGGCTTCCTGCGGATTTTTCTTTTCTGTTTGTTTTGTTTTGGAGTTATCCCTCCTTAGGGTGTGGTTCTAGAAATGAGCCAAGAAGAACATTTGCTGTAAATATTTCTGGTTTCTTCTGGGAGTATAGATCTGACTGTTTCATTGAAGCTGTCACTATTCTTCAGGTGACGTCGGGAACTACTATTACGGACAAGGCCATCCCATGAAGCCTCACCGAATCCGCATGACTCACAATTTGCTGCTCAACTATGGTCTCTACCGGAAAATGGAAATCTACGTGAGTTGCTGCTGGTGTTCCCACTCTGTTACCTCGTCAGCTCTGCTTCCCCATATACCATTTACCGTGCATTCCTTCATCCGTTGTGTTGGGGTGGGCATTTGACCTGTCACTTAAGATCCTTGTGTTCTACCCTGAGGCACTTGTGTTCATGTCTCAGATATAGTTCCTGATTCCAGCTTCCTGGATACCGGCAACCTGGGAAGCAGTAGTGATGGCTCCAGTAGCTGAGGGTCCTGCCATCCAAGTGGGAGACCTGAATTGAGGGCCCACATCCTGACTTTGGCTTCAGCCCTGGCCATGCCCACGCTGTTACAGGCAACTGGGAAATGAACCAGTAGATGGGAGCTCATTCTCTCTCTCTCTTGCTTAAAAAAATAAAGGAAAGAAGTTATGTGTTGTGTGGTTGTTATGTGGTGGCTACCATTAATGATAAAGGTTTTGTGTTTTAGGAGTTGACCACTTCTAGAGACCTTCATATTAATCAGTTATAAATAAGGGCAACAATTTGGAAAATGTGTAAGATGCAGAGATAATAGAGAAAAGGAGTCTTGAAAGATTCTACAAGTGAGTTATTGTGCTAGGCCCTATCTTTTTTTTTTTTCTTAATCTATTGTATTGTTGACAATCTTTACATAGTTAATTACAGTTAAAGAAAAAAAAAAGGTTCAGGGGGATAGGGAAGTGGGTAATACTATTATGTCCATATTGTTGCCATCATGTATCTGAGGTAAAGGGGGATATTGAGGGAGAAGCCCCACCCGGTTTCCCGCCCACCCCAAGTCCCGGATGTGGGGCATGCTCTGAGATATTTGCTCAAGTGGTGTTAATAGTTCTCCAGTTATGAATCGCTGCCAGTTTCGCTCGATGAGGTCGTCCACTGATTGATATGGTCCATCATAAAGTCTCCGTTTGCCCCATATTTCGCTGCCAACATATAGCTGAGATGAATGATTGATCTGTTCTGTCTTCTGTCTTTTCTTGATTAGAGTTCTGAGTCCAGCAGTTCGATTGGGGAGATCTCCAAAGAAACTTTGAGGTATTCCCAGACTAGTTGCTTGTATGTTCTAGCAAGCACAGGGCCCGGCACAGTCCATCACCCCGATCAGCTGGTGGTTTCAATTGCTGGGTTGGTTCTGTTTTCAGTCCCGATTTGCACTGGAACCAATGGGTGTTGCAGTCCAGTCTGGTTCGGCCCTTACATCAACCAGTGGGAGCTGCAGCCTAGTCGGGGCGACCCACAATAACCCCTACCAGGCTCGCCCCCTACCCTGGTTTGCCAGTATGTGTAGCAGTAGACCAGTCTGTACCCCATCCCATTTGACTCTTGTACTTGTCAATGGGTATTAAAGCTTAGTTCTATCTAACCAACTCAACCATCCAGCCCTCACGGGTGTTGTTGAGTGCCTCTCTATCTAGCCATCCCAGCCCCCGTCCTAGTTTTCATGCTAGGCCCTATCTTAACATTCTAATTCCTCTGTCCTTTCTTCACATTCTCTTCTCAGGGACTGGTATGCCGGTGCAGCAACTTAAGCCAATGCTTATGAGGCCAGTATCCTTATGAGCACTGATTGAAGTCCTGACTGCTCTACTTTTTTTAAGATTTATTCATTTTTTATTGCAAAGTCAGATATAGAGAAGGGAGGAGAGACAGAGAGAAATACCTTCCTTCCGATGATTCACTCCCCAAGTGACTGCAACAGCTGGTGCTGAGCCAATCCGAAGCCAGGAGCCAGGAACTTCCTCCAGGTCTCCCATGTGGGTGCAGGGTCCCAAGGCTTTGGGCCAACCTTGACTGTTTTCCCACGCCACAAGCAGGGAGCTGCATGGGAAGCCTGGCTGCCTGGATTAGAACCGGCGCCCATATGGGATCCTGGTATGGTCAAGGCAAGGACCTTTAACCGCTAGACCATGACACCGGGCCCAGGCTTTTTATTTTAAATGTGTATACATAAACACATCAATACACGTGTGGATCAAATATGACCCAGTGGTTCCCAGTTTTATCTATTCTGGAGGTATTGAGGAAAAAGTGAAGAGTTTTAAATGAAAGAGAAGGAATGTATTTAGCAAGTAGGTAGGCCAGTGAGGAGCCTATTGCTAGAGTCCCAGTGAGAAAATAAGGAGGGGCCGGGGGCTCCTATTGCTTCATGGCATAATGTCACTGTTGGAGGCTGCACCAACAGTTTGAGTAACCTAGCAACAGCAGCATTCTTCTCACCATTCCAGAGACTGAAAGGAGATGAGTCTTCTGTCCCAGATGTCTTTGTCATGTCTCTGGAGCCTTTGGAAACAACTGGGGAAGGAAAGAGGGAAAGTAGACAGAAGAGACAGACCTTGGGACCACAGAGCTTTATCAGGTGGGAAGGAGAGATGGGAAAGGAAACCTAAGAGGTGGCAGAGGTTTTCAGGAACTCTGGGGAACAGACTGCTGATCAGACCCTTCCCGGAGGCTTCTCTGTATACTTCCCCCTTACATCCCATAGCATCACTCCTCAGACCTGGCACCCACGGAAAGGGATAGAATTGCCAGAGCTGGCCTGGACTAATCATAAGTCAGTCCCTGGGACTAAACTGGAATTTGTTATTCAGGAAGGAGGCATAGAACAAGCAACAGTAACTGTCATAGGAGATAATACTGCCTTGTGGCAGATGAGTTCACCTGATGGTGTTGTTTATATAAACTTGTAAAGCAAGACTCTGTTATCATCTCTCTTCCCTAATTCCGGAGCTGTCGCTTTAATATGGCCTTTTCCTTCTCTTGCTGTACCTTCCAGCCCTTGCCAGGCTTGGGTCCTTTCTGCAGTAGTCTGTCTCTGACTTCATCTGCAATGTGTGGCACAAGTGTACCTGAAAGCAGCTCTGCAGACCCTGTTTTGACCTGAAGGCGACCTTGTGAAATCTTTGCCACAGGAGTGCAATGTCTTTGGGTCCTTTCTCAGATCCTGAAATCATGTATTGGATTCATCTCTCCTAGAATTGGTATCCTCACTTTACATCCAGACACCTTGCTGTTTACATAATCAAGAATTCTGCTCTCTTCCTTGCCTGGGATGCTAATTTTGCATATTCCCAGGCTTCTTATTCATCGCCTTCTGTTCTTTTGTTCTTTTTTAGAGAAAGTGTTTTTATTAAATATTGAGTGAATAGGAAAAAATTTTTACAGTGTACAAATATGTGGCATATATATACATACACATATA
The DNA here is from genome assembly GCF_030435755.1 of Ochotona princeps. NCBI lineage: Eukaryota > Metazoa > Chordata > Mammalia > Lagomorpha > Ochotonidae > Ochotona > Ochotona princeps. The sequence continues at coordinate 23,441,373 of NC_080833.1, forward strand.
TGTTCACATATATTCATGTGGGAGACCAGGAGGAGGTTCCTAGATGCTGCTCCATTGAGGGCATTTAGGGAGCAAACCAGCAAATGAAAGGTCTGGTTTTTTTTTGTTTGTTTTGTTTGTTTTTAGATTTATTTATTTTTATTTGAAAGTCTATTTATAGAGAAGGAGAGACAGAAAAATATCTTCCCTCTACTGGTTCTCTCCCCAAATGACCATAGCAGCCAGAGCTCAGCCCATCTGAAGCCAGGATCTAGGAGATTCCTTCAGGTCTCATGTGGGTGCAGGGTCTAAGGCTTTGGGCCATCCTCCACTTCTTTTCCAGGCTGGATGGGAAGTGGGGCCATCAGATCATGAATTGGCGCCCCTGTTGGGGCCCAGAGCTTGCAAGGTGAGGATTTAGACATTGAGGCATTGCACTAGGCCCTCTTATGTCTCTCTCTTCTCACTGTAACTCTTGTCTTTCAAATTTTTAAAAAAAAATCAAGATTTATTTTTTTATTGGAAAGACAGATTTACAGAGTGAAGGAGAGACAGAAAGATCTTCCATATGCTGATTCACTCTCCAAGTGGGCACAACGGCTGGAGCTAAGCTGATCAGGAGCCAGGAGCCTCTTCCAGGTCTCCCATGTGGGTGCAGAATCTCAACGCTTTGGGCTGTGTTCTACTGCTTTGCTTTCCCAGGCCACAAGCAGGGAGCTGGAACGGAAATGGAGCATCTGGCATATAAACAGGCACCCATGTGGTATCCTGGCAAATGTAAGGCAAAGACTTTACCTGCTAAGCTACTGCACCAGGCCCCCAACAAAAATAAATCTTTAAAAAAATAGCTTGACTTTTAAAAATATTTTCCTCTATTTGAAAAGTTGAACTGAGATAGAACAAGAGATTTTTCTGTCTGTTGATTCACTTCTCAGATGCTTACAAGATTCGGCATTGGGCCAGGCAGAAGCCAGGAACTGGAATTGCATTCCAGTCTCCAAGGTGGGTAGCAGTGACCCAAACACTGTGCTGTCATTTTCTACTTCCCAGGATGCATTAGGAATGAGCTGGAGCAGAAGGCAGCTGGTGAGGCTCGTGTCATGGCATAGCAAGTTAAGTCTCCTCCTGTAGCACCAGCATCCTATGTGGGCATTGGTTCCATTCCCAGCTGCGTCACTTCTGCTTCAGCTCTGTGTTCATGACCTGAAAAAGCAGCGAAGGATGACTTAGGTCCTTGGACCCCTGCAGCCACGTGGGAGACCCAGAATGAGCTCCTGGCTCCTGACTTCATACTGGCCCACCTCTAACTGTTGAGTGCATTTGGGCATTTGGGAAATGAACCAGCAGATGATGGAATATCTCTCTTTTTGTATCTCTGCTTTTCAAATAAAACTAAATAAATACTAAAAAAAAAAGTGAGTAGCGGGGCTGGCTTTGTGATATCATGGGTTAAGCAGGCAGTGCTACCCTTTCATGTAGGTGCCAGTTCACGCTCTGGCTGTTCACTTCTGATCCAGCTCCATGCTGATGTGCCTAGGAAAGCAGCAGAGGATGGCCCAAGTACTTCAACTCCTTACCCATGCAGGAGACCACTTAGATTAAACCCCACATTTCTATTTTTGGCTTAGACTTGACCTGACTTTTGTAGCTATTACGAGAGTGAACCACCAGGTGGAAGACTTCACTCCATCTGCCTCTGCTTCTCCCTGCTTGAAATAAATAAATAAATTTTAAAATTAATTAAAAAATTAAAAAAAAAAAAGTGAAGTGGCCCAGAATTGCACTGACATCTCAATATGGTATGCAGATATCCCATACAGTGGCTTAACCTTCAGTGCCGTAATACTGGCTCTATGGTTGACTTTTTAAGGTTTTGGCAGGGGCCCATGTTATGTTGTAGTGGTTTAAACCAGGACTCCCATATGGGTAGCAGGAGTCCAAGAGTCTGAGTCATGTTCTGCCGTGTTCCAAGATCATGAGCAGGGAACTGAGTTGGAGGTGGAGGAGCTGAGACTTGAACAAGTACTTGTATGGGATGCAGGCAGCAACTTTCATCCACACACAACACTGGTCCCTAAAATAAATCTTTTATTTATTTGTTTGTTTATTAGATTTATTTGTTTTCATTGGAAAGGCAGAGTTACAGAGAGAAGAAGATACAGAAAGAAAGATCTTTCATCCACTGGTTCATTCCACAAATGGTTGCAACAGCTTGATCTGGAACCAGGAACCTCTTCCGGGTCTCCCACATGGGTGCAGGTTCCCAAGGCTCAGGCTGTCCTCTACTGCTTTCCCAGACCATAAGCAGGGTGCTAGAAGGGAAGTGGAACAGCTGGGACCTGAACTGTATGGCATACTGTGCTTGGAGATGCAGAAGTAGCCAGTTGACCCATTGAGCTGGCCCCGCTAAAGTAAATCTTGCAAAAGAAAAAGGAGGGCCCAGCACAATAGCATAGTGGTTAAAGTCCTCACCTTGAACGCACCGGAATCCCATATGGGCTCTGGTTCTAATCCCGGCAGCCCCACCTCCCCTCCAGCTCCCTGCTTGTGGCCTGGGAATGCAGTCAAGGACGGCCCAAAGCTTTGGGACTCTGCACCTGCGTGGGAGACCCAGAAGAGGATCTGGGTTTGGATTAGCTCAGCTCCAGCTGTTGCGGCCACTTGGGGAGTAAACCATTGGACGGAAGATCTTCCTCTCTGTCTCTTCTCCTCTCTGTGTATCTGCCTTTCCAATAAAAAATAAATCTTAAGGAAATGAAATTTGACCTGAAGCAATCTGGCGCTTGGGCCATATTCTCTTATTGCAGTAATCAGCTAGGGCTGTGTAAGGCTGGCTTCTGCTGTCAGTCTTTCTGTTTATGTGTGTTAAGCACCAAGCTTGCTGAACTTCTTGGCCCTCAGAAGTGCTTGGCATTGGAGTTCCTGTGCTACAACACAGAATATTTAGGGCATTGCCAGAGAAGTGAGCACGAATCAGCTCATTCTGGTCTTCTAAACCAAGTTAAAATATTTGGGCTCACTTTTGTGTAATGATGCCTCTCAAGTATTTATAGGGTTAGTGACATGATTCGGTTTGTACTTCACGCAGATTACTTTGTCTGTAGGACCAAGATTCAGTAAGGTTAAGGTTGAGGCTGACTGCCAGGTGGGAGGTTGCTTGCCAGAGGGTGGTGACGGGGTGGAGGTGAACAAATTAGACCATACTTTCAGAGACGATGATTGTGGTGGATAAGAAGACAGGAATCAGAGGAGATACATTGGCTGTGTCTTGCACAGGTCAGTGCAGGGTAGTGAGAGCAGGAAGCGGGGAGAAGAGAGCTGAGAGAAATACAGGAGTGAATGCAGTCATGATCATGGCATTCCGGCATAGTAGGTTAAGCTTCTGCAAGCATCACCAACATTCCATATGGGTGCCAGCTTCCTGCTAATGTCTTGGGAAAGTGATGAAGGATGGCCTAAGTGCTTGGGCCCCTGTACACATGTGGAAGACCCGAAAGAAGCTCTTGGCTTCCGATTGGCACAATTCTGGTTATTGTGGCCATTTGGGGAGTGAACCAGCAGATGGAAGATCTCTCTCTCTTCTGACTCTTCTTCTCTGTAACTCTGCTGTTTTTCTTTCTTTCCTTCTTTTTGTAAAAGATTTATTTATTTTGGGCTCAGCATGGTAGCCTAGTGGCTAAAGTCCTCACCTTAAAAAAAAAGTTAAAATAAAAACAAAAATTATTTTGGAGGTAAGGGAATAGATTGGCAGTGTTTTGATAGGGAAAGCAAAAGAAGACTTTTTGTATTAAATATTTTAAGTTATTTTAAAAGATTTGTTGTATTTAAGATTTTGATTTTGATTGTAAAGTCAGATATACAGAGAGGAGAGACAGAAAAGAAGCTTTTCTGTCTGATGATTCACTCCCCAAGCGGCTGCAGTGGCTGGAGCTGAGCCAATTTGAAGCCAGGAGCCAGAAGCTCTTCTGTGTCTCCCACACATGTACTGGGTCCCAAGTCTTTGGGCCGTCCTCGACTGCTTTCCCAGGCCACAAACAGGGAGCTGGATGGGAAGCGGGGCTGAGCCCATATAGGATCCCGGTGTACAAGGCAAAGACTTTAACTGCTAGGCTACCACACTGGGATGGATCATATTTGTTGTATTTATTTGAAAGAATTTCATAGAGAGAATCTTCTGTCTGCTGGTTCTGTCCCTAAATGACCTTAATGGCTGATACTGGACCAAATCACAGCTGGAAGTCCAAATATTGGGGCCATCTTCTGCTAACTTCCCAGGCACAGTAGCAGGGAGCTAGATTGGAGTGGGAACAGCTAAGAATCAAACTGATGCTCATGTGGGACAAGCTTCCCACGGTACAGACTAACGCTGTGCCAGACACCAGCCTCCAAAGAGGAAAATTTCAAAATGACATTTAGGGGTGGGTGTTGGGTACAGAGTTTAAGATGCCTCTTAGAATGCCTGTATCCCACATTGGAGTGCTTATCTCCAGTCTGACCCAGCTCCCTGCTAAGTTGCACCCTAGGAAGCAGATGCTTGATGTGTTTGAGTCCCTGCCATCCATACAGGGAGACTCAATTGAATTCCAGGCTTCTGATTTTCGCCTGACCCAGCCCTAGCTGCCGCAGGAACAGGTAATAGTTCTCAGTTTGCCTCTGTCTGGCTTTGGAAGTGAATCAGTGTGGTCTCTGTCTCTTTGTTCTCTCTCTCTGCTTCTTGCCTTTCAAATAAAAGTTAGCTTTAGAAAATCAATTCACATTCATTCAGGCTGTGCATATGTATATTTAAGATTTATGTGGGCCCCGCGGCATGGCCTAGCGGCTAAAGTCCTCGCCTTGAACGTCCCGGGATCCCATATGGGCGCAGGTTCTAATCCCGGCAGCTCCACTTCCCATCCAGCTCCCTGCTTGTGGCCTGGGAAAGCAGTCGAGGATGGCCCAAAGATTTGGGACCCTGCACCTGCGTGGGAGACCCGGAAGAGGTTCCTGGTCCCGGCATCGGATTGGCGCGTACCGGCCCGTTGTGGCTCACTTGGGGAGTGAATCATCGGATGGAAGATCTTCCTCTCTGTCTCTCCTCCTCTCTGTATATCCGGCTTTCCAATAACAATAAAATCTTAAAAAAAAAAAAAGGTTTATGTATGTATGTATGTATTTATCTGAAAGAGTAGACAGAGAATGAGAGGCAAAAGAGATCTTCCATCTGTCCATTCCCTAAGTGGCCACAAGCCAGGTCTACACTGGGAGACCATCTGGGTCTCCCACATAAGTCGCAGGAGCCCTAGTGCTTGGACTTTCCCTAGTGCCTTTAGCAGGAAGCTAAATCAGAAGTAGAGCAGGAAAGCCTTAAACCAACACTGTGATGGTGCTGCAGGTACTGGATTACTCTGTGCTGCACTTAAAACCCTAGCCTGAGATTTTGGCATCATTCACTGAAAGAGTAAAAAGTTTTCAAGGCAAGTGTCTGTCCCAGCAGTTGAGAAATCGCCCTGAACACTTGTACTTTATATTGAAATGCTTGGGTTCAAGTTCCAGCTCTACTCTTGGTTCCCGTTGCCTGCTAACGTGCATCCTGAAAGACAGCAGCTTGAGTAATTGGCTTACTGCCACCCATGTGGGACCTGGACTGAATTCGTGGTTTCCAGCTCTGTGGGCCAGCCCTGGTTATTGCAGACATTTCGGGAATGAATCAGTAGATTGCAGATATCTGTCCCTTTGCTTTTCAGATAAAAATATATTTTTTTAAAGATTTATTCTTTTTTGGAAGACAATCTTACAGAGAGAAGAAACTGAGATCTTTAAATCTCTGATATGGGCCCGGCATGATAGCGTAGCGGTTAAAGTCCTTGCCTTGAGCGCCGGGATCCCATATGGGCGCTGGTTCGAATCCCGGCAGCTCCACTTCCCACCCAGCTCCCTGCTTGTGGCCTGGGAAAGCAGTTGAGGACGACCCAAAGCCTTGGGACCCTGCACCCTTGTGGGAGACCTGGCAGAAGCTCCTGACTTCAGATTGGCTGAGCTCCAGCTGTTGTAGCTGCTTGGGGAGTGAACTATCGGATGGAAGATCTTCCCCTCTGTCTCTTCTCCTCCTCCTCCCTGTATATCTGCCTTTCCAATAAAAATAAATAAATATTAAAAAGGAAATGAAAAATCTCTGATCAGTGGTTCAGTCCCCAAATGGCTGCAATAGCTGGAGCCGAGTGTATCTGAAGTCAGGAACCCAGAATCTCTTCTGTGTCTCCCATGCGGATGCTGGGGCCCAGGAGCTTCCTTTGCTGCTTTCACAGGCTCATCAACAAAGAACTGGATCAGAAATGGAGAAACCAGGACTCAAACTGGCCTTAATATGGGATGCTGGGTCATAGGCAGTGGCTTAGCCTGATTTACCATTAGCAGGTAGCTGGATCAGAAGTGCAGAAACAGAGCAGGCATTGACACAGTGCCTTATCAGGCTCATCCTCTACCTATAGTGTATACCTCCCATGTAGGTTCCAGTTCATGTCCTGGCTGCTCTACTTCCAATCCAGTTCCCTGTTTATGTCCTGGGAAAGCAATAAAGGATGGCCCAAAGCCTTGGAACAATGCACTTGTTTTTTTTTTTTTAAAGATTTATTCATTTTTATTGGAAAGCCGGATATACAGAGAGGAGAGACAGAGAGGAAGATCTTCCATCCGATGATTCACTCCCCAGGTGAGCCGCAACGGCAGGTGCTGCGCTGATCTGAAGCTGGGAACCTGGAACCTCTTCCGGGTCTCCCACGCAGGTGCAGGGTCCCAAATCTTTGGGCCATCCTCGACTGCTTTCCCAGGCCACAAGCAGGGAGCTGGATGGGAAGTGGAGCTGCCGGGATTAGAACCGGCGCCCATATGGGATCCCGGGGCGTTCAAGGTGAGGACTTTAGCCACTAGGCCATGCCGCCGGGCCTGGAACAATACACTTGTGTGAGAGACTTGAAGAAAGCTCCTGGCTGCAAATCAGCTCAGGTCTGGCCATTGCAGCCATTTGGGGAGTAAACTGACAGATGGAAGATCTTTCTCTCGCTCTCCTTTTTGTACGTCTGCTTTTCCAATAAAAATGTTAAAGGGCCTGGCACGGTGACCTAGTGGCTAAGGTCCTCGCCTTGACCATACCAGGATCCCATATGGGCGCCGGTTCTAATCCAGGCAGCCAGGCTTCCCATACAGCTCCCAGCTTGTGGCCTGGGAAAACAGTCAAGGTTGGCCCAAAGCCTTGGGACCCTGCACCCACATGGGAGACCCTGAGGAAGTTCCTGGCTCCTGGCTTCAGATTGGCTCAGCACCAGCTGTTGCAGTCACTTGGGGAGTGAATCATCGGAAGGAAGATATTTCTCTCTGTCTCTCCTCCCTTCTCTGTATCTGACTTTGCAATAAAAATAAATAAATCTTAAAAAAAAAAGAGCAGTTGCCACTTCAGTCAGTGCTCATAAGGATATTGATTGGCCTCATAAGCATTGGCTTAAGTTGCTGCACCGGCATACCAGTCCCTGAGAAGAGAATGTGAAGAAAGGACAGAGGAATTAGAATGTTAAGATAGGGCCTAACACAATAGTCTAGTGGCTAAAGTCCTCGCCTTGCAACCTCCAGGATTCCATTTAGGCCCTGGTCCATGTCCTGGCTACTCCACTTAAAAAAAAAAAAAAATGAACAAAGAAACAAATAAGAATAAAGTAAGACTTAAAAATAGTAGACTGTAGACTTTCCAATAAAAATTAATAAATCTTTAATGAAAAAAGGATAACGAGTGTACTATCATGTCAAGGAACTTTTACTAAGGAGCATGAGATTGGGATTAGTACCATGCTGTTTTATAAAGGGTTTCATGTTGATTTCAGTGGCCATTAGCTGTTTGTTTTTCTTGAAATCAGTATGTAATTTTATATTATATTTAGTAATACAAAGCATGGTTTAAAAGCCCTTTACAATTTGGAAGAGGGTTTTGTTTTTGTTTTTTAAGATTTATCCGTTTTTATTGGAAAGGCAGATTTACAGAGAGAAAGACAAAGAAAAAGATCTTCCATCTGCTGGTTCATTTCCCAAATGGTTATAATGGCTGAAACTAAACCAGTCCAAAGCTAGGAGGTTCTTCCAGGTCTCTCACATGGGTCAAGGGTCCCAAGGCTTTGGGAATTCCTCTCCTGCTTTCTTTCCCAGGACATAGCAGGAAGCTGGGTGGGAAGTGGAGCAGGACACAAACTGACACCCATATGGGATGACGACACTTGCAGGCAGAAGAGTAGCCAACCGAGCCACTGTGCTGGCAGCAGGGAGATTTAACAGTCTCCAATCCCCACAATTTCCCTGACTTAGGTGATGTCCCTAGTAAATGAGGAAATTGTAGCTCTAAAGGTGACTTGACCAATGACACAGTTCATGCTGCAATCTTAGGTTTTATGACACACAATCTCTCGATTCTCTTGTTGACCTAATCAGATGACAAGCTTCTTCAGGCCTGAAACTAATTGGTTACTTCTTTTTGTCCTTTTAACACTTAGCTCAGTGCTAAGACTGTGTGTTGAAACTAGACTGAGCAAGAACTGCCCTCCAGAGTAACCTGCCCTTTCTTCCTTCTGCCCTCTAGCGCCCTCACAAAGCCAATGCTGAGGAGATGACCAAGTACCACAGCGATGACTATATTAAATTCTTGCGCTCCATTCGTCCAGATAATATGTCGGAATACAGCAAGCAGATGCAGAGATGTAAGTCTACTCCGGTCCTCCGCTGGCTGCAGCTCCCTTTCTTGGGGGAGAAGCCCACCCTCCCTTTCTTGGGCCTTCCATCTGGCCAACAGCTGATTTCCTTTGGGTGTCATGCGCTTCTTTTTTCCCTTCAATCTGGTTTTCCTTGTTTCCTGACTGTGCATGATAGCGGTTGGCCTTTGTCCACTGAGGTTCATGACACTGTCCCCAGGGGACTGCAGTTACTGCTATGGGGAAAGTACTGACCTGGGACTGGCAGCAGCAGGTGCAGGACCCAGTTCTAGTCACTTTCTCTCCCGCTTGTCTTGTGTGAAGGGGCCAGGCAGTGTGACCCCTCACTGTGGCCCAGCTGTAACTGCTCTGACTTGCTGTGCAGGGCGAATGCAGAAGCCATTCGACTCCCAAATGAAGTGATGAGCTGACATGAGGGGATTCTGTTCCCACTTCTGATGCTCCAGAGTTTGGAATTGGTGCCATCTCAAAAGCCATTTTCACTTCGTGGGACTCTTGGGAATTGTTTGAGCCATGGGGAAACAAATTGCTTTCTTCCAAATTTACAATAAGTATATCACACCTGACTTCTCACTTGTGTTAATTTATGAATTATGTTTTTACATCGAAGATTTATTCATGCAATAAGAGAGTGTGACATTATTGCAGGGGCTTTGATTGGCATATGACAGTATCTACTGAAATTCCAGGAAATTTACGGCATTTGCTTATTCTTACTGGCCACCGGGCAGTGTGGTCTCCAAGTGGGGATCTTTATGAGGTGCACAGTAAGCATCCATGCGGTGCTGATGACAGGGCGGTGCGCCCCTCCTGGAGGAAGTGTGGGTGTGCTGTGCTTCCTACAGCTCCTGGACGACTGCCCCTCCAAGCGGTTACTTTCCCTTCTCAACTGTCTTTGCTTTCTCCCAAGGGGGCACAGATTTATTCCTTTGCTGTTGGTGGCTTTGGGGTTTAATCTTCTGGAGCCAGGGGCAAAGTCTCCCTCTCAACAGATTCTGATCAGAGGTGCAGCCTGGTATTGAAGCAAGAGGATGAATTTCTGTGTCTTAGTTTTGTTTTGTTTTCATTTTCTTTCTACGTGAATTGGCAGTCCCACAGAGGCAAATCCACAAGTTCCCTGCAGAATTTGTCCCCACATCTTGTTCTTTCATGTTCTGGGGATGCTACAGTCAGCAAGGCATGCTCTCCTAGCTCCAGCTGTTGAGTATGCCAGTAGGCGGCAGGTGATACTCTTTAACCCAGGCCAGGTCTCCCACATGGGCGGGTGCCTGACCTGGACATGCCCCCTCTAAACCACCCCCTTTTTCCCCCCTCTAAACCACCCCGTGTCAGCTCCCTTGTCTACCTGCAAATGCAGTGGCGTAGTCCATGGGAGCCTCCAGAAGTCAGTCTTTCTCTGTCAAACATGCCCTCAGTGGCCCCAGGAACAACACATCCTTCCCAGTTGATCCACAGTCTCCCCACTCCCCTACACACAACTTCCTCCTGCCCACGGTAGTGCACGCGTGACTATGGGCAGGGATGATGTGTCCTGGCCCGCCGTTCCCCACCTTCTGCCGTGTGCTATGAGAGTTCTCTGCTTATCTTCAAAGAAAATTGGGGGAAAAAACCCAGAGTGAAGTAGGCAGCTATGCTGGCACACTGGCATAATTAACACGGATTTGGCATTAACCAGCCCTAGAATGCCCAGCTGCTTTTCTCCTAGCAGTGTAACACTTGCGTAGTTACAAAGCATCTTAGGCAGCCACCTCAAGCTGGGGCTGTATCTCTTTCTTCTCCCTATCTTTTTTATCTTCTCTGCCTCTCAAAATAAATAAATAAATAAATAAATAAGGCCTGACACGGTAGCCTAGCGGCTAAAGTCCTCACCTTGCACGTACTGGGGATCCCATATGGGCGCCAGTTCTAATCCTGGAGGCTCCGCTTCCCATCCATTGGGCAGAATGCAGTTTTAGACTTCTGGCTTCAGCCTGGCTCAGCTTCTGCCCTTGTGACTGTTAAGGGAATAAACCAGGATATGAAACATCTCTTCCGGGCTCAGCCTGATGGCTCAGTGGCTAAATCTTCGCCTTGCATGCACTGGGATCTCATATGGGTGCTGGTTCATGTCCCAGCTGCTCCACTTCCCATTTTGCTCTTTGCTTGTGGTCTAGGAAGGTAGTAGAGGATGACCCAAAGCCTTTGGGCCCTTGCACCCACTTGGGAGACCTGATGGAAGTTCCTGGCTCCTGGCTTGGGATTGGCTCAACTCTGGCCATTGCAGCCACTTGGGGAGTGAACCAGCAGACGGATCTTTTCTGTCTTGTCTCTTTGTAAATCTGACTTTCCAGTAAAAATAAATGCATCTTTTAAAAAAAAAATCTCTCTCTCTTTCTCTCTCTTTGCCTTTCAAATATCTTCTTGGGCCCAGCACAGTAGCCTAGCAGCTCTAGTCCTCGCCTTGCATGCACCTGGATCCCATTTATGTGCCGGTTTGTGTCCTGGCAGCCTCACTTCCCATCCAGCTCTCAGTGGCCTGGGAAAGAGTCGAGGACGAGCCAAAACTTTGGGACCCTGCACCCCCGTGTGGGAGACCCGGAAGAGGCTCCTGGCTGCTGACTTCAGATCGGCTCTGCTCTGGCCATTTTGGCCACTTCGGGAGTGATTCATTAGACTGAAGATCTTCTTCCTCTTTGTCTCTCCCCCTCACTATATCTGACTTTCCAGTAAAAATAAAACTTTTTAAAAAAAATTTTCTCAAAAAATTTAAAGAAATCAAAGTATATGCAGAGGTCATCCCCCATAGGTACTAAGGTGTGGCAGATGGGAGCAGAGGTTGTGGTACAGTGGGTTAAGACATCGTATGTGGTGTCTGCATTCCATACTGATGTGTCTGGGATCAAAACCTCATGTGTTTCTGATCCTGCTTCCTGCTAATGTGCCCTGAAGGCAGCAGATGGTGATTTGAGTACTTGGATTTCTGCCATCCAAATGGGAGACCCAATGGAGTCCCCAGCTCCTGGCTCCAACCAGCCTTGTTCCTGGCAATTAGGGAGTGAGGATCTCTTTCTTCTCCTCATTTCAAGTGAAGAAGTTTTATACCCTGTACCAAGCCTAAGAATGAAGGCGTTTTCAGTATAGCTGAAGCCCTCTAAGGCCATGCCTCTGTGCTCCCACTGCGCCCCATCCACGTCACCACTCCCAACCCCCTCAGGGCGTAAGCTGTGTCCTGCTGTCAGTGCTTCACCTCATGGATTGCTTTCTGCATTAGCTTCTTGCTGCTGTTCCGCGTATCTGTGCTCCCCATTTCACTGCCCGCACCCCTAGTATTTTTCACCGTCAGTCTGAAAGCAGCCTAAAAACAGAGTGCAGAGTGTTTATAGTTAAAGAAGCAAGAGCCCCAGAAATGCCCTCCCTTGCATTACAAGTGAAGGTCTCCTCTCCCTTTTCTCCATTTTCATCTCACATCGCTGGATTGCTGAGCTGAGAATTAACGGGCTGACTGAGCCACCAGTTTGTACGCCAAGTACTTGTCTCTTATGTCTAAAATGCACATTCCTTCCCATGGGGGCTTCACATCCCAGAGTTGGAAACTGAGGCAGGCCAATTCCCCAGACAAGAGGAAGCTGCCAAGGGGAAATCAGTTGCTAGTGGATAAACAGCCTGGCCCCAGGGACTGAAGTTCTTATTGACAAAGCCTCCCAGTGCTGACCCAAGAAGTGAGAAAGAGCCAGCCACTGCTCACTCCCACATGCAGGGCCAGCTCCTCAGGACTCCAATTCTTGTGCACCTTCCAAGCCTGGGGCTCAGCAAAGGCTGAGTTTCAGCTGTGGCTCGAGATGTTACGATGGCAAGTCAACCTGACTGTCCTACAGGCTCGAGGCAGGGCTGCTCCTTGCTCTGCTTTGGGACCCCCTATTGGTAATAGGGGAACAGTTCAATGGGGGAAGCGGGACACAAGAATAAGGATCTAGGTAACAGCTGCCTCCAACTTCCTGTGTCTCAAGTGATGTCTCAGCAGTTTCCTTCTCTGTGAGAGTAGACGGGAGCCGTGAGGTTGCTCCCTGGCTCTGTGAGTCTGCAACCTTCAGGTGTCCTTTCCTTCCTACCCGTTTTGGTCTCATTTGTGCTTTTGTTTGTGTGTTTTTCCATGGTATGTAGTAGTTTGTACCTTTACCCTTTTAGGCCTAAAATGACTTGATTCTAGTTGTCATTTGCCAGTGTGGTAGAAACAGTCCTGGCCTCTAGGGAGTCAAGTCCCCTGGATTCTGATGCCTGGTTCTGGGGCACATCATATCACTTCTCTGTATCTGTTTGTCTCCTAGGGCAAATGAGACTGGATTGTATGTGAAAGTACTTGGGGAAGGACAGAGTATGCTTCCACAGTGCTTTAGGACAGACCTCCCAAAGCTTGCCTACTTACTGACTGCAGTTGTACTAGTAGCTCACCTCTGAGTCTGTTTCCCCATTTGTAAGATGGGACCAATCCTACCTGAGAATTTGCATAAGGAGCAAGTATTTGGCTTGGCAGGTCAGACACTGCTTGGGATACCTTGGGGAGCCTGGGTTGGACTCCATTCCTGATTCCAGCCGCCTGCCATTAGGTGCCGAAGAAGGTGACAGGTGATGTTGACTCGAGTAATTGAGTCCCTGCCTCTCTTACGGGAGAGACCTGTATCCAGCCTGTTCCAGACTCCCAGTGCCGGCCGTTGCATGCATTTAGAGAATAAATCAACATAAGAGAGCATAAGAGATTTCTCTGTCTCTTCACCTTTCAAAAAAAGAATAAATGAGAACAAATTAATACAATTGATTGTGTGAGGATACCTGATCTCATTTATTTAAAGCATCAAGCACAACATCTGTCCCATGGGAAATCCTCGGGAGATGAGTTTATACAAGTCTCTTGTTCTTCGTTTGTTCCATCACCAGGAGTGACATACAGGCACACAACTTAGGTTGGAAAAAGGACACTTTCTCCCACAAGGAATCAACCAACATTTTCTAAGCTGCTAAATGCTTGTTGTACGATTGCTGTTAATTTTCTCAGTACTTGGGTGCTTCTTATAGGTAAAGGCTACAGAGAAGTTCAGTGACTTGACCCAGTCACACAGAGAGTAAGTAGTAGAACTTGGACTAAAACTCAAGCCTTGTGAGTCGATATTCTGTGCTTTTTCCACCAGGTTTTACGTGTCTAATCAGAAACCGAAGGAAATTGTGGGAACTAACCTTTTGCTTATTTCTTTCAAGTTAATGTGGGCGAGGACTGCCCGGTGTTTGATGGCCTGTTTGAGTTCTGCCAGCTGTCCACTGGTGGCTCTGTGGGTAAGGAACGCACACCCCTCCCCAAGGGCTGGGCTGGTCTGTCCTTCTGAGATCTGCCTTCTAGGCCACCCTCCTGGGGGGCTGAGTCTCCAGCATGGGATGGCAGATGTCCTTGGCTGTCCTCTCTCACTAGCACATCTTATGCAGAGGAATTCCCTGTGGACCTCGTGGGGGGCTGCTGAGATGCTGTACATAAAAGCAATTTGTGGACTGCAAAGTGCTATCCAACTGGAAGTGTCATTTTCCATGCCTGAGGAAAATGTGTGGCAGATACTTTCAGAGGTCAGGAATACTCCCTGTTCATCCCCCACATCCACCCGTGACGCCCGGGTTACCATAGGATGACTGGACACCCTTTCTTAAATATTTTGTTTTTAAAGATTTATTCATTTTATTACAGCCAGATATACACAGAGGAGGAGGAGAGACAGAGAGGAAGATCTTCCGTCCGATGATTCACTCCCCAAGTGAGCCGCAACGGGCCGGTGTGCGCCGATCCAAAGCCGGGAACCTGGAACCTCTTCCAGGTCTCCCACGCGGGTGCAGGGTCCCAATGCATTGGGCCGTCCTCACCTGCCTTCCCAGGCCACAAGCAGGGAGCTGGGTGGGAAGTGGAGCAGCCAGGACTAGAACCGGCGCCCATATGGGATCCCGGGGCTTTCAAGGCGAGGACTTAAGCTGCTAGGCCATGCCGCCGGGCCACCCTTTCTTAAATATTAACTAGCATCATTGTTGTATTCCCCTACCAGTTTCACTTTGGGGAAAAAATACTTGGTGGGGGAAAAACCAGTCAATACTGTCCTTTGATGACCTCTTAGTGTCTCTGTTTCTGCTTTATTCAGTGTTTATCTATGTGGACATAAAATGTATATGACGTATCAGGTGAGGGTACCTCAAGAACGTTGAGAAAATGAAATAAAATGTTTTTTTTTAATGTGTTTCTTTTGATACTAAAAAAATTGGAAATGCACATATAGGTTTTGATAATACACATTTTCCTTGCTTCTTGAAGACACCTTGGATGCATACATTTCAGAATTCTTTCCAGGCCAAAATAAATGTATCTTTCAATTCCATTTTCCAAGAGCTTTTTGAGGTACACATATGTATAATGGTTTTATGCCTGCATTTTTTCACTTCGGGAAGTTTTAGGAATATTCTGTCTGTAGAAATCTTTTCTAGTGGTTATTGATTATCCCATGTTATGACCCCACTGTGGTTGGTACACTATCCCCTTTTATTAGATCATTTGGGCAGTCCCATGCTTTTATTTCTTTCCCCCTCCCCCCATGCTTTTATTTCTTTTAGAGTTAATAGTGCCAAAAATGTACTTGCATGCATGGGCAAGTATTTCTATCTCACTTCTTGCACCCATTTGTACTTTGAGAGCCTTATCTTTGGTATCTTTTCACATTTTTTTTGGACATGAAGCATAGTAAGAAACAAAGTTACCCATAATCCATGATATGTACACTCCTTCCCCCCACACTCACACACTCTAACTCACACACACACACACACACTCACTCTCCAGTAAGTTGCATGGAAGTACAGTTAATCTTTACTGTTATTCTAATATTTTAATCTGTTCCATTTAAAAGTAAGTTATACCGGGGGTGGGGAGGACAAGAGACAAACAAAAAATACGTATACCAATCATGACCCACTTTGTGGATTACCATCCTCAGTTTGGAAAATAGCTTTTGTAAGAGCAGCCAGTATCATGGTTATTCAGGCAGGTCTCCCTCTCCTTAGGTTCCCTGCGCTTACTGGGGAAAGGGGAAAATGGCTTGTAACAGGCTTATGTTCCTTCCTTCCCTCCCCCAGCAAGTGCTGTGAAACTTAATAAGCAGCAGACGGACATCGCTGTGAACTGGGCTGGGGGCCTGCACCATGCCAAGAAGTCTGAGGCATCTGGCTTCTGCTACGTCAATGACATCGTCTTGGCCATCCTGGAACTGCTAAAGTATGCCTGCCTGGCCTTGTCCCTTGGAGGAGCACCTTAGGCCAGGTTCCCACTCCCTCTCCCCTGGGCTTGCCTCCCTAGTATGCTTTGCCTAGTGGGGTGCTGGCTAGGATGTGTTCGGTGTCTCTGGCCATCCTCTCCTTGGTGGGGTCTTGGTTTGATCTGAGCCCATGGCAAGATCAGGGCAGGCGCTGCTCAGATCCTGCCCGCAGAGTGTCCCTGTGTGGCTGGAGTTGACCCTGGCTATAGAGTAGGAAGAACGGACTTGGTCGGCTTGGTCAGGCCTCTGGAGATACCCGGCCGCTCTTCCACCTTCCTTCAGCCAGTTTCCACGTCTCTGGTGCTTAGAGATACCTGAGGGAGGCAGCCAGCCCGGTAAGCTGGGACCTGGCGCCCTTGGCGCGTCCTATCCCCCAAGAGCCCCCAGACGCTTGACCCCCTTCTGATCCTAGGTATCACCAGAGGGTGCTGTATATTGACATTGATATTCACCACGGCGATGGCGTGGAAGAGGCCTTCTATACCACAGACCGGGTCATGACCGTGTCCTTTCATAAGTATGGAGAGTACTTCCCAGGAACTGGGGACTTACGGGTGAGAATTCTTCTTAGGGGCCAACCAGCTCACCCTCAGCTGCCAACTCTAACTTTCCTGTCCTTTTGTCACTAAAACTCACTTCCTGCCTCTTCTGCCATTCGGAGCACCCTTCCCCAGACTGGAGTGCCTCCTAAGGTCTTTGTCTCAACCTCATTCTGGAGGGAAGGAAGGATGGGACATAGAGGGTCTCCTGACTTACTGTGCTGCCTTCAAGGACATAGCTGGGTTTCCTTGTACTACTGGGCCCCACAAGCTGGAGTTTTATGCCAGGAACGGGGACTCTTGGGGACCATCTCAAGAGTTCTTAACCTTCTTAGGTTACTTTCCCCTTTGGCCATCTGAATGAAAGCCATGAACTCTTCCTGGTGTGTGAGATTTTATGTCTGTGGCAGAATAGTCATCACAAAGGCCATCCATGACCCTCAGGATAAGAATCCTGGGAAGCTGCTCCGATGATGTGTCTGTTGTTAGCCTGAATATAGCAGACTCGGCTGCTTTGCCGTGCCTGTTGCCTTGCCGTGAACAAGTGGTACTAATTCAATTGTTGGCTCCAGCCTGCTTTATAGTAAATGAACACTTGCTGTTTGGAAGCGTCTCTCTCTGCTGTCTGTCCTCCACACTTCCCTAGAGAAGAAAGAAAGGGGGTAGAAGAACGAGTGGAGAGGCTCTTGGGAGGCCATGGTTGTTGGGGGGAGGTGTGTTACTTCTGTGACCTGGCTGCCAGCCAACTCTAGCCCAATGCAAAGGTGGATGTCTTATGCTATGGTGTAGAGTATAGTCACGGGCCCCCTGTGCAGCTCTCAGCCTGGATGCAGGCTTTGGGATGGAATCTGGACTTGCCAGTGAGGGAAAAGGCACTAACCCATGGGCCCTGGCCCACCTCCTAGGCCCAGCTTCTCTCCTAGAATCACTGCCTCTTTTCTCAGTCTCCCAGCCCCCAAGCCCACTTCTTCAGCTTCATCTTTCAGTTTTACTTTAATGTCCTTCTCGATTAGGATATTGGGGCTGGAAAAGGCAAATATTACGCTGTTAATTACCCACTCCGGGACGGGATTGACGACGAGTCCTATGAGGCCATTTTCAAGCCGGTAAGTGGCTCTATCCACCTTTTGGCTTGGTTTAGGGGGATTGCAGAATATCCACACAATGCCCAGCAAATCCTGCCCACTAAAGCTGGGGGACCATGAGGAGGAGCTTGTAGTCAGTATTGTTTTTGCATCTCTGTTGCCTTGGGGTGAGCTCCCAGAGGTTATGGTGTTAGGTTCCTTGGCTTTTCATGTTTATTACATGATGTTAATGCCTTCCCGTTTGAAGAAGCGTAGGGACTTCCTGCGGTCTCTATGGTCCCGCTTGGTGAGGGAAAGCCCCTCACCTGTGAGCCCGCGCAGAGATCCTAGCAAGGCTAGTGTGAAGTTGCGCTGGCTAGGGAGTGAGCAGATAGGCTGCTGGATTCATCTGGCTTCCTCCAGCAGCAGGTGAGCTGCATGTGGTTCTGAGGGATGAACAGAGGAGTGCTCGCCAAACTGCTACCCTGGAGGGGCAGTTAAGGCTGACCTCACAGAGATGAACTCTGCAAGCGAGCAGGTGCCCATGTGAAAAAGGAAGTGGAGGATGTGGCGGTGGCATTCAGCAGAGTGGGAACACTGGGTACAGCGAATGGTTTTCCATGCGTGGCAGCATGGGAACCATGTGGTACCTGCAAGGAGTGCTGTATGTTTGGGTCAAGGGAGCCTCTGATGTTTATAGTTACACAACAAGAAATTGTCGGATTATCCTAAAAGGCCTGGAAGGTCTGGTAGTCATGCAGCAAACATCAGGTGTTACTTATGCCGTCTTATGAAGGCATGGTGCTGGTACTAGATCCTGAAGCCTGGCCCCTGACATCACTCAACCTAGAGTCAAGTTAAGAGAAAGACAGAAATAAGTCAGTTCCTCACAAGCTTGGATGCAGGGTCTGTAGGCCCTAACATAGAGAAGAAAGAAGACTTTCTCGCAAAAGTGGCACTGGAGCACGGATAGTGAGAGACAAGAAAGGTGCAGGGAGCTGATAGTGAAGCTGTTCTAGTGATAGAACCAAGAAGGTTTCGTGGAGATCCCTTCACATTGGAAAACCATGATCCCAAATGTGGAAAAAAGCGCTACCACACGACATGAGAGAGGGCAAGAAGGCAGGAGAGCCAGAAGTGCATGCTACACCCATCCCCTCACCTCAGTGACCAGAATGTGTCCTTTTAGGTCATGTCCAAAGTAATGGAGATGTTCCAGCCCAGCGCGGTGGTCTTACAGTGCGGCTCTGACTCGCTTTCTGGGGACCGGCTGGGCTGCTTCAACCTGACCATCAAAGGTGAGAGCAGGCAGCAAGAGGGGGGCGGGCAGTGGCCTGCTGTGTACTCCTCCTGTAGCTCAGCACTACTTCTCCCACCAAAGGGCACGCCAAGTGTGTGGAGTTTGTCAAGAGCTTCAACCTGCCCATGCTGATGCTGGGAGGAGGTGGTTACACCATTCGTAACGTCGCCCGGTGCTGGACATATGAAACAGCGGTGGCTCTGGACACGGAGATCCCTAATGGTATGGCTCCAGGGCCAAGGAGGGCGAGGTGGGAGCTGCAGCACCTGTGGCCTTCAGTCCTCCCACCACGCTTTTCTACTGGTCACTCCACCTCTACTCTCCTGTCTCCTGTGACCGTCAGATCAGCGTCATCAGCTTTTCCCCAGTTACTTTTTTTTTTTTTTTTAAGATTTATTCATTTTTTATTATAGCCAGATATACACAGAGGAGGAGAGACAGAGAGGAAGATCTTCCATCCGATGATTCACTCCCCAAGTGAGCCGCAACGGGCCGATGCGTGCCGATCCGAAGCCGGGAACCTGGAACCTCTTCCAGGTCTCCCACACGGGTGCAGGGTCCCAATGCATTGGGCCGTCCTCGACTGCTTTCCCAGGCCACAAGCAGGGAGCTGGATGGGAAGTGGGGCTGCCGGGATTAGAACCGGCGCCCATATGGGATCCCGGGGCGTTGAAGGCGAGGACTTTAGCCGCTAGGCCACGCCGCCGGGCCCTCCCCAGTTACTTTTCTCTTTGTACAGCTTTAGTTCATATGGAATTTTCAGTGGTTCAGTGGAATTTCCACTCTCCAGGCTCAGTGGGACAGTTTGTGAAGAGAGTACTACAGTGTCCCATTGAGCCTGCTCCTCCTAATGACCTGTTCACCACTGCTGTGGATACCATCTCTAGATGATGTGAAAAGATAACAGATTCTGTCGGTCTAGGAGGCCTTCCTGTGTTTGACCGAGGATGAGCAGGCCCAGGGGAACCCACAAATGGCTTTTCCCAGGCTGCTGCATGACCAGGTTGCTTGACTGCCTTCTCCGTTTCCCCAACCAGAGCTTCCCTATAATGACTACTTCGAATACTTTGGACCTGACTTTAAGCTTCACATCAGTCCTTCCAATATGACCAACCAGAACACGAACGAGTACCTGGAAAAGATCAAGTGAGTCTGTCCCCCCAGCCACCCTTTGAGTGTGCCAGTTGCTGGGCTGTCTCCAGCCAGAGCCCAGCCCCACCTTTTCCCCTTGGCTATAGACAGCGGCTGTTTGAGAACCTGAGGATGCTTCCCCATGCTCCTGGGGTCCAGATGCAAGCCATCCCCGAAGACGCCATCCCAGAGGAAAGTGGTGATGAGGACGAAGAGGACCCTGACAAGCGCATCTCGAGTAAGAGCCCCTGGCCTCTGTCTTGCTTCCTAATCAGCAGCATTGCCACCCTACCCCACCATCCTGATTTTGAATTCCCTGCCCCTGGGGAACCCTAAGTTTCAAGTATGAGTTCCTGTAGGAGCAGCAGATGAGGCAGTCTGAACCCGCTGCCTGTCCTTCTCAGCCTTGGTTCTCCCAGAGGACACACGGGGAGCACTAGGTGAGTTCCTGAGCTAGGACCTGCTCTGACCCATGCCTTCCATCCACTGCCTTCCAGTTTGTTCCTCTGACAAACGCATCGCCTGCGAGGAAGAGTTCTCGGACTCTGAGGATGAGGGAGAGGGTGGCCGCAAGAACTCCTCCAACTTCAAGAAGGCCAAAAGAGTCAAAACAGAAGATGACAAGGAGAAAGAACCAGAAGAGAAGAAAGGTGGGTGTGGGGCTCCCCCTCAGTACTCCCAGGCCTCCCTGAGGCAGCAGGGTCCATGAAAACAGCAAAACTATCAGCTCTAGCGTACCACCCTTTTGCTGGCACTTCACCCCAGTTTCCTAGGGGGCTGCCTCCACCCACCAGGTTGGGGCTCAGGCAGGCTGGAAAACCGGTCCAACCTGTCTGTTGGCAGCTGGACTCCTGGGAGGACCTGAGATGGGCTTTGCTCTTTTTCTCTGTCCATCAAGCTGTGTAGAGGGAAGAGGCTTGGAGTGAGTAAAGAACTAGTGGGTCTCTCCAGATGGGCTACCCTTAGCCATCCCTGCTCTCTTTATGTTCTAGAAGTCACAGAAGAAGAGAAAACCAAGGAGGAAAAGCCAGAAGCCAAAGGGTGAGGAAGGAGCTGTCTGCCATCTCCCTGGCATTAGCGCCTGAGCCCCTGGGTCCCACTGCTCTGAGAGAAGGCGCAGAGACAGCTGGTCCAGCTTACAAAGGCCTCTTTCAGGGGCCAGTCTGTCTGTCTCTGCAGTTGGAGGCAGAGCTAAGAAGCCCCAGCCCCCAGCAGTCACCTGGGTAACCCGGGGCCTGAGGAAGTCATTGTATCCAGCCTTTTGCCTGCAAGCCTCTGGGTGGGTTATCTCATGCCAGTCTCTGCTTTCTCCACAGGGTCAAAGAGGAGGTCAAGTTGGCCTGAGTGCAGCTTTCCAGGTCTGGCTTCTGGCCAGCTTCCCCACCTCTCCCTCAATTCCCCAACCACCCCACCTCCCCATACCAGATTTTATATTTTCTATTTCTGTGTATTTATATAAAAATATATTAAAAATAAATATCCCAAGGACTAGATAAGAACCAGGGCCCCAAGGCCAGGGCAGCCAAGCTGGTTACACTCTTGTAGCAGCTGCCTTGCCAGCCACCTCTCCCCAGTTCTTCATTTTTTAAGCCATGAAGGGTGCCAGGCCTGGGTAGAGGGGTGCTCTTCTGTAGCAACAAAACAACAGAAATGCCAAGGTGTCTGCCCAGCAGGTGTGGAAAGGGCTCCCATTGAGCACTATAGGAGGGTAGAGGGTAGAGGTGGCTGGGTCCTCAGGGAAGCCCCGTTCTTTTCAGGCTCTTAAGGTAACATAAGACATGTTTTAGGTGGTTCTCTTCTAGTACCTTCCCTGTGGCCTCAGGTGAGCCAAGAAACTTGCACACCCTGCCCTCAGTCTTTCCCCAATTCTGCAGGTGGAGGTTGGCAGGCTAGCTTCCTTTTGAGATCCTATTTTCATTTTTGTGAGACTTTGTAATAAAAATGGTACCTTTCTCTACCCACCGAAGCCTCTGTCTCCTGGCAGTGTACCTGCACTGATTTCAGCACTGATTCCCTGCCCTTGTGGGGTCCAAATGAGAGCCATTACACTTACCTGTCTTCTAATTTGCATTTGGTTGACTGAATTCCCCCCAATCTTAACCCCACCCCGAGAAGACCAAAAATTCAAGCACTACTAAAGGGACGACATTTATTCCTTCTCCAAAGGTTACAGTAAAACCAGGTGGAAGAGAATGGTTTTAGCAATTAGAAAAAAAAAAGTACAAATCTGGGGTTTGGCCATTAAAAGTTATTTACAACAATGGGAGAAAAAGACAACAAGAAGTTGTTTCACATTACAGACCTCCCCCCACCCCAAAGCCTAATACTTGCTTGCCAAGTCAAAAAAGGGACACAGGTGATTCACAAGCTGGAGGGTGGAACTTGAGTAAGACATTTATAAAAACCCAGACAGGGGCATTGTCCTCCCCAGCCCAGGTGCCACTAGGCACAGCACAAGAGACTAAAAACTCAACAGGGGGAAGGTTGGACACTCAGGGTTTGGGAGTGTAAGCACCCCACTTCTGGCTCAGGGATTTGGGGAGCAAGGTGAACAAAACCTACTTGGAAAAGAACTGAGGGAGAAAACCAGCAATTGCCTTCTGCAGGGAGGTGGGGGACAGGGAGTCAGGAAGGGGCCGGGACCAGGAGCATTTCACATCACTAACCTAACTTGGGAGAATGAAAGGGACCATCTTCAACTGGCCTTCAGAGGGAGACCAGATGGCCAGTGGGGGACTCCACAAGAGGGGGAGGAGAGGGAAGTGGTTGGGAGGGGGCAGGAGCCCCTCCTTTCTGGGCACAGGAAGGCAGCCAGGGCACAGGGGCCAGGCAGTGACCTCACAAGGGCAGCACAGTTTTTAGTAGCTCAGGAGATCATCCACCTGCCCCCACCCAGCTACTCATTCTGCTCGGCACTGGCCGCTGTTGGGCCACTCTCTGGCCCGGAGGGAGTGGACGCCTCTGCCGCTGCTGCCGGGGGCGCTGCCTCCTCTTCCGTGTCTCCTCCCTCGCAGGCAGCGCTGGCCTCAGCCCCCTGCGCCTGGGGCTCCTGGCTCTCCGCGGTGGGGGTGGCGGCGGCCTTTCCTTCCTGGGCAGTGCCCTCATCACTGCAGGCCCCGATTTCGCCCTGCTCCTGGTCTTCCTCGGTGGGTGAGGAGGCCGAAGAGTCGCCCCCACCCTCCTTCCGATTTCTCTTGAAGGACAGACCGCTCAATTTGAAAGGCTTCTTGAAAGAGAATTTCTTTTTCTTCTTGGGGGTTTCCTTCGGGGGGGCTTCCCCCTTGGCCTCAGCACCCTGGCTAGCGGGTGCCGGCTCGATGGCATCACCAGTGGCCCCGGCTGCCTCATCTGTTCCATTCACGGGGGGCGACTCCCCTTCCCCCTTGGGGGTTAAGTCTCCATTGCTTTTCACGTGGCCATTCTCCTGCAGGGCAGAGGATACAGGATGAGGGCCAGGGCTCTTCTTCCCTTCCCCAGGCCGCTCCAGGCTCCTTCCAGACCACCGGGCCTCCAACGCTTTGGCCTCACCCCAACGACCAAGGAGGCCCTCTAAAACATCTCCCTTCTGCCCCTCGGGCGCGCAGGGACTGGGCATGCAAAGGCCACGGCCGGCAGGAGGCGCTGGGATCCCGGGGGGCCCCTATACCCCTCCCCGGGGCGCGCTCTCTAGTCCGCGAGGAACCGCTCCGGGCCGCGGATCCCGGGCGTGCGAGTGAATCGTGCCAGGCAATATTGGGCGGGAAGCCGCCCCGGGGCGCTGTCTCGCAGCACCTAGACGGCCTGTTTTCCCAGCCTCCTGCTTTGTGGAAATAGTCCTCCACCCACCCCCAAGCTTTCCCCACATCGTGGCTCCCCCTCTAGAAGAAAGACCGCTTCCGAGGTCGGATCTGGGGGTGGCGCGCCCTCCCCACCGGGCACTCGCCCCGCGGCCCCCGGGCGCCCCTTCGGCGCGGCCCGGCAGCGCCTTTGTTCCCCGCGCGGCCCTCGGGACGGCTGGGGGCAGCGCCGGGGGCCGGGACCGCGAACAAAGAAGGCGGCGGGGCCCGGCCGGCGCCCCCTCCCCGCCCCTCCCCTTGCTTCGCCCGCGGGGGCTGCGGCGCGGAGAACAAAGGGACGGGGCGGGGGAGGGGGCGCCGCGTGTCCCGGGCCGGACAAAGCGCGCGGCCCCGGCCCAAGGCCCTAAGGGGCGCGGCGCAAAGAGGAGGGGGCCGGAGCCGGTCGTGCCGAGCGCACCCACCTGTCCGTTGGCCTTCGCAGGGGAAGCGCCTGCTGCCTCCTCGGCGGTCACGTCGCCCCGGGGAGCCTTGGAGTTCTGGCTGCCCATGATGGGGGGGGGGGGTGGTCTGTTGGGGGCGCCCGGAGCCGCCCCGGCTCGCGCCGCAAGGGATAGTTCGGTGGGGTCGGGGCGGCCCGCAGAGGGGTGGGGCTGGCGCCGGAGGGGGAGGGGTGTGTGGGGGGGAAACCAAGCTGCACGCCCCACTCCGCGTCCGGCCCGCTTGCTACGCCAGCCACCGCTCAGCTCCGCGCCAGAATGCCGCCCGCCGCCCGCCGAGCCGCCTATATATACGCGCCCGGAGCTTGGGGCGGGGCCGGGCATTTAAATGAGCGCCCAATCGAGGGGCGAAGGCGGGGTCGGGTCGTGAGCCCCACTTGCGCAGTGGGCGACGGCGGCGGTCTCTTTTCCCCCACCCTCTCAACCCCGACTCCCGGGGCAGGTAGGGTCCGGTGTGGGGAGGACAGAGGACAGTCCTCCCACGGGCTGGACGGGGAGGGGCGTCCCTCCCCCGCCTCTCCTCACCGCGCCCCTTCTCAGGGTGGGCGCTCCCTCTCCCGTGGCCTGGCTGTGGCCTGGTCTCCATTGCCTTCGTCCAGCCCCTGCCAGCCTCTGCTAGCTTTCTCCTTGAACTCTTCGAAGGCTCACATGCCCAGACTCGCCCGCCCGAGGCTGGTCTTGATCCCTGCTGCAGAAAATGTGCTGCTAGCGGCAGCAGGGCCTGGCAGGTCTGAGGTGCCACTGGTGTCCCGGCCAACCTGAGGAGTTCTGACCCACTGCAAGTCCGTGCCTCATCGCTAGTCACTGGCAGCCCCTCCGTGGCCAGCAACCCCTCCTGTCCTCAGCCTGGACCACCACCAAGGCCCAGGTCCCCCTTCTGTGGGGACCCCGCAGGGCAGGCCTGAGCCTCAGCCACATTCACGGTGACATAACCGGCTTGTGGATTCTGCAGCTTCCCCCACCAGGGCTCCCCCCCATGCAGAGGCATCCCAGGGAGGGATTCAGTGAACCCCAAACTCTCCAGTTTCAGTAGGGGAAGGATAAGATGCTATGGGGGCCACACCCCTGGAGGGATAAGGATGGGAATGAGGGACCCCCAACTCTTCTCCCGTGCCCTTTCTCCTTCCTCCAGCTCAAAGGGCTTGAGGGGGAACCCCAGGGCCCTGCCTACTGCCTGCCGGATGCTCACCCCTGAGGAAAGCACTGGGCCTGGAGGAAGTCAGCTGTTGCAAAAGCAAACCCGAGTCTAGCCAGTTCAGTACCTCCTTCCCTCCCTCCTCTTTATAAAGCTGCGTGGGAGGCCTGAGGCCCTGGGGGGGCAGGGCATAGAGAAATCATGAACTTCCCATTGAGAAGGTCACCAAAGGGCAGGGGGAGGCCTGAGGGGCCTTCCACTCTGTTCTCAAGTACCCTCCACCCCCACCCCCATCCTATCTTTCTACTGACACTATACTTCAGCAGCCACCTCACCCGGTCCAGCTTACAGATTGGGCTGCTGAGGTTCAGCATGAGAAAGTGACTTGCTCAAGGGTACACAGCAGCTACTCAGAGCTGAGGGAGGGTGTGGGGAGATCTGGGCCAGGGCTGGAAAAAACGCCCCGGGAAGGGTTTCCTAGTGTCATGGGGAACTGCCTGGCCAGTGGGAGAGGCCAGAAGAGCTGGCTCTGGGCCCTCTTGCAGCTCCAAGATGGGACAGCCACTCCTCCACGGGAAGGCACTGGGGGGATGGCCTTCATGACCTGCCCTCTGTCTTGGCCACAATAGGGAGCTCACAATGCTGCCAGGCACTGCCTGCACCGGCTTGGCAGGGCTCAGGCAGAGGTTGGGGTTGGAGGTCAAGAGCAGGTCCCAAGGCCCCAACTCCTCAGGATGAGATGCAAATCTGAGGCACCCAGAGGAGGCAGGGGCATGAAGACTGAGTCCCCACAAGCCCCAGAGGGAGCCCAGGGCACAGGAGAGTGTCGGTTTCCCCCCACAACCTCCTTCCCTAGGCTTCCCAGGAGGCTGGGGAGAGGGTCTGGGAGCTCAATCCCTTGACAGATGCAGGTCTCGGCACAAGCTGCCTTCTGCAGGAAAGAAAGGTTCAGGATGCTGTTGTGGGGTGTGGGGCAACAACAGTCCACCCTGGCTCCTTCCTCCCCAGCTGCTGCCAAGCCAGACAATACACCCATTGTTCTGCCGTTCAGGGAGCCGGTGTGTGGCTGTATGAGCCTGCTTCTCAATGTGCGTGTCAGTGTGTGAGACTGGTGTCTGCATGTGTGTGCCCAGGTGTGTCCACTGAGGGTTGTATGTGTCTGCATCCCTTTTGGTCTCGGTACTCAAGGCTGAGTGAGAGAGACAGAGAGTGCTGTGGTGACTCCTGATGACTCGAACTTCCTGGGTGTGCACCTGTCTTAGCTCACCTTGGTGACTGCATGTGGCTGTGACTGGGAGTGTGGCTGTGAGCGTGTGGCTGGGGCCAGGGAACACCTGGAAATGTGGAACTGGGCCAGGGTCTGTGTGTGCCTCAGTGGGTCATGGAGGTTGTGATAGTTGAACCTTTCAGGTGTGGAGTGGAGGTGTGGGTTCCCCCACTGCCCTGCCCTGGACAGTGACAGAGAAAGGAAAGAGAGGAAGGAGGATAAGGTGGTTCCAGAAGAAGGGAAGCTGCAGGAACCGGAGATGATGCGCTTACATGTTATCTAGGCACACAGGGGAACAGTGAGATGACAGCAAGGCATGGCTGGGTCCTGGTAATGGGGACGTTGGCCCAGTCCTTCATGGGGGTAGAGTGAGAGATGGGCATCAGCCAAGCCCGAGCCTTGATTCTAACTCCAGAACCTGGCCCTCTCTGCATCGTGTCCACTTGCTCATCTGGGTAGTGAGTGGCCCAGATCTGTGAATCATCATCAGAGAGCTGGGCAGTTCCTTCTTTTGCCTCTACGTGGAGAAGGGTAAGTAGTGAGTCAGGTGGGGCCCTGCCCTCCGGGATTTCCCATCCAGAAGAGCCAGGGCCTTGAAGGAACTAGAAGGAACCTCAAGGGGGGAGGCCTGGGGCGGGAGGGGGGAAGCCACTGGAGGGAGAGGCCTAGGCCACAGCAGTTTGCAAGAGGGGATTTCTAGGAGCCAGTGACTGCCCGAGTGAGGGTTTGGGGAGGAAAGCTGCTGACTACTTTTCTGTTTGGGGTGCTATGCGGGGGACAGTTGAGGCAGTGCTAGCTGAGGCTTCTGAGGAAAAAGAGCCTAGGAGGGAGTTGCCAAACTCTCAGCCTCCTTGAGCTGGGCTGCTAGGGAACATTCCAGAATGCATCCAGGAGGCACCTGAAGTCCACACTGGCTGCCATGCTTCCTGAGCCCAGGGCCAGTGCTCATAGTCTGCCTGGTAGTGTCACAGGGACAGTGACAGAGGTTTGAAGTCAGGACTGACTCCAGGAAATCTGGGCCTCTGGTTTTTACCAGTAAGACGACGATGACAGTGGTGTCATGCATGAGGTCACCCGGGATACATGAGCTCCAAGCCCTGGCAGCACCATCCCCAAGCCCTGAGAAGGGCTGTGAGGAGCAGAATGGCTGTGGTCCTGTGGCGAAGATTGTGGGCTGACTGTGTGCCAGGCTTCATACCCAGGGCTTTGCACACCTTGTCTCATGCCTTGGCAAGGCAGGCCCACCACAGTGGCCACTGCCTAGGAGAAAACAGGAGTGGCAGCGAGAAGAGGTGAGGCAGCTACAGGGCCGGGACACGGAGGGACTTTGATACTCCAGAGCCTGGGCTGCCAGGCTGCCTGGCTGTCTCTCCTGGGCCTCAGTGCACGGTGTGGCCAGTGGGGCCCGGCTCTGCAACCTTCCTGGCTAGTCATGGGCCTGGGAGCCACCAGACCCTGGGGCACCTCACTGGTATCCACCACACGGGCACGGAAAATCCGAAAAGTCCCTTGCAGGATTTCAGGCCACCTAGGTCTTTCATTTCTTCCTTTCCTCTTCCTCTGGTGTGCCTGTGCATGTGTGCATGTGTGTGCTATGATGGTTACATAACTGGATGGGGCCCAGCCACTGGCTCTCTGGAATTTGGTTCCCAGGTAGCAGAGGGCACGTTCTCCTGGCTCACCTGCTTACCTCTCCCAGGCTCCATGAGGTCACCAGAAATTCAACCCAGTTTATCTGGCCTGCCCATGTGCTCCCTCCTTCCCCTCCCCCTCTCCCTACCTTGTCCTCACTTTCAGGTTTTTTTTTTTCCTTTCAGATCTGGGGCCCCTGGGAAAGGGTGGGGGAGTCTTTGGAATGTGGATTGCTGCTTTCCAGTGACTAATCTCCCACTTGGGGGAATTCCCTGCTAAAGAGAAACTGAAACTCATTCCTAGGCTAGGCCCCCATAGCCCCCCTCCCCCTGGACACTGCTCCCACCTCACCCCACCCAGTAGATGCCTCCTCCTCAAGTGTCCCCGCTCCAACTCGTGCTACTCCTGGCTTTGCCACCTCATACAAGCGCCTTCCCCTCTCCTCCTTCTGCCCCCTGGGAGCCCCTTAGGTTGCACAGGCTCAGTGAGGGACTTAATGCCTTGTGATTGTATTGGTGAGGAGGTGGCTCTCAGAGCCTCAGTAGCCCCACGTATAAATGGGCACAGTACTAACACTGTTTCTGTTGGGAAATAACGCCACAAACCCAAACAGCAGACACAGCAAGTCACACAGGAGGTCTTTATTTCAGCGGGAGAGGCAGCTGTTGGGAAGGGCTTTATTCCAGTGGGAGAGGCAGCCACGAGGAAGTGAGAGAAAGCAGGACAGAGGAAGATGGCTGTGGGAAGGGAGAGAAGAGAGAGAGGTTTCTGCCGCAGTAATAGGAGAGGACTCCAAGGGAGGCCAGTGGGAGAGTAGAGGGCTGAGAGCTAGGACTGAGAGAAGTGATTGCCAAGAAAGCAGAGAGCCCAGGAAGGAAGGAAAGGGGCGCACTTTTATAGCGTAGGGGCGGGTACTGGGAGTACAGGGTAATGGGGATTGGTAGGCAAGGTGGTAGGCGGGGCCAGGGATACAGGGTCGCAAGACACTGGTGGATAGGGCTGTCAGGGAACAAAATTTCATGGAACTAAACAGCCTGATACCAAAACTGAAACCCAAATATAACAGAACTGAAAGCCTAAGGGAAACTGAAACTCAAACTTAAGGGAGCTGAAGCCTGAGGGAAAGTTATTTAAACTGGGGGGGGTCTATCTAAGGTGGACTGTGTCAACCAGTGGATTCTGCAGCAACATCATCATGCTTGGAATGGCGAGATTGGCAGCAATTCAGAACTGTTGAACTATCAAAACCACTTGAGCAAGATCCTCTGTGCATGCCCCACATCAGGGACCTGGAATGGTGGGAGGCTGGGTGGGGCTTCTCCCTTTATCTCCCCCTTTACCCCAGATACAGGAAAAAAAACAATGTGGAAACAATAGTCTTACCCACTTTTCTGTAGCCCGTGAACCTTTGAGCCCTAATTAACTATGTAAAAATTGTCAAAAATAAAGAAAAAAAAAGTGGGGGTCTAAAATGGTGGTGGGGGTGGGAGGGTCTCATCAATCTTCAGGGCTGATGTTCCAGGCCCTCCTCACACTTTCTGTATGGTTAATAGTACTGTCGAGGACAGTCTTTTACCAGAGTACCCAAGGCACAGAGAGTCCTGAAAGCACCCAGCAATATTCCTGGGTGCTATCACGTGACAGTCTGGCTGAGGGCCTCACACAAGCTGGGTGCCCAACAGCGTGCCCATCCACTTCCCTTCTTGCCCTGAGGAAACACCTTATTGGCTTGGGATGGCCTGGGACCCCTGTCCCCCACATGGGACACCCAGATGGAGCTTCTGGATCTGGGCATTTGGGAAGTGAGCCAACAGATGAAAGGTTTCTTTCTTGCTTTCTTGCTTTCTTTCTTTTCTTTTCTTTTCTTTCATTTTTAAGGTTTATTTATTTTTATTGGAAAGTCAGATATACAGAGAGGAAGATCTTGCATCCCGCTGATTCACTCCCCAAGCGGCCATAATGCCCAGACCTGAGCCAGTCCAAAGTCAGGAGCTTCTTCTGGGTCTCCCAGGAGGATGCTGGGTCCCAAGGCTTTGGGCTGTCTTTGATTGCTTTCCCAGGCCACAGGCTGGGAGCTGGATGGGAAGCAGGGTGGCCAGGACACAAACTGGTGCCCATATGGGATCCTGGTGTGTGCCAGGCAAGGACTTTAGCCTCTAGGCTACTGCTCTGGGCCCCCAAGATTTCTCTTTCTTATCTATTATCTGTCTCAACTTCTATTACCATATGTATAAGCCACTTATTGGGACACATGCTTCTCATACTGGAATGCCCAGGTTTGAGTCCCAGCTCCACTTCTGTGTGACAGACATTGAGAGGTAGCAGGTGATGGCACAAATGGTTAGGTCTCAGCCATATTATGTGAGAAATTGGATTGAGTAACTGGCTTCTGGCTTTGGCCTGGTCTATCCAGCAGCTGTGAAACATAGGATGGAAGGTTCTTCTGTCTCTTTGTATTAAAAAAGCCACTATGCTTCAACATGATTGGCTTTGCCACCTCCTTCTGCCATAGGACCTTTGAACACACCATTCCTGCTACCTAGAATGCCTCACTTGCTGAACTTCTGTTCTTACAATATCCAGATTGAAGCTGAGCTGAGGCCCAGTAGAGGCCCGAAGTAGAGCCTTGAAGCTGAAGCTTGAGAAGTTGGTGAGATACCCAGGGACTCATCAGGCTCTTCAGTTCACAGAGTGGGCGTGGCCTTCAGAGCAGAGCCTCATCTGGAGACTGCAGTTGGGGAGTGATGCCTAATGTGAAGATTCAGCTGTTGATGGGATCCATTAGAAAAGAGGATTGATCGAGAAGACAGAGATGAGGCAAGCTCTCTGATATAGCAGTCAAGCCTCTGCCTGTAATGCCTGCATTCTATATGGGTGCCGGTTTGAGTGTCGTATGCTGCACTTCTGAACTGGCTCCCTGCTAATGTGCCTGGGAAAGCAGTGGAGGATGGCTTTAGGGTTTGGGCCCCTGCACCCATGTGGGAAACCCAGAAGAGGCTCCTGGCTGTTGACTTTGTACTGGCTCAGTTCCAGCTGTTGCAACAATTTGGGAAGTGAACTAGTGGATGGAAGATCTCTCTGTCTGTCCTTCTCTCTCCAAATCTGCCTGTTGATTAAAAATAAAATAAATCTGGGATACAGCGTGGTAGCCTAGCAGCTAAAATTCTTGCCGTGCACATCTGGAATCCCATATGGGTGCCGGTTCTAATCCTGGTGGCCCCGCTTGCTATCCAGCTCCCTGCTTGTGGCCTGGGAAAGCAGTGGGGGATGGCCCAAAGCCTTGGGACCCTATACCCACGTGGGAGACCTGGAAGAAACTCCGGGCTGCTGGCTTCAAATTGGTTCAGCTCCATTGTGGCTGTTGCAGCCGCTTGGGGAGTGAATCTTGCATGGAAGATCTTCCTCTCTGTCTCTCCTCTCTGCATTTCTGACTTACCAATAAAAATATAACAAATATTGAAACAAAAAAAGTAAACAGAGGTGAGAGCTGAATCTACACCCTACAAGGGACCCTCAGGGCTGCATGAGGGCAGACTCCTGGTGGCTTGGTGAGCAAGATGTACCCGGGGGATTGGCTGGGGTGAATGCAGGACCCATGCTAAGCCACATAGAGAAGCTGAGAGGACAGACAGGTTAACTAGCAGTGCCTTTGGGAGGGCATTAGGATATGTGGGTCTAGAGAAAAATTGGAACTGAGAAAGAGAGAGATTGAAATCCTTTTGTGTGTGTCTATGCAAGACTTCAGCCCCTGCTGACAGGTTTCTGTCTTGTGCCCAGAAGTCCAGCTGCCCCGGAGGCCCCCCAGGGACCCGGAAGACACACAGTGGCCAGGTGGACTTAGATTGGAGGGGGCCAAAGGAGACAGGAAGCCGAGGCTGAGTCACTTGGACAGACCCACATGAGATCGGAACCGCCTGAACTGGAGGGCAGAGGAGAGGGTATGGTTCAGAAAGGAGTGGAGCAGAGCACCCCAGAGCTGGGACAAGGAATAACCCTGGGGTACTGCCCCCAGAGAGTGGCAGGGGCTGCCCTGTGGCCGTGATGGGACCCCCACCAAAGGCAGGCGGGAGATTAGAGCGCAGTCTTGCAGGGGTGGTGGGGGTGCTGCCAGTGACTGGTCAGGGTCGCAGCACCTTTGGCCACGAGCACCGACCCTCTGCCAGGCTTGGCGGGGAGGCCCCAGACAGCACCTAGGAGGAGAGGTAAAGTAGCAGCCCGGGGACAGTTGCCTGTGGTTTCAGACTCCTCTGAGGCCACAAACTGCTAATGTCCCTCCACCGCTGGGCCTTCAAGGTCTTTGAAGCTCTGACCCCCACAGGCTCCCTTTTGGCAGGGAGGTTGTCCCTGGCTCCCAGTGTTCTGATCACCGCCCCGCTCCCCACATTTCTGAAGCTTACCCTCCCCTCCACTTCCCTCCCTCTCAGGCTTCTTGTTTACTCTGGCCCCAGTCCACAGTTTGTGTCTTCTGGATCCACAGAGCAGGAACAAGATCCATTTGACCCCCCTGGGGTTTAGGTGTGTAATGGGCAAGCCAGGTGGGTCAAGGGCTCCCAGCGCCGCCATGTGTGAAAATCTGGGATTCTGGATCATTCCCTGCCCCCACCAATAAAGTGGCAGGAACCTGAGAGAGTCCAAAGCTGCTTTATTTGAGAATTGAAGGCAGAAACAGGGAGACCCAGGAGGGAGGGGCTAGGGGTGCTCTTCAGCCGCAACAGAGGGGACCCTGGGTGGTGCAGTTCTCCCACGCCATCTTCCTGCTCATCCTTGGCTTACATGAGATGAGCCCAAAGCCTTGTCTCTCACTGTCCTGAGCAAGCAGACAAATGGGAGAGCCGGTGACAAATCTGGCCTTGCCCTGCACTAGTGGGTGACCCTGGCTACCTCAGGATGGAGGAAAAACCAGGAGTCCCCCTCACAAGTTGTGACCCACTTAGCTGGGAAGATTCAGCTTTAGCACAGTCCACAGCAGAAAGTAAATGTGGAGTGCAAGCTAGTTGCAATTGCTGCTGTTTCACTAACAGCCCAGGGCTGGGTCCTGGGTCTAGGGTCAGGGCCGATCAGTGCCTCTTCCCCCCACCCCTCCACTGCCATGGGCCTGCCTGTCTGAGTCTAAAGATGAGGTGTCTGGCGTAAAATAGCCCGTGGATGTGGTGGGGAGGGAGTGGAGGGGGCTTGGGGTGGTCACCACTGCCCTTCCAAAGGCTGCAAGGATTGTCACCCCCACCCTCTTGGGCCAGGCAGGATCCGCTGTCCCAGATGGCCAGCCTCTCTCTGCTCCCAATGAGAGGAAAGGGCTGGCGGGAGGGTGGGGGGTGTCTCAGCAGGGACTGTGGTTACACAGCACGAAGGACTTCCTTCCGGGCTGCAGGATGCAGCCCTGGGAAGGAGCCAGAGGTCGTGGGACTGATGCCGGCGGCGAAGGCGTTGTTGGGGGGAGGGGTGTTGGCCAGGCCCCTGAGGAGGTGGGGGAATGAGGAGAGGAGGAGGCCAGAGCTGTCTGGTGGGGGCAATCAGCTCAGCATCAGCCTCACTTGCATGGACCAGGGCCCCCAGAACCGAGGTATGGCCGTGAACTCCCCAGGCTGGCTAGCCAGCCAGAATGAGGGGTCACCAGGCAGTCATATGTAGTGCCTCTCATCCAGAGTACTGTGCCCAGGGCTGCAAGTCACGGCCCCACATCCTTCGAGAGAACAAGATCTATGCAACCTGTCCCCCCAACTCAGTGGCTCCATGCCAGGTGCTGCTCTCAATGCACTGGCCAGACAGCTGCCGCGAGCCCACGCACAACAGCTCCTGGCCCACCCTGCTCGCACACGCAGTGCAAATGCTGACCCTAACCACTCTTCCTGACCTGACCCCTCTCCCAGCTGAGCAGCTCCATGAGGGCAGGGATCCCAGCTGAGCAGCCCCACGAGGGCAGGGACCTCAGCTCTGCTGCTCCCTCTAAGAACTCAGCAATGAATTGGGCGTGAACCCCGGCAGAACATCCTGTATTCAACCAGAAAGCAAGGTCCAGATCCCAGTGAGAAAGACACAAAGAAACAGCTGTATTCAGACTGTCGGAGCCCACGGGAGCATGGAGGGGCAGGGGCACTCCCAGGAGGCTTGTCCCCCCCACACTGGTGGAGCCATCTTCTCCTGGAGCCTCAGGCGTGACCTTCTGGGTTTCCCTGCTCCCAGCTGGGCTTCTGT